>NC_139344.1:225701771-226385937 GCF_055883805.1 Amblyomma maculatum
GAGGAACGACTCCTGCAGAACTAAATAGAACATTTAACAATTCAGACTTACTACCTCCCACAATTAAATCCTCCCCCCCCCCCCCCCCCCTCACCACCGCCTTTTTTGTTGTTGTTGTTTTGTTTTTGTTTTTCATCCAGATGATCTTGAGGATTTTTGAGAATTTTGTAACATATGCGAGACAGAATCAAATACTTCTCGAAAGTCTAAATATATGCCACCACCTTCTAGGCTATTTTCTGTTTTGTTAAAACGGGCCTAACAGTGGAAAGTTTTCAATAGTCTAGTCGAGCAAGAAATACTTTTTGGAAAAGACATGTTGGTCTTCAAGAAGAAATTGCTTGATTCTAGACGTATAGACATAATGTTGTATCGAACATAAAATTATACAGGAATCGGAGCAAAGTGAGATAGGCCGATATTATGGTATATATCAGTTCAATTCACCCTTAAACATAAGACCCCAACGTAGGTTAAAACAAAATTTTGCGCAGTACATATAATTCCAGTGCTTTACAGATTACCACGTATAAACATCTGAACACATATATGGTTTCAGAAGTTCAGTATACTCGGAGGATATTTCAACGTGGTTTGCCTTCATCGAAAGCCATCGAGTACTTTCAGTACCCAAAAACGTAACTGTAAACGGAAAATTTTGTGTTCGAACACTGGCAACGAAGCTGGGTAGCACCGGACAAACATAGTTTGTGGCCCCACCGTGGTGCAGGATATAGGGCGTTCGACTGTTGCGCCCTAGGATGCGGGATCGAATCCTGACCACGGCGGCTGCTTTTCGATGGAGGCGAAAAGTAAGGAGCCCTTTTGCTGTGCGATGTCAGCGAGCGTTAAAGAGCCACAGGAGGTCGATATTTGCGGAGCCTTCCACTACGGACCATAGCCTGAGCCGCTTTGGGAGGCTAAACCCCGTAAACGAAAGCAAACCATATTTTCTATGAAATACGCAACTGTGCTACAGAAGAGCGCAACTATATGACTTAATTTTCATTTAATCTATGTTATGTTCAATAGAAGGAATTCCTACCCTTTCTTTACCTTGGGTTTTAACACGACAGAGCTTGCTAACCTAGCAAAATGCATTATGTATGTATTGTTTCCCAAGTACGTAACTGACGATCTAAATTTCAATTTGCCTCCGTTTTATACTTTTCAAAGCACCCGTTATTTCTTTGTGATACCTAATGTTTATCAGCCTTTGGGATTACTTATTGCATATTTGGCTGGAAAATACTTTTCGTCTATTGAGCAAGTTTCTGAAGATCTGGAGGTAAACAGCATGATGCTAATCCTCTGAAACAACCATGTTACAAATTCTTCAAGTTCAGTTTGCAATTGATGCATTATTTTGATGAAGTTAGCCCTACTATTGATATATAAGCCTCTTATTCCGTAGGTAGGTGATGTAAGTTCTAAAAAGGTAAGGACAGCAGTAACGATCTTGCGGTCACTAATTATTAGAATGATTATACACATATCAGTAACAATGGCTAAATCGCTTTACAGTATCAAAGCTATAATGTTAGTTTTCAGTGCCGCTTTTTTTTTTTTAATATTGCTCAAATCGAGATATAACGGTCCTATATTAAAAGGCTGTGGATGCCCCTACTGGTCATGCATTTTTTTTTTCATCCAGGTAAATTTCGGAAAGTTGCAGTCCTTAGCTAATAATGCAAAGAGCTATCTGTAAAAAAAGCTAAAGAGTAATCTAACGTACTTATAACTTTTACGCCCGAACTAAGTGATCTGTAACTCTATAGAGTTCCGCCACCACGAGTACGCAGCCTGCACAATACATATTGTGCATTTATCTTGTTTTGAAACATGTGCCCTGTGCAGTAAATGAAGCTGCGCTTGCGCCACAATAATTAATCATTATCAGCCCGAATGTAACATCTGAAGCAACCAAGACGCCCCCATCACGAGGCTCGATCCCTACCTTTCTGAAGAAACATGAGTGTCCAGTGTAAGTATTTGTGCATTCTCAGAATTATTCAGCAATTTCTTATCTGCAGGGATAGCATCTAGGTTTAAACTCCACCGTAAAGTATGCGATACATCAACTTTACTTTGAACATTTTGACAATTCGATTATCACGAGTGCAGAGTTCAGTAGCTGTTTGTATAACATCGCTCCTGGATCTGTGCTAGAGAGCTCGGCTACTCTGCCCAAGGATGCGGGATCGAATCCCGGCCGTGGCGGCCGCTTTAAGATGGAGGCAGAAAGCAAGGCGCCCGTGTGCTGTGCGATGTCAGTGCACGTTAAAGAACCCCAGGTGGTCGAAATTTCCGGAGTCCTCCACTACGGCGTCTCTCATAGCCTGACTTGCTTTGGGACGTTAAACCCTACAAACCAAACCAAACCTTATCGCGAACTAGCCTCCAACTTGACTAGCAGATGCCAAATGAGAGGTGCGATGCTATTGCCCCACCAAGAACTCTGCCTGAAGAATTGTTACAATACAGATTTGATACAAAAGAGAAGGAATCTTCTGATTCTGGGGGGGGGGGGGGGGGGGGGAGATGTGCAGTGGATGTTATATGCTCTGGACCTGTAAGGCTAATCACAGATTAGAGCGCAGTTGCCATCCAGCGACTGATGCGTGCATGCGGCTGTAATCAGCTCGAAGACCAAGGAGGCAGCATCAGCCAACAGAATTCCGGACTAGGATCCCAAGAGCGTCAACCCCCCGCCTCCTAAACGTATCAATAAATATTTTGACTGTCGACACCTGTCTACACTAATTGCGAGCTTGTCTTTCGCCAAAGAAACCTCCTCCAAACTGTTGTTCTTTTTGTGGTTTCGCCAATAGCCCGAGCTTTAAACTAATTACTTCTTTAACTAATCGTGAAATTCCCTATTTACAACTTAATTTTTACGTTTAGTTTATTCATATTTCTTAGTATCTATTTCCCATCCTTATATGATACTACATTTGCAAGAACTGTTCGGTTCTGCCTATCGTCATCTTCCCATCATGTGGCCTCCGGGAACTGCGATGATTATTAACTCGAATTACGATCTTTTGTAACTATTGCAACTTACGTTCCTTATTGCTTTAATGTTCAAACTTGTGTTAAGCTTTTCTCATACTGGTCGTGAAGGAGTCTAGACTCGGGGCCCTCGATTTTTAATGCAGAAATGATTAAGACATACGTGGACTGACGGTGTCCTTGAAAATAATGACCTTGCGAAATACACAGCGCTGAAAGGACGTACACGCAGGGAGGCGTTCCCAAAGAAAGAGCCAGAATAAAATTCATTGCAGCATTATTATCATCCGCACACACAGCGAAAAATTGAAAGCTCAGACAAATCAACTAGCAGAATGAAAATAAAAAGAGTCCCAACATCTGCTGATTACTCACTTCGCGAATATCCAAAAATATCAAATCTTCCTGTGATTAAAGAGCAGCTGGCACCGTGTTCATTGTCGGAATGGATCGCAGCTGACTTAACAATCTCGTGCGAGCATTGAACCCTATTGTGTTAAAGAATGCGGCCCATTCTCACCCACTGCAATTACAATACTGGAAATTATTTCTGGTAGTATGAGCTGCGTTGTAGTTCGACAATGGGCTTTTCGTGACCATCTCGTCTGTTTTGTTATCGCCGTTAGGAATCGATGTTTCTTACTAACGGTAGATACAATGAATCCTTTTCTTTCATTGTAATAATATCATATAGCGCAAAACACATGCAGGAAAAAGAAATAAACACACATGAGCACACTGTGTGTTTATTTCTCTTGTACTGAGTGTGTCTTGTGCTACATAATATTACTACAATGAATGAAAAGCAACTATCCCAGCAATTAACTCTTTTGAAGCCTTGTTCGTTCCTTTCTAGTGTCAACCCGGAAGGGGGGGGGGGGGGGTATGAATCTGAACTGACTATATGTTCTCGTCGTCCCACTGCCAGCTGTGATAGGCCGGATCAGTGTCGGCTACTGGGCTTCTATTCGTCTTGCTGCAACAGTCATCGGTGGGGACAGGGGTTGGCCAGTAGCCCATCATCTGCGGCTTCAAACCCGATGGAAGGCTGCAGTGGCTGCCACGCAACTTTGAGCGCCAATTGCGCTACGAGATCCGATTGCCCTGAGTTCACGTGAAGGTGGCGAAAAGTCCAAAGGTTTTAACGCTACAGCGTTAAAAACCTCGTTAACCAAAATCCTGCGTCGGCAGCCGTCCGCCTGTGCCGGCGCTGGCGTTGTGAGCGAAAAATCACGAGCACTGTGCTGGCAGACGGTAGCTGGCAGCTGACATGGCCGAGCACTAACTGGACGTACGAAGGGCTGTCTGACATTACCTTTGACTGGAGCTGTCAGCTCAGGTCTCTCATTTCGCATGTGAGGGTGATATCAGAGTCAGCCTGCGAAGACCGTGGCATTCACGTTACCCCTAGGCCACGCGGGCACGCTCCCACGGCTTCGTTAAAGTGTGGCTTTATATGTGGGCTGGTATCCTAATCGATCGCGTCACAACCTTAAAGTCGGAGCTTAAATGTCCTCCATGATTTTTTTTTTTTTAATATGCCGCAATCTCCATCTGGCACCCGGGTGCCAGATGCAATGGGAATTCCCTCGGGTAATAGCGAATTCGTACCACTGCTGAACCTGTAAACCTGTCCAAAGTAAAGGCGATCTCCTGTCTTCACTTGTCAACAAGTTGTTATCCTCTGAGAAGCCACGTTGGGCTTTAGAATACAAGCGAGAAGCAAATCATGCAGCCTGGTTACTTTTGGCCAAGCCGGTACCTCACTGGTATACCCACGCGGCAGTTTCTGGCAATAGAGATGCCAGGCCCTCGAGGGGGGATATAAATGTTGGCTGGGCTGTGAAGACGCTTCGGGCAAGTGACTCTCTTGTCCACCTGGACGCCTGGGAGGGCGGCTTAGCAGTTCCCATATGTGAAAAACGCCCATGCGGCTGAGTACCGGTTAGCAGACCTGAGTATCTCACCCTAAACCCGGTTTTTGGTTTGTGGCCCGATCAACCCGGCCCTGAACGCTCTCGCTTCTGTAGGCGGGGAGTAAACTCAAAGGAGGAAATAATATACGCAGGGGACTGGTCGGTATGCAAGGATGACCTTCGTGGAGCACCGTGCGTTCCCTTGGTCTAATCAAGCCTGAGGCAGCTTCATCACACATAATTCCCGGTGTCCGATGTCCCCGAAATCGCATCGGCGGTTGACTAGTAGTAGTAGCCAGGAAAAAAAGCCTCTCGAAGTCGGGAGAACCGACGACCCTGCTGTGTGGCTGGTGCGGGCAATATGGAACTGGGTGTTGTCGGAAGGGGCCCCAGATCGCCACCCCCATGTTAGGTTTTCCTGTCTCCGACGTCGGAGCCCGGGTGCGCCCGGTGAGTGGACGGCATCCCGTGAGTTGGGACCACATTATTGGGAAAACATTTGTGTTCTCCGTCTCTTGGCCACACAGGTCCGAAAAAAAGCCACGAAAAATTAGGGAAAGGTGATAAAAATCTCGCTTTTCCCAATTCCATCCTATATCCTATAACCCATCACCAACAACGATTTACCTTCTCCTTTCATCTTAACCAATCCTGCTACTTCCCACGAGAGATCAGAAGAGTCTCTGTGGATGGGCCCGTTCCCCCGGCTCTGAGTTGTTTTAGTAACTTACCCCCTTTATATTTCTCCCACTAATGGCTTTCCAAATTCGGGTGCCAAAAACGATTTTGTCCTTTTGGACCACATCATTCCAATTTTAATTGAACTTGCTCTTTCTCTACCCGCGATACATTACTCGTGCAGGGAGTCTATCCTAATTAGACTCAACTACACTCTGCCTAGTCGACCTAATTACTTAACTTCGCGCAATATCATGCAATATGCTTAAAATTACACCTTTTTAAATACCACAAATAGCAGGTCGCGTAGAAAGCAAGGAGCAGTTAATGGTTAGCTTCGGGATGTAAGTTCAGAACAATTCACTATGTTTTTTGTTTTTTTATTAATGCTAATAATACGTATATTTTCACGCACACTTCTTTCTTTATTTGATTTCCGATCACTTTGCGATTTGCTAAACCTTTGGCCAAAGCATTTAGGTCGTCGTAGTCTTATTGGAGAGTATCTTGTACTGGGATAACTATAATCACGGCTAATATCTAGGCCGACCTGTGTCCAGAACTATTAAATGCTGTTTGCTCTTTCGGAAAGGAGGCCTACATGTTATGGTTTCGCGTTCCGAATAATTCATTCGTTCAGTCGTCAGCGGCACCAAGTGACAGATGTAAGAACATGTAACTCTGCGCGGCCTTGAAAGAAACAGCCTTTCTCCCGTGAATAATTGGCATTCGATGTGATCATCCTCGAATTTCCCTATTACGGGCTGACAGCTGAATGCATGCAGTGTAAGCGTGCAATAGCTGCCTGCATTTGAATTATAAATACATTCGGTAAGACTACCGCACGCACAGTGGCACATCACTAAAGGCAGCTGCCACAGAATAGCCACCATAGAACTTTATCGGGGTTATAAATACGTCGGTGTTTTTCGGTTCAAACTGAAAAGCATCGGTAAAGGTACGCTCAGTCTAGTTTTAGTAATTCGGTTTTAAGCGAAAACAGCCTTCTTGCATGCAATGCGTAGCTAGCTGGATGTTGAGTACGATTTCTATTCAGTCAAATTTGAAAATTAACTAAGCAGGGAAACGGGACATGTGTAAAGGTGGCATTGCTGGAAAAGCAGAGTTATTGCGTTTGAGATACTTCTCCGCTAACTAAGATGCCTCTGCAGAACGTGAAGCACCACAACACTGCCTAGCTTGGAGCAGTTAATCGGTGAAGAGCGTTCACCAGCTAGATGTAGGGCACTAACATGAAACCATGCACGGGCCTCCTGAAAAAGTATCATACGCGGCAGTTCCATCACTGCCTTCAAAGAGCAGATCACGTAATATCCCGTCATCTCGCTCAGCACAGCACGACATCCCGATGATAATATGCCAACGTAGTTCTCGCAGGTAAATCTCCACTTGCGCATGCCAGTTGTTCCATTACGTCCCTTTTTCACAACGTTAGCAACTGCTACATGCACAGGTTGAACTATTATTTTTTAACGTTAATTACCAGTAAATAATTTGTTCGTGCTGCTAAGAAACCAACGTAGACTTTAAGACTATAAAAGAAAATAGGAGTAGCATGCCTGACTGATAGGGTCCTGGAGAGTTCAATGTCCCTGACCCTTCCACCTGATTTGAGAAGCCCAAGTAGGAGGATCCTGCCAAAACTTGTCACGTGGTCGCGTGACGTCGCACGATCCTACGATCAATCAGTGTCCGGCCGTGTTAGCTACCAGCTGCCACCCGGGTTTTCGCCCACAACGTCGACAACCCCGACACCACATTTTCAGAGAATAGGGCCTTTAACCCTGTCGTTTTAAAGAACTGAGAGACGGATCAATCCGTCAATCAATGTATCATCGAGCAAAAGCTTCCGAATCCTGACTGTCTATCCACATTTAAGGACTTGCCTACCCGATCTTGCGGTCGCGCCACCTCAATTTCGGCAGAGGGAAAAGTCTATTTTGGGGTGTGCGATTTCGGTTTTAAAAGTGTTTCAACTCAATTTTCGAGCCTCGAATTTCAAAGTGGGCCACCCGAATTGTGTGGTAAGCCAAATCAATTTAGTCAAACCGTTTTTCGTCTTTTACGAACCTTAAAAGGGCAGTGTGTTTATGCAATGCAAAGGCAATATAACCGATGTTTCCAAAGCGTGACAGAATATATTCGAAGTGAAGACGGTAAGCGTAGCAGGGGGCGGAGAAGGATACGTGGGCGGCATAGTCAAGAAGCAATGATGAGGATTATGAAAAGGGAGTGCGGTAGCGATGTGATTGGGTCCATTGCGCGCTGATAGAAGTTGATGAAAACAACGACATGCAATATACAGCGCGAGAAAGTGGCAGTAAAATACACGCGGTGAACGGATGCGGCGCTATCAAGCGGCTTTCGTTAGAGTGACTCTAGCTTTCATCTGGGGCTCAGTTTGGGAGAGAACAAGCCGTGAAAATTTATTTCATCGGCGAAAAGCTCAATACTTGGTTTTGCCCACTTACTATTATGACAAATAGTGTCCAGGTTTATGTTCTTACGCAATCAGAGCAATCCTTTTCTCCGTACACATTTCCAAGCTCGGCTGTGTCATGACTTACACGAATTTGTTATGTCATCTAGCAACATCAAAGGCTGAGTGTTCTCTTTTTTTTTTTTTTTTTTAGGAGTTCCGGCTTCTTTTTATCTTTTAAAAGGGAGTTTCTCACTAGAATACCTAAGTGCTGTAACTGAAAAGCACTTGTACAAGGACTTGCTTGCTGTATTGTCAGTGCCTGTGCATCGTTCATTACACTATGGAGAGGAAGATAATGATGTTTTAAAAATAGTTAAAAATTTACCAGTACGACCGTCTGCAAAACTCTTCTTGACTATTTTACGCTTTGTAGAGTGGTGCGTGCCTGTTAAACCATGGTTGAGGGAAAAAGGCTTTTTTGTCCCTTGGTCGGTAGACTGCTTGATTTGCCATAAACCGGAAGCCAAAGACCAATGGTTTAATAGACTCGGTCTCCTCGATTAAATACCTTGGCGTCTACCTAAATTCTACATTAACATGGACTGACCACATAGAGCAAATTACGTCTAAAGCACAAAAGAAACTTGGCTATCTCAAGCGTCGCTTATATCTCGCCGACAGGGACACCAGACTTGAAGCTTATAATTTCCTTGTACGTCCTTCTCTGGAATATGCATCAATAATTTGGCACCCTTATCAAATCACCCTAACTAACATTCTTGAATCCGTCCAAAATAAAGCTGCTCGATTCATCTTGTCATCCTATTCACGATATCAAAGCGTTTCATCTCTGAAGGAAACACTCAACATGCCATCCCTATCAGTGCGCAGAAAAATCACCCGTTTTTTGTATTTTCATACACTTTATCATAATAGCACTCAGTTCACCCGGTCTCATATTTCTCCAGCCCCTCATACGTCACATCGCGTTGATCATGCCCATAAAGTTAAACCCATTTTTGCCCGGACGGAAAAGTGCAAACATTCACCATTAATCTTATCAATAAAAGAATGGAATGAACTGCCACCCAGAATCGCCACGATAACAGAATCATCTTTATTTCAGTCAGCATTGAAAACCTACCTTGAATCATTACACTCACGGTAAATGTTTTGGACCACTCTGCCGTCTCTTTTCCTACCGCTGTCTTTTTTTTTTTTTTTGCATGAATTTTCCCCGCGATTGCACTAAACTCAGTTTCTATGATATAATGCTATGTTATCTCTGGGTGCGTTGTTATATGAGTGCTACTTCATCTCCATTGCTCTGTTTGTTCTTTTTTTTGTTTGTTTGTTTGCTTGATTGATTGTTTCTTTAACAATGAATTGTATTCTGGCTTATGTTCCCCCCCTATGTAATGACCCCAGCGGGCCTTTAGGGTATCTGAATAAATAAATAAATAAATAAATAAATAAATAAATAAATAAATAAATAAATAAATAAATAAATAAATAAATAAATATCTTCCTTGACTGCTGGGGCTCAGTATTTATCTGGAATATAATGCAGAGCAGTATAAGAAATAACCTCACAAATGAGCCTTATGGTATGCGGTTCTGCTTGTCCGTAATCATGAGGATATAATATAAGACTTATTCATGCTATTTTGCCTCCATAGGGCACGTGTGGTAAACGAGAATCACTGCGAGACACAATGACGTCAGTGATATCTCAGCTTTCTTTAAAGTGTGACCTGCCTGAAAGGAAGCTAAAGTGCCCGTCGAAAAATCTGAATGGATGCCAGTTTTGATCGAGCTGACTATAGCCTAAAGCATTGTTTAACACACTGCAGCCTTGCTTGTCGCTAGCACTCTTCGTGGTATTGTACTTTAATAGAGACTTTTACACAATTGCGTTCGTCATTGCGAACAGGAAATGAACGAAAAAAAAAAGAAAGCGGCGATACCTGCGATGGAGATTTTGTAATCCACTCCGCTTCGATGTGTTTTCGCTTTGTTTTTTAAGGCCCCTTATCCAAAAATCTCACTTCCGCGTCGTTGCCGCTGTGAGCGAACAATCACGAGCATGGCTCTGGCAGGCGGTAGCTGGCAAATGGCCGAGCACTGACTGGACGTAGGGTTGCCTGACGTTATGATTGGCGCGAGCTGGCAACTGGGGCCTCTCCTTTTATATGGGAGAATATCAGAATCAGCCTAGCGGGACCCTTGCATTCACGTTACCCCTAGCCAAGTAGGAAGGTTCATACGTCTTAGTTAAGCAAGGCTTTTTATGAGAGGTGGTAGCCTACGCTATCGCGTCGAACCCTTAAAGGCGGAGCTTAAGTGTCTCCCGTTATTTTAAGATGAAAACCTTTAATGGCTCATGCTCGCGAGCATGATAGTGTCCGTCCGTCCGTCCGTCCGGTCGTAACGTTCTAGTTTGATGACGTCATCAGTAGTGTAGTATATCCTACTTTAAATTATGATGACGTCATCAGTGGTGTAATATGTCGTGCCTTTAAATTAATGAGGACGTCATCAGTGGTGTAGTATGTCGCGCCTTGAAATTAATGATGACATTATCGGTGGTGTAGTAGGTCGTGCCTTGACGCCACTTCATAACGACGTCACTCCCGGCCATGTCTAAGAACCGGGAGTGACTTCATATGACGTCACGTCTTGTCATGACGTCACGACAAGTGATACCGTACAGGCGATTCACGCTTTTACGATGCTGACCTCGCCGGGCGTTCGATTCAGGCGTCCGTGCGGCGCCTTTCATTTGCCGCTTCCTCGAACGCCGCACCACACAGAGCATATAGAAAGAGACGCAGTACAGCAGGCATCAGCGGCGTTTCAAATTGGTGTATAGGAAAAGAAAAGGCGCAGTATCTGTCACAATTCTCCTCGGACAGCTTAACCGAGCAGTAAGGAAAAGGAGGAAGGTGGGAGTGAAAAAGAGAGAGAGAGAGAGAGAGAGAGAGAGAGAGAGAGAGAGAGAGAGAGAGAGAGAGAGAGAGAGAGAGAGAGAGAGAGAGAGAGAGAGAGAGAGAGAGAGAGAGAGAGAGAGAGAGAGAGAGAGAGAGAGAGAGAGAGAGAGAGAGTGGTGCCGGTAGTGGAGGCACACGCTTCGGACCCTCGCGCAACAGATGCTTTCGCCTCATCGCACTTTAGTGGTCCAAAGTGCCCCTTAGAACTTCTTTTATTTTCCTGAGCTCGGCAAAGGCTCAGTACCCCACACAATTCATGGCTAGGCTTGACCATAATGAGTAGTATTTTCATGATAAAATCGAAACTTATGTTCTGAAATAAAACCGTAAAAAGTTCACCGAGTTAAACAAATAAGAACCGAAAAGCCTCTAAAGGTATAAACAAAAACAGTGCCGACTTCCCCGTGGGCGACAACCGGTGAACTTTGCTTAAGAAAGGACCCATGGCATTCATTCAATTTTCATTCAGCATTGTAGCAGATTTGCGAGGCTGCACGCTCTCACAGGTGCAGGCCTGCTGACAATATACGTACACGGATGCCACCTCAGCTTCGGTGGCACTGGCGGCTGGAACAGGCGTGGCAGCTCCGTTCCCTTTGCCTCCAAGGCTTCCTACTCGGCAGTGTGCGTGGACGGCTTGATTAGTCGCGGTGCAGGTAGTAGTTGGCAGCACGGGGTTCCCTATTTTTCGGCCTCCTCCGGTGCTGTTAGCATAAACATGCCGCGCTGGCCGCTCGCGCGGTGTGCAAACAAAGAGCTCCTTCTTCTCCCAACGCCAACGCCACGACTGGGGAAAAGAGGAGCCTGCGGGAATAAGTTAAAAAGAACTCTTGCTTTTTATTTCGTTCGCACTCTCTCACTCCTGTCATCGTGAGAGTCGCTCGGGGGCGAAAACGGGCGCGCGCGAGACCGGGTGTGCGTTTCACCTTCCAGTAATGAAATGCAGATAACACTGAAAGGAATGCCGCGCGCGGCTCTCGGGCCCAAGGGTGCTTCTCTGCTCGACTCTAATCGCGTTTTGTTCTTGGGGCGCCTCCCGATGGCGCTGCCGTTGCCAGCGCGGAAATTACGCTCGCGCGGCCAAAGATTGAAAGGCGCCCGGTGTGTGCCGCTGCATGCATGGGGCACCCGCGAGCGCCCGGGGCGCGTCTTCGCCTCTTGAACACAAACAGCGGCCATCCCGCGGAGCACAACGAAATCCTTTCCGCTTTTTCCGTTGCCCTCGGCCTGACAGCACTCGCCTGGTGCCGAGAACAATTCGGCGCGCAGAAAATGTTTCCAGGGTCCAAATTAAACCACCACCGCTGGAAGCAATGCCATGCTCCATCAACCACTGGCGCGGAAAGGCTTATTCACCTGCAGTGTCGGCCCGACGGGCATTCCCTCGCAACGATCTCCACTGCACTCGCTAACGCTTGCGTCTGTAATCAAGTCACTCGTGAGTCGATAAAATGCGAACGCATTTTGCCGGCTTTTCCGCTCTCAGTGTACGAGAACTGGTGGCAATTACGTTCCGATTCGCTGTTGTCGGGGCATAAATGTGGCAATAATCGCTATATACACCGCTCGCAGTCATCCGTTCTTTTTTTTTTTTTTTTTGCTGCAGTTCACGCGAAGTGATTTCAACAGCCTTTAACAATATCACCTGAACATTGTTAAGCCTATGTCTCTTTTATCGATTTCGCACACACGCACACATGCAAATTGCGAAAAACAAAATAATTGCAGACATTAATCAATTATAATTCCATCAAAATTACCCTCATCTCGTTGTCCAAATGTATATCTAGAACAGTTACCTATATTAAATGCGGTGATAGCGTCTGCAGTAGGAAGTTTTTCTATTTAGCTGCATATAAGAAGTGTAGTAGGGCAAGCACTCTTATTTAATTATTGCCAACAAATAAACGGATTGGCGGTGCTTCGCAGTAGCACCGCCTATTCCATACAGCAGAGGCGGTGAGAAGCTTACAAGGCCTGACTGTAAAATCAGTGTGCCACATCAACAGGCGCAATGCACAGCGTGCAATGGTGTGCCTTCCACATCGCACATCAGTAAATCTAATAAATAACAACAGATGTACAGCTGACATGGCAGTAACTGAACATGAAAATAGGACATGGAAATAAATACTCAGAAAATTGTGCTCTTGCGGATAACAACCAAGGAAAATCTGTTTTCCTTCCGCTATTGAATTAATGACGCTTCAGTTAAAAAAGTGACATGGTATTGGTATTGTAGTAAACTCGCAAATAAAATGGAATGACCACATAGACAACATTAAATCATCAGCTCTAGGTAAACTTGGTTTTCTTCGCCATAAACTTAGCTGCGAACCTGGCAACTGCAAGTTATTAGGCTAGTTAGTGATTAACATGTTCAAACATCGTTGCGCTTTTGAAAAAGCTTAGACATAGAAAACGACACGAGACACTGGAGCGCAAATTCTCAACTGAAATTTTGTTACAGTGTACACACATATATAAGCACCCCACACAAAAATATCACAAAAACCATCAAGTCAGCAATATTGCTATCGTATCGGTGGGTAAGCGTGTTACATCTGACACAAAAGATCGTTTTTCTCTTTATTTTTTCAAGAATTCCTGCTCCAAAATCCAGATACCGGCTAACCAGGGAACTGTGGGGGGCTTACTGCATCGAATCAGGAAAAGAAGGGACATGTATAAGCGACCCTTCGGTAACGCTATCTAAACAAAAGCAGGAATATATACATACATATATATATATATATATATATATATATATATATATATATATATATATATATATATATATATATATATATATATATATATATATATATATATATATATATATATATATATATACGCACACACATACTCCGTCACCGTCACCATGTCCCGGGAGCGCGCGAGGAGTAAGGCAGGAAGTGACAAGGATTGCGCGCCGCAAGCACGCAAGGGCGTGCTGTGATCTCTCTAGCGATGGCCAAAGGGCTTCTTTGAGAGAGGGAACAACCACCGCAAGGTACACCTGTCGCGAATCGTTGGATAAAGATCGACAGGCTCGAGCTGCGCTCTCAGGTACGACCCGGACCGGGCGAACTCGAGTACACACTGGTCTGCGCGGACAAAGGCCGGTGGACAAGAACAGTAGCGTAGGCACCTTGCGATGTCTCGGAGGGGTCGCTCTCTGGGCCCCGCTCGGATGGTCGCCCAAGGGCCAAGCGCGGCCGTCGAAGCGGTGCCGTCATCGACCATCTCTCTGTCCTCTGTTCTCTATTCATTAGCTTGCCGCTACGTAACATTTGGTTGGAGGTGCAGTGTACTTCATCGTCACCCCCTCGTCCTGGCCCGGAGCTTCGGTGCCCTGCGACTTCTTGTGCCGTCGGCTGAAGGTCAGGAGGCATCGCATGGCTGTTTCCCAGCCTGCCGGACGCAGCAAGACCTTGCCGTTCCACCGCCCCGTCCCCCCACTCTGACCACAAGACACGACGAAGGAGAGACTGACCCGAGACGGCCACACATGACCACAAGACACAAGAAGAGACCCGAACGACCGTATTTGACCCCACTGACCAGATGTGCCGACCAAAGACCCCACGACTCAAGACACCGCTACACTTCAAGACATCCTCCCCTGCCTATGCCATGCGGTGCGTGCCTTGGCCTCCGCCATCGAGTTGTGGCAACGTGTGGCCTGAGAGTCTCCTGGACCAAGGTTCATAGGGAATCATCGTGCCGGCAAGCCGTTCTATTCTTCCTTTTTCCTCTTCTTCTTCAAGCATCCAGACACGTCCATCATCATGCCATGCAGTCATCAACATCTTACACTTCCTCGTCCACGATCGGGACGATCGCTCGGTGGCCCCGGGTCATGTTACGGACGACATCAAGGAAGAAGCAGGCTGTGGCCCGGACAGGAGCAGTCGCACTAGGCCGGCAACATTTTCATTAAACGTCATCTCACTGTCATCGACCATCTCTCTGTCCTTTGTTCTCCTGTTTCCATCGGCCTGCCGCTACGTAACATTATATATTACGGTATATATATATATATATATATATATATATATATATATATATATATATATATATATATATATGTGTGTGTGTGTGTGTGTGTGTGTGTGTGTGTGTGTGTGTGTGTGTGTGTGTGTGTGTGTGTGTGTGTGTGTGTGTGTGTGTGTGTGTGTGTGTGTGTAATGAGCAATGAAATTACTGCAATTTATTACTTTTTCGGTAATTTGCCATGTTGTGAAATACTTTGTCGATTTGGTAATTTAATAATATATGAATTACTTTAGAGTAGTAATTTCGCACCAAACATAATTTATTACTTTCGAAACTACTTTTATTCATTGCAGTCCAGATTTTTAAAAGACAACATGGTAGAGTGCCGCGAAAGCAGCGAAGATGCGCAGCAAGTCTGGACCTAGGTAACGGAGTGGCAAAAGCGACCGAGCTGAGTAGAACACTGTGTATCTGAGACCTGCGGTGTCCTGTGTAGCCGGTTAACTTAGTGAGAATATCCTGTAAACAGTCGCCGCAACCATTCACTAAGCAGCAAGAAGTAAGGCGTCAATTAATAAGCCGTCGAAGGGACACAGGGTGCAAGACTGCCGAATTTCAAAACTATAGTTGGGAGCGCGCAGTGGCAGTCCCTGATGCGTCGGTTAGGCCCCGGAGGGGGGGGGGGGGGGGGTGACAGAGGCGCCTGCTTTAGGTGTGGCGTTAGGGTGCCGCTTGACGATCCTCGATCAAGATGACGCCCGTTCCCCCCAGGAGAGAAGTGCTGACTAATGAAGGGGTACGGGGTCGGCGGATGAAGATGTCTGGGTTTATTAACATTTTAGACATGAATGAATGCCCCACGACTGGACAGAGATAGTTCTTTTGGTTGCTAGGTTTGCTTCGTTTTTGTGTGGACGAACTTTAAAAGTAATTTAAAGTTAATTACATTATTTTGCAGAAGTAATTGTGGCGTAATATTATTACTTTTTGGGAGCAGTAATAGGTAATTTGATTTAATTATTTTTTGCGATTTGCAGGAAAAAATTTAATGTAATTCAATTACTTTTCAAAAGTACCATGTATGATATACAGGTCTAGAATTGCAGCTTAAGTAGCGAATGAACATTGGCAAAAATAGGTATAAGAAATTGTGCGCAAGGGCTTCAAATGCGCCAATAGCATCGTAGTGCAAACTGCATTTGTAGATTATTGCACATTGGATATGGCATACTGAAACAATGAAGAAATTCATTATTTCATAAGAGGATGCAGCAGAGGGGAGTTATCAGTAAAGTTAGCAGAACGAAATAATTTGGAGATCATGACTATCTTCTTCCGCAAACGAGAGAACCAGAGGAGAGCATAGAGGAGCTCGAATAGCAAGACTGAAAATGAAATAGACCTAATATTGTGCGCTCTCTCTTACATTGTTCAGGACGTAGAGGTAATCTAAAAGGAACTAAGTAGTGACCATGAGATGGTAAGGTCTCGGATTAGTCTAGACTTGAAGAGGCAACTTTAAAAAATAGTAAGGAAGAAGCCGATCAACGATTTATGGGTAAGATGGAAATGGGAAGAATAGAGGATGTTGCTATTGAACGGATATCCGGCCTTAACCGAGGATTAGGACCTCAGTGTACGACCAATGCACAAGAATCTCACAGATATCATTACAGAGGGCGCAGTAGAAGTATGCGGTATAAAAGAAAAGAAAAGTAGAAGAGAAAAGCCCCATGGAAGACTGGGATTATGAACAGGTAGAACTACTCATAAGGAGGAAAATTCAGGAGGTTAAAGTAGCAAACCACTGGAATGGAAAGAGGAAGCCACGGAGCTGGTCAGGGAAGCTATTGAACAACGACGGGCTGCTTCAAGGGAACACCGAGTGGCAAAGAAAGCACAGGCATCTCAGAAGGAAATCGACCAAAAATGGGAATCATATCGACAAAAGAAACTTGAGGTACAGGCCCTCGTCCAAAGTAAAATAAAGCAGTCCACCGATAGCTGGATGGCTGACATACACGATGCCTCTAGAGGCGGAGCAAAAAATTTCTGGAACCATATAAGCTGGCTAGGGAAGAAGAATCAAAGAAAGCAGGATCGGATTCAAGATAACGAGGGAAATTGTTTAAAGGGAGCGACGATAGGGCAATCTCCGCAAATCAGGAAGCAACACAAGGTAGCAGAATACAAAGCAGCTTAGAACTGACCAATCTAAACTGAAAAAAGGCAGAAAAAAATATTCCTAAAAACACATCTACAGAAATAGATGGAATTCCGATCAAGCTGATTAATGAACTCGGTCCAAAAAGTAAGGAAACATTGTTAAAATCTCTGGAAACAATCATAACAAATAAGCAAATTCCGGACAGCTGGCGGCAGAGTAAAATAAATTTGATTTATAAAGGGAAAGGAGACAGGATGCACATAAAATCCTACAAGCCGATTACCATAACATCTGTTATGTACAGGTTAGCCATGCAGGCGGTGAAATTAAAGGTGCAAGCATTGGTAGAAAGTAACAATATACTCGGAGAACTTCAGAACGGCTTTAGAAATGGTAGGCGCTTAGATGATAGCCTGTTCGTGCTTACCCAATTCATCGAAATATCTGGAGTGGAAAATAGACCTTTGTATTTGGCCTTCCTGTACATAAACGGGGCGTACGACAACGTAAGCAGGGAACTCCTGTGGAACATATTAAAAGAAGAAGGTATCGGTTATGGGATAATAGAGTTCCTACAGGAAATATACCGGGATAACAAAGTAGAAATTACGTGGGAAGGGATAAGAAGTACGGAGGATGTCAAAGTATGCAAATGATTAAGACAAGGCTGTCCTCTATCACCGGTGCTGTTCATGCTTTATATAATAAACCTGGAATGGAGGATACAAGGCAGTAACCTAGGTTTTAACCTGTCATATAGATTAGGTGGAAAGGCGGTAGAGCAGCGCCTCCCCGGTTTGATGTATGCCGACGATATTGTGCTGCTAGCTGAGAGTCTGGAAGAATTGCAAACTCTAGTTAAGTATTGCGGAGACGAAGGGGACACTCTAGGCTTCAGTTTCAGCACAGTTAAGTCGGGTCTGATGATTTTCAACGGCTCAACTGATCAGGGTCTTAAAATACAAGGCCATGAAATACCTACAGTAGCTGAATATAAATATCTGGGGGTATGGGTAAACGAAGGATTGGCATACATTGGAAAACATGAGCAATCACTTAAGGCCAAAGGGCGAAGGAATGCCGGGATAATGAAGCATAAGGCATTGTGGGGATACAATAGGTATGAGGTTTTGAGGGGTATTTGGAAAGGAATGATGGTGCCCGGACTTACTTCCGGAAATGCGGTTTTGTGCCTAAAATCAGAGGTACAGTCGACATTAGAAATAAATCAGAGATCCGTTGGACGATTAGCACTAGGTGCCCACGGCAAAACTACAAATGAGGCGGTACAGGGAGATATGGGCTGGGCATCTTTCAAAGTACGGGAAGCTCAGAGTAAAATATTATATGAGGAACGCCTGAGGAAATTGGACAGTAACAGATGGGCAGCTAAAGTATTTAAATACCTGTACTTAAAAAGCGTGGACTCACAATGGAGGAAAAGAACTAGGAAACTAACTAGTAAGTATGCTAGTCACAGGGACGGAGAAATAAAGAGCATTAAGCAACAGGTGAAAAACACAGAAGGTAAAAATTGGATAAATTCGATGGAAAAGAAACAGAGTGTGGAATTATACCGTAAGTGGAAAATGCAGATCAGGAAGGAAGATTTCTTTGATAACTCAAGAGGCAGTGCCCTACTTTTTGAAGCTAGATCAGGGTGCCTTAGAACACGCAGCTACAAAAAGAAATTTAACAATGGAGATGACGCATGTGCTGTATGTGGAAACTGCAGTGAAACAATTGACCATATTATACTCGAATGTAATGGTATCCATCCGGAAGTTGATGCAGGCGCAATCACTGTTCCTGAAGCTCTGGGGTTTAGAGATACCAGTGGCCGGGTGAATAAACCGGTGGTGGAAACTAGCAAAAAACTACTGGAAGATTGGTGGCTTAAAAGCAGAGAAGTGACATAATATTAGTAATGTAGGAACAAAAATTTAATAAATAGAATGATGGTTTAGTTAAGCATTCTAGATCAATAATTAAGATATATGGAGAAAAATGAGCATGATAGCTACTGCTACCACCCCGTTTCAAAGGGGACGCTCCTATATTCCATCCAGCCATCCATCCATCGTATAGTCAAGATGGCACGCTCTTTCATGAGAAAAAAAAAAAAAGATGATTAAGAAACGCCAAAGCTTCAAGTCTCCAACCAAAAACACAGACTAGAATTGGTAGAGATACCAAATTTCACCAATAAGCGCACAGAAACTAATATAAAATTATAACAAGTAGAGAATTGAGCATTCTGTAAAGAATAGACGTCCTAAAAGCGGTCAGAACTCAGCTAAGCGTTAGCAAAAATTGCATGTATTCGATAGGAGCCACAGAGGGCGACCACACTACCAATAAATATAAGATATTGTAACGTGGATGCACGCACACAAAGAGTAGATGTATTTACATATATTTACACAGGGGTAGCGCAGATGAACAACTTCAGGCCAGCGGCGCCAAGCACAAACCACAAACACTTCGTCGTCCTGTTTCACACGTTCCACCCACGAGAACAGCACTTTGTCCTCGTTGTTGTCCCTTGACATAACTCCCGAAGGCGAAAGCGCCGTCCTGGTTCTCAGTGGAAGACGGATCAGGTGCATGGTACGGCTTGAGGCGAACTACGTGAACAACGTCAGTGGCAGGGCGTGTGGATGACGTCGGAGAATCGAGGGGGGGCAACCTCATATGTCACGTCGGTCACCTGACGGAGCACGCGATAAGGGCCGTTGTACTGACGAAGACGTTTCTCGGAAAGACCGACACGCCGAGAAAGAGACAGAACGAGAACAAGTGACCCTGGGGCATAATGTACTGGGCGATGCCGGCGGTCGTTAACAGGCTTCTGGTAGGGCTGCAGGGAGGCGGTGAGACGGTCTCGGGCGATTTCGCTGGCCATAGTTGCTTGGGCGATGGCGTCACGTGCGTAATCCATGGTCAAGGCCAAAGAAGGCGACAGCAATGTATCCAGTGGCAATGTAGCATTTCGACCAAATAGAATATCGAAAGGCGAATAGCCTGGGGCGTCATGCCGCGACGAATTATAAGCAAATGTTACATAGGGCAAGGCAATGTCCCAATCACGGTGGTCAGGTGCGACGTACATAGATAGCATGTCAGTCAGAATCCTATTCAGCTGCTCGGTAAGCCCGTTCGTTTGAGGATGGTACGCTGTAGTGTGCTTATGCTGTGTGGAACAGGACTGGAGTATGTCGTCAACTACCCGGGACAAAAAGTAGCGGCCGCGGTCCGTCAGCAATTGGCATGGAGCACCATGGTGAAGGACGACGCTTTGTAATAGGAAATCGGCGACATCGGTGGCGCAACTGGTTGGCAATGCAAGCGTGATAGCGTACCGAGTGGCGTAACAGCGATCCAGCGGTTGCCGGAACTCAGACGTCGAAAAAGGTCCGAGGAGGTCTAGTCCTACACGATGGAAGGGATCGAGGGGTACGTCGATAGGCTGCACAAGACCGGCAGGCAATGTGGATGGGCGCTTCCTGCGTTGACAGAGGTCGCAGCTGGCAACGTAACGTTGAACACTACGGTATAGACCCGGCCAGAAGAAGCTGCGTCGGACCCGATCGTACGTCCGTGGGACACCGAGGTGGCCCACGGTGGGCAGGTCATGTTTCCTAAGGACAGACGAGCGGTGACGCTGGGGAACGACGAGCAGGAGCGGAGGTCCATCAGGGTGAAGATTGTGGAGGTATAGGATGTCATCGCGAAGAACAAAGAGTTGGAGTGAAGGGCCTGAGGTGGCAGCACCGCTGAGGCGATCGATTAGCGGACGCAATGGGAAGTCTTGCCACTGCTCGTCCGCGATGTTGAGCAGACCAGAGATAGTGAACAAGCATGGGCCAAGGTCATTATCTCTGGGATCTAGCGGCTCCACAGGGTGACGAAGCAGGTAGTCAGCGTCTTGATGTAGACGCCCTGGCTTGTAGACAACAGTGTAAAAATACTGTCGGAGACGCAATGCCCAACTACCAAGCCGGTCTGTGGGGTCCTTCAGTGAAGAAAGCCAACAAAGAGCGTGGTGGTCAGTCACAACCGAGAGAGGGCGGTCAAATAGGTAGGGTCGAAATTTAGACACGGCCCAAACAAGGACTAGGCACTCGTGCTCTGCAATGGAGTAATTGCTCTCGGCGGTGGAAAGAAGACAGTTGGCTTATCCGATGACGCAGCCTTGATCTTGGTGACGTTGTGCGAGCACGGCGGCCATACCATATCCGCTGGCATCTGTGCGAACTTCAGTTGGAGCCAACGAGTCGAAATGAGTCAATAGAGGGGGGGGGGGGGGAGGTTAGCAAGTGGATCAGTGAAGAAAATGAGTTTTCGTGGGCAGGGCCCCAGGTAAAAGGGGTGTCTTAAGGAGGTCGGTGAGGGGACGGGCAATTGCAGCAAAAGTTTTGATGAAACGTTGGAAATAGGAGCACAAGCCGACAAAGCTTCACACATCCGTAAACGATCGAGGAAGACGGAAATCCTTGACAGCTTGTGATAATACCTTGACCGAAGGTTGATGGAAGAGAAAAATTTGGATCCGCGAAGGCAATTCAAATAGTCGTCGATTCTTGGGAGAGGATACACGTCTTTTTTCGTGATGCCATTGAGGTGTTGGTAATCAGCGCAGAAGCGCCAACTCCCACCCTTCTTTTTAACAAGGAGGACTGGTGAGACCCAAGGGCTCGACGAGAGCTCTATCACGCCTTTATTAAGCATCTTGTCCATCTCCTGCTTAATGATGTTGCGTTCTGTACTGGACACTCTCTACGGACGTCTGTGAATAGAAACAGCGTCACCGGTATTTATGCGATACGTAACCACAAAGGTCCGAGCCAAAGGGCGGTTATCGAAGTAAAAGATGTTGCGAAAAGAGGAAAGAAGACATGTGAGGTTTTGAGTTCGTGCTGATAAAAGGTCAAGCAATAATTTTGCGTACTCGTCAGATGGTGAGACGTCTAACACGTGGCGGTTCGCCGAGTGGGGTACGCAACCTGTAACAGCTAATACAACGCAATCGGAAGCAGAGCACAGCGTGGCGAGCTACATGCCATGGTTGAGCGGCTGAACATGCGATGCAAAGTTGAGGACCGGAAGGGCACTTGATTGGCAAACACAGTGACCACTATATGCGCAAGGGCAACGTTCCGGGCGAGAGGTACATCAATGGCTCGAGTAACGACGTACTGGCAATCAGGGACTGGTGGGACGGACGAGAACGATGCATAGGTGACGGCTTCGAGGTCCAGGCGGAGTAAATCGACAGTACACAGGCGGTGCACAACTCGATCCGGCGGCTCCTCCGTTAAAGGTAGCGCGAGCTGAACAACACTTGAGGCACAATCAGTGAGGGCAGAATGTTCATAGAGAAAGTCAAGGCCGAGGGTTAGGTCATGAGGGCAATGTTCAAGGAGAGTGAAGAGAACAGAAGTATGGCGGCCGGCGACTGACACACGAGCTGTACCCATTCTAACGACAGCAGAAGCACCACCATCAAGACATGGACAACAGCTGAGGGGGCAGTAGTGAACACTTTCCTTAGGCGACGGCGGAGACGGGCATTCATAACGGATACGTGCGCTCCCGTGTCGATCAGAGCTGTAACAGGGATCCCGTCCACGTCGACGCTAAGCATGTTCCGTCAGGCCTGAAGAGTTGGAAGGGTTTCGGATCGGGTTGTCAGAGGAGCAGCTCATTACCTCCAGACGCTAGAACCATCAGTTTTCCGAACGACATCGAGCTACGAGTCAGGAGATGATGGGCGGCGAAATCGGGCCGACGGAGGTCGACGGCGGGAGGGCGACGACGAGCGATGAATTAAAGTAGCCGCGTAGTTCTAAACAAATCTCTACAGTAGCCGAAGTAATCAGAACGATAATTAGAAACACTGTAGCGCAGAGCAATTGCACATACTGCCGGATCACGACAGGGGAAATAAATAGTCTTAGAAGCAATGAAAAGAAAGAGCAGCTGAGAATTAAGAATCTGGCAACAGCAGATCTGTTAAAGGATGATGTGGATATCGCGCAGGGCGTCAAGGAGCTAAAATTTAGAGACTGTTCAGCTTGCTGTTTTTTGCATACAAAGTATTTACTAACGTATTCGCTAACAAAATTAGGAAAACCTCAGCCTTCAGTCAACCAAAGGACCAGGCAGGTTTTCTAAAAGGCGTCTCGACAACAGACCACACTCACACCCGCAGCATATACCGCCGGTTTAATAATGGATACACGACTTACAAAGTCTGATACCCGGCTCTTTAGGGGTGAAATGCACGAAAAAGGGCATTTGGGAAAGGCGGGGCCAATTGTGTAATAATAAATGCCCGTGAGTACCTCCAGCTCTGGGGATCGAACCAAACAGAAAGATGGCCTACTATAAGCCATCTTCCTCGTATTTCGGAGGTGCGAGGTTCAGTATTCAGTGCGCCGGACATGCCCACAGGTTTTCTAATTGTTTCCCCAAGCCTGATATTTAGCTCTTCTTGGGTGAATTGCTTGGAAAGAGTCTTGGACCAAACCGTTGTTTCGACAGGGGAGTGATGAGTTCCACAGTCAGTGGACTTAAGTTCGCTTAATGCTGTAAAGCCCACTTGTGGCCCCTTTTTTTACACAAAGTGAGGCCAAGCCCTGTTGTCCAAGCATTTCATCCTAGGTAAGCCTAGAATCAGGCCAGGGGGAAATGTACCAAGTGCGTCACTGGCGGGCACCCGGTAGCACTGCACGTCAGGGCCCACGCCTCCCACATCCAGGCGGATGCTCAAACCACTAAGGCATATGGATAAGGATATATATAGTATATAAGAAGCTCACGAGGCGCCCTGGTTATGCTAGTTTTTGTATCGAAAGCGGTGGCCTTGTGGTAAAGTGTATGTCTCAAATTCGGGAGGTGTATCTATCTCTAGTGCCGCCGGGAATCCACCGGTTTTCCGAGCCGGCAGAAGCGCCTCCTGGCCTGGTGTGCAGCCTTATGCGAGATGGGGCATATAGTGGACCTGTAAACGGTTACCAAAGAAAATACGGGGTCTCTCTCCCCGTCTGGCCACTGTGCCCTTGGGAGATTGTCATGAGCGTCAATGCAACGTCAATGAACGGGTGCAGCGTCCTCGCTAGCGACCCGCGGAGGGGAACAAAGGGGGAAAAAACAGGGACGACACAGCGTTACTATACTCGAATGCTATTTATTGCACTTGCAAATAGAGGTTTTCCTTGGAAGGGCAAGGCTACGAGGAAGGACTTTTTACACACCGGCTGGGGAAGGGGGGGGGGGGGGGGTGCGACTTCGGCGGCGGACATTTGCACGCGCCATGAATATGGCGGCCGGGATCTCCCGTGCGCTCCGCATCCTTCGGCCAAAGCCATACCACAGCGTTTGCCGCGGGAGGCGGCGAGAGCGTGCGGTATTTACCGGTCGCTTCGCCGTTGGGAACCAGAAGACGGGCGGTCGTGCACGGCGGGTCCTCCAGTGTGCGCTGCGTACTCCGTGCCCGCTATCCCCCGGCGTTTGCCGGGAGAGGCGGCGGGAGACGACCGCTCTCGTTGCCGGCTGAATCCAGAAGCCCTCTTTCTTCGTCTCGCGGGAACCCGCGTAGACGTCTTGGTGGCGCACCCATCGCTGATTCTCCTTCCCCCAAGGGAAGGTATTTACCTCCTCTCCCAGCCTGCGCTGCCACGAAGCTCGTTGAGGTGGTGGGGATCGGTCCCGGTGAAGGGGGAGGTAACTGGTTTTCCACAGCACTTAGCGGAAAAACAGGCACCACAAACCCCCTCAGCTTGGCACTGAGCCAGTAGCGTGGAACTGCAACGCTCGGAGCCCTCTCAAGAATTTACCAGAGCAGGTCCCCAGGGCTCAGAACATTCGGCCTGGTCTCTGGGACAGCGCCCTAGGTGCCGACGGCGGGGGCCCACATCATAAATACATCATGCAGGGGTCCTCCTGTCTGGTGCTCGGCCACTGCAGAATATATATGCAGAATATATGCAGAATATATGCCTGCCCTTCACGAAGGTTAGTTGAGCCCTCTTGTCCAACCACGGATGGCCTTGTGGTTGAGCATCTGCCACAGCTATTGGGAGGCAGTTCGGTGTAGTCGGGCACATATCTATAAAATACGTACGAGAGCTCTCCTGGTCTGGTGCTCAGCCACAGCGGGACCTTAACTCTTTAAAAAATAATCCAGTTAGTTCTAACTTCTAGGAGACTGTCCCATTGGCAGAAGCGGTCATGTCTAGCAATCGAAGCAGAGGTTTTTGCAGCATATCGACCTTGCATTCGGGAGGAGCTGAGTTCGATCCCCAGTGCCGTCAAGAACCCACCGGTCTACAGGGCACATGATTTTTCCCGACGGGGTACTGAGATATTTCGGGTGCAGTGCTCGGAAAAGGTATTTCGCCAACTCCCCCCTCTCCAGATGGAAAATCGTTCTGCTAGGAAGTCGTCGTGACAGAAATCGCTTCTTGCGGCACAACCAATGTTACCCCTTTTCTTTCTTTACGTAACGTGCGGTTAAAAACTTATTTTCCAAGCATTTTACCCCAAATAAGCCGAGCACGATATAAGGGAAAGCTTATACTCGCTGAATTAAGAGTGATTACCCGGCGGCACTGCGGATCGAGCCCCTCACCTTCCGCAGGCGAAGCAGGTGCTGAAACCACTAAGCCACCTCTGCAGTCTTATCAATCAGGGCTACCTGCGGTCTCAATTAAGTGATAAATAAATACGCAGAATACACCAATCCCATATATATATTTATTTATTTTGATCATACTGTTAGCCTCTTTTAGAGGTTGTACAGGAATGGGAACAACTGAACACAGAGCTATACAGAACACTAAAAACAGGCACAGGAATTTCACTCTAAATACAAGTCACTTCGGCCACAAAATAGGTCAGCATTTACAGCGTCCGTGTGGCAGTGTATTTAAGGAAAGAGTGTTGTATAGAAAATATGTAATGTCACGGTTACACAAGCCAAATATTAAAGTAAAAAATTCACTCAGGAAAATTGTAAGAGAGATATGCACGTTAAAAATCATAATGCATGATCAGTTTTCAGTTTCGATAGAAATACAGGAAGTGACGGGTTGCTAACTGTATCATTTGACAATGCGTTCTTCTCCCGAACTGACTGTGGAAAGGAGTACCTAAATGTGTCACAATGAAATCTAATATCTTTAAATATTTAGTGTTTTGAGCGCGTGTTTCTTGTTGATGAAGGGGACAGGTACTGATCAACGTCCACTTTCAGATCTCGACTCAATAGTTTGTAGAGGAACTTCAGGCGTAAGAAATGGGCTCGGGTACTTAGGGTAGCAAGACAAGCTTTATTAAGGAGGTCCGTAGGAGGGTCACGTCTGCGATACTTGTTATAAATAAATCGAACGGCCCTTGTCTGGACACCCTCCAGTTTGGCGATTAGTTGCTTCGTGTGTGGGAACCAGCATATAATATTGCATTCAAGTATAGAGCGAACCAAGGATGTGTGAAGCCAGTAACTTTGTAGCGGGGGAAGCCGACGGAATTGATCTTTTGAGAGAGAAAAGTGCACTGAGAGCGTTATTTGTTATGTACAAAACCTTCAAAGATAACCGGAAAGTATTTTACTTAGTTTGAACCGCAGCAGTCATGGAGGCATTGAGTAACCAGGACGTAGAAAAGTCGTACTAATACTGAAAACTAATTTGAGTCTTCATCATTGGCTTCACGACGAAACGTTTGCCAGCTAACCCATTCCACAAATTAGATTATCATTCCGTCTTACACAGCAATGTTTTTCACAGACCCTATTACATATCGCATCGCATTGATCATCCCTGCAAAGTAGCCATCCGCATATGCAAAACATCCTTTCTTACGCTCATTTGTTCGCCGTACTTCCAAAGAATAAAACGGTGTCTCAAATTAAATTATATCTATTACTGATACAAATAGCGTTCGCAAAGTTTTAGCTTTCATTGTATAAGCACTACCAGTTTATTTTTATATACTAATAAAGTTATTGCCGATTTCATAACTAAGATTGTATATATAGGATCTATTATTTATGTACCCGTTTTTTACATTGTTTTCTCCGTGTTTCTTTTTGCCCACTCCCCTCTGACATGCCTGTATGGCCCTGAGGGTAAACACAAATAAATAAATAAATAAATAAATAAATAAATAAATAAATAAATAAATAAATAAATAAATAAATAAATAAATAAATAAATAAATAAAAATGTCTATCGCAGCTGCACAGCCTGCATAGTCTTTCATAATTTTTTTTTTTATTTCACTAAAGACCTAAAGACGGTGGGGTGTTAAGCTTGAACCACGATCTCTACAATGCTATTACGTGTTAACGGGAGGTATTAAAAGGTCTTGATTGGGAACCATGGAGGATAATAGTTAATGGAGGGTACCTAAGTTATGTGCAGTTTGCTGACAAAGTCGCCTTAATAACGAAATTGATTATTTTTAAATCATGATCGATGAGAGACGGTCAAAGCAGAAACGGAAGCGAATCAGAAAATTAATGTACAGAAAACTGAAGTAATGTTCAATTTTCTTGGGAGGGAGCAGCAGTTTACGATAGGTGTAGCGAGGCGCTACATGTATATAGGCAGGCAGTGACCGCAGATCCAGACCTAGTGAATGAAGTAACAAGAAGAATAATATAGGGGTAGAGCGCATTTGACAGGTACTCTACTGTAAAACCATGAATTATAGTTTTCCTGTAGCCATCAAGATAAAATTACATAACAGCCGTATCTTACCGATCAGAGCCGATACTCAGATATATGGGATAGAAAAGTGGAGGCTAACTAAAAGGGTTCAACTTAAATTGAGGACAACGAAGCAGACTACAGAAACTAAAATGATCGGTATAGGAGGAGAGTAGAGTGGATCACGGAACAAACGCGTGTCAAATGTCAATGACATCCTTGTCAAAATCGAGCACGAAGTTTCATGTGCAGAGCATACAATAACAGGACATGGAAGGGTTTCCGATAGTCGTGAAAGGTTTCCAAGAGAAGGCAAAGCTAGTAGGGGGTGGCATAAAGTCTGGTTTGCAGACGAGATTAGGAAACATTGCGGGACTGAAGTGGTCGAAGCTGGAATAGTACGGGGTAAATTTTAAAGATGTATATGAGGGGTCCTTGGCCTGCGTTGAGCGTAGTCAGGCTGGTAGTTATTATATAGGTTGATGAAGTACTTTTCTCGTCTACTAATTTAGCATTTTAATGGACCGCTTTTGCGGCAGAAATTGATCGCAAAATAAACTGACCATTCCGCATTTACTTCCATTAAAATTCATCACTGCTCAGTGTATCGGTAAGGCCTCGGTATCTTGAGCGCCTGGTTGGCCGCCTCGCAAGCATGGAACTACGCGCGTCTGGAGCTGCCTATAAGACTGTGCCTTCAAGACCACCGCTTTCCTCTGTTGTTGGGTCGCTGCCTGCAAGATATATACGAGATGGGTAGCCGACAGCCCAAGTTTCGTCAGCATCCCCAGAGCATCAGTATGCAAGTCAGGGGTTCAGGCGCCGAAGGGTTAGTTAGGTGGTGCACAATGCAGTTTAAAAGTAGTCAGGAACGCGCCGAGACAATCTCGAGGTTACGTCGTCTAAAGACACTGTGGTGCCTGGTTAAGCTCGTCGGCACTGGACACGATAGGGAACCAGCAGAAATGGGCATCGCACGAGCCTGCCGAGCGCAGGCTGTCGAGATCTTTTCTTTGGACCAGGTACCGGGGCAATCATTGACCTGCTTCGTAGGCTTCAAATAGACATCTCCTGGCATCAAAGCGTTAGGTTCGCCGCTCGTTTACGTTTTCAGCGCAGCGATTGTGACGGGTTTATAGCCAATTATTCTTCTGTTTCTTTGTTTTCTTCTCGTTATATTATCTTTGTCATAGCCCCTGATGATAGAATAGTTAGCTCGGACAAATTTTTGTAAGAAGACCAATGAATATCTGTATCACATTCATAGAAGGGTTCGTGTTTATTTTATTCTCTCAGTCTTGGGTTTTGTGAGATAAGAATGAATTTGGGCTGTGTGTAGGAAACCCATGAAGTTGGATTACTTGAGTTTAAGGCTGGACAACGTTTATTTAAAGGTAGATTGCGTCGAATTAAAGATGAACTCCTTCAGATTAATGTGGATTCAGTTATGATACCGTGGATTTCGGCAGATTCTGTGGTTATGGTAGATTACGGAGAGATAATGTACGATTAAGTTGCATTACGATATGTATGGCGATAGATTAAGAGTGAACTGCATTACACTATGTGGCAGTAGAGTGTAGAGCGGTGAATTAAGTTAGATGCGGTTGATCAAAGTGGATTATACTGAGTTCTGGTTATTATGGTGTACGAATAACTTGGATTATGGCAGATTACGATAGAATAATGTGGATTCGAAAGTAACATAAGATTTAAGGGTAAATTGCGGCGTGTCAAGTTGGATTAAAGGATATTCAGTTGAATTGGGTGAATTAGGGGTGTATTAATGGGTGGAATAAAAAGAAGTCAATGCTTTCCTTTTCACAGCATGTAAGCTGTCTCAAGCTTCCTCATATCCTTGTGTGTGTGTGTGTGTTTTCGTCCGTGCGCGCGCGCGCGTGCGCGTGCGTGTGTGTGTGTGTGTGCGCGTGCGTGCGTGTGCGTGTGCGTGCGTGCGTGCGTGCGTGCGCGCGTGTGTGTGTGTGTGTGTGTGTGTGTGTGTGTGTGTGTGTGTGTGTGTGTGTGTGTGTGTGTGTGTGTGTGTGTGTGTGTGTGTGTGTGTGTGTGTGTGTGTGTGTGTGTGTGTGTGTGTGTGTGTGTGTGTGTGTGTGTGTGTGTGTGTGTGTGTGTGTGTGTGTGTGTGTGTGTGTGTGTGTTGTGTGTGTGTGTGTTAACGGGAAATTAATCGTGACATTATTTATGGCTGTAAGATAACTCATATAAAGCAGAAGAATGACTAGGTGGCCCCGCCGGTATGGCGCAGTGGTTAGGGCGCTCGACTACTGTGCCCAAGGATGCGGGATCGAATCCCGGCCTCGGCGGCTGCGTTTCGTTCGAGGCGAAACGGAGTGGCGTCCGTGTGCTGCGCGATGTCAGTGCACGTTAAAGAACCCCAGGTGGTCAGAATTTCCGGAGGCCTCCACTACGGCGTCTCTCATAGCCTAGTCGCTTTGGGACGTTAAACCCCACAAGCCAACCAGAATGACTAGGTGGTTTAGCTTTGATGCTAATCATGACTTATCATGCGCTAGCAATGTAGAGCTCTGCTTTGTGTATACATTATCTTCACTTTCTAAGTGGCTTATTTATTTATTTATTTATTTTACCCTCACGGCCCGAGGGCATTACAGAGGTGAGTGAGGATACATAAAAGCACAAAATATGCAGTAATGACAAAAAAAAAAGAAAAAAAAAGTACAAGTATACAGAAATAGCCGCAAATAAAGAAGACAAATATATTCAAAATGCGGCGGGGATACAGTAAAATGCATTTTAGAGATTAAAAGGCCAATATTCACATAGTTACAAGCACAAAAACATTCAAAGAGAAACTATAGCTTTGCGAAATGCGTTATACTCCGACATGCAAACAATATTATGGGGAAGGTAATTCCAGCTGACACAAGTTCTAGGCATGAATGACGCATGAAAACATTTCGTGTGACAAAATGGAACCCCAACTTTGTGGCGATGATCACTGATCAGTGCGTGTCAATAAGTAAGATGGTCTTTCTCTTTCTGTCTTTCAGGTAGCTGTTGTGATAAATTTTATGAAAACGGCATAATGACGCCACTGACCTACGGTGAGATGGAAGGGGAAGGGAGAAACTTCATTTCATGGAAGTTACTTGTTCTGTGATAGTTAGAAAGTATGAAACGGCAGGCGCGGTTCTGCAAAGCCTCCAAATCTGAAACAAGCGAATCAATGCCGGGGCTGCAAACATATGAGGAATATTCCAATTTTTAACGTACCAGAGTTTCATAACGCAATAATTTTAATGAAGTGGATGAACGAGAGAAATTTCTGAGAAGATACCCAAGCGTGCAGTTGGCATTTTTTATGATGTAGTCAACGTGAGCTGGCTTAACTCCTTTGGCAAATCATATTATGTATACTGTCCTAAGTTAGCAGGAGCGACACAGATAAAAAGCCCCTATTTAACCAACCTGGACGAACGTGTCTGCATGCCCTTCAAGTATCGTGTCTGGTTCTAGATCCAAATGTCCCGAGGGGCTCGATCCCCATCTCAAAAGTGTTGCCAAAGTGGCAGCTCCTATCCCCAACAGAGGCACGAGCGTGGCTACTGCACGAGCCTGAAGACTCCAGACTAACCCACGAACGAGGGTTTAAAGCCTGATCGAAAACCCTAGTGCTAACGCACTGTAAAAGGCTGTCGAGTTTTGTTCGACCATATCCTAAGTATATCGGGTTGTAAACTCTCCATTAGAAGAGCTCCACAGTGCTATTCATAGTTTGTTTATAAATATTCAGAGTCATGTAATGGGAGTAATTGGTGATAACGGTTGATAGAGAATACCTCAGTAATCTGCGATTCCCTGATGACATTACCTTGTTAAGTAAATCAGGCGACGAACTACGAAGAATGATTTAAGATTTAGACAGGCAGAGGAGAAAGGTAGGCTGAAAAATTTATATGCAGAAGATTAACGTAATGTTAAACACCCTCGGAAATGAACAGAGGTTTAAACAGATAGCGAAGTACTGGAAATAGTAGGCGAATATGTCTACATAGGTAGTAACCGCAGATGCGGATCATGAAAAGGAAATAAGAATAAGATTGGGATGGAGCGTATTTGGCAAGCACTCGCAGATTATGACTAGCAGCTTACCGGTATCGCTCAAGAGGAAAGCATACAACAGTTCCATCTTACCTGTACTCACCTATGCATGGGCTGAAACGCGGAGGCTAGCCAAAAAAGTTCTACTTAAGTTGAGGACAACCCAGAGGGCTATGGAACGAAAAATGGTAGGGTTAACATTAAGAGGTAGGAAGCGTGCAGAGCGGGTCGGAAAAATTTAATCAAGTAACCGACATTCTAGTGGAAATTAAGAAGAAGAAATGGACATCGGCAGGACATGTAGTGCGAAGAGAGGATAACCGATGGTCGCTTAGGATAACAAACTGGATTCCAAAGGAAGGAAAGCGTAGCAGGGGGCGGCAGAAAGTTAAGTGGGAGGATGAGGTTAAGAAGTTCGCAGGGGTCAAGTGGATGCAGCTACCACAGAACCGGGTTAAGTGGAGAAATGTGGGAAAGACCTTCGCCCTGCAGTGGGTATAGTCAGGCTGACGATGATGACGTCTTCTTACGCATGTCCGCGCGCACCCACTTCTATATGAGTGCCAAGATTTTAAGTACACCACTGAGAAACACTGGAACCATGAACAGAAGTAAGCATTTAATCTATAAGAATATATAGAGACTCTTTAAACAGGGTTTATTACATGTTCTTTCTTATATACGAGCCGGTAGAAATGTTCTTTTGTATGTGGCTTCGGCGTCTGCTTTTTAATCATGGTGATTAATTATTTTTCTCTTCAGATTCGGGATGTTTTCATTTTTACCAAGCAGTGCTACTTGAAGTCAACACTCCGTTTGTTTTCAATGCGTAATTAGTAGCAGAATAGCATGGCTACTCTCGCCACATCTGTTAAAAGCCTCTATCAAGAAACCATCAGTTAAGGAAAGCCTCTCAATACCGTAGTCATTTTCATTTGTCAGCTCTCACGTCTCCATTCGTTCTCCGTTGTCCATTATTTATTTTATCGTCCGTTCGTTTCTTTAGTATACGTGTTTAACTTACGAACTGAACAGTATTATGCTCGTAGAAGTGTTCCATCAATACCTTTACACACTTTGTCATAAGGCTTACCCAAGTGTTCTCTAAAGGCAAATGATAAACCATGAGTCAACATGACAAGATATGAGAGGGACATTTCTTGGTGAGCTCAGTAAAAAAAGAAACACGCTTCGGAGTCGAGTAAATAGGAGAGGTGAGTCGACGTTATATCTGAATTGTTACGCTGAAATGAAGGAGAAATGTCAAGAGACAAAAGAGCTCATCCCTGTGGTTCTCTGCTTTCGTTTGTCCCTAATCTGTTCACTCTCCTTCTTTTGCTGCATGGTATTTTGCCGTAGCACCACATATCAACATGCAGTACCGCATCGCAGAGCTACTTGATCCAAGAAAAAGTGGAGTATACCTTTATTTTTGATCGCATTGGATAGGTAAATGAACTCATTTCGTTAAAGCAGAACGTAATCGGTTAATTTCCTGCGGTAGAGCTGACAATGTAAAAGGAAGTAGATTTAAGGCATTCCTATCAGTGGCCATTCTTGCGTTCAAGAACACTTATCCTTTCTTTTCCCCCCGAACAAACCATGCGAAATTCTATTTAAAAATCCCCCATCAACTACTTAGGTGCTGCTATTTTCAGCGCTATCTCGCCTTGCTGTAGCTTTACTAAGATAAATGAGGCGGTTGTATTGGCAGAACTGGGCTGCCCCCTGTTCTGCTAGTACTGCCTCTTACAACCTTCTCATTTTTCTGCCCATAGCAGTCGCTGGCACTGGGACTGCGTGCGCTTGGCGGAGGCTCGATTCCCAAGGCGTGATCGCGAGCCTTGAAACTAGGTGATACATGATTTAGGATTCCCCACCGATAATCATGAACACCTGTCCCCATCGTGTCGCCTCTGATGCCCTTTCTGTTGACCTCTATAACCTTTCGAGCGGTGCAGCGTGGTGCTCACAGATGAGCGTAAATCGTGGTATAACAGAATGTCCGCACTTTCATGGCTTTCATTGTTGCTTTCTTTCCTCTATTATAATATAATCAGGAATCCACGATGAGACGGCTTGTTTGCGTCTCTACCAGCGATGGCCTGTTCGCGAAAAGGCGAACAAGAAACAGTTTTTATTAGGGCTGACATTTTGTTATTAAGCTAACGAGCAGTTCGCCATGCCGTCTCTGGACATATGTCAAGGAAGTGGTAATCCCTGCCCGCCCGCGATATACATGCACGCAAGCGGGGAAAAAATTCCCTCGTGGTATTGGAAGATAGCTTTAGAATAGGGTACACAAGCTTAGCCCCTTCACCTATTTACTCCCCGCAGGGCGGCCTTTCGGGTTCTATTGTTATTCTAAGAGGCCTCCAAGGAAGAAGCAACTTGACTTCGCATGACAGACTGCTGCCGAACATTACGCGCTCCCCCTCTGCTCGGCGGTGAGCTCAGCTCAAAGCCCTCGAAAAGATGAGTGGACCTATCGCGAACTCCACTGCCTTGTCGGTGGGGCGCAGTGGCGCAGTAAGAGTTTACTGCGCGTGGCGTGAAGACTGCATTTGTTTTCAAGTTGAGCCAATAAAAGTAAGGCGTTTTCAGAAGGCAGCCGGCCACCTAAACTCCTCTCTTCTCTCAAGCAAGTGGACGCAGCCTGCAGCTTGCAGCACGCGTCGGCCAAGGAGCATTCCCTCTTCTACAGCGGGGATCGTGACTCGCGTATGCACCTCCATGCGGCACCCTCGCCAGTCAAGCTACCGCGCCCACTTCATGCCGTTTTTTTTTTTCTTTTCACTTGGCAGAACAAGGCACGTCTCCGAGACCTGACCTATTAGGTGGCTGACCAAGCCCCGCCGATGTATATGCACCGTGTGTCGCACAACGCCGGCAGCGTTGTGGCGGTTAACCGCGCTCCGACTCGGGGAGGTGCATCGCCACAAGCCTCGCTAGACTGACTGACTTTAGCATCGCTCGAGTTCTCAGTGATCGCCATTAGGGCGGTGCGTTGGCGCAAATTGGCCATTAGCCCTGTGCCAGCCGCGCGAGCGCCCATCCACTGGGAACGTGCGGGACATCCAACGCCGCGCCATGGACACAATAAAAAGCTCAACGATGCGGGGCCATCTCGCTCCTTGGCGCTTTCTCCGCACGTAAAGGCCATTATGCCGATTTCCTTGCGAGCCATCGAGCGTTGGAAGCAGCTGCGGATTCTTGTCCAGAACTCCGTTGTCACGCTGAGCCGTACATTCCGCGCTAGGTTACCGTCTTGGCGGTCGCACGAAGTTCGTTCTGCTCCCTGCATTCGAGCTATTGTCCGATCTTTGCAATCCGATTGGTTCCTAGGCACGCACTGACCGCGCCAAGCGGCGGAAGGAGACTGCGGGAATGAACAGATGGATTAGCTCAAGCAAAAACTAAATTCCTCTAAAAGGGGTGGTTAACAATGGCCAGACAAAAGCGCAAATTTTCTATCCATTTGGCTACTGCGACGTTGAGAGACTTTTTTTTTCTCTTGTCTCGATGATGCATCATCAGGCCGGTCATGCCCTGCAATTAGCTTTATAAAAGTTTTAAGAAAGCGCATTTACTTTTCAAAGATGGGCTGTCCAAAATACTGTTACGTACTCAATACGTAACGGAGGTGTTTATTTGTCGTCTGAGTCCGCAAGGCACTGCAGCTTCTATTTTTACTTCTTTTTCTCTCCAGCTTCTTCTTCTTCTTCCTTCTCATGCCCCCCCCCCCCCCCCCCCCCCCCCCCCAAGCACGTGACACTTCCCCCTTCCCAGACGAAGCCCCCATGGAAAGCAGTTTAACTAAGGTGCCGAGGATGGAACCTTTTTAGCCGAGCGACATGCACCACCTGGGTCCTGCGTGAGCATCAGCCACTTTCAGTGCGGCCCGATATCACATAATTCACATCACTCAAGCGCTCCAGAACGAAAAATGGGCCGCTATAGTGAAACAACAGCTTCTGGACAAAACCGCGCTTACGCAGCGGCGTCCACACAACAACACTAAATCACCGGGCACATAAGAGACATTTGGGCATCGGTTGTCATAACGCTCCTTCCAACGTTCCTGTGAGTCCAGGATGCGGAGGCGGGCAATGCGGCGAGCTTCTTCGGCTCGACATGGAGTGGCGGCGATAGAAGGCTCGTTGTGGAGGGAGACAGGAAGGATGGTATTGAGACAGCTGCGGGGAACTCGAGCATAAAGAAGGTAAAACGGCCTGTAGACAGTCGTCTCCTGCTGTGCAGTGTTATGCGCGCATGTAATGAAAGGGAAGATCTTATTCTAATTCTTGTGATCAGAATCGACATACAACGCCAACATAGTGGTAAGAGTGTGGTTGGTGTGTTCAACAAGTCCATTCGTTTGAGGGTGATACGGCATTGAATGACGGTAATCACAAGCACGGAGACGAAGGAGTTCTTCAATAACCTCAGCTGTAAATTGGCGCTCATGGTCACTGATCAGAACTCGAGGAGGGCCATGTAGCAGGGCGAGAAATCGGAGAAGAAATAGGGATACTTCGGAATCGGTGGCTGAGGGTAAGGCGGCTGTTTCTGAATATCGAGTGAGAGGGTCAACACATACCACTATCCACCGGTTGCCGTTTGACGACCGCAGAAAAGGACCCAAGAGGTCGATTCCCACCTGCTGAAAGGTTGCGGTCGGAGGCGCAATAGGGTGCAGCGGTCCTGGTGGACGGGAAGTAGGTAGCTTGCACCGCTGACACTTGACACAACTGGCTACACAGCACTGATTGGTTTCACGCATTGTCGGCCAGTAAAATCATTCATGTGTGCGATGAGGGGTCCGGGCGACACCCAAGTGGCCTGACGTGGCATCGTGCATCATTTCAAGAACCGGAATGCAGAGATTTTCCGGCACGACGAGAAGAAAGCATGCACCTCCGGAGTTGAAATTCTTCATGTAAAGTAGGTCGGCACGAACGCAGAAACGCGCATCTCTTGAAGCATGAGCGGCAGATCGCCTGATCGCTGCGTTGTTCTGTCTGGAACAGTTGAAGAGGAGGAAACGTTGCTGAGATAGGCGCCAGGTATTCAGCAAAGTTGTCACAATCACTATCAGTTGACAAAAGCGGCAAGTGTGACAGACAGTCAACGTCAGCATGTTGACTGCCGCTCTTGTATGTCACAGTGAAGTTGCAACTCTTGCAACCGCAAAGCCCATCGGGCAAGCCGGCCGCAAGGGTCACGGAGATTTATGAGCCAACAGAACGAATAGTGGTCGGTGATGATGGTAAAAACATTGCCATATAGGTAGGAACGAAATCTTTGCACCGCAAAAGCGACTGCGAGACACTCTTGTTTAGTAACGGTGTAGTTACGCACGGTGTAGTTGCTCAACGAGCGACTAGCATAAGCTATCACGTGCTGGTCGCTGTCATGGCGCTGGATGAGCACAGCGCCCACGCCTACGCCGCTAGCGTCGATGTGAACTTCGACGGGGGCAGAAGGGCAGAAGTGGCGTAAAATAGGTCCCGATGTCGGAAGGAATTGGAGGTGGCGGAAAACAGAATCGCAATGAGCGGTCCAATTGAACGGTGCATCTTTGTGCAAAAGGCACGTGAGCAGGTAAGCAATCTCAGCGAATCTAGGCCCAAAACGTCGAAAATAGGTCCTAAAAAGCTCCGAAGCCTCTTCGCTGATTTCGGCGCTGTAAAGCTGGTTACAGCCTCAATCTTCTGAGGATCCGGCCGAACACCATTCTTATCAACCAAGTGACCAAGGACCCTTGTCTGCAGTTCGCCAAGGTGGCATTTTTTTGGCATTTCTTAGAGTTGAGGACAAAGCCAGCTCTCTCAATGCAGTCAAGAACGATGGCAGGCAGCCATTGTGCTCCTGAAAGGTCTTGCCGAAGATTACAACGTCTTCCAAATAGCACAAACAAATTTTCCATTCGAGTCCGCACAGAGTGGTGTCCATGAATGGTTCAAACGTGGCAGGTGCATTGCACAATTAAAAGGACATTACATTGAACTCATAAAGACCGTCGGATGTCACAAATGCCGTCTTTTCTTCATCTCTCGGGTTCATCGGTATCTGCCAGTACCGCGATCTCAAGTCTACCGAGTACAGTATGACGCCGGGGGAAGATCGTCGATAGCATCGTCAATACGTGGAAGTGGATACACATCTTTTTTGGTTACGGCATTAAGACGACCATAGTCGACACAGAAACGCCATGTGTTGTCTTTCTTTTTAACGAGGATAACTGGAGCCGCCCAAGGACTTGAAGATTTCTGGATAACTCCACGTTGGAGCATGTTGTGAACTTGTTCGTCAATAAGCTGACGTTCGCTCGGCGACACACGGTAGAGCTTCTGTCTGACCAGGCGAGAGATTCCAGTATCAATCGAATGAGGATTGTGAGCATTTGAAATCGGTGGCGAACTATCCCTGGCGAAGTCGAAATGGAAACATGCTTGGAAAGCAGGTCAGTCAAAATTCGGCGCACCTGTGTTCCCAAAGATGTGTTTATCATTGCCTGGATTCGAGACTCTACAAAAAGGTGTGTTTTCTCTTCAAGAGCACAGTCACTTAGTGCCGCCACGAAATTCGACCCACCTTCCTCGAAATGAGCGAGTTTCATGCCACGAGGTAACACGGCTGGCTCGTCTGAATAGTTCACCATCCACACGGAAAGGTGTGGCCTCTGGTCACTGAAGCTGTGCAACGAGGCACCAAGACACTCTTCTTTGCACACGTAAGTGTTGTAGGTTCCACTACGGCGTCAAAATCCCGGCAAAAATTTGTAGATGAAATAACTTTGATGAATTCTCCGGACATATCACCGGCACAACTGTATCTTCAGACACAGAAAACGCTCCCAAATCGGGCGAGGAGGTTTCTACAAGAGCTGACATCAACGTTGTATTCAGAGAGATCTGTCCACTCCGGCAGTGTGATGTTGCATCACACTGTTACAAAAAGTCTATACCTAGAATTACTTCATGTGTGGAACGAGGCAACGCTGTGAATTCGGTTCGAAAAGCTTGGCCGCCCAGAGGCACCAATTATTCACCGCCAACATCACGCAATACCACAGTTTGATTCACGATGCACATACTTTTACGTCCCAAACGGTTCTTGAATCTTAAACTCATAACAGAGACTGTTGCCCTAGTGTCAATTAATGCCGTGGCGCGGATGCCGTCAATAAATACTTCGAAATTGTATTTTTTTAACATAAATACAAGCAGAGATTGGGAGCGTTGATTCTCCGGTGACCTCAACCCCATCGGCCGTGCCTTCTAGTTTCCCGAAAGGTAAGAACGGCGCCGAGGAGATGGTGAGCATCGCTGTCTTTGGGTTGGCGGCGTCAGGCTGCGGTCGGAAGCAGGCGATCCGTTTCGCATCTGTGCCAGGCGGTATGTACCCAAAGTCGGTGTCGGATAAAATTCAGTATCTAGACGATCGTAAGCGTTGGGCAGCGGGCGATGGTCTTGAGGCAGCAGGCCTCGTCGACGGCAGTACAGGGAGATATGTTCGGTCGTGCCTCAGCTATAACACACGGGTTGCGGGCGCCACCGGTCAGGGTAAAAGGGTGTGCAAACTTGTTCATGGATGACAGTTGTAGTCGGGCCTGCGTTGCTGACGAGCCACCCCGCGTGTGTAGGCGGTTCTTCGGCCCATCCGGCGCTGGGAAGAGATTAAATTGTCATACTCTCTGTGGTAGTCAAAGCGTGGTGCATTCAGAGCCGGAGTCCAGGAAGTTGATGGGGTTGCGGGTTCTGCCTGCAGCGCGCAACTGTCATACTGGTGTTCATCCTGGCACTCAGAATCTTTGTTACGCAGCAATTCTTCCCGCACGATCCGGCGTATCAGATCAGCCGTCGACTCCGTAGCACTGACGTCAACGCTCGCGACGGATGCGACATTGGCCAGTCGCCCAAATTTAGGAGTTTTGCTGTGCAACTTCAAGGTTGCAAAAGTGCGGCAATGCCTGATGACGTCAGCTGTGAAGTTCAAATTGTTTTTGATAATAAGGAACGTATAGACATCTTCAGCGATCCCTTTGAACGTTCGTGGGTTTACAATCTCGCACAATTTTACAATATCCTCGATATATGTGGTGCAAGTCTCGCCAGGCATCTGGGCTCGCTGCAGCAACGTTGGCTCTGCGAGTTTCTTCTTCGCAGATTCGTCGCCAAAGCACTTCTTTAGCTTTTCTGTAAAACGATCCCAGCTGATCTTCACGATTCTCAAACCAAATAATGCAGTGCCTTCCAAGAAGAACACTGCATTTGTTAGTTTCACGGTCGAATCCCAACGATTACACCGGCTCACCCTTTCGTAGGTAATTAGCCACTCATCGACGTCCTCGTCAGATTTCCCAGCAAAGGTGCGCGGCTCAGTTGCTAACCGCAAGTTTTGCTCGGCCGGCATCACCGTCTTGAGCTATGTCATATGGTAGGGGCAGTAAACAAGCGAGTCGGCGGCTTCATCGAAGACAACGGGATCCGTGTTGATCTAGCCCGCAAGCTCCACCACAAATGTTACGTACTCAGTTACGTAACGGGTTGTTGTTTTTTTTTTTTTTTGCGAAGTTTATTTGTCGTCTAGGCACTGCGAGTCCGCAAGGCACTCCAGCTTCTCTTTCTTCTTCGTTTTCTCTGCAGCTTCTTCTCTTCCTTCTCATGCCGCCCCAATCCAGGGGACAGTACATAATTTAATAACTATTAATCGCTATCATGAGTGCAATTTATGTGTTACAAGAGGAAGCTCCTGAGAATCCGTAGTGCGAGCACCTGTTATGAGGCATGTAATACTACCCTTCTGAGGCTTACCATTTCCTTTCATTTCATTTCTTTATTTGCCAAGAAAACATCATGGACGGGTCCCGCGACTAAAAGCTGTTATAACAGCTTGACGAGGCCGTGGAACCCTATCGCTTGGCAGATGGCGGTACAACAACTAATAGACAGCAGCAAAGCAGAATAAAAAATATGGCATTTGAGAGCAATAATTTGAGAATACAAACAACAGTGCAAAACAAATGAAATGGCATACCAGTGCATATAGAAGAAAAAAAGTCACAACAACGAACAGTTTGGCAGATGAAAGTATTTACAATGTATGAGACAAATCTAAAATAGTGTAAATTATCTGGAACACAATTTTTATGAATATATAAAAAGTAGTTACGAAACCAAGTGAATACAAAAGCCTATTCCATACTAAGAAAAAGTAATCGGACATCGCTTAGAGTGTGATTTTGCGCCATACGGTATTTTTTTAAGATATATGGAAAATGTACTGCAATGTCTGGAATTTATAGTTATTACGAAACCTTGGAATAAACCATAATCCGGTACTTCGAGTATGTGCGCGGTCCTGGTTTGATACTAAACATGCAGTAGCTGTTATAAATTTCTTAAAGTCGTCAGAGGAGAAATAGAACGAGCGTAAGATTCGAAAATGATACCAGTACTCAAGTTTAATAATGCTGTATTTTTTTTAATACCAGACTATGTTGAAGAAAAATAATCTATATTTGCCACGTTTCTTACAATCCTTTTCTGCAGGTTCTGTAGTTTGGTGATGTTCCCTTTCGTAGTAGTTGCCCACACTAGGCTACAGTAACTTATGTGAGACAGGAAGAGCGCATCATAAATTTGTAACTTAAGTTTTGTTGGCAACAAATCGCGGCATCGGGTCAGAGCTCCAGTTACAGATGATAGTTTGTTGCAAAGGTTGGTGACATGCTGATCCCACCTATCACAATCTCACAAACGCTCTCAGGAGAACGCGCCATTGGGCGGAGTGTAGCAGCATGCGTGCATTATCGAAATATTTCGATTGATTCCTTTAAAGAAGGTGCCGAGTGATAATGGAACCACTCCTCTGCTACTTTGGCAGAACATTTGGCGACCAGAGGTCAATGCTGCGCCGTATCATCGCGCGTTTGGAGCGGACACAAGCGCCTTTTTTCGGAACTCTCGCAAAAGTAAGTGCATATGTAAGTCGGCTCTGCATGACAAAATCTGCTTACGCAGTTTGTCGCAGTTGTATTTTAGTGTTTCCTGCACCCAGAACCTTCTAGGCTGAATTCTCCCCCGGTATACCTCATCGCCTGCATCTGGACCATGCTGCACGTGCTCCGAAATGACCAGAGTCCGGCTAACGGGCAGCAAGTGTCGTACTTGCCGATCGAATCTCTCGCAGACCTGTGACCTGGAGAAAAATTAATATATGTGAAGAATAACTCTCCCGCAAGTGGTCAAGCGCTGGCAACTATAGCTACTCTTGCCAGTCGTCCTTCCCGAGCAAGAAAATTGTCGCGAACGATCTCGTGGCAACAATAATAAACTAACAACCTGCTTGAATCGATGCAGCATAATCAAACAGTTATAAACAAGAGACAAGAGACATAAGCGGCGAACCAAAGCAACACAATAAATAAGTTATAAAAGAAAATACAAAAGCAGTCATTAGGTAATCGCAGTCTTAAGGACCTTTTAAATTAATGTAATTATCGATGTTTCTTAATTACACGGTATGGTGATATCAATTTGTGCATGTTCTCCGGAAATACTCGTATGACAGTGTAGCATCCTCCTTGTCTCTCGCTCTGTCGGTCTCTCTCTCTGTGTGTGTGTGTGTGTGTGTGTGTGTGTGTGTGTGTGTGTGTGTGTGTGTGTGTGTGTGTGTGTGTGTGTGTGTGTGTGTGTGTGTGTGTGTGTGTGTGTGTGTGTGTGTGTGTGTGTGTGTGTGTGTGTGTGTGTGTGTGTGTGTGTGTGTGTGTGTGTGTGTGTGTGTGTGTGTGTGTGTGTGTGTGTGTGTGTGTGTGTGTGTGTGTGTGTGTGTGTGTGTGTGTGTGTGTGTGTGTGTGTGTGTGTGTGTGTGTGTGTGTGTGTGTGTGTGTGTGTGTGTGTGTGTGTGTGTGTGTGTGTGTGTGTGTGTGTGTGTGTGTGTGTGTGTGTGTGTGTGTGTGTGTGTGTGTGTGTGTGTGTGTGTGTGTGTGTGTGTGTGTGTGTGTGTGTGTGTGTGTGTGTGTGTGTGTGTGTGTGTGTGTGTGTGTGTGTGTGTGTGTGTGTGTGTGTGTGTGTGTGTGTGTGTGTGTGTGTGTGTGTGTGTGTGTGTGTGTGTGTGTGTGTGTGTGTGTGTGTGTGTGTGTGTGTGTGTGTGTGTGTGTGTGTGTGTGTGTGTGTGTGTGTGTGTGTGTGTGTGTGTGTGTGTGTGTGTGTGTGTGTGTGTGTGTGTGTGTGTGTGTGTGTGTGTGTGTGTGTGTGTGTGTGTGTGTGTGTGTGTGTGTGTGTGTGTGTGTGTGTGTGTGTGTGTGTGTGTGTGTGTGTGTGTGTGTGTGTGTGTGTGTTTTCTATGTTTTGTCTTCTATGTTTTGTCATCTATTCTGCTGCGTGTTTCATCATTATATCGTACTATTTAGCAATGGGGCGCTCTGATTTTTGTTGGCCAGTACGATAACAAATGAATGGTGCAGATTGTATCTATAGAGAACAAATTAAAGAATTGTTGTTATGGTAGCAAATTATTTTGAGCGGGCAAATGTGGGTGTGCTTTCGACAGCGAGCTAGTGCAAAGAGGTGTAGAAACAACCTCATAAGATTGACGCTATATTGAGAACGGTATAGTACTAATAAAATGATCCGCACGGTGCGGCACATTTCCTACTTTTCTGATAATGTGACATATGAGGACGTTTTGCTGGGCTAGTTTGCAGAATAAACAAATTCTGGAAGTAATAGTATAATCGGTCAGTGATTTGTAAGATTAGGAATCTAGGAGGCCAAAGATTATATGAATAAATGGGGGCCTTAACGCCGAGAAGCATAAGATATATGGCTATGGGCGATGCCGTAGTGGAGAGCTCCGGATTAGGTAATAGCACTTGGCGTTATTTAACGCGCGCTGACATCGCACAGCTCAAGAAAGCTTTTTGTGTTTTGGAGCCATAAAATACGGCTGCTGCGGCCGCGACTGAACCCGCGATCCTAAGATCAGCAGCCAAACGTCAAAACTATTCAGCCTGCGCTGCGGCACTAAAGGCCAAGTACTGATCCTTGAGGAGCTCTCAGTATCGACTGACGCTCTCGAGGAATTGGAGTCCTTAGTGTTGGCCAACTGAAAACAAGAAGCAGAAACTCTCGCGCGCAGCAGCAAAGCCAAACTTTTTATCGCATAGTTTAGTTTTACGTGCCCGGGATTTTGTCCCGGAGTCGGAAAAAGATGAGGCATAAAAGTTCAGTAAACACCGCAGCTCAAGCTGAGACGACATGCCACAGAGATCCGTTCCCCTTTTTCTTTCACAGCTACACCTCTGGTCTTACTCAGGAGTATCACAATAAAAGTAGCGAGGGCTTAACTTTACCGAACACTTTGTCAAAGTCAGGAAATACGAAACCTCTTGAAAATGACGAGTCCAAGTAGAAGTGAAACTCGCTAGTAAAGGAAATGAGTTGAACGTGGCAAGAGAAAACCTAAGCCACTCTGAATTAGAGGGGGAAAAAAATAGGAGGTCTCTTAAGCTTTAAGAGTATAGCCACAATAGCGGATTTAGCACCGACTATTCACGCCGCGAGTTTTCGGCATTGAGAGACTGGCACAGAGTTTGGCAAAGTATTAAACATCTTTACTTTGTTTGGTTTTGGGGTAAAGGAACAGTATCTGTCTCACTTCTAGATGGACACTTACAATGAATGGCATACAATTAGAGATACACGTGTCCCCGGTTCGAATCCTTATGACCAACTAACCTCCAACATGACTAGCAGAGAGATGTTAAACGGGGAGCGAGATGGTATGACATCACCCCAAACGCTGTACAAAGAATGGTTCCGTCAAAAATTTGATACGAAATAGTATGCACATTTTTCCGACACATTTTTGTCAACTCTTAGTCACGATGAAGATGTCACCATTCCGACCAAGCGAGGTCTATACGCTGTCGTGTATACCTATATTGTCTTCAAGGAAATTAGCAAGGTGACTAAATACACGTTCATTATTTTGCATAGTACTGATGTGAAAGATATGAATATTTAGTTGAGTTCTCATTATCTCCGGCTTCATGAACTAGTACGACTACAGCTGTTGCCCAGTCTACAAGTATTATGCCGTCGTGGCACGGCTTTTAGAATACGCATTCCAGGAAGGCGTGAGTATACTATTAAATGTTACGTAAATTTTTGCTGTTGATACCACCGATCCCGCTGCAAAAGGTTAACTTGCAATTATTGATAATCGGTAGGCGTCTAATATCACGGGACCCATTTTGTAGTAATTAAAGGAATGAAGTTCAGGACAGTGACTAGCAATTGCATGAGGATGAAGACAATTTGTCAAAAGTATCATTTTTGCGTAGTGGCACAAATACGGCCGAGCACAGGACCTCTAACGGGTGCAAGCAGGGATATTTTGCCTGTTATTGCTACGTTTACCCCAATTCTTAAGTGGGATTAGTATTCAAAATGTTTGTTAAACCCCTGGACCCTGACCTGAAGCTCCGGCTTCCACCTGGCCTACCCCGACATGAAGAAACTTTGCTGTGCCGCCTGTGGGTTGGTGTAGCATTCACAAACTTTTATTCTTTTATGATAGGTATGGCGAACAGCCCTGCATGTACAAACTGCGGGTGCGAAGAGACTATAGGCCACATTCTTTGTGAGTGCCCCATATACAGTGAGGAAAGGCAAGTGTCTATGCCGTGCGCTGGAGCGTCTAGGTGGACGCCCATTGACGGAAATTAAGATTTTAGGTCCCTGGCCACGGCGATCGTCTGCGATGAAGGCCTCCCAGGCACTGCTCCGCTTTATGAAAAGCACAGGCCTAATCGAAAGACTGATTTTGCTGTTATGTTACGTGATATGACTGACGTGATGTGATGTGACATGTCTGTGATGTGACTGTGCTAACTTCACTCATCCCTCTCTCACAACTTTTATATCCACTAACCCCTTTCCCCCAGTGCAGGGTAGCAAACCGGTTTATTTTAAGGGTTAACCGCCCTGCCTTTCCTCCTCATCTTCCTCCTCCTCCTCCTTGGAATGGTTACATCTAAAAAGAGCGGCATTTAGCAGTTTCTACTGCACGTGGATATGCCAAAACGAATGTCTTGTGTGCAGACCAGAAGGCAGTTTTTAATGATCGCTTAGTAATCCAAAAGGTGTATGTTTGTTGCTGTCGTAAATCTTGGAGCTTGGTCTTTCGAATAAAGTCACGAAGGAGATTGCGGTAATTAACCGATTAACCTAGCCACATATATAACATTCGTTTGCTCTAATTGCAAAATAAATTCAGCTAACATGTCAAACGAGGAGCGCAGTTCCTTATTGATAGCCAGAAAATTATCTTCTTTGTCGTCATTAATGTTTTTGGAGCGTCTTGAAGACGACGCATCGAACAGATCAAACGTAAAATTAAGACATCAGGGTCATCCAGGCCTCGCGTATGTATTATGTGGGTATCTTGAGACGACACAGGTTTGTCGAAACCTACTATCGATTACTTGGTTCTTGCTTATTTAAAATAGTTTCACAGGGTATTTATGAAAAACGATTTGCACTCTAGAAATGCAAATCTAAAAACTGTGATATGGTTATGAAGTCGAAATATTTGAAAAGCCGCCGCTGTTGCCCGTTAAATCAATTTTCGTTCACTTGCATTATGATACTAAGTTCAACTCGATTAGGCTGCCAAGCTATCCTTGCTTCCGGGCATTCAAACATTTTAATGCGTAAACTCAACCCAGTTCTTGCACGCAACATTGTCGCGGATCAAATTATGGCTTCGCGCTTTGGAGCTCACTTTTTCAGACGCGCACATCGTATGCAGTGTAGTATACCCCATGAACAAATTTCAGGGGCCTTCGGGGAACATTGATGTATTTTTGGCGCTATTTTCATGAAATGAAGGGAATATCGAGTGGTTGAAATTATTTTAAGGACCGTTTTTTTCTCTCTCTTTTTTTTTTTTTTCAGGATATTAAACATTCCGCGGAAGGTTTTCGTACGAGATGCAGCAATTTTCGGATGAATTTTTGTATTCACCAATCTCACCGCCATAGATGCGGCAGTTTGTTAGCGCTTTCATGCAATTTTTTCTGCAGGAGTGCTGGGTGCCAAAAGCTTTGTTGATGAGATTGTCGTGTCGTTTGATTCGAAAACGGGCTCCTCTCAATTGCATCGCGCTGCTTAACACTGCCAGCTAAGAAGCCAGCAGCAGAGCCACACAAAACTGAAGCAGATAAGGCATCCTTCGGTTTTTGAACATGAAATTGTGGCGCTGAGAATTGCCTAAGTTAAAATTTCACAGCCGCACTGCACGATGTTTGGTGGACGAAAAATGCTGCACGCCTGTCGGAATTCAGTATCCTGATTCGGAGGCATTATACCAGTACGTTATTGCTATCGAAAATGCTAAAATGCTAAAAAATGCTAAAAAAAAGCGGCGGTCTGCTAAAATTTGTTCAACTGCAATCTTTTTTTATCGGATAAAATCGAGATCAAACCGAGTATTTCGCAAAACCTCTACTGAAAAGTTGCATCAAGTGACGTCAAGTGACGGCACTTCACTTTAAGTAGACTACTCTGCTTACATGCATGAATGCATGACCATGTGTTCCGGAAGATACATTGTACGTAAAAGTACGAAGGGGACGAAGCTAGGCCCAGTGTAGAATACATGGGAGCTTCTCTTGGAAGAGAGCAAGGAAGGTGCGGTAAGCGGTAGCCTAATCAGTGAGGTGGAATTTTTTGCAGCAGTAGCGTTTTTTTCTTTCTTTCTGCAGGGAGGGGGGGCCTATTTGCGAATTCCTTTATGACCCAGCGAAGTCCCGCCATCCATAAGCTCACTAAAGAAAGGGATGATGCTTTTTCGTCGATGACAATACAACAAAGTCCCATGAAGGAATGCGCGTGTAATCCGCGATTATTGCGTTGCTTCTCCCGTTCGGATGACCCTTGATAACGCAGGGGTCGGGTTATCGACCTGCGCCAATAATTTAGCCGCGCAACATACGTGGCGGCGGAAGAGAGAACCGAACCACAGACTGTGGCAGGCTTTCTACGTTCGCTCTGAAGGTGTGGAAAGAAAACAAAAGGCAAAATCACCGACAACCCGGGAACATAGCTTAAAGTTTCTCTTAACGGAGAGTGCACGGGGACCGCTGATGGCACAACGAGCAGGGAGGTCTTCCAGTACTACGAAGCGCTTGAATATTTCCATCACAACAGAATCTGTACCGAGAGCTTGTACCTGTTGCGAAAAACAAACAACGACCACGAAAGAGGCCTGCGCGCCAGAGAAAATAATTTTCCGCTGATTCCGATTCCGAGGAAAACGGCATGGCGGCGCTTCGGCCGGGCCGCGGGGCGGTCGCTGGAACAAAGGGACACTTGATTGTGTACTCCACCTTGGAAGTTGCGCCACTCCGGAAATAGTCTAAAAAACGCGAGGGCCGCCGCCTCGTGCTCTCTTCTCTCCGCGAACCTCGCACAGACGCACGTGTCTCTCAGGGCCGCCGATGAAGCTCGGGGTCAGAGGTGAAGACGAACCCCTCCCCTCGTGGCAGCTGGCCGAATTTATTTTATCACTCAGCGGAACCCGCGTCTTTTCAGGGAACACCAGACGGACATGTATTCTCGGAAGCGGCGACATTTGCGGTCGCGGCCGTCGATTTATTGCGGCCCGAAGCCCAGCCCGCCCATCACTGCAGGGAGCGGGGCGCTGCCGGAAGCTCCCGAACTGTTCGGCGCAATAGTCGCATGGAAAAGAAACACCGCGCTCACTGCGCGGAAGGGTAATGACATGCGGGTGCTGCCGCGATGCGCTGTCGTAGGAGCCTGCCCCGGCGCTTGACAGATACGCGCGGCCCACGGGCGCGCCCTGTCCTTGGCGATGACCCCGAGGCCTGTGCCAGTCAGCTGTGTTTACACCGGTGTGGCTTTGAACAGGAGGGCCAGTTCGGCCGTGTATTGTGCGATGCCAGTGTACGTTAAAAATCATCGGATGGTCAAATTTTCCGAGCCCTCCATAATGGTGGCTCTCATGGCCTGAGCCGCTTTGTGATGTTTAATCTCAAAAACTAAACGAAATGTGTTCAGTTTCTTTTGGAGGAAAGAAAATCGCAGTACTTGGCTCGCTCCTCGAGGGACACTTACAAAGAGGGCGTATACAAACGTTAGACGATTTTGGTGGCCCCTGAACCTCCAGATTAGTATTTTCGTACTAATAAAATGGCGTTATTCTACTACTACTACTGAAGATAAGGAGGAGTACTACATCCCCCTTGCCCTCCCCCCCCCCCCCCCCCCACACACACACATCAATCTGGAGCTGCAAAAAGGAAAAAAACGTGCCTCGTGTCCACGATCGCACATACAGGAATAAGTATACGTGGCGCTTTTAATATCACAAATCTTACTCAATGAAGAGAAAGCTGCAGGGTTCGATTCTTTGTCTCCAATTATGCCATCATCATTGCCGCGCGTATGCCGACGAGGGAGGGCTGTCAAGAGAAATTTATTGCATAAAAACACTAAGATATTTTGTAATACCCGTGACTTTTTCCGAATTGAGCAAAAGTCTAGAGAATTATACTGAATGAAAATATGTGTGGAAAGGGAATAATAGAGACAATGAAACATTGTTACAGTTTGCGAGCCTATAGTGACAAGAAGTTCATGTGCCCATATAAACCGCAAAAACAATTTCAAGCAACAGGTAGTGTTAAAAATAATTTGAAAGCACGAGCTAAGCACATAGACACTTCCAGCGTCTGGGCCGAATCAGGCATCAAGTTTAGAATGCGGTCACATATACAAGCTCGGCAAACAGACGGATGCATAAATAAATTCAAACACAATGTGCAGTGGTCGATAAAACTAGTATGGGAGAGGTGGGAGTACCATCCTCCTCCTGTTTACTAAAATGAACCATATCGTCCGTCGTCGATGAAAATATGTCTCCTCTCCAAAAAACAGTTCATCCTGCCAGAACACCCAAACCATCACTCTCAGAGTCCACATTAAAGGACTGAAGTCTCCGTCTTCTAGAGGACGAGTCCGCGAGTCGGGGTCTTCCCCGACAATTGGCAAATCCGGCCAGTTTAAAAAACGCCCGTTTACTCCGGATGAACAAAAAACACTTTGCAAAGGCACAACATCGGACGCTGCTGGACAGCAGTGAATGCGGTCGACACTCGCCACAACTCAGTGCCAAGATTGAAATAGAAGGGGTTTAGGGCTTTATCGCAGCAAGATAAAACACTCTGCGGCATAAATAGCGCGATGCGTCGCGACCAAAGAGTTCCGTGTGTTGTATACAAGGAACATTGCCTCTCGCGTGGCAGCAACTAACGAAAAAAAGCCTGACGCCTCTCAGGAGGCACCGCTTCAGTCTTGTTCCGGGCAAGGCTCCGTTCCACCGTACGTGTACATCAGTGGGCCTCGTGCCGCTCGCTAACGGCGTGACCACGCCCCTGCAGGGCTTCCACTGGAATCCCCGTGCCTCACTTCCGCCGTCCTGAGCCGATCACACGTCGCCCCTGTGATGAACAGCTCGCGCATGCGCATTCGCGCTGCTCGCGAATGCCCCAAGGCAATTCTAAAAGAGCGCGAGTAGTTTAAAACCGCAAGAGGTGCCCCACAGGATAAATCGCGTTGCGGAAATTGTGCGGAAATAGGAAGGCCTAAAGCACATTATGTAAATCACAGTTAATATTTTTCGGGATAGATTAGTTTCTACGACGACCCGCATCTGGAAGACGTGCGAATGAGAGCTGCTTCTGCTTGCAGTTCTTTAATAATGTCTCTTGACATAGCGTGATATATGAGATTGCGGCGCAGCCAATATAACACAGACACTATTTCACATAAAATTTCTAGCCCGAACAACTATTTTACCCGAAATCCTGATTTAACGAGAATAATTTGCACCCCTACATCACAAGATAATTCGCCTAAACATTGCACGAAGTGTAAATGCCGCCCCATTTTCGATAAAACTATCATTCTTGGCACATCGCGCAATCAACGCACACGAGAAATTATAGAGGCATACCATATCATGAAAGGAGGGGATAAGTGTGTTAGCGAAGCTTCTATTAACTTAACAAACTTAGAGATTACATACCTAGAATCAGTGGTCAAGTAGTTTTTTCACGTGTGTATCTTTGCAGACTTGCCTTTCTCCACATTTTTGTCAATTTCTTGTCAATCTCACCACTTTATTAGATGTATTTGATAATATCTTGTATCCTATATATTCTGTTTGCTTTTCGAATAAAAAATCAGTTGTGAGTAAGCGCTCGTGTGTCTTTCCTTCTCTTTTTGTCCTTGTCTTCTTTGCGCTACGTTTTCCTAAAATGCGAATGCACCAACTCGCCCAATTTAGCATTCTTGTGCACTTCCAATAACCCTAACTTTTGTGTTTGGCATTGAACTCCTCTCGACAACTGAAAATAGCATGCAATATATTTGTTTCAGTGTTGCGAGCATTATTTTTTGAGCAGACAGAAGGCCCAGTAACTGTCCTAATTCTAGTTAAACACCTGTATTGCGCGCACTGTGAGGTTGGAAGGTGGAAAGAACAGTGTTATAGGTGTTACCAAAAAAATTAAAAAAAAACTAAATGCGTTACTCGTTACGCTAAAGAAAAAGGTAACACGTTACCGTTACCTTTACCGAAAAAAATAACGCCCGTTACTTTTCCATTACTGCATGGCCATAAATTTTGATCAGTGCTTCTTCGCTACTAAAACTCACGATAACACTTTTATAAAGCAAATATTTCACATAAAAGTTCTAGCCCGAACAACTATTTTACCCGAAATCCTGATTTAGCGAGAATAATTTGCACAAATGTGCAGGATCTTAGCAACGTTACAGTGGCCTAAGATTGCCTGTGGAGTTGCATATGTGATGGGCTTCTAACTATGCAGCACATGGTGAAGCCATTTTCCGAATGTGACATTAAGTACAAAATGACACTTTATAAATTTTAACTTCAGAAAGAAAACATCGCTGATCTATCAACAAATTTACAGTAACTATGAAAAATGTGAAGTTCCAAACTAATTAGTGCGCTTCTGCTAGCAGAATAGACAAGTAAAAAGTATAGCAATAAAGTAATGACAAATGGGATAGCTCCAGAAAAATATATCTACGCCCATAAACATTTTTTTTTTCGCTTGAACCTGCATAATTACCGCAGAAAAAAAAAATGCGAGTGTTCTGAGAAAGCGTTCAAAGCCAGCCTCGCTCGCTCAGTAATTCAATAAGTCACCGCAGTTGCACATAGAAATATGCAAAATTTATTTGTAAAACAAAGTTGACAAACACCGTTAGAGTATCGCAGCGAAAACTTCATAATAAGTACAGTTTGCTGTTGAACTTAAGCAAAAGGAAAATGTTTGAATGCGTGAAATGCGTGCTCGTGCACGTGTTTTGTGCTTGATGGGTATTCGTTATTATTATTATATATTTTTTATCTAGATGCGTCGTCAAGGACAGGCGTTTCCCGGCATGCATGCGAGCCGCAACAAGGGTCTTCGAGAGCACCTGTACATTTTATTTATTTGCAACATCACTTCAGGTGCTCTGCGTTTTTTTTTTTTTTTCTGAAAAAGGGGTTGTACAGGGGGGACAACTGGAATAAAAAGTGACTAGCAACTTGACACCTCACGTTAGCGAAACATGTTAGCGTAAGTACGCTATCCCTTACGGTTTCTAAACGATAATGAGTACGCTGCAAGCTACTGAATAAAAGTGACGCATTACCGGTAACCCCGTTAGTTTTAACGTCTTACCGCCAACAATGGGAAGGATCGAAAAGAGCAGTAGGCGCCTTAGTGTAGAATTTCAGAATAATGTGGACCATTTTAAAACAATGAATATCGACATTCACAACAGACTTCTTTTTCTTCTTTTTTTTTGTACGCGATAGCATACCTGCACAGCTCCTCCGTCGAAAAGGTGCCGGCGTACCCCAGTTTCGACTCGGGTGTTGTGAGGAGTGTTCTGTACGTGGAGAACAATAGAGGCTTGTTGTTGATCGATAAATACTACTTGTTAGAAAGTGTGATGTGTGACTGGTGGTTAATACTAAAGCCATAAATAATTGAATAAGTATTGATAGTCAAAAGTAGTTGAAACAAAAAGGCCTGAAAATAAAATTAAATAACAAAACAAAAACCGAAAATGCGGAGTCTGCATCGTAGTGTGTCGTAGGTAAACACTAAATGTTGAGTCATCGTGTTGTAGTTCGTTAAAATTAAAAAAAAGACTGGAAATGATTCATCACCGTGCTATAGTCCGAAATAAAATTAGCGGAACACTTAAGCGCCGCCGTTAAGGGTTATGACGCGATAGCGCTTCCCACCCACGCGCACACACACGCGGACGATGTTTTCTCCATTTTCAATTTTTCATAATATTTATATTTTATAGCCAGCTTAGTGAGGACGTCACCGGTAAGCTGGGACACCGCTTTTTCATCTTGATGCGTCACAGGGCAAGTTCAGCGGAACGCTCTATCTGCGTTCCATGCTCGATGTTTGTCCTTTCCTTTCATTTTCTTTTTCAATATTTCTATATTCGTTTTTATACACCGATACTTAGCATCAGCACACATTGGCTTTGCATTCTGAGCATTTTGACAGATTTGTAATCTCCTATTTCCAATGTTTCATTTTTCAATTATTTCAATCAATTGACACATTAAGCTCTAAATTTTCTTAATTCGTATTTTCAAGCATTGGCTTTTCATTCTGAGCACTTTGATACCTTTGAAGCCCCTTTCTTCAATGTGTCATTCTTTATTAATATTAATTAGTTGATTGATCAATTACACATGTTAAAATCTTCTAATTATGATCATCGAGCAGTGCCTTTTCATTCTGTGCATTTTGATGTATTTCAACCCCCTTTTTTTCATATTTTCTTCATTTATTCACTTCCTTATTTCATGAAATAATCAATTATTAATTACCACTACTGCATTAACTCCTCATCGCCTATTGCACATCAATAAGTGATCAATCACTAAACCCCCCCATTACCATGATATAATTTTTATTTTTTTACGCAGCCCCCGATCATTTCCGACACGCGGTGCACTGCCGACAACTAAACAACTACTATACGACGCCGGCGGTTTTTTTTTTTTTTTTTTGGCCGAACTAGCTGTCGCCTAATAAAACAGCACTAGGTAACTTGATCTATAGCCCAGTAACAATAATATATTAAGCCTACGCTTATGACGCACTTGTCGCGCCTACTAGCCGGCTGCCAATGCGCTGGCACCCATTGCTCCCAGAGCAGGGCTAGACACACCGAAGCCCAGCAGACAATGATTCGTGCACTAGAAACAATAATTTCATTGATATCAAGATACAGGCGGTTTTCGCGAATGCTAATTTACGATTTACGTAGCGCGAAAGACAATGACGAAGAACACAAGCTCTTTTATAACTAAAAGTTTAATGGAACGGCACGGAATATAAACCCGCCTAGCAAAAAAAAAAAAAAAAAAAGTAAAAAAAAAGTTTCTAGCCAGAGAAAAAGAAAAAGACAGGGTGGGAGAAGAAAGGAAAAAAAAAAGCATAACGTGAACAGTACTGCCCAACCTATTCAACTCAGGAAAAAAGCTGAGTAACAAGACACATGATACAATGTCTAGGAAACACCGCTGTCACAATCAAGGAACACAAGCAAGTAGTTCCACGTGTAGTTCAAGTGGCATATATGTCCGTTCTTGCAGTGAGAGCAATCGCAACGCCGTTGGCAGGTTTTAATTAGGTTGGCTTGACCGTATGATAGCGGTGCTGCGTGAGAAATGGTTACAAGAGACCCAAGAACGTCCCCAAGCACACCGCACGTTCACCGCGTCACGTAGTTTTACATCGCTCCCTCTTCTAGCAGGTGCTCGAGGATGTGCACGGGAGAGCTTTCTCCGCACACGAATAGGGGTCTAGAGTCGCCATACGGAGAAGCGCCATTTACAGGAGCACGGCGCTCCGTTCGATATATCGAATGACACTGCAGTGTGGTTGAAATCTGCAATCTGTTGAAAATCCAGTGGCGACGGCTTCAGTTTAGTCATCACTCTAGTCGTCTATTGCTTGCGACATGCAGACGTTACAAAAGTAAGGCAAAACCTCGCCCCGAATGATTTATGCTTGCGCAATATTTACCAACAACTCAACAATGCACGCATGTGAGTGATCCATGTTTCAAAATGATTTTTTGGCTGTGAATGTGCACCTCTCCTTTGCGGAACGGCGCCTCTCGTTCTCCGATGCTGGCATTTGGGAGGCAGCTGTGAGAAGGCACAGAAATTTCAGCGTTCAACTTTAAATATGCAATATGCCTGCATAGCCTGCTTCATGTGGTGGTTCAGCCCTTGATGGTGCTAGCAGTGCCGACGCATAGCAGACGCGCTTGGTCATGCCTGATTGGTTCTGCAGTATGAGTCCCTTACTTCCGGCAGACGGTAATGGTTGCCGTTTTCCAACTTCGGAACAGAAACGGCGTATTCCATGAGTGATTTCCCACTCCTTTGCTCTTTTGTCGAGCACAGTATTACCAGATTTACTATAGTTTTGGCAGTCACACCACAAAAAGAAACCTTTCGGTCTAGAATGTGGCGAGGCTCTATTCATTTTAATATACAATAGAAGGTCTTTGTGTTAGTTATAACAATGTTTTCTGTGCGTGGAGGCGAGTACATGGAGCTTAAGCTTATCTTACACACTTCGTCAAAAGTTTGGAGCCCGGGCCCCTTGCTCCGAAGCCAGTTGGGCTTCTGCAGCGTTCGTGGAAGTCCTAAACATTATAAGGGGCAGAAACGAAGACCTTCTTACCTTCAGGAGGTTTACAACACTGGGGATGCGTTACGTGTCATACAGTGTGGCTAGGAAGAAAACCCTCTGGGCTCCAAACTATTGACAAAGGGTGTACGTACATATCTGTGTTTGAGGTTGCCAGTCGACGCTTATTTTTCTGGAGAGTCCCAACTTCGGATAGGGCGTCACATGTCCCGACTTGCCTGCATGAAACAGGCATTTATCGCCGATTTTTAATTAGACGTACTCAGATAGCTGCGAACGCGTGCACAACGCAGACTTTAAGCATCCTTCCCCATGAGGGCATTCTTTGTCGTTTGGAAGCGGGCGAAGCTATTTAGATTTACGAGGGATACACTTGGAGTTTGATGAGGAGGAGGAGGAAAACTTTTTTTGATAGGTTTGCTGGTCTTCGTGAGTGGAGCCCTCAGTGCATGCCAACGTCATCTGTGCGTGCCCGCTAGAGCAGCTGCCGCTGGTCTTGCGGGTTCGTGCTGTTCAGAGCGGAATCAGTAAAAGTATTTATGGCACTCAGTCCGTGGTTCCGTTGGAGGCCGCTATCCTCTCAGTACACTGCATCAGCTCCTTGCTGGATATTCCGATGAGGGAATTGTTGGAAGGGTTGTGGGTGGGATGCCAAAGGGTGGTGTTGCGCAAGCCCAAATGTAAAGGTAAAGTGTATGCTAGTATTAACAACTTGGAAATTTCTGGTAGCGGGAGGTGGAGAACAAGTTTGTGACACGGGTTACAATACGCGTTAGTCTGAAGATGTCATGCCAAAGCTTCGGCCTTGACGAGTGTTGGGTGCGGTGGTGGCATTGTTCTTCTTTGTTTGTGACACGGGTTACAATACGCGTTAGTCTGAAGATGTCATGCCAAAGCTTCGGCCTTGACGAGTATTGGGTGCGGTGGTGGCATTGTTCTTCCTTGTGTAACTAATATGTTGTGATGTGGGCGTAAGACTTCAGAGCCGCGCAGGCGCCCTCTATGTCTGCTTCCCACTCCGCTTCCATCAACAGCGCATGCGCGCGCTCTCGTTGCCGAGAAGAGAGGTGTTACCAACGGTCCAAACGATGGCAGCGGTTTGGGGATTCACAAGGGTCTATTGGTGGGAGCACGCGCGCAGCCTGCAAAAGTCCCCGCGAAGGCGCGGCACGCAACCATGTGAGCCTGTGATTATTGTGTATGTCAGACTGGCATGGTATTTATGTGCGCCCATGCGGTATATGAAAAGAAGCTCTAGCGTTGTGGCGGTCTCATCAGCCGTCGTGCTCGAGCTCAAGCCCCGAACAAAGCCCGTCTTAATTGAGCCATCGGCGTTCGTTTACCGCTAGCGTCTGAGCCGGACGGATATTTTGGCACTCAACATAAGAAAATTTTAGTCAGAGCTGTATTGGCACAGCATTACCTTGACTCTTGCTGTCATACGATCAGTGTGGAGCTCGGGGTCATATTTTTTTGAACTGGCGCTACTCTGATCTATAATACCAGTTTGGGCGGGATAGCATGGCACCTCTGCTGCAACGAAATGGTTGGCTCCGAGTAGCCTAGTCGGCGCATAACGACTAGCTCGGCCCACTCTCGTGTCTCGAAGGCGCGTGAGCTAGCCGGTCCTTTGGGCTTCTATCAGTTCTTCTGCCATGTTATGCTGGCCCAGCTGTGTTAAACACAGTCCGATTGCTCTGTTCAGCGTCTATTGTAGGAAGACATTCAGCCGATTAAGCTCGCTTAGATTTAGAAAATGCATGGAACTTCATATGGCTGACTATCATTCACCAACGCCTCCACTGCATCTAACTTGTTGGGTCCAATTTTTCAGTATAATTCAGCAATGCTCAAGCAGAAAAAAAAAAAAAGGCTTCTGTCACAAAAAACTTGTGGACAAGAACACCGACCATGTACGTGGCACCTCTCATGGCAAACGCTCAAATAAATTAAGCGAAATTGCCGCCTTAAATGCGAAGCTTTCGATAGTAAATCTTAAAGCAAGGCAAAAGTTTGGAAACGACGAAAACCTGTATACCAAGAGCATGTCCCCGAACCCTTCATTTCATTTAACTCACTGTATTCTTAATCATCAATGGTTTGAGAACAGTTATTGATCTAAATATTAATTAATTTTATTTGTATACCTTCCGTCCTTTTATTATCAGGCTAGTGTTAGCTGTACCTTTTCAATAGTACTTCGTTTATGCAATTGTCCAATAATTATCAGACTTCAGACTTCGTGCCTTATAGGCGATTTTTATCATATGAAATTCATTTGCTTAATATCAAATCTAGATTTTTCAAGCGTCACCTCTATAAGCAACGCTCATTTGGCTTGTTGTGAGTTTATTAACATTACACCACTTATCTTCTTCCAGAACGTCCGCTGAATGCCCTCAAAACATACTCTTCCCCACAAGATCCTTGGATTTTACAAGATATACCTCACAGCCGGAAGAAAGGTAATCTACTAAAACACACGCACGCACGCACGCACGCACGCACGCACGCACGCACGCACGCACACACACACACACACACACACACACACACACACACACACACACACACACACACACACACACACACACACACACACACACACACACACACACACACACACACACACACACACACACACACACACGCACACACACACACACACACACACACACACACACACACACACGCACGCCCACACACACACACACGCACACACACACACTGGGTGCGGTGTTCAAAACAGCCAGAAATATTTACTACATAATCTAAGTCATTTTCAGTTATTGTTACAGAAACAAAAAGGAGTGGTCAGGACTTTTTATCAAGATTTAGTCTGCGTCACCCATGCATAGAGCGATCGACCAGTGTGCTCTAATCAATTCACATGGAAATTAAGCAGTAGCTGATGGCTTCAGGGTAAAGTGGTAATTCTCACTTAGCTTGCAGTTCTACTTCTTCATAAATATTGCTTCGAATGCCTAGTAGCTGCAGCGATATGTCGCTTTATTTGTAGCCCGATACAATGCGCTTCTCACAAGGGTGACGAGTACTGTACAGTCATATCTAATATAGCCCGAGATGAAACTAATTTTTCTACATATTGCTAAAGGATCCTCCCATGAAAAGCGAAAATCCTTTAGCGGTGTCAGCGGATGTAGAAAAATTAGTTTCATATTGGGCTAGGTAGGCGGATGAGGTTAAGAAGTTCGCAGGGGTCAAGTGGATGCAGCTATCACAGAACCTGATTAATTGTAGGAATATGGGAGGGGACTTCGCCCTGCAGCAGGTATAGTCCGGCGGATGATGATGATGATAATTATAATGATGATGATGATTCCTTGATTTTTCAGATGCTCTCGACATGATTAATCATGACATTCTTTGCTGTATGTTATGTTATTCTGTTTTGGCGTACGGCATAACCGCAGTGTGTCATAAAAAATTTAATCACGGTATCCAAAATGCTTCTTAATTCGTTTTTTTTATATATTTATATTTAGCAACGACCTTTCTAGTTGTCTAGTTATGTATTCTGAATGCATTTTGTGTGCAGAATGTACTACTGCCTTATCCTCCGATATATGGTTGAACTCTCTAGCCATTACCCTAAGCCGAAATCTCCACAACGCTAATTGCTGCGCTATGAACAGACTTCTGGGTGTATATTAAAATGCTTGCAAGACAAAGTTCCTGATATTTAGTTTACGGCTGGCAAATCTTGCGCATATAACACAGTTATAGATAAATCCGCATACCATGCACCTCTCTGATTACTGCTATCTGAAATTATTCAGGAGTTGCAAAAGAAAACACCATGTGATATTAGGGAATTTCTTACGGCTCGTCCTCTTTCTTAAGCTGGGCACGTTGTTTGCGCTCAGGTACGCATTTATTCATTGGAATTTGGAGTATTACATAACGTGCCGAGATCTGACGCATATCTCCAATCCCTTAACACATCCTCAGTCAAGCCAGCAGAATAATTACGTGCAACCGTCGGTGCTTTCCTGCATCCCCGCTTTGCCATGAACTAATATCGAATTCGGGATCAAGTCAGATTTAACCGCTGATATAAGTAACTTGGCTACCGCCTCATGAAAGATCCTAACTTCCTGAAGTTTATACTCACGAATGACATTACTAAACTGTCGCGTGACTCGCTTTTCGCTTCTTGAATTTTTTGTTTTTCCATCCCAAAGCTCGTATTAAGTTTGGCATCCAAAATGTTGAATTTTCTTTCACAAGATAATGAAATTCCTTACTGTATCAAAAGGATATCGTCTATTCATTCATTTAAGCGCCATCTAATTATATGTGGTTTATTCGTACAGTATACTGCCATATATATATATATATATATATATATATATATATATATATATATATATATATATATATATATATATATATATATATTTTCTAAATTGCGTGCGTCGTTCTTCCTCCATTATATGGGGATATCCTAATAAGGAAGTAATTACTTATTGGGACGCACCCAAGTGCAGTTATGCGGCTACAGAAATGAAAGCGAAGTCTTGCAAATTCGTCCCGGACAAGGAAGGTTATTTAATTAACTTTATTGCGCTCCTTATTAGCAATATTTTCTCCTTTATTTCATTGTGTGCTCCTTTTATTCTATTTCACTTTGTGCCTCTATCCCACGCTTCTTAATTTGTTAAGGATTGTGTAAAAAACATGTGCTTCTGTAATAGGCGTACTCACTTCTACTGTGATCTGCAAGTTTACAGCTATACTCCCAGCCCTTGTGTAACTGTTGCATTGCTCAGCTAATTTCTTTGTGTGAATATATGACACTTCTTCTAAAATATTTTTGGTCGATCAAAGATTTACTAACAAGGCAGTTTGAACAAGTTGTCGCGGCTTGATTTCAAAATTAAAATGTGACGCAAGACCAGAGAATGAGAAAACTGGAGACACGCAAGTACCTGTCTTGCGCTGTAATCTGAAGTCACTGATTCACGGCGTGTCGCTTTTAGCGCTGCGGTTCTCATCTGCGTCTCAGTACGCGGATAACAAGGCAGTGACAAACGTGAGCGCGAAGCGCAAGCTCTGTTATGATAGATACACGCGATGTTATCAAGCAACGCGATCATTTATTACAAAACCAAAACAAAGCTGAGCGTCAGACAAAGCCTCGACCGGTTCCTCGTCGACTCTCGGCGCTGGAGAGAAAACCTTTTTCACCGCACCAATTGATAGCTTTATTAACTGCGCGTCACAGATCTTCTACAAGAATATTAATTTTCGCCGCTAAGTTAGCGTGAGAACAACGCCCGAAGAGGACTCTACCATCACCAGTTCACAAATATTGGGTTTAAGTAAATGTGTTTCTTCCTCCTCCTCCGAACTAGTACGAAGTAAAGCCTTGAAGGAAAAATGCGCTGGTGCAGTGGTACGAGATATGAACCGGTTCAAGTGTCAGCTTCTCTCCAGCTCATCCAATGGCATTCCCATCAGTGGTTGTGCTATCGCAGTTCTGTATTGGTCCAATAAAAAATTCCCACGAGCGTGAAGGTGTTTTGCGGTATTATTGCTTTAAATGACACTCTAATTTTTTTTTTCTCTAATATTTGTGGGAACACTGGCGTTTCTGCGCTTAAACTTTTCTGTGCTTTGTTCCTACCCAGGAAGAAAGCCGATAAGTTGTCAATGTGAGCAACGCTTCAAGTTTGTATGTCAAGCGCTCTAGATGCAGCTAATAACTCTCTCATCGTTATTTAACTCTGCACACCGATATAGACAACGCGCGGCTGAACGGTAATTGTAGCTCCCTCGACTGAACAGCACTCACGATGTTGCCACCTTACGAATAAGCATTCGAAGAAACTAAATGTACGCGTCTCGACTAATTCTCCATTACCATATTTGCTTAGAATTTATTTTCTGGACTTTCCTGCTTTTTTTCTTTTTTCTCCGGCGATACCCTTTCCTAGCGAGAAGCATGTGGCAATGTATGTATTCAGAACGGTTTTCCAATCAGCCACATAGCTGCAGCATACTTAGCAAACTAATTCTTCGAACGTAGACAAAGTTGTCCTGCAAAAGCAGGCTCTGCAAGCTACATCCGCGCAACCTTGAACGCTGAAAAAGAACGCCAGACGTCGGTTGCTCGCCTTCTGGCGATCTTCTCGCACAGCCACGGCCCGGCGCCGGCAGTCATGTGGCCTTGGCAGGCGTCCCCCACTGCCTCTCCCAGCGGCTGCCCGCAGAAGCAAGCTTACTGCTCTCTGGCGCCGTAAGGCGGTCCTAGAGCCCGCCCCAGACACGTCAGCTTTGGACTCGCTCGAAGGCGGCAAAAGGCTGAAGTCACCAGGGTCACGTTTCGAAACACGAATGAGTATTTTGTTTCAATGCAGTAAATCAGACTCCCTAGTGCTGTTCGGTATGGAGTCGTTTATCCGGCAGCCTGTCACGGCTCAGAGCTCATATGCGGAACCTCCGCATAAAGTTTTTCCCCTCTGCCCCGGGCATTTGCGTCAAGTTTAGAAGCTTTACTGTATCAATGATGTATCGGTTTTTTGTTTGTTCCATCACTTTTTCTGCGATAAAATCCGCTTTCGAATTTGTCGTTTTCGTGACCTCAGTAACAGTTGATCTAGCTCGATTCAGAGGGCTTTTACGGGGAGTAATGTGTTAGTGAAGTCAGAAACGTTACCCGGCTAAACTCGTTGATACTCGCTCAAAGTGCTTAGCAAAGCTTTAAAGGGTTTTATTCAGTTATTTTAGGCATTTCATGACCGCAGCTATCGTTTACAGTCCCTGATTCAGCGCCCGTGGAAGATTTTCTGATATTGTCGGTGTCGCCGTCGTTGTGTTACGGAAAGTACTACCCCCAGCCATTTATCGTCAACAACAAAATAATTACCCTATGATTTCATCGGTGTCAGTGGGTATTGGCTCCTCTGTATGTATCTCGCAACAAGCCCTTCATCTTTGTTTAATGCTATCTTTAGTCACTCTAGCAGATAGTTTATTAAGTCCCGCTGCTGTGTTTGTTTTTAGCGTCCTCTCGGCTAATACGAAGTCATGTCATTAACTGTCATGCAGCACAAAACTATTTTCGGAGGTATTCACGATTTTGTAAAGGGTTCGGTTCGTTTGGTTTGGTTTAGGGCTTAAAGTCCCAAAGCGACTCAGGCTATGAAAGACGCCGTAGTGAAGGGCTCCAGAAATTTCGGCCACCTGGGGTTCCTTAACGTGCATTGGCATCGCAGAGCGCGCGGGCGCCTTGCTTTTCGCCTTCATCGAAAAGCGGCCACCGAGGCCGGAATTGGATTCCGTATCCTCGGGTACAGCGGTCGAGCGCCCTAACAACTGCGCACAGAGTAAGATGAGCAAAAGAATGGGAGCTTGCGCAAGTTGCACTGCCAGTTGGGGTCCCACATTACCGAAGCAACTATTAAAAACATCAGCCGATTCCTGATTCATGTTTAGAGGTAATGTGCGCTGTCCTTCAAGAAGATCTAGTAGGTTCGTTCACATCAGTGCATGTTTCTTGCGTGTTTGTGCTTGCTTATTGAATAAGCGGCGTGAAATGTTCTCCCCCAATTTTCCTCATTAAGGTGACAGAAAGGTTCCTAAAATGTTTTTACTGGTATTGGTAGTACGTATTATTCTTTTGGTGCTTCCATTTTTTATGCCAGGCCTTATTTCGCCTCAGCACACTGAGGCCTTCAATTGTCATTCTATGGGAACATATTAAAATAACGCCTATTTAACGAAGGGCTGGCTGCACCAGCTGCTATAGTAACCACGGTTTGAATAGAGCTAAGGATTTTGCTGTATTCAACAATTGCTTTGGTGTCATAGTCGTCGCGTAAATCGATTAGCGCAAAACGAAATAATTATAATGTTCGTGGCTGCTCTACCACAGTTTAGTTTTACATTTTCGAAAACATAGCGCAAAAAAGACACGGACGACACAGAAGTAAGGCGACAGGCGCCTGACCCGTTACTTCTGTGTCGTACATGTCTTTTTGGGGCTTTGTTTTCGAAAAGTTGTTACCAACTAGCCTAAACTAAGCTACTGTTGCTAGTTTTACGTAGTCGTCGAAATGTTCTTTTTTTTTATATATATACGGAAAATTGTAATATTATCGGCTTTTGGCACAGAAGAGGCAAGAGCCCAAATAGCACAGATTATGCTGACAAGTACATGGTCTAATAATGTGTAACGACAGGGGATAAAGTCTTGTTATTTATTTATTTATTTATTTATTTATTTATTTATTTATTTATTTATTTATTTATTTATTTATTTATTTATTTATTTATTTATTTATTTATTTATTTATTTATTTATAATCACTGCCGATCCCATTCGGGATCATTACGGGAAGGGCACAAAGATAACAAAAAAAATCAACAACTATAGTGCAGAACATAGAGCGGTGCAAAGGGGTGTGCTACAGGTTTGGTTTGGTTTGTGAGGTTTAACGTCCCAAAGCGACTCAGGCTATGAGAGACGCCGTTGTGGAGGACTCCGGAAATTTCGACCACCTGAGGTTCTTTAACGTGTACTGACATCGCACAGCACACGGGCGCCTTGTTTTTCGCCTGCAGCGAAAAGCGGCCGCCAAGGCCGGGTTTCGATCCCGCGTCCTTGAGAGCAGAGCGTTGTAACCACTGCGCCACCCCGGCGGGGCTGTGCTACAGGTGGTTCGGTTAGTAGCGTTCATATTAATGAATCAACAAGCAGCATCAAAATAATAGGAAAAGCATAACAAAATATGATGAATGATAAATTGATGGACAACGCGTTTCATGAGTACGGATAGAGAACAATTAGTGCAGAGTAGTGCTACACTTCACACTGCAAATCCGTTAATTTTGTTTCTAAGAGTCCAAGAAAGTTTTAAACGTTTAGTTAGTAACGCATAGCGGTAAGCTATATTATTCTCTAATCGCTAACGGAAAAAATAACATTTATAACAATATGTGTTGAAGCGATATTCTTCTATCGATTGTAAATGTTTATGTCGCGTCATTCTGGTTTCTGATATTGAGATATACATTGAAGTATCTATGTTTATCATGTTATATGAATTAGTTGATAAAGTAGTTTCTGTCGCCCAAGCCTGGAGCGGTTCTGTGACGTGAATATTCCTGCTTTGTTTATTAGTTCTGTGGGGCACTGCTTTTCTTTGTACTCGCTCTAGTTTCTTTCTTAGTTTATCGGAAAATGGAAATAAGGCTGTATTTGCATATTCAAGTAAGTTCAGATGACGTAACGAAGTTTACGTGATTTCCCCATTTAAGGTCAGTGGATATGATTAAATCAAGATATTTATGCTGTGTAACTGCAGGAAGAGATATATTGTTTAGTGTGTATGAAAATTCGGAGGGGTAATGTTTCCTTATAACTCGTAAGATGGCCGATTCAGTTATATTAATACTCTTTTTCCATTTAGCGCACCCCTCAAATACCAATGTAAATGCATTGCTAAGTACTACATGATCATCTGCCGAGTTATTTTCGTGGTACAGGATGCAATCATCAGCAAAAAGCATCATATTAACAGGAACACTAGTAGGTAAATCGTTGATGAAGATTAAAAATAAAATTGGCGCCATAAAATTGGCGCCAGATCGCTTCCCTGGGTACACTGGACGTGATTTGAGTTATTGTGGACTTTTCGCCGTTAAATTCTACAAATTGTAACCGATTAGTTAAATGGCTCTTGAAACAGTTAATGACTATTCCTGTGCGTAGTGTGAATCCTAATTTCTGCATTAGTTTGTTATGTGAAACGCGATCGAAAGCTTTGGAGAAGTCTAATAAAATTAAATATATTTGCGTTTGCTGGTCAATGCTTAGTAAAATGCCATTTATCAGTTCGAAGCTGAGTGACGGTATATAGTCGGATGCAGGTCAAGAAAAAAAGCGGTAAACTGCTCTCAAAAAACCCTATCCAGCCAGTGGCATTGTTCCAAATGTGCGACGTCGCGGCACACACGGGAAATGAAAAAAAAAAAAATGTCCGCGGTCACGAACGCGCGGATTTTTACCAAAATGGCCGCCCCTAGTTGTCGCGTCCGTCCGTCGGTGTCGCCAGTGGTGTCACCTCATAGGGCTCCATGGCATTATGCAGTGAAACGCAGAACAACGAAGCGGTTTCGTGAAAACTCGACAGTGTTGAAATTCACCATCAGAATTCGTCGTTTTACCTGTTTTACTCTGATAAGCAAACGACTATCGATCGAATTGCGTAAAGGTATGTATTTTTGCTGGAACTCACAAAGCCATTAGAAACTATTGGCCAGCACGGACTCACTCGAAGAAACCACGTTCCAAGCGCTACTCGTAAGTGCAAGGCAGTCGTCCGTGACGGCATGGTATAGCTCGGCAGCTGTTGGTTGCAGTGGGGGGGGGGGGGGGGGGGGGGGGGTACTTTGATAGCTGGATGCTGGATAGCTGGATGATAGGTGGATATATGAATTTTCATATATTTTCGCCATTTTGGCTCGAACTCAAGCTCTCTGCGTGCATGCCGAGAAGGCACGCAACGCATTCGTCACGAAGGGGTTTTTTTCTTTTCTTCATTAAACCACGAAGGGTCGTTCCTACTTAACATGTTAAGAGACCACCAAATAAAAGCATTTTGTTGCATTTGTCTTACTAACTTTGCAGCAATAACAGTTTTAAAATTTTCAATAACTTGAATAAAAATATTTAAAATTTTCGGATGAAAAAGCTGTGTAAAAGGTGCTAACATCCTCCTATTTTATGCGTGATACAGTCGTATAGGCTGATTAATTCGACAGAGAATGCTGAGCTGCTGTGCTTCCTATAGTCAGCTGCCTGCATTGAAAATCGACCGCGGCTCATTTTTCTTCGTGATCGCAATATGACGCATAAAGGGCATCGAATTGCGTACGATTACGTTACACTCCCTGTATGAACTTGAAAATTTTTCCCAAGGGAAGTTTCATCGGCATATTAGTAACACGATAGATGCTGCAAATATTGAATATTTTGAGCACTAATTAATTTTATGAATTCGTAAAGGTTGCCTACACAGGAGACTATTGAGCAGTTATACTCGGTGTGAGCGCAGGCCAGACTTTAAAGGCAACATTTCGGCACGAATGGCAAGATTAAACAGATTCCACCAATACATTCTAAAGTATTTTAGAATATTCCGCAGGTTAATCCACAATTAAAAACGATGTCGACAAAATATTGACCATTTCCCCGTTCATCAACAGATGGACAGTCCACGGATGTACGAGCAATAAAAGACTGCGAACAATTGTTTGTCAGGTACGAAGTTATGACGACCTTGTGGAAAAGATTTTACTGAGGTGAGATGGAAGACAGAGGATGTATTAAAATTGTAAAAAGAGAAAAGAGGTAAGATAATTATAACTGTTCCACGGGTATCTAAATGCGTTATATGATAAACGTATACATTTTCATAGGCGTGACACTGACGTTAAGGGGACACGGACAAGACATTTCTTTGTTATTTAGCGCGAGCTCGAGCGCGGCAACGAAGTGATGGCGCGCATTCATATTCTGTATTCATAAACCTTGACTGGAAACATATAGGATTTGTTAACCAGGTATGTTGTTCACCTCTTCCGAGAATACAACTGGATTTGCGCCCTTCGCTTCGGTTACCACGAGCGAACAATTCAAGAAATAAGTGTCTCGTGCACCTTTTATAACATATGGCTGTAAGTGATTGAATGTCTGTTTTATCGGCGACGTGCTTTCCTTTATGCCGTAATCAAGCCCAACTTTGTCTTGCCTTTTGTCACTGACCGTAATGCACAGCCGTGATTGATTTTTTTTTTTTTTTATCCGTGTGAATATGTGTACATGTATGAGTTTATATATTGCCTTTCTTCTATTTTGCAAACCGACTGTTGATGGGGTTCTTGATTTCAGTATTAGTCGCTTTGGGTTACTGGTTACTGACAACGATGACTGTAACTTGTTTATTTGTATTTCACCGCATGATTTGAACTATTTTTAATATTATTATCCATTATTGATTATTGCCTCCTTTAATGTTCTGATCTGTAATGCGGGGATTAGGCCTCGTCAGGAGACAATAAAGTCTCCTTTTAGCCTCTCCCCGCGGGCACCATGTAATGTTGTCTGAAATAAACATGATGATGAAGATAACCTGCTTTCATCTCGGGTAAATCATTACCTTGTAGATCATTTGCCGAACTGGATGTAGGTTTCATTAGGACTACAGCAGTTTTCCGCCGTGAGTCGCGTTAACACAGAAATTTAACTGGCGCAAAGAAGCAAGCAGTGCAAAGGGCATAATATAACAATTTTTGCTTAAACGCGGTGACGTTTACGCGCTTCATTTAGAAGAGAATATTTTATTTTGCTGTTTTTTCCTGCTTTTCTTTTTTTTTTTTTGCCGTAAAGCCCCGAGAGTGATATAGTCTGAACAACAAACAACTTCACATCAGCAAATTCACAGTATCAGTAGCAATTTCCTTTTTCGTTTTGAACCATGGACCAATTTAAGAGTGCAGGGATATCATTTCGATGGGAAAATCGAAACCCTAAGTTAAGCGACATTCTGCTTCTTCGTCTTCATATGCTGTGTCTTAAGTGCGGCTCTAACTGTGTCAAGAGCAGAGATGACCCCGGCATTCAGGGCAGCATAGATGTGGCCTATATACCGTTGATCAGGCTAGCGTGAATTCTGCATGCAATTGTCCACCAAGCGTGACTGATAAGCAGCAATTGGTGTACACGCTTTCGTAGCTAAACGAGAAAAGAATCAAAGGACGAGTTACGAAGAAAAGAGGCGGAAAGTTTTGTATCAAGTTTCATCGAAGCGTGACGAGAAAAAACAAAATCGTAGAGTGAGTAGCGAGATTTACAACATAGGGTGACTCTGTCGGTTAAAGACATAGGGGAATAGCGGCGCGTGAGTGCGAATGGAGTCTGGACAGTGAAAGAGCGAAGGGTGTGCCAAGGTGTGGTTAGCGCCCCTAACAGTTGTGACCCTTTTCTAAATCTGATGTTTATGACGCCACACCAGCTGAGTGAGGAATGTGCAAGTCGTTGCTTGGAAAATAAGCACATAGACAACGATCTCTCAGCTATAGGTTCAGCGAAGCTCTGGGATTCCTTGGTGGGCTCTTGGAGTTATACTGTGCGCAGTGGACCTGAATTCACGCATTACTCGACCTTTCCTTCCCGCAGTTCATGCTGGGCTGCAATTGCTAATGTATATTAGTATTCCATTTCATAGAAGGTCATTATTAATTGAATCTGGGCATTTTTGGTGGGCTACGCTTCTGCATTCCCCCCCCCCCCCCCCCCTCCCCTTCCCCATGCAGCTCTGGCACTAAGAAATGAAAGTCAAGAGACAGGGGATTCCTCGGAATTTTTTGAAACCCTGCTGGTGGAACCAGCCGTATTTGTCAATCGTATGCATGTGTCATGTTCGTTCGTGCCTTTATTTATGCAGCTTTAGCTGCATGATTCCAAACTTGCAGCTCTCGTCTAGGACACCATCACTTTGCCATCACTAAAGGTTTGCTCTCCAAGAGCGGAGCTATGTGAAATCATTATCTGGCAATATCTGCTACATGCTTCAACACTTCTTAGCCCAGCAGGAGTCAGGGCCTGGCTTTAACAATACAGAAATTGCTAGATAACAGGCCCGGTCTCTGCGCCTTGTAATACTGTCCCAGACCAGACGAAGTGCAGTCGTAGACGTATAGGGGGCCGTAGAGGGCTGAGGTCTTAATCGTCCAGCCCAGAGCCAGCTCGAGCACTCGCTTCGTCATCTTCACGGCTTAGCGCGCAGGTAGCTCCAGCCAGCTTAGCAGGTTGCTCAAGCATTATAGCCCCTCGAGAAAGAAGAACACCTTCCCGATGCGAGGGTATGTACTACAAAGCAGTGATAAACGCAAAAAGAAACAAAATGTAGATAATTAAAAGGGAATGCCGCCGCATAGAGGAAAAGCGCGAAGAAAATGGTTAAAGGCAAAACAAAAATATATTAAAACGGAGAACCCGAACACAGTTTAAAGTGGAGCGTTATTGTTGTCACGCGAAAAGTGTACGGCTTAAGTCGAATTACATGCACAATGTCTGTCCGTGGTTGCCGACTACCGGAACTTCATATTCCACGTTACCGACACGACGGAGTACTTTTCATAAGGTCTGAAACATCGGTGTAGCAGTTTTTCTGACAATCCTTTTCGGCGGACAGGGGCTCACATCAACACGCGGTCACCTGGATTGCAGGTAACTTCTCTGTGGTGCAGGTTATGACGTCTGGAGTCCGTGCCTCGTTGACTTCTGATGTGCAAACGAGCAAGCTAGCGCGCTTCCTCGGCTTGTTCGACGACGGAGCCTGCGTGGGGTCATCATTCGCACTTCTCTTCCGTAGACTACACGGAATGGTGAAAAGCGGGTTGTTTCTTGAGTCGCAGCGTTGTACGCGAATATAACGTAAGGGAGTATTTGGTCCTACGTTTTCTGCTCCACATCCACGTACATCGAAATAATGTCCGCCAGCGTTTTATTCAGCCATTCTGCGAGATCATTCGCTTGGGGATTGTATGCTGTCATAGTTCGATGACTGGTGTGACTTAGCTCGAAGATGTCATGGTTCAGCTGAACTGTGAATTCTTTGCCCCGATCTGTAATTACGATGGACGGAGCGCCGCGTCGGATCACAATTGCCCACCTAAAGAAGTGCGCAACTTTGAACGCCGTACCTTGAGGGAGAGCCTACGTTTCGGCGTAACGCGTCAGATAATCTATCGCAACAGCTATCCAATTTCCTCCCGACGGCGTATGAAATGGTCCAGAAGGTCCATGTCGATCGACTTGTTCAAATGGTATTTTAGGAGGCTTGGTAAACTGCAACACGCCAGGCATGGTTTCAGAGGCGGCGTCTTCGTATACACTGGCAGTCACGGCAGGTCCGAACGTATCGCTTACATAAGAGGCAACCTTGGGCCAATAAGAATTCTGCCACTCTTGCAAGTGTTGGCGTGAATCCAAGGTGACAGAAGGTCGGCTGGTAGTGGCAGGCGAGTATTGCGGAGGGTGGATGATATTACCAGGAGTTAACGCTTACCACTGGAGGCGGACTTTCTCTTATACAACACACCACCCCGAAGACAGAGGGATGGCAGCCCGCGAGCCAGGTGGGAGGGTATCGATGGATGGTGACATTCAAAATGCTCTAGGGGCATTGGGCAGCTTCAACTCTTCGTCCACACGTTGTTCTGGGATGATGTCGGATGATGTGACTGCACCAAGGAATGCATCGCCTGCTACATTGTCATCGCAAGGTTGCACGGATTCACGCGACAAGCTGTCAGCGTCGGTGTGCCAGCGAACAGACTTCTAAACGATGGTGAAGTCAAACTCCTGTACGTATAAGGCCCAACGCGCTAGCCGTCCCCATGGGTCCTTCAAGTTCGTCAACCAGCACAATAAGTGAGGGTCAGTAATAACATGAAACTGCGTGCCGTACAGGCAGTGTGTGTGTGTGTGTGTGTGTGTGTGTGTGTGTGTGTGTGTGTGTGTGTGTGTGTGTGTGTGTGTGTGTGTGTGTGTGTGTGTGTGTGTGTGTGTGTGTGTGTGTGTGTGTGTGCGTGTGCGTGTGTGCGTGCGTGTGCGCGTGCGTGTGCGTGCGTGTGCGTGCGTGCGTGTGTGTGTGTGTGTGTGTGTGTGTGTGTGTGCGTGCGTGCGTGCGTGCGCGTGCGCGTGCGTGTGTGTGTGTGTGTGTGTGTGTGTGTGTGTGTGTGTGTGTGTGTGTGTGTGTGTGTGTGTGTGTGTGTGTGTGTGTGTGTGTGTGTGTGTGTGTGTGTGTGTGTGTGTGTGTGTGTGTGTGTGTGTGTGTGTGTGTGTGTGTGTGTGTGTGTGTGTGTGTGTGTGTGTGTGTGTGTGTGTGTGTGTGTGTGTGCGTGCATGCGTGCGTGCGTGTGTGTGTGTGTGTGTGTGTGTGTGTCATTATTAGCTGAAACTACGTGGCCCTCAGCAAAACCTCGGCGCACATATTCCTGGGAAGAAAGGGCAGCGAACATTAATGCCCTAGCCGACTACCTCCGTCTCAGGCCTACCGCCCCGCCCGAAAGGTCATTGTTGTAAAAAATGGACCCAAGGCTTGGTTCACCAAATCCTGCTGTGAGTGTCAGGCGTCGTATACTTTGGGGAAACGAAAAATTTTATGGAAAGGGTGAAACAGTACACAGCTGCCACCAGACAAATGAACAGTATAAAGCGAAGCGCGGTTGCCGAGCTCTATGATGCATGCGAGGCATTGACGGAGCTATTGTGCGGCAGACCAAGTCAAACATGCGCAGAATGCTGCTTGAGTCATGGGACATTTAGCAGACGTAGAGAACCTTTCTTTTTTATCGTACGCTCACAAATAAGTTTGGTGAATTGACGGCTTACGTATGTTGAAAGCCAAGCTGCCGCTCCAGCCCATCCACCTTCATTAGAAAACCATGTTCTGAAATGTGTCTCTTTACAAGAGCCTCGTAGGTTGCATTTCTAATTTAATTTGCATCCCCAAACAAGACAGGACTATATGAATTTACGAGGCAGCAACAGAAGTAAAATCACGAGGCCATATATATATATATGAACAACTTCGATGATTGCTTGCTTGGACGCATCGAAGGAAACCTCGCTCAGTGCGCTCCATATCTGAATGCGCCCATACTCAGCTGAGTCGTGGACGCTTTATCTACTAATAATGCTCCCTAGGGGTTCCACGGAATTATTAGGCACGTTTCGTGCTGGAATAGATCTCGCAAAACCTTCACAACCTATAGCTTCGACACAATAGTGGCCTCTTAATCATCTGCTCGTTCGCCAAGATCATCAGCGTGTGCTGCTGATGAGTTGTCCGATGTTTAGCACAGAAGCCTGTGCGAAGCTTTGAGAAAAGAAAAAAAAAACCACGACAGACGCAAGTACAACCACGCGCCGATGCTGTCCGCCTGTCCTATCACGAGATTGTACTCCGTGAACAGATCGCAATCAAAGCTAAACGCTACTGTTCACGTCCAAATGAGATCTGAATAGTCAGAAAGTAATGGAACTACAATCGGAAGTACAAGTTTTACCTTCCTTTTCTTCCTTTAATAAACGCGGTTCTATAGGGAATGGTGACTTGCACGACTCTTTTGTGTGGGGAAATAGAACGAACCGAGTCATGATTCAGCCAAGATTTTTTGACAAAGCCCTATAGAAATCGCATTAGGAACAAACTGCACGTAGTCACAGCCACAAAAATGCTTCGACTAGAACGTTTACTTCGGTCGGCTTGAATTTATTTTTTTCTTCGCAGCAGCGTTGCATTGCGCCGCGAGCTTTTGACATTGCGAGAAATGATGGAAGACGACATCGTCGTGCCCACAGCTGTTCGTGCATACGAACACATGCAGAGAGAGCTGTGTTGTATCGGGCGCATGACACAAAGGTGGCATGTTGGCAAGACGAGGAACAGCGCACGCCGAAAGCTCCCTCTGCCCCCTTACAGTCAGCTGCCCCAAGACGACTATTCTGCCTGGGCCCACAGCCTCATCCAAACACTACACAAACACGAGAAGCAAATATAACTCAACTCACAGATAAGGTAACGGGTGTGGGCAACCATCTCCTTTTTCTTTGGGAAGCGCAGCGCAGCCTCACTAAGAGATGGCGTCGTCAGAAACGTAACAAGACTCCGCTTGAGTATTCATGATCTCACCCAGAAGGCGGCTAAGTATGCTGTCCAACTCATCGACTCTAACTGGGTGGATCGCTGTAACTCTGCTGCTAGACGAATGTCTAGTCGCAATACTAGAGGCTATTCCGCAGCCTCATAGATCCCACTCAGACCCGCACAGAAACACAAAACATCTGCAACAAGCAATTCACAATTTCAAGGGCAATACGGACCAACTTGCACATACTTTACCGGATTAGTATCAATGTCAAGTCCAAGACCACTGTGGACAGGAATATCTCTATGCAGGCAGAGATAATACGGATATGACTTGTCTGTTCCAGCTCCATGATCTGCGGGCAGCTCTTGCTAAAATGAGACGGCGTACCACTCCGGGCAGGGACAAGGTTACGGCCAAGCTTTTGGCCAACCTTCCTGATCCGGCGTGTGAGGCCCTACTAAAATACATTAACGCAACCTGGAAAGAAGAAACACCCCTTCCCCTCGAATGGAAAATAGTGCTTATCACCTTCATATCCCCAAGGCGGGCAAGCCCATCAATACCGATCACCTCAGACTTATCTCCTTAACGTCTTGCGTGGACAAGCTCATGGAGGCCGCACTCAATACTTTCACAGACACGATTTTCGGATTCCGACCTCAGATGTCAGCAAAGGACATTCTGCTTCAACTCAGCCACGAGGTACTCCCACCTGTCGAGCACCTTCACAATGACAAGGTGGTTCTCGCCTTGGATTTGAAAGGTGTCTTCGACAACGTGAAACACAGTGTCATTCTCGACCTCAGCGAGACGCAATGCAGACACAACATGTTTAATTACATAAAACAGTTCTTAACGGACCGTGACGCCTTTATCCGCATTCAGGACAAGGAGCACGGTCCTTATATGGGTATGGGTGCACGCCACAATGCGCACTGTTGTCCCCGTTACTCTTTAATTTGGCAATGCTTCATCCCCTGCCCAACTGGCTGAAGTTCAAGGTGTACAGCATGCGCTGCAAGCCGGCGACATCCCCATTTGGACAAAATTGGTCAACTCTACAGGACCGCCTGCAAACAGTGGCGGGAATAGTGTATCGCTATGCTACACATACTGCGGTCTCCAGTGCTCTCCTTAAAAATCAGAATTCGTGCATCTTCGCCCTTCGCCGAGATACAAGACTCAAGTATACTTATCTCTCTGGCTAGTGGACCCATACGCGAAGCCACAGAGATTAGAGTCATCAGACTCTTTATTCGCCAAAATCGTCGCGCTGACCCAACACTAGCCAAGCTTCGCAAGGTTGGCGATCAAGTGGGCAGCATGGTCCGCCGCTTCTCCGACAAGCGTGGGGGTATCAGAAGCAAGGATGCGATGCGACTTGCCCATGCTTTTGTGACTATTCGAATTCGTTATTCGACTCCATGCCTGCACTTGCGCAAGCATGATGAAGGCATCCTGGAGGTTACTCTCCGCAAGATGATCAAGAGGGCGCTCGACCTCCCGACCCCTACCTTCAACGAGAGGCTCCTTGCATTTGCGGATGGTGAATACCTATCGAGAGCTACGCGAGGCGCACCTGACTAATCAATACACTCGCATTGCCAAGACCGTGTCCGGTCGTCGCCTTTTGGACCGGCTACATATACAACACAACCATCACATTGAGGAAAGGGTATACCAGTGCTAGAGCTATGGCGAGGCGCCCTCCGTGTTCGACCCCTTCCACCAAAATGTACAACGAAAACTATAGTGGACGGCGTCAGGTGCGGGCGAATGCCTTGCACCGCCATTATGACTCCAAACGCAATGTTTTCTATGTGGATGTTGCTGCCCCGCACCATTCCAGCGGAGGTACACGCAGTGGTTCACAAGAAAAGACAGGTAGACGGCCTCACTTTTAAGGCCCCTAGCTCAACCCACGCGGAGGAGGTAGAAATCGCTGTGGCTGCCTCCCACTGTCAATCTTAATTCAGCTTATCCGACTCGCGAGGGTCCTGTCGGAATTATGAGCTGGGCTGGATAGCGCCTACAGCACAACGAATACTTCGGAGAGCAGCTCGGGATCAGGATTCTTATAGAGCTGATTTCTCAATTGTACTCCAGGCCACCAGGGACTACCAGGAAATGAGGCCGTCAACTCGACCGCCCGCGCACTCACTAACGGCCCATAGACCTACCTATCTGGATCAGGACACATTTCCTCTCTTAACTTTTCAAGAAATCTCTGCTTATTACCGGGACTCGCACCATCAGTACCTAGCTTCTCTCAAGGGGCTAGGGAAAGCGGACGAAAGAATACTTCTTAAACGTTTTACTAATATTCTACTGTGCCCGGCGGTACTCAAACATTTCGACCCTTCTTTTTCTGGCATCTGTCCTTTCTGTGGAGAGGTGGCTGACGCCTTTCACATGGTCTTGGCATGCCAGCTAAACCCATGACCCTTCCTCTACCCGAGAGGACTGGGAGGCGACCCTGCTTGGCTGCCTGGACCTAACGGCACAACAAGCGCTGGTCCAGCGAGCTCGTGTGGCGGCCCAGACAAATGGAGTCTCGGAATAAGGGACGTAACCTAGCATTGTAAAGGGAGCGACCCACTAGGGGTGGCTTCCCAAGCAACCTCTCCTTAATATAAAAAATGCTTTCCACCACCACCACCCTCGGGTGGCTCTGAATGTCTCCGGCTCCTCATAGTGCCGTCATAACTGACGGAGAAGCGAGGATTCTCTCTCTGCATTTCTCCTCTTAGCAGTCGCGCGGGACGCGGGAGATTTGAACTGCGTGCTTCCCGTCGGCGATTGCGCACGTTTTTTATGCATAATTGAAAAAAAACTTCACAGACGGGATCAACAAATAATATACTTCAAAAATCTAGAGTATTAGCATAGGGAATTAGCACCGCCCTACAGGACAAGTCGTCCTGCACAAGCTGCGTAATCTGTTGGAACCGTAAACACCAACTTAACATATGACCGCAGACGTATACCCTCTTAAGATTGCGTGAAACATTATGTAAGGTATCACTGTTAACTTTTCTTTCTCTTTCTCATTTTTTTTTTTCTTTTTCCTGTCCGCTGCTCTTTCTTCGTCACTCAGACGTGACGATCCCTTCCTTTTTCTATGCAAGCTTCCAGCTATTGAAGCAATCATTTGTCTTGGAAAGCTCGCCGCCTCCAACCGTGCCACTTGCATGTCAATACTTTCATCTGTTACATGAAAACTTGACTTTTGAAGAGCATTGGACAGACAAGAAGGCACGATATTTCTTTTAAAAAGCTTTGAATGTGCGGAACAGTACGGCAGAGGAGGCTTATTGGCTATATAGGCTCATAAAGCCTACACAAGTGATCATAAACCGCATGCCGTAAGTCTAAACACTTTAAACTGTCATACTCAGGCATTTCACACGTGAACGTTAACGGGTTGAAACACACCGAAAAAAATCTAAAATTCGCGTAACAAAAGGGTCGTTAGAATGAAGGTCCGACAAAAGGGTCGGTGAAAACCGTCATGTAAATAAAAATGAAAAAAAAATCATTCACAGTGGAAAACAAATAAAATCTAAAGATCAGCTAGCCGCTCATGTAGCCTTTTTTTATTTATTTAAGGAACAGCGCAAAGGAGGGTCCCGTCCTTTACGGGCGCGGTGCAGAACCTGATGCAAACACGCTGCTTTTGCAGGTAAATGTTATTGTCATAATTGAGAAACGTGGATGTCAAGTATACCGATAAAAGCTCTAAAAAACCCTTCCGTCGTCACGCCACAGCCATTTTGAAAGTCGACAGCTCCACTTTGGTCGATGGCGGCCTCGAAGCAAGACAGCAAGCCCTTATGGGGCAACGAGTAGAACAAGTCTCTAATATCCACTGATTGTTGAATTCGTATTACGCGCACTACTTTCCATGGTTCTACGGCGAAGGCAAGGCAGCAAAAGAAACGAGACATGCTTTTGTCCTGGTCCCATGGGGAATCCGCTACCTCGGCACTATCGACCTCCCCCCCCCCCCCCCCCCCTCCAATCTCCCTTCCGTACCTACTCCGAACAATACGCGCCAAAGCACATTGACAAAGCCCCGTCTCCTACCTTTACCTACTTTGCCTTTGCTGCAGAACCAAAGGAAACTGTCCACGAGTACAGAGAGATTACTATGATTTCTCGTCTAGACAGTCAGTAGTAGATGATTTTCCTTTGTTGCATACATTGATTTGCTGTGCCGGATGCACTGCAAAAGAGAAAGAATTGCGTTTTTATCGGTGTCCAATTGGAGACGTAGTCCACTATAACCGCATGAGGTCTATCGCATCGAGGTTTTGCGGTAGTAGGTATGTACTACAGCTACGTGTCTGTGTATCCTTAAGAGCTGCTGTCACGGGTATGATGGCCACATTTGCCGCGAGTGTACCGTTTGACCTCTGGAGCGCACGTGAAAGAAAGAGACGGACGAAGGAGTCTTGGGGGCCCTGCCCGCTCCGAAGAGGAGGCCTGCGAAGGCCGTACCCCGGAAGGGCGCACGTGGCGGCGCGCCACGTGCCCGCGAGGTGGTGCGCGCGGCGGTGGGCGTCGGGGGAGGAGTCTCCCGAGGGGGAGCGGCGGCACCGCCCGCGCGCCAGTCCTGCTCGGACGGCCGGCAGTACGGACCAGTCGCTCCCGTGCAGTGGCCCAGCGGATTAGCGGAGGAGCGCGCGAGCCCCGGCCCTCCGCCGGCGTGTGACCGACAGCCCCGTGTTCGTCGGCCTCAACGGTGGAGCCCGCGCTTTGCTTCGCCCCGGCGGCGCCGTGGACCTTGCCGGAGCGCGTGCGCGAACCCCTCAGCGTGCAAGTGTGCAACGAGGGCCGCTGGACACCGTGGGAAGCTGTGCTGTTTCCCCGGCGGGCCGAACTGCCGTTGGCGGCCGGGGGCCGCGACGGCGCCGCCGAGCGGCCCCGGAGCGGCAGCGCGGTGCGCGCCGAGCGCCGCCGTACTTCGCCCAGCGCCACGGCGAGCACCGGTGAACACGGCGCCGAGACGCTCGACCTGTCGCCTGCCGCCAGCGGGGCCGGCCGCAAGCGCGACGTGAACGGCGCCATGGCCGTGGCTCGCGCCGCCGGACAGCCGCCGCCGGCGTCGAGTCCCGTCTACGCGGGACGCTTCTCCGTCGCCAGGTGAGAATGCCGCCGACACCAAGCGGGAGCAAAGCTGCTTTGCTCCCGCTCGGTCACGTGTAGCCCGCCTGATGTCACCGCGTGTCGTGGTGCGCTCCCGCGATAAGCGCGGTACTGCGATGACAGCTGTCGTAGACTATGCGATCGTATTGTACTTACTGCTATACGTGATTAATTGGGAATACTAACACATTTATCAGTAATGTCCCTTCCATGAGGCCGTTGCAGTGAAATAATAATAAAAAGAAAAGAATGGAGGAAAACTACGAGTTAAGAAAGAGCAACAAAAAATTGTAGAGCAGATGCGCCTACGGTATTTACGACAACGTTACTTGGGCGACACGCCCCCTCAATTGCACGGTGTACTGCATCTGAATTCAGACACTTCAAAATTAATGAAGTGCATTTCAGGGACAAAGCTATGCCGTGAAGACTTTTGCTGTTCAGGTCAGCCGTCGACCAGCAAATGAGCGCATTCTTGTATTTGCCTGTCAGCGTGCTTTAACCATAAGCTGGCTGTTACAGACTTGGCTACTATGTTACGCGATGTACTGACACTCTCTACCCGGTGTTGAATGACTGGTTGCTTGGATCGAACATCTATGTTCTGTCTTCTCAGTGGGGCATTTGTGTGAGAAAAGGAGTCGTAACTGGCGCGCATCAATCATCTTATCACCACAGGCCATCGGCCGTGTGCAGTAGATGTTATGACAACATGGTGGCCATGGGATATCGACAGTTGTCAACAAGTGTTTATGAACCAACCAGCAGTACGCGGCGTATCACGTGGTGGATGACCCGAGTCAATTAATTTCACACAGTTTTGAGCGACACTAACTCGTTAATTCCTTTAGACCGTTACACTGGTTGCCGATCAGGTACTAAAAAGTTTCCTGGCAGCGTAGTTACCGAGCCACTTGTGTTCCCCATCAGAGGCCTTGTAAGCTGGCAGAATTATTCCTCACGGACAAGCGCAGCAATCCACAGAAGCACGTGTGCATATACAAAGCCGTGGTGTAAAGTGCATTAATATATTTGGTAGTTTATGAAATGAACATGTAGTCATGTTTCTTTCCAGGGCTGCAAATTTTCATACAAAAAAAAAAGTCCTGGTTATTTTACGCTGGTTGCAGCGCGTCCATTTGCACAACACGCAGTGCCGCTACACTTGCTTGCTGTAACTGAGAAACGTTGTCCCTCCCCTTTATTCTGAGAGTGAGCGGCTGTGAGCCTATACCGGGGCTCGTTGGTGCATATTTGCAAGCTGTAACGCATCAAAAGGCAGGGGATGGAAAGGTAAACATGCACAGCACTGCGAACCATTCACGTCTTTGACGCACAGCTGCAAACATGAAAAATTGGTCGCCGTTTACGTACAAATGTTGAAATGGAAAGATCTAGACAAATGGAAGCCTCTTTTCGACAATCTGCTTTTGGAAAACGTATGAATGTAGCCGGTGAGTTTACATGCTTCGGGAATGCATACGACAGCTGTTGGCGCACTTTCTTAGCGTAGCGTTATTGCTGCCGTATATGGCATACCGTCAATAGCGTACGCGCAGATCAACCCGAGGGTTCTGGTGCGCCTACACCTGACGCCTCGTAGCCATCTACGCTACGAGGCGTAGATGGCTCGTGGCAACACTTTGCTAAAACGTTCCACCGTTGCTGTCGTGTGCATGGCTGTGCGCATGTACCGACCGTGCGCATGATCAGTCAGGTGTAGGAACGGTAACGGCACTCTTAGAGTGGCAAATAAACAGACAAAATAAAAAACGCTATACAATCTGCGCATGTCCGTCGAACATGTGTCATATAATAGCATCCGTAGGGAACATGCGGTACACAGCAATGAAACGTTCAAGAGTATTGATAGCTGATCACGTCGCCCGATTATGTCCTCCTACTAATGAAAATTATGACTCGTTTGTCGCATCTCTTTGAGACTGCAGTGAAAATAAATTCACAACTTAATTGCTTAATTACATTCCGTAGCAGACCCTTGCTAACGCTGTCACAGTCAAGCCTGATGCACGTTCAATCGAAATGCCGATGCCTTTCCCAATAAACGGCAAACAGCGGCCCCAACAATCAGACCTTGCTTAGTTACTAACAGTTGGATTTTGTGCGGTTTGTATAGAAAGCCTGCGCAGCCCAGTTCGCGCTTCCACATAGCGAATTCACATAGTGAAAAGAGCAGTGCCGTTGACCAAACTCGGCGGTCGTAGTAATGCGAGAAGCGTTGGCTTGCCAATGGGATGCTGGCTGGACCGCAGCTGAGTCGGCCGAGAACACTTCTTCCGTAGTTTACTAGAAACTCAATTGTCGTTACGCGGCGCCGTTATTGATGTATGCTCCATTGTTTCCTTTCCTTTGTAGCGGAAAAACAAAAAATACGTCCTTTCGGGCCTGTCATCAGCGATGGGTGAAACTTCATTTTCGCAAGCTCCGAGGGGATATAATTCATTGCCAGACCTTTCAATACACGCGGGCAGAGAAAAGCCACATTTTCGGCCGCACACTGTCGGGAGCTCAAAGCGGCGCTTATCTCTCGAGGTTGGACTAAACTGCTTCGCAGGGCTAATATTTCGCTGTTTTTTTTTTTCTTATGATATGGAGCACTACGCATCGGAATGAGAAATCTGACGTATTTGCGGATCAAGACGTTCCGGTCCCTTTCTCCGTGGAAGTGCACGTGGCCGGCGGTGTGGCTTTGTTAAAGCTCTCGCGATATACACTTTGCTCTCGAGCGTACCATCAAAAGTTTAGTCATTTTCTAATTACCTTAACATTTTAGAACACTCGTAGTAAGTTGAACGGCTAGAAAACGCGCTTCGCAACTAGCACGAACACGCCCGGTAGCCGAACCGAGTAATCGTGAGACGGAAACACGGTTTTGCGTTAGTGCGAACACTAAGTAGGTTTGGTATAACGTCGCGGCAGCTTGCGTGACTGCACGCGAACACACGGTGGCCCACAATGCAAACCTGCTTGACGAGAATTTTAGTACGGCATCGCGTGTCGCCAAACTCGATAGTCTGCGGTGTCATTTACAATAAAAAATAACAAAGTGTACTTAAAGCGATCGAGCACAGGATACTATAGCCTCGTCTACCGGAAACAGTTCTCTCGCTCTGTTGGCAACTTTGTAAAAGGAAAAAAAAAGAATAAGTCAGCAGATGATGGCAAAAAATAATAGAAAACATGAAAGGATTACGCAGAGCTCGGCATCAGTTCTTTTATGACCACTTCCATGATGGTAGAAGTACACGCCTTTCGTTTTGCCTCGGAGGACTTTAAATAAAAATAACTTTTGTCTACATGCATGCAGGTTACTATGTATCCAGTCAGAAAACGACGCCTGTCCTCCTCGAAGTTACCCGCAGTCTTTCACGTTAACTTTGATAACTGATCAACGCCACCACGCCGCAAAGCTTTCTCTGTAACTCGACTCCGGTGCCCATGCACTGCAGCATGTGCACGCCAGGCCACATGCAAGTATACGCTTGACGGCCTGAAGGCAAAGTGGAGAATAGCGAAGGTGAGCACTTTGGCGTAATTTGATCTGCGCGGGCTTTGCATGATGCGTGCGCATATGAGTCGCTTCTTCGCTATCTTGCGCAGCCTGCTCAGTGGCTTCAGCGTTCGTCTGCTGACCCCATGCAAGGCCGAGGGTTCAGTCCCGAACGCGGCGGCAATGTTTTGGTGGAGGTGAAACGCAACGAAGTCTGTGTGCTGTGGGATGCCAGCGCACGTCAAACAACTTTTGGTTGTCTGACTTAATCAGGAACCTTCCATTAAGGCGCACCTTGCAGCCTAATCAGGTCGCTACGGTACCTCAAAGAGAAAAAAAAAAAAAAGCACTATCCTGACTCCTTTTGTTCTTTTAGAACACGTTCCCCGAGACGTCAACGAATTTCCTATATCGCAACCTGTCCCGCAATTCTCATCGAAAGAGCCTAGGACACAGATGGTGATTTCTTTTGCAGTGGGCATACCTGCACGCTAGCACATAAACTCTCAACAAGCGCCGTGAAATGTTCGAAAGCAAAGTGTCAGAAAGGGCTTTTTTTCTTTTTCAAAGCCACAGCTCGTAGACCACTCTTCGCGTTAATGTCCCTTGACAAGCAGGTCGTGGTCGCACGGAGGTGCAATTAGCTTCATTAGAAACAAAAAAGATTCTGGCAATAAGATTTTTAGCCGCAACTTCATCTGAAATACTCCCCAGGGCGCTCGCCGCTGAGTTCTTGTGGGGAGCGTCGTTATTCATGGACGCAGCGTAAAATAGATGCGGCGACCTTTCTTTTCTCTTCTCCGTTTCTTTATTTCTTGTTAGCCGTGACTCTATTTAAGCTTGATTGACAGTTCTAATTACGCTGCGCTTATTTAGTGTCCTTCGGACGCCCAGCCCACGGTTTCAGCGATGAGTTTTCCGCCAAGAGGCCGTCATCTTCACACGTGTCCGAGGTGAAATGCCGCGGGCGAAGGGCTGAAGCGCGGCCGCCGCACTGCGCCTTACTTCCTCTTAATGCTTTTGGCGATTCTGTCGGAAGTCGGCAGCGTGCATTAAAGAGCCGAGAGGCGGAGGGCGCATCAACGCCCATCAAGAGCTCGAGGAGCCCAGCCTGATGGTCGTTTCACTGCGCCACCGAGAATCTTGTAAGCGGTTCCTTTTGAGGGACGGTTCTCTTCGGCTGGGCCGCGATGACGTGGCTGGCGCCGTCCACCACTGAGGCCGCCGGAGTTCACCGGAGAGCATGGTTCCTCGAGAATGAAGGCTTGTTGCGATCCGCAGTTCCTAAGCGTTACCCTGCATTGCACCCACTACTCCCGGTGTCGTGTCGTAAATTCCGAAGAGACCCTGAAGACCGCGTCTGTCGCTCTTTCCCTACGTTTATTTTTTACTTCTCCGTCACCTTTTGTGGCCAGGAAAACCCCACAGCAGCTCTTGTCACGTCAGCACAACTGTACTGCCATTATAATCTTCATTACTTGTACTAAGAAAGGCGCTTTCCTCTGTACACTGTCGAAGAAAAAAAAAAATAACGGCTATAAAAGGAGCGTGTGAAGTTTTACAGTGTGTCATTTTCGAACTCTTGAAAGGCTTCGACTAAACACTTAGACGAAAACTTGGCGCAACAGTACGCTTCATCGTTTTGTGTTGTGCCAAGTTGTTCAAGAGCGCGAAAATGAAACACCATGATCAAAACCAATTAGCCCAGTTTGAAACTTTTACTTTGCAGTATTACTTCCCAGAGTGCTGTGGATTCTTTGATGGCAGTGACAACACCTCAGGCAGAGGACAAACAAATAATTAAATAAGTTCTAGAAAGATGTTTCAAGGCTTTTCAAATCAGAATTCTGACTCTGTGACCGCGGTTGAATGCTTGCCACTTACTTATGAATGCCTGCGCGTTGAGTGTCTTATATACATATATAGTCACTACGTCGCGACGACTGAAACCTCGCTAGGCGTAGAACCAAACGTTTCAGAAGAAGAAACAAAGTAATAACAGACTCGAAATAAGACAAAGAAACTAAGCAAGACACGCACAATTGACGCGTACACCCTTGGTGAAAAGTAAGGAGCCCAAGGAGTTTTCTTTTAAGCCGCGTATATTGTCACCGTTAGAGGTTTGAGACGCTGGTGATGCACGAGCCACATGGCATGGCTCGAGGACTCGAAACTTTTGGCAACGAGTGTACACCCGGCCAATTCTTTAACACTACCGCGTGACCGTTGACTGCCCGGTGCGGCTGCGCCGAGCTGAAGCAAGCTGAAATCGGGAGAGGGAAGGAGTATGGGGACTGAATCACGCTGCTCGTACGATGTGTCGTCTGCTTGGCTGTTCTGCTCCGTCAGAGGCAACCCCTTGAATTAAGTTTCATGTCCGAGTCTTTGATTGATTGGAGCAAACTTATAACGTTCCAAGTACTATACACTTGTCCTCGGTTTTGTTTCCGGATACTGTATCCAGGAAGCATTGCTTTTGAAATTAATTAATGTATGGATATTTAATATCCTCAACAATTATTGGTTGGTTTGTTGGGTTTAACGTCCCAAAGCGACTCAGGCTATGAGAGACGCCGTAGTGGAGGACTCCGGAAATTTCGACCACCTGGGGTTCTTTAACGTGCACTGACATCGCACAGCACACGGGCGCCTTGCTTTTCGCCTCCACCGAAAAGCAGCCGCCGAGGCCGGGATTCGATCCCGCGTCCTTGGGAACAGTAGTCGAGCGCCGTAACCACTGCGCCACCCCGGCGGGGTCTCAACAATTATTAGTTCTGAAATAAACGAGTTCAAATAGTAATTGAACATGTTGAGTCTTTTATTGCAAATATGTGTTATTTGCAGATATTCCGAAGGATATGCAGCGGATAAAAAAATACATAGTGGCAGCTTCCTCGGGCGCCGATTGTGGATAAAGGCCGCTTCGCACTAATCGGAACAGCCTGATTCTCCTCGCTTGCTTTGTCATTACAAGTCTTCCGGCTCAGCAGTGCCGGGCAGTCGACGGTCGCGCGGTGCTATTAAAGAATTGGCCGGGTGTTGGTCGATTCCTATTAGGTGACCGCATCATAGCTTCGCCACTGTTTTGGCTATGCGATAGCTGCGGCAAAAGTTATGACAGCCGTTCTGAACATGATTGCGTGACTATGTACTGGTCGACTTGGTCCGCTTTGCTTATGACTCCGAACTTATTTAACCACGTGTATGTCAACAAACCTATAACTCGAAGGAACTGAAATACGCTGTTATTATTCGAGTGTGAGAGCAAAAGACTGTGTTCGTGGCAATTGTTTCCTGTCGCATGAATTCTATAGATACTTTCTGCATAGTACGCATGTGCTTTTTTTCATAAACAGGGCCCTCTTCTGTCGAGAGATTCCCTTACCTGTCATCACTATCAGGACACAGCGCAAACAAGTGTCACATAAAAAAGCGGGCGCTCATTTCACGAATAACTATTTAGCCTCGAGGAGAGTCATGAGAACTGATCTGTTTCCCCATGTGTCTTGCTTGTGATATACGGCCGTCAGAATGAAGAGCAAAGTACGCATGTGCCCTTCGGGAGAAGCCTGCGATCTGCAAACATATATATAACTATAGTTCTCGAACATTTTGCTGCATTATTATATAACCCATTGCTTCTCTGATCTCGAATTTTGTAAGCTGTCCCGGGGTAGGGAAGTAACCCCAACGGCATTTTTAACCCGTCTAAAAAGGTCAGTGCCTATAGTAAAAGTCGATGCTGTTGGGTATCTCTTTATTCAACCGCCCTGACGTCAGCGTCTATGCAGAGAAAATCGTGTGCGCCGTCGCTGCTTGTGGTCGTATTTTAGCTTCATGACATGCATGACGGCCTGCCCCCGAGGGAAGGAGGAGGGCCGTGACGCGTGCACGGCTCCGGTGTGTGGGCTATCGTCGACATAATTAGCGGTGGTTTCGCTGAAAAGCGTGACGACGAGTTTCTTCCCTCCGGTGAAAAATGAGCGCACGCCTTCTCGCGGAACATCTTCAGTAATGGTGCTTTTCAGAGCACGACAAACTCGCGCCTGATCGGAGCGAGGGGCGCTATCGCGTTCTGCGCCGACCGCGTATATAACGAGCCCACCGAAGACAATGAGCGCAATCAGGGCGGGCATGGGGGGGACTGCGAGGGAGCAAGAGCAACCCACAGCTGCTAAGCTAACCGCGGTGTCGAGGGATGGGGCACCCGCCGCACTGATAAGAGCGCCGCGGCAATTTGTCCCATTGTTCGGACCACTTTTCGCCCCAAAAACGGCCACCCTCCCTTGGCCCCAGAGCAGAGCCAAATGGCCGCACGATCGTTCGCGGCTGCTCACGCCTTGAAAGGCCGACAAGGACACGCTCTATTTTGAGAACCCGTTGCGCGGATTCCCCGGTGGCCGAAAACAATGCACCCGGATATAAACTGCTCTGCATTCTTTGTTTTCGCGACCACGTGCCTGTAGCGAGCTTTATTAAAGTTCCGTGACTCATGGCATGTGGAAGGCGCGCGGGCGAGAAGGAAGGCTCGCTCAAAGTTAACCGTTCCTCGAGTCTAATTTGAAACGGCGTTTAGGCCCCAATCAGGTCTGGCACTTGCACTCAGGACGCTTTGTGATGCACCTGTATGCGCTCCATGTACCACCGACTGTGCGCCGTCATACATTAAGATCCGTGACCCAGCATGCTGAAGGCAGGAATCAGTCGCCACCTCAACGTGTTGAACGGTTCCTTGATTCCGCGTCCAGCTGGTGACTCTCTCGTCCTCGCTACCAGCATTTGCGAGACTAACGCTGTTGTAAAGCGTAGTGTCCCGCGCACTGTCGTTTTTTTTTTTATTATTACTTTTTTTTTTTTTTTGCAGTGTCTCAAAAGCGTGCGCAAAAACCTGCAAGATTGATATTCGCCCGATGATCTCAGATAGAAGGCATGGACGGCGCATCCGATGTTGCCGTGTGGCCACTTATTTCAGACCATGCAGAGGTCAGCGCTAGTTCTGCGGGGCCAACGTTCGTCCCACAGCAGACGTCTCATCCCGCAACTCGCGCATAAATTTGTCAATGACAAACTCGCTGCTCTCTCGGTCAGCAGTTGACCTTGCGCACCCGCTGTTCGGGCAGCAAATGAGCTGGACCCCTCATCTCCGTGTCAAGTGCTGACGCCGCCCGGAAACGGGCGACTAGCGCCTACAAGTCGTCCCGGGGACGCCCACCCAACAGCCCCGATCGCCTCTCCTCTCGAGGTGTGAAAAGGCTGGCCAGCGTCGGCCAGTAATTGCGCTCATCCATCATGCTGCGGGGCATGCGGCCGCTCTGGGTGCGCTCTTCCCAGCCTCGTTAGCACGCGCGCCGGCCCGGGTCTTCGACCAATGTCGTGCCGTGATCGCCGCCGCTCTATATAGGCGCGGTCTTTCTGAAATGAAAATTTGGTGGGTCTCCCGACCGCGTGCTTTGAATGGCTCACAGTGGATTTTTGGCGCTTTGTTGAGTCTCTGACGGGGGCAGCTGAAACCAGAATCAACGAGGGCTTTACTTTTACATACTTATTATTATGAGCACAAAATATTACGGTATCGTACAAATATTTTTAACACAAAAAGGCGGTGAGCCTGCTGGACATGGTATATATGGAACCGCTTGGTTTCACAGGTCCAAACAGGACGCTGCTTCGCACATGACTGATTTTCGGGGCGTGCACCTGAGCCCTCGCGTGGCGCCTTCCCCATAGGAAACAAAAAGTGAAGTCAATACCGTTGACGCGGGGAACTATTGGCAACCGTATGTCACCATCGGTGATCGTAGTTAATGCGCAATGCCGAAAATTACTCCTAATTCGGACAAGGTGATTTGGTGTGTGGTTCAGTGAACGTTCTCCTGGCGAATCAAGGCATGTCTTTCTGCAACGCTGTCTCTGAACGGGTGTTTGCGTGCGCTGGGTTCGTGACGCATGCTACACTCCTCGGTACTCCGAGACGTCCTGCTAAAGTGCGTCTGCGTATAACACCGCACCACGCCAACTGGTTCGAACGCAGTGACGTCGCGAACGGTAGCTGCAGCCATCAAGCGCAGTATACGAGTATAGGGAATAAAAAGTAAAATAATGATAAGGGAAGATTACATTCATCACCGCCAAACAGATCTCGCGTAACGCACTGATAGCCAACCCGCCTGCCTATTCTCTATCTCTCTCTCTCTAGATTTTTGTCAGACAGGAAAAAGCACATCGGAGCTTTTCTAGACACGCTGGTGTATACAAGGCACGATTTTCTCAGTCATGTATTCGCAATGACGCGATATCTGCACACAGCAACGTAATTGCAACAATGAATGCTAATATTATCATATATCGGCCCGACAAGTTTGAGACTGATTAGAAAATTATATATATATATAGGACCCCGGTCGAAACGTGGACGAGGAATAAATGAAGTGTTAATGATCTTCGCTATTTATTTCTTCTGCTGCCAAGAACGTCTTTTTCGCAAGCCTATATATATATATATATATAAAGAGCATGACCTTGATAAGGCCTGGGACATGCCCGCACCTAGTAAACCCGTGATGCATCAAACCGCTTCATTGCTTCGTCATCTCGCTTTCATAATATACCGTCGCTTACGCAGTTTTTTTTCCTCACTACTTCCCTTTTGATGCTCGTGCATCTATGTAAATTGCTTGCCTTTTGCGCAATATTCTGCTGCTTCTGAACCTTGCCTCGCCTCGGTAATCATTTTCAGAAAGTGGCGCTGCTTATGCTGACCACAAGTCGCGGCGCGTAGTTGTTGCCACTCGTTAATACTCACTTTCCAAAATGTATTCGACTTTACACTTTAAAAAATTCAACAAAAACCAAACACAACATGAACACTTACTACAGGAGTTCTTAGTCCTCAACGAAAAATACAAAAATATAAAACATTCTATACTGATGGTTCTAAAACAGCATTTTATGCAGGCAGGGTCATAGTAGAAGATAAGAGAAAAAGTTGTAAGGTTGCCTCAGTGTGCTTCCATTTTCACTGCGGTGTGTTACGCTGTCTCCTTAGCAGTTGAAACAGCAATAAACGAGAATGTGAAGAACAGTACCATTTACACCGATTCCCTGAGTGTACTCACCGCCCTTCACCCTAGAAAAGCAGCTAAGCCATTAATAGGCAATATCGTACACAACATAGCAAATGCCACTGCACGGGAACTGAACATAAAACTCTGTTGGGTCCCAAGTCAAGGAATCCAAGAGAATAAGTGCGCAGATGCATGTGCGGCTAAAACTAAAGAGAAACGTATAAAGAAAGTACGTTTACAATTTAAAGATTGCATGAAGTTAGCACTTTGTAAACAAAAATATAAATGGCAGTCCATTTGGAATTATGCAGTAAATAACAAACTTCATTTGATAAAGCCTGTGCTGGGAGAATGGAAATCAAGTACTCACCAGGACCGTTTTATAGAAGTGGTTGTATGTCGCACATCTTACACATAATTTCCTACTCACAAAACAAGACAAGCCCATATGTGATGTATGCAGTGACGACCTCACTGTAAACCATGTCTTATACTCATGTAAAAAGTTTGAAACACTAAGGGGGGAAAAAAAATCACAAAGTTCTACAACGAACACATTCCTTTTCACCAGGCATTGGTTTTAGGTGAAAATGCCCTTGTCAACTTGTCCTGCATTATTAGGTTTTTAAGAGAAGCTAATATCGTACGCACAGTACAGCCCCAGAACTCGTAAATACACCAAAGTGGTTTGTAACCTCGAGCTTGGCGCATGATAGCCTCAGTTGTTTACGCGCCGATAAACACAACATGTTCGTTTCTGGGCTGCGGGTAGATGCACCACCTTCTTTACAAACGTTTATGGTACGGATATTGCATTCCTTGCACTGGTTGTTACCGTTAAGTGGAATTGACAGTTAGCCTCACAAGCTCATCTACCGGGGAAGTCTTGAATTGTCGTTCACTGCACATTGCATAGCTTTCCTCATCGTTTTTGCAAAGCATACGTCCAAAAGGTGCACCTGAGCTATGAGCGACGCTGTTTTGGATGGCTCTGAATTAATTTCGGCCACCTAGGTATCTTTAATGGGCACTGGCACTGTATACCACTTGGCCGTTTTTGCATCTCGCCTCCATGCGCCTAAGTGTGGCCGCCGCGTCCGCGGGATTTGAGCCCGCGTATATGGATTTAGCAGCCGAGTGCCATATAGCCACTGAGCTTCTCTGCCACAAAGTTCGCGCAGAGGAAAACAGTTACAATACAGGGCCCGCCAGTACGAAGTGGTTAAGATAACCTTAATTCCAGTCTAGTCTTATTCGCAATCTAAACCCTCTCTTGAGATTCAGGGAAGGAGAGGCAAGTAAATGGCGCAGCGTTATCCACTTACGCGCGCGGAGTGAACACCAGTTTAGTGGAATCCCTGACCCTCTGGAGAATGTATTTTATTATATAATAATAATAATAATAATAATAATATAATAATAATAATAATAATAATAATAATAATAATAATAATAATAATAATAATAATAATAATAATGTTTATTGTCACTTTGTAGATGATAAACATGGTTAAGGCCCATCAAAGCCAACAATAGGCTTGAGTGACTGGGCCTGGCAGTTAGGCCAGGACTACAAAAAAAGGCAGTTGATATAGCAACAAACAACGCTTCTCGTTACACCCAAGCGAGAGCAAAAAAAAGGAAAACATGTTAACAGCATGAGTATTAAGAAATTCAACTCTAAACCCAAATAATAATAATAATAATAATAATATGTAGAGGTTTCCTTCAAATCAACAAACATTTTACAACAGCCAGGCCAATATGTATGCATAGATATGGATCTGGCTATTGTAAGCAGGGGTGGAAGTGCTGCTCCAATTGCTCCATTCTGCTCCAAACCACTATACCTGCTCCATCCTGCTCCAAAATGCAATATTGCTCCTTAACTGCTCCAAACTGGCTGTTTTGATGTTCTACCATCAAATTTAGCTGAACATAGGAACAATGTCACAGCACCGGAGGCAAAGATATAACGCATCTTGCACTGGGCTTAATACAAATGAAATTTTTGCAAGGGAAGGAAGCTTAGAGCGTAATAAATATTTGTTTGCAAGTAAATTTAGTATGAGCCACCGGCTATTGGAGATAATTGCAAAAAAAAAATGTGACGTAGCACCCGCTCTTAGCCTTTTGAATCACCAGTGGAGAGAAGCGAAATCAGCAAAAGAAGCAGGTAGCACCAACCACTGTGGGCCATTAGGAAGAAAACTTGTCCCGCTGCAAAATCTGCAAGAGTTATCTAATGGTTCTGCTGTGAAAACAAGCAGGTACTTCACCATCGAGCCTCTTTGTCAGTGGCAAGCTTGCCAGGCCTACGGCAGACAAAACCATACTTGAAGCGTTATGGGTTGGTACGGCAAAGCTGTGAATCACTAGGAAGCTTCTCAAGATTGTTGGAGAGGCATATGGGGTTTATCGCCAAAATATTAAAAATGAGCTCCAGCATTGCTGAAGCAAAGAATGATGAACTATTGGCAGCAGGCAGTGAAGTAAGATGTAGGATGGAAAGGCTACCCCTCAACGCCATCTCTCTATATCCCAAAGCTGCTCCAAAATGCCCGATCCTGCTTTCACCCCTGTAGACCCCCACCATATCTACAAATGGACAAGACGATCGAGGTTGTGCTGCAGTCATCAAAACTGCAATTTTCAAAGGTGTTTGACCTTAGAAACGTGCTCCAAAATATAATTCAAATGCTCCAAAACTCTTGTTTCGTTGCTCCAAAGCTGCTCCAAAATGGCTTTATTACTGCTCCCAAAGCTGCTCCAAAATGCTTGAGCCTGCTTCCACCCCTGTGTAAGATACTTGTTTATTTTGAAGAATGCATACTTTCAATTAGGATCTTGGTCTGGGCTAGTTGGTTCATAACTATCACGAGATAAACACAGCGCGAAGAGCGCCCGTCCCGTCTTGTACGTGTCTTCTTTCTGTGTCCTGTTTCTTCGCGCTGTGTTTATTTCGTGAATGCATACATATTGGCCGTCAACTGTCGTGTCGACATGCAGGCCATATTCTCATGTGGTTTGGCAGTATGGGAGAAGAGTTACAGTTTTGTTAGTCAGACGCTACACGTTTGCGAAGGTCGGACCGCAGAACGCCGCCGCTGTTCAGTTTTACGAGGCCAGAAATATAAGTTTTCTTTTTCGTTTAGGCGATCGCTTCTCAGGCGACGTTGCAGTCGACCTTCAACACGGAGGTGAGCTGCACGAACTCCACCCGGCGCATGTTGGGAGCGATAAAGCACCGAATAAATACGAGCAACCATGCATGCTGAGAGGGAGGACGGTGCGCGCGGTGGTCCTTGCTAGGCGCTTCACTCGCCAGTGCGCGCCGCATTCCCACGCACCGATTTCAGCCTGTCCGAGCAGCGGCGGCCGTTTTCATCTGTGTCGGGCGCTCAGAACAAGATCGAGCGCGGAAATGGAAGAAGCCGGATGGTAGACAGGCGAAAAAAAAAAAAAAAAAAAGAAAGAAAGAAAGGGGAGGTTGCGGCATCGTCGGGGACGCCTCACAAAACTGCAAAGCGTGTTTTGCGAGGCTCCGCGCGCGGGTGATTAAACCGCCATCGATCTGGAAATGGATTAAACGGTGGGAGAAGAGAGCCGTCTCCCGCGTCGCGCGCCCGCACACAGCTACCCTTTCGCGCGTTTCTTCTCTCCCTCCCCCATTTTCTCTTTCTTCTCGCTGTACGCCGTGTGTTGCGCCTCTTCCTTTTCGGGCGCGCCGCGCAATTTGCGACGAGAAAGGAACGCGAATTGCACACGCGAACGGAAGCGAGAAATCATCGACGCATGGCGCGAAAAATTTTTGTTTTCTTCTCTTGTTCGTTCTAAGCGGGCGCGTGCAACCGTTCTACGCGCCATTAGCTGCACAAAGCGTACACCGGTATAACGTTTCGCTCGAACGCGGGCTCCTTTCATTCCGCAATGTCGCGTTCCAGACTTGTATGTATAGTGTGAACTTCGGCGCAGCGCACACTTTCGATCAGTTTAGACAGACTATTAAAGATGAAAGAAGCGCCTGTGCTGTTGGCATTTGCGCTTCACATCGTGTGTACGTGGTCCAGGAGTAGTGCAGGCCGCGGTCCGTGGATTTTATTAAGCATTTCCTTTTTTTCGTTTCAGTTTGTAAACTGCAGTCTCATAACAATTATAGATGTGCTTTGTTCACCTTGTCTGTGCGCTGTCGTAGCCACAGTGAAAGAATTGCGAATCTCAAGTTAGTGCCTTGCATAATGAGGTGATTGCCCGGCTTAATTACGCTTTATGAGTTTAATTAGAGAACCGGCCTCACGAGCATTTATTAAAGTGCATGTTTTATTTCACGGGAAGAAGTAGTGTTCCGATAAGCTGTTTGAACACTTTTCCAATGCGAACGCTTTAACGTCGCTGGTTTTAGTGTTTCCTAATTGGGCGAAAGAAAGTAACACCAGAGAGGGGACAACCAGATAAGCACATCGACTAGGGCGACTCGGTGGCGGGCTTAGAAACCACATTGAGACGATGGATGTGTTTTTTCGCATGTGGAGCGAGTGGTGGGCCTTATATACACGAGGCCTTATATAGTCACAGTCTCACAGATCAGGCTTCGGACGCCGTTTGAACTCCCTTGGCCTTTTGGCCCACTCACACCGCACTTGCATTCGTCGCATCTCTCGTGTCGCAATCTGTGAATTGGACTTTGTTAAGTCGTCCGTTCTGTCTCGCTGCACTACCGTAGTGCAGGTATTCCCATAGGGGGGCTGTTGTTCGGGCTATGCCTGCCGTCGGGTCAGCTCTCGCCGTCTGCGTTCCGAGGCCCGACACAGAAACGGCACCTTCGCGCGCGTTACGTCACCACGCGTCTTCTCTCTGCCGAGTAGGGCTCGTGCTTGGACATGGATCGCTTCACTGCCGTTGGCGGTGGGGTGAGGCCCCTATAGCTGAGTCTTTTCCAACGCCCTCAAGACGGGGGAATCTGCATGAAAAAAAATCGGTTCTTTGCATTTGGAGAACGTTTCCCTGCAATCTGTCATTCTGGAGTACCGTATGTATACAATCGTGGTCAGAAGTCCTGAAGCCAAAGGATTTTCGTCTCAGCCGCAAAATGAAGCAGTCACGGTGCCATGAAAGAATGAATTGCCGTGAAATGCAATCAGACAGTTTCTGGCTGTGGTAATAAATCGTTTCCCGGCATTTTAAATGCCTTTTGGTCATTAATGATGGCGTGACGGCTTCATTTTGCGGCTTAAACGAAACTCTTTCGGCTTCAGGACTTTTGACCAAGACTTTACATTTCTCCCGAGTGCCAAAAACAGCTCATATGGTATTTACCGTAGCCTCAGAGGCAATATAAGACAGGGGAGTTTCCATGACGGAGAAAATGGTGCGTGTATGCCGCTTCAACGGATGGAAGACGGAGGTTTCGAAGCATTCTTGTCATGCATGCACAAGCATGTACTGCTGCCGCCGTATACTTCAGCGTAACGTGCACGAAGCATACGCACCATCCACGGTTGACAATGAAATTCGGCACCCAGTTTTACATTGCCTCGCAGCTTGTACGCATACGGTGCGCCCATAAGCGCGCAGAAAAAATGACGCACAGAAGTTGAAGCTAAACGACCTGGCGCATGCAAAAAGAAAAAAAAGAAAAAAGAAACACCTAAAGTCTGCGCTCAATTAACAGACGAAGTGTCGCAGGACCTTATGCCACGTGTTCCGCTATGCGTGCTGTGTCTAGCTTCGTCCGCCGTTCACCCTCCTGTCAGGACGACAAACCACACTACCGCTCTGGGCCTTTTCAGTGAGGGGTGCGCTGGACCCCATGTGCAGTGCATGAATGATGAAACTGGCAAGTTGTCGAGAGATAGAGACAGAGCATGGATTCGAATTTTCATCGCCTTTCGGGGTACGCATGGTTTTAATATTTTGCACATGCGAACAAAAGCATTCTATCTGCGCACTGCTCTTGTTTATTTTTGATATGTATACATACCTAGCTAGTTTCCATTTTAATGGTATACCCTTGACATTAAGCTAGATACGCACGTTATGAAAATCGTGTACATTACAACGTGCGTCCCGTTACGGTATGCGGCACCATTGCAGGGCATGTTTTTGGTGTTCCAAAATAGCTCATCATTGCACCATCAAAATTTACGTACGGACTCGGCACGCCGGGGTATGTGCGTCATCGCCTTTTGTATCAACCTTTTACCGCCGTATGACCAGAAAGGAAAATCTTATGCTAATGACGAACAGAAGCAAACGCTTAAGGGCCACCGATTCACTGTCATAATTAGACGAGCTGTCAGTTTTCTTAGCGGGATGAAACGTAACAAGGTCCTCTCGTTGCAAACATAATATTAGTGCCAGGATTCAAGCAATCTAAACTAAAGTTTGCAACGTGGTCCCTGGAAAACTCCCTTGAGGTCTATAGAAGCCAGCTACCTCGTCATACATACAGCCATTGTTGCTGCAACACACCTTTTCGTTGCGTCGAACACCGCAAAGAGGATTGGAGCGCTGTTAACCTTCCATTTCAAAACTCTGCCGTCCTACACGTGAAGCGCATGCGCGATCAGAGCGCGTTCGCGTTGCCAGCCATGCGCAGGTGGGGTCACTGCTAACAAGCCAAGGATGCACCGACGTGGCCGCACGCACCATTTCGCTGTTGCGCGACCATGCATGTGCCAGGCACATCGATTCCAGCTGTTTTCAGAATGTCCTCCGCCTAATTGGCCGCGGCCCCAGCGGTGCCATTGAGGAGACGCAGCTGGGCTCATTTCCGCCGCTGCGTCCAACTCGCGCAAGATTAGTCATCCGCTGCCTTCGAGCGCCGTCCACGGGGGCTGCTGCGCAGAATTCTTTGAGCATTCAGTTTTCAATTAGTGCTGGCCATTTCGCCCTCTGCAGGCGCCTCGGGGCTCGAGCGGTTCGACACTTGCGCACATTTCTGTGTGGACCACCATGGTGTGGACAGATGATGGCCCCGATGCAATGGCGTCGAGCGAAATGGCGTTTTCGGAATTCTAAACGCTGTCATTTCAATTACTCAAGGCTCTCTACAAATCTCCGATTCCACCAAACGCCCTAACTTTACTGTTAAGAAGCTAACTGTAAGGATTTGGCTAACCAGCTAGGTTATGAGTTAACATGATTCATCTGTTCTCTCTTTTTTTTTTTTAATCTTTTCCGTAACCTTTGTCAAAAGGCGAGACGTGAAGCCATCGTGGAGGATCGCCAACCTGAGTATTAATGTGGCAGTTGTAGAATGGTACGACTATGCTCCAACGACAACTTTTATACTTAAAAACGTTCTACCATTACCAAAGGGCTTCCTTGGATGATATAGCTGTTTGTTTTTAAGAAAAGAACTTTGAAGATTTATAAGGAAAGTCATAGACTTGAGATGGATATCTTAAGACCTATTGCACTTTGGCCAGTTCTCTAAATTCAGTTATCAAGACTTCGATTGTAACATGCGACACAAAGTAAAAAAAAAATTAAAAGAATGAATTTCGGATGATTAGCTTATGTTTATAACTGCTAACTCGTTATCCCGTGTCCGCTGAGCCTCCCCTCCCCAACACACACACACAAAGACTCACACACTCAACGAAGGCAACCTCCACGTAACCATACGTGGCTTTATATATATATATATATATATATATATATATATATATATATATATATACATACATACATATAGAACTGTTGAGACTTCGAAAAGTCATTCTGTATGTTCAGGGTGCGTCACAAGTTCCCAGACCACAGGGACTGTTTTTCAGCAGTATATTCTGACACTTGAGTCACCTGCTACGAAGATTTTTGGGGGAGATAATGTCACTTCTCTACCGCCCCCTTTCTCTCTCACATGCACGCACACACAACCTCAAGCGCGCACAGTTCTGGGCTGTCATAAACGCCTCACTACATAGCTGGGGACACAAGTGAGCGGAGCACGCTACTCCGTTCCAGTTGCAATGAGGGCTTCACTGCCGGACGTAAATAAACATTACAGTATGCATCCATGAGAAAGCTCACTAGCGTCTACTTCCAGACTACATAAACACCAGAGCTGCCAGTTTCAATTGGGCAACGCGGGGAGGACGTTAACAGGCAATAGCTGCTCCGCTCATTATTGCCCCCCCCCCCCCCCTCCTGCACTTATACACAAGCGCACAGTGACGTTACTCGAGCGTGCTACCGTCGCCTATGTCAAAGGGCAAGACGTGGAGCCATCGTGAAGATTCCCCTCTGCCAATCCAAGTACAACTCTGGCAGGCATGCATACGCTGGGCGGGTATTTCCCCTCATCGCAGCATGCCATCCTGTCTCTATGAGACGACGACGCCTGCATGGGTCTTCCCCACTGCCACGGTACATCTCTGCGGCGCCTCGAAGGGCGGCCAGCTCCCCGGCAGTGCTGTGCCCGCCCGCCGCCGACGCTCCAAGCGAAACGTGCCGCGGCAATCAAAGAAACGAGACTCATTTGCGGCCGCGATCCTCATTGCGGTGTGCGCCCGAGGTATTACTGCGCCGGCTGCCAGGCAGGCGGCCAGCTGCTCTTCGCCGGGCTCCTTCCTCCGCTCTCCGGTTTCCGCCCGCTTTTGTCGCCGCGGAGAAAGGCGCGAGTGCGCTTCGGGCCGATAAATGCACTCCTACGCAACTCTTACGCAGAGGTGGGCAACATCGCGAGGTTTCAACCTATCCTGATGGGGCTCCCACAAATCAAACTCGCCATTTCACCTGCTGCGACAGAACGAACATTAGACATTTGTCAGTATGCTACACAACTGCAGCCTTCTATGGCGAGTAAAGAAAGGATTCGCAGAGCTACATGTCTATAACTACAGAGGATCGGGAACCCTTATCCAACGATGAACAGAGATGAGCAACTTCATGAGGTTTCAGCCGTATCTCAGAAGTCTCGTGCGTCTAGCAAAAAAAAAAAAAAAAAAAAAAAAAGGACCGTAAACCACCATTGTTTTGAGCCTGGTCATGACTAGTTGTTTTCGAGCTCTCCGGCTGACCTATGCGACCGAGACCGCGCCGATGTGTTCCCTCCTCGTTACGTCTCTCGCATTGTGTCGCTCTTTGTTTCTCACACATCTCTCTCCAGTCAGGGCTTCACCTGGAGGGCTCTAAACTGCTTTGCATCTCCGCAGCCTCGAGGCCAGCGTGTGCCGCGCGCTGCTTCCTGGCCGCACAGAATAACGACAGCCCCGTTGCTGACGGGGGCTGCGGGCGCCACCTGCGCCTTCTGGCGCTCCCCTGATTGCGGTGTCCGATCCGTGCCGCCCGTGCGGGCACCTTTCCCATCTTCCTGTTCCTCCCCGACGACGTGCGTAAAATGGGCCATGGCATTCGACCCGATCGTGGACGCCGTGAGCGGTACCGGAGGCCCTTTGATTTATAACGCGACAAGCGATGGTCGCCGTTTCTAACGCACCGCTCCCGCTAATTGCGTCCGTGCCGCCGCTTCGAATTGCGTCAGTGCGGGCAGTGAGAGTGGATGGACGCGCATCGGCCCACGCTCTTCGCTAAGAAGCCAGGCGGCGGCGCCCCACGTAGGCTCCTTACTCTTCGCGCGCACAAGTTGCCATCCCGCGGCGCAGTCCTCGAGAGTGGCAGTGCAGCGTCGAGACCATGCATCCGCTCCTGTGCCGCTTTCGACCGCCAGGCGTCAACTTTCATAGCCGCTTGACGTATATTGTCTGCCACACGCGCTTTGCCTTCATGATTGTAAAGATGATCGGCAATGATCTCGCTTATCCGTATTGAGACGCGCTCTGTCTGTTTGGAATCTATAGGAAAATAAGAAGCGTTGTTTGAATTTAGGGTACACGCATGCTAGATGTCCTGCTTAGGTCTGCTACCTTCAAATGAAAGCTCCAACGAGCACTCGAATTTCTGGCGGCTATATCGTGTTGAATTTTCAGGACTCCTCTGTCGGTGTCATTAAACTTCCTGCCAATACCAAACTGTTCAGTGGTCACAATTGATATTTGCCTGGACCCGGTTTGGGAAGATCAGAAGCAGGTCATATTCAGTGAGCTGTCAGTGCGGCGCAAATGCCTTGGACCGCGTTGCAGTGCTCTAGAAGCCTTCTAGAACGCTAACCACGTGGAGGGAGGCAGCACGACAAGCGCTAACCAATGCTACCGCCAGCAAATGGCGGTGTGGGCCCCGTCTCTCGCAAGACAACTTCGCGTGAGACTCGCTGCCACTGGGTTCGTACCTCGATACGATCGGGCATCCCCGCGGACATCGATCAGCCTCTGGTTTGCTGGCGGCTCGCCAGCTCGCAGTATATATACCAAGCAGAGTCTGAACAAATCGGTATGCATCAGCGCAGCGCGGTGGCTGTCTCTTACTTGTTCCTAATCGCCAAATGCATTCGACGAAAAACAACCAAGAAGCGAGCCGGGATGCTGGCGCGACCTTTACAAAAGAAAGCGAGCGTGCGGGGAGGTCCAGCGCCCGTTTTCGATCGCAGGCGAGAACGACTCTGGGACCCCGTGCCACGGAACCGACGATTCCGTCTCGATTTATTCCCGCCTACCCAATCACTCATCGTGGCAGGGCGCAAAACAGTGCCCACGAAGACGCACAGAACAGGCCTGTCCCAGCTTTTTCTTCGCTAATTCCCAAAATGGATTGATGGCCGACGGAGGTCGTGCATGGACCGCTCGATCCAGATTTCAGTCACGCATCTGGAATTGATTGGCTCGCTCTCTTTGAAAGAGACTTTGGTTGCACAAGTGCCGATAAAAGTTCGCCCCCCTATCGGTTCGTCTGCTACGACCGCCCAGACTGTATCGCAAAAGCTATACAAGAGGAGACCAGCGCAATGCTGTAGATTTGTGCTCTCTGATCCCGCGCGATATGTGTATACACTTCGATTTACTTGGAGGCGGCGGCACAAGGGAGCTCTCGTCGTCACCGGCCCGATAGTAGAGCGATCGGTGTAACAGGGCTTGTTACAAGACATTAGCAGCAGTGCAGGTTTTCAGAGCAGTGAAGCCTTTCCACGTTACACTTAGGTCGACTCGCAACGCCATTCAGCCTCCATTAGAAGCCATATCTTCGCGTTAGGTGATCAGATAATGACATTGGCACTAACTGCGTAAGCAGCAGTGCCCGCAGCTGTACACGTAAGCCAGCTTCCTGTGTCGTCATCTCCGGATACTCTTCACTGGAGTGTCATAATGTCAGACTGGCGTCGTTTTTTTTTTTTTTTTTTTTTTTTTTTTTTTTTTTTTTTTTTTGTAGGGAAAGCTACACTGTAGTATGTTTTCAAGCCGTCGGTGTGGCACCGTTGGAGACGAAGAAAAAGAAAAAGAAGAAGGAAAGAAAGAAGTCAAAGAAGAAGGAAAGAAAGAAAGAAGTCAAAGAAGAAGAAAGAAAGAAAGGAAGAAGAAGGAAAAAAAATAAGACAGATAACTCGGTAGTTGGTAGAAGCGAACGACAACAGCGAACTGCTAGGAAAGAAGGTTCGTTCGAACGTTGTGACGGCGGTGTGCTCTGGAGTTCGACGTAGAGACGATGTCATACCACTAGGAGTCTTCTACATCCGAGTGAGAATGGTCAACGACGAGAGACAAGAGGTGCTCATACGTGAAATGATTCTCCTACGGCATAAATAAAGCTGAAACCATAGAGTAAACTACTATGTGCAAAAGCCATGTCTTTACTTGCAAACCGAACCTAAGCGTAGCCATGCAAATTGCTCTCGCGTAACTCCAGGTTTAACCACAAGCTGTACCGCAGCTACTTTTTTGCCCGGTGCTCAAAATGAGGAGCTGCAGAACAGTTATGCGGACGGTCGGTCGCACTTGGAATCCGAAACAAAGGGTCACGCACGCAGGAGATAGGGGAAATGGAAGGAGGAGGGAAGGGGGGGGGGGGGGGGGGGGGGGGCTTACATACAGCCGGCGTTCTTTTGAGCGTGCCAAGACTTGTCTCTTTCCCTTCTCGGGTGAGCCCGAGGGGCGAGATGAGCGCCATGCTTATCGCGCCGTGTTGCTGGCTGCGAGGATCTCATTCGTTTGGGGCACTGCAAAGGCCGCCGCCTCTCCCCTTGACCTAGAAGCTTCCGCGCGCTCGTTGCGGCTGTCGGCAGATGCTGGTCAAAGCAGCGCGATGTACGCCTAGGGTGCATTGTACTCTCGCTGTAGCGGGGACAAGCAAAACGGGCCGCCCTCCAGAGATAAGGGAACAGGAGAAAGAATAGCGCTACTTCCGCGGCGACTGCCAGTCAATTACTTTGCCCGTCCAATGTATCTTTTCATCCTCTCAGAGGAATGAGGACCTCGATCGAATCCAGTTACAGCTGCCTGCTTCATTCTACGCCCATTACATTTCCAGTATACCGTGTACATATCTTGCTCTCCGCGCGGTGTAACGTGATCGAATTTGCCACCTATGTGCTCCTTTAGGGGCAAGTGCAGATATACTTGTTTAGCGCTCTGTGAACGTTTCTTCTGACGAAGTTATGTGATGCCACGGATAACGGTGAGAACCTAATTATACAGCGTACAGATCGTTTCAGATCAGCGTGTTTTGGGGTGTCCTTCTTCGTGTTATTCGAGCAGTAGAAAGCGTTGCCATGCTGCACTGGGGGGTTGAAGAGTCAAGCTGAGCCCCGCAGGCCAAAAGCGTGTTCGAAGCACGAGGAACGAACACGTCAAAGCACACGAAGCGGATGGGGTGCGCGCGATGCCGCAATACGATCTCTAGCGTGACCGCACCAGGCGGAATAATGGTGGTCGGCCGATCCTACGCTGGTGTGTTCTGCTCGCTTGCTTTTGCGCCGACTTCAAATTAATGAATCCCCGGGGTCTAACTTTTCGGCACACGCGGTCGATGGAGTTTCCCACGCGCCATTAGGAATTGAACGCGGCCAATTATACCCCCCAGTTGACTCTTTCTTTGTCTTCATCAGGTTGGCGCGCGAACGGAGGCGTTTGGTTAAGAACTAGGCGTCGATCCGAGGCGACGCCCCTGTGAAAGCTCCTGTCGATGCGATAGAACTGGCCTTTAGAGGTGAAGGATACACGCATTTCACCGCGCTCACCCTCCCTTACCTGCATGACGCCGCAGTGGTGCCGAACGAACATCAGCCGCCTGCCTTCGTGAGCCACGTTCGCAGCATTTCGGTCATTCTTTGGCCGATCGGTCTGCGAGACGGCACCGCGCACGCTACCCGTCCACGACGCATCCACGCCGCACGTGCATGGCCCTCGGCGATGGCGCCCTGCTGCCCCAGCCAGATGGCCCCGAAAGGCCTGAAAGTGGTCATCGGCGGAAGACGCGGGGGGCTGACCTCCGACGCCCCCTTCCCCGGGGCTCCCGCTGGGCGAAAAGAACTTTTCAGTGAAAATTGTGCCTCAAAAGGCGGAATGCGGCTTCCGGGCGGCTCGAAACAAGTGTCCCCTCTGGCCCGGCGGACTGGCCGTCGCCGCAAGCCCTGCGGCGCTTCTCTCGGATCGGGCGCCTCCGCAGGCGCAGTGCAAGCTCCCCCTTTCTTTTTCTGCTTGCTGCGGCCGCGACCAGCGTCCGTTGAAACCACGCCATCGAGTGCACGACAGGGCTTCTGCGATGAGCGTTTGGAGGGAAGCGTTGCCGAATGGCTCGAGAAGGTAAGCGCCGCTCTGTCACGATTCTGCTGCTTGTCTGGACTCTGCTGTTTTTGCTTTTCCGGCCGGCAGGGCCGCGTGCGTTTCGCATTGCAGAGGCGCACGTGTATGTACGGTACGTTCTGCTGCTTTCGGCGGGCGGTTCCCCGTGGGATCCTGAAGTCGCCTCTGATCGCCTGTCGTTAACTGCCAAGGGCCACCGTATACTGCGTTCGCATAATCCCATCGTGCTGCCGCCCTTATCAAAACCGGAAGGATTCGGTCCGCGGAGCTGGTGACATTGAAGCGTGGATCGTGTCCGATAAGCGGTTTCTATTCCCTCTCGGACGTCTGCAGCTTTTATCGACGAGCGAGCCTCCTTAATGCATGTAAGAGTCGTCGAAAGGCGCCATTCACGTTTGTGTGCACAGCCGCTCGTTGCGTGCTGGCGTTCGACAGTCGCCGGGCTCAAGGCTGGCACTCACACGAGTCCGGCCCGATACATTCCGATGTTCGCTCCCGGTCACCTAAGCTTCGGTCGTTTCTTGCGGGCATGGTGAGGAGACAGGCGAACAGTGTCCTCTCTTTCGTACACTCCTGTAATTCACCTGTACAGACTACTCATAGGGCTCTCTCTTTCTCTCTTGCGCTTGTCTTCAGTGGCACATTTCACACGCACCGCTGCGCTGTGCCTTCGCCCTTTGTGCAGGCTCAATGCTCCGGATTGCTAGCGAACAAAGGAGCATAAAAGGGAGACTGGGAGGGAGTAAAGAGAGAAGTCAAGATTTTATCCTGCGAGTTTAAAACTGAGGAGAGAGAGAGAGAGAAGCAGAGATTTTATCCCGCAGGTTTAAAACCGCCGTCTTGCTACTGTGCTGAGAGTAGCGGGTCAGATAAAAGAGACACGGTGGAAAAGCAGCTGGGAATGCTTGAAAAAAAATATGGTGGTCGTGAAATTTAAAACTATACAGTACAGAAGATTCTGATATGGAAGCTGTAGTTTCTCAAGAAGGCTACAAAAAGTTCTGCGGACGACCTCCTGGACGGTCAGAAGCGAAAAAAAATAATAAATAAATGAAGAAGGATAAACGTGGGCCCCAGCATCCATGCTCCGTGCCAGTACCGTGAAAGCCACTCGACGGAGCTCTGCAGTTTTCTGGCAGCGAAGTACCGGTGGGTAGCTTCGACGAAATTCCGGCCTTGTGCAAGCCCGGTTCCTCCCGGATCAATGTCGGCAACGAGCTAATACGCTCCTGTTTCACCGACACGAAGCGGCCAATTATCAGCGGGCTAACCCCGAGTGGTCACCGAAACTGCCCCTGGATCTTACGCAACGGGGCCGGAATGAAGTGCACTCGCCGCCTGGATGCCGGCTCTGAAGTGTTTTCCTTCGGGGAAATATTAATTTCGCCCAGTGGTGTCATCGCGGACGGTGCTTTAGTCGCGGCGTAGTAGAAAAATGGCTCCAGCGAACGTTTTAATGATACTTTGAAGGTGCGGACAGAGCAGGGCTTCTACTTGCCCCTAAACTGGTTTCTATCACGAGAATCGGCTATTCTTTTTCTGCCTTTTCTTTGTATAACCTTTCGCTGCGAAGTCCACCTCGGAAACGGAGAGACTGCATTCGATGCACAATTTCCTGACGGCGGATTATGTGCACGAAAATCAGTACGCTGAGGTGCCTTTCCTATATATCTGCCGAAATATTGGTACTTCTCTAGACTCGCTAGGTATACGCAAGTTCTGATTTCCACCATCTTAGTCAACTGCTGCGGAAGGCCAGTTTCAGTCTACGCTGAAGTTTGGCTGAAGTCGGCGAGGGAGGGCGCATCTCGGCGCCGAATTGTGCAGCGTGCAGATGCCATAGCTTGCGATTCGTATCCTCTTGTGGAAATATCTGGAGCTTGAACGCGAGCCCTCACTGTCAAGCCCGGCGGCCCAGTGTAACGGTCCTCTCTTTTCATTGCTCCTCGAGGGCGTACGTTGCCTTATTGAAATGCGCCGAGACCCCAGCGAACGCGACGCTACGCCTGCGGCCGCGCGGTTCTCCGCCGCCTCGGCCGGGGTTTTCAGCCCGGAGGCGTCGCAGCCCCATCTCCTGGCAGGTCTCCATGGAAACGGCTCAAGTGCCGCCCCGAGCTATTTGTTCGCCGGCGCTGCTGGCCCGGCACTCCAGAGCATCTCTGACCGGCCTCGGGAGGCCCTTCGCCGCTTCAGTCATTTCCAGCCCCCAGCTGGACGCCTGCTTCTGGCGGACGGGAACCGCTTGCTTGCCACTGCTGGAAAGGGTGTGCGCGTCGCCGCACGTCTTCCGGACAGCGCTGTAGGCGTTCTCAGCACATAAACATCCCGCTGTCACAACAAAGCCGCGCACGGAGATGTCGGGCATTGTTGCACTTACCTATCCTTCATACTCGTGGCGTGCCGGACTGAACCGTACAAATTGAATCTGCGCTTTTTGCTCGACTGTGTGGGCCATTAATAACAGTTTGGCTGCCACCGGCTGAGCGTTAATGGCGCCCACAGCTGCGCCGGCCATTTTGTAGCCGGGATGATAGCCTGGCGGGAGCGCCCCTCTATTGTTGGAGCGTTAACGACTCGCGCTTTGCCTGATGACGTCGTCAGCCTGGGAGGCCGCGGCGTCTTCCCAGGCGACGGCGCGAGTCGGGTTGACCCAGTCTAATTCGGATCGACTCCGGGGTCGCGCCCTCGGCGACACTAGGCTTCCCATCGCTGGAGCCTCTACGCCTCGCCACTGCGCGAGTGCATCATTTACTACGAGGCGGCCATTCATTGTTAAAGCGAGGCAGAGTGTCCAACGACGCACTGACCTAGTTTGCACTGGGAACACTGGCTAGATGACGCCGCCAGGCAATTACTCAACTCGGGATGTCGCTGCGATTTCCAGAGGTGAAGTGTCCGCGCTTCGAGTCGGGCCGCGCCATGACGCCGCGCACACTTTTCCGCTCTCTGGGGAGAACCGCGTCATATGAAACAAAGCCCTGAGGAAATGTGCAGTTAACGGTATATCTTTAGAGCGAGTTGTGACATCTGTCCATTATATTGTTCCTGTAATGCACTGTAGACACCTATGCCGGTTGTGCTATGGTGTATGCTATGGCCAGACAGTAGGAACTCATTCCAGGAGGGCGTCGCAAGCCACATATGTCGCCGTCGCCACTACTAATCATGAACTGAATGCAGTTTTAAAGTGTAAAAATCTGCTTTGTTCTTGAGCAACGCCATTACTACACGTACAGGGTCGCTCAGTATGACAGGAAACAAAACTTGAGCATTAATCAGTATGTTACTCCATCCTTATGTGTGACAAGCACAGTTTTTGCCTGTTCGAACTAGAATTTCTCCTGGCGTATGATATAGGACATTTATTTTCGACTTCGGCAAAAGAAATAAAGAATTAATTGGTCTTTTTGCACTAGCCGGTTGTTTTCTGTCATATTGTGCGACTCTGTACTGTGTTTGGCGAATTTCACTGGTTGAGTTTGGGCGGGGTGCTGAATCCGGCATACGCCGTCTAGGTGTGCATATACCTCGTCGTCCGAATAGTGCATATTGATGTAGATGTAGGCTGCGATTTTCGTTCGTTTGGGGCAGATTCATGAAATATTCTTGCAGTAAATACCGCTTGAAGTTTGATTTCGCTTTCATCAACCGCTATACGGATTAATCGGGGCTTGGTTATTTACTGGCCTGTCAATACTAAACTGAAGACGCCGCACTCTCGGAGTTAAATCCGCCTCTACTCGGATGATCGAGAACGGCTGCTCCATGGCTGGGTTGCTGGCTCCGAAACAGCCAGTGGAACTCGCGAATCCGGTCCAGATCGATCAACCACCACATTCGCCGTCACGAACAAGAAAAACTGCTGCGGGTCGACCAACAGCTGGGATTCGCCATTAGAGATCGTTGTAGAGAAAATATTTCCTAATCGTGTTTTCACCCAGTGACAGTGATTTTCTCCAAGATGAGAGCGGAAATAACACTACCACTGATAACCAGGAGCTAGCTCCCCAGACCCCCTTATGCCCGCCCGTTGCTGCACAGCGCAGGCGTACCCTACATGCTCGTGTAACAAGCTGGATGCAGAAAACGTGAGCCAGGAGCCCGCATGTGTTTGGATTGGCGGGACAGCGACAGAGACCACGTTTGTTTACCCTCGCCTGGCTGAGAAATTCGGCAAGAAAGGCGTATTAGTCACGTCATGTCCTTTTCAAGAGTGCTATATAGCGCTACTTGGTGAATGCAGCAAGGTGCGGCCCCTCGTCGCTGAGTGTGGCAAGGAAAACTGTCAGTCTCACTGCTCGGTAGCTCACGTCGTCGGCAGAACCAGCGTCGACCCTGGCGACACCTATACGCTAGGTGGCCTTGCATGCTCTCAAACGAAGGCTGTCTCAGCGCAGCGATTCCGCGATTCCGCTTCGAGGAAGTGCGTCTGCCCTCTTCGTTGCGGGTACCGCGGGCCGACGCCGCTGAGATCGGCATCGTAGACCGCCGATGATCGTTTCACAGCTGCGGAGGCGGTGACAGCGTCATCGTTATTTCGTCCCGGCAGCGGGAGGCCTATGTCGTCGAGGCGCGCCGGCGCGCCGACCTTGGCCGCGGGTCGCCCGCCGTGCTAGTCGGGTCACGGCGACCGTCTCACCGAGATGACAGCGCCGCGCGCTCGCCGGCGCGCCTGCGACGGCTTGAGTGGCACCGCACACTATGGGGCCGCCACCTGGCCAGGGAGCTGACGTCTTCGATGCGAATCCACGCTTCGTGGCATGGTTCCTCCAGCGAATGCTGTGTGCATGGGCGAGCGGCGCCAGCGAGCTCTGCGTGAGGTTTCGCGGAAATTATGGGCACCTTTAGTCTCGCGTGGTTGTGCCTCGAAGTGGAGCTTCATTTTTTTTTTTTTTTTTTATGTTAGCCCGGAGTGCTCGATTCGCCGGCTGGAAAAGCGCGTTGTAATTTACCGCCTTGCGCCGAACTCAGCAGTGGACAGTAAAACTGATTTTTAATGTTATGAGGTATTTCCTCAGACCTGTACATATTGCTGCGAAGCATTGTAATGTTTATTTGTGGCTTTCAAAGGCCTGCAGCATGCGGCCTTTGCTCTTTGTTCACGCTCAGTGTCCCAGAGAGGGGGCTTTATCATTTTATTTGCTCCTAGAAGATGCGCCGAGATGTATCTGGGATGATTACCACCACGTGTATCTGTTTCCGTTTCCACATTGTCCCAGGCTTTTCTCGTCACCTTTGGCCAGGTTACATGACTAGATGTTTCTCCGCTAATTTAAATTGTGAGCTGCCAAACGCAGCGAGCATTCACAGTTCGACGACCAGCTAGCACGTTTGCTGCCACCGCCGCCGCCGAGGCAACATTCTCAGTTCCTCTATGGGTGCAAGTCAGCCCAATAAGGAGTTGATTTGCAGCCCTACACCCGTCTGTTTGTCTGTCGCCTACGGCATTGTCACTACCACGTGACAATATAGAGACGCCGTAGTGGAAGGTTCGATATTAATAGCGACCTCTGGGCTGTTAAACTTGTACTTACGTCGCTCTGCACATGGGGGTGTTTTCCCATTTCGCCTGCACCAAAATTCGGTCGCGATTCGATCCCTCGTTCTTGAGCTCAGCAGCCAAGCGCCATATAGCCAAAAAACATCTCATCGTGCAAATAGCCTATAGAACTGGTCCAGTTGTACTGGAAGTTGACAGTCATTTCTTTTATAATTTTCCACTGTATAGAGCCACGCGCATACCTCGGGATAGTTTTTATCATATACTACTGGCGCAGCGGTCCTTTTTCGCCGTTTTAATTTGTTATCCTTTTTTTTCTGCCTGCACCAATCTGCATGGACACAGCTGCTTGCTTTTGTGTATGCTAGCTACACTGCACGCCTAAATTTCATCATGCGTGAGGTACAGGTTCTATCTGAGTCCGCTGAAGCTTAGAGCGCTTGAGTGCCGTTCTGTGCTCCCTACGTTGCCGCCAGAAGAACGCCATTTGTCCCAATCAGCGTGCGCTGTTCTGTCGAACGCGCAGCACTTGGTCTTAGCCGAAAAAAAAGAAAAAGAAATCTGTCCTGAGCTGCCTGGCAAGTAGGAACCAATAATTTCGTTTTATTTTCCGTTCATCGCCAGTTGCACTAGAGAGTTTTGTCATTGCGAAGGAGTCTCACCAGCGTATACGTTTAGTGGGCTATACGCGTGACCTTGTGCTGATGCGTAGTTGGCTGATACGATATGCGCTGTGCTAAAGCCCCATTAGCTCGTTACCGTCTTCAGCCCCCTGTCAAAACGCAGGTTGCAACTAGTGAAGATCATTCCCTCTCTGCCATGGTGCAGGAGGCCAACAAACAAAAGAGCGTCCAGCGTTACGTCGGCGATGTGAATGCCAGGGACGTTCCCTTTCGCGCAGTCCAGCGCCGGCGGCCGCTTTGGTACACCGCAGAAGCCGACGCGAGTGTCGCTCCTGCGAGTGCCTCTCCTCCGTCTTCGGGACGGTGTGGCCGCGGTGAAAAGTTGCTACGGGGCGAGCGACGCGGCTACGCTCCCAGTGCCGGCCGTGCCTTCTTTTTTTGCTTTCCCACTGCCGCGATCGAGTTGATGTATGGCGGCGGGTCAGCGGCGGCGGCGGCGCACCGCTCGGCGCCGTGCACCCATCCGCCACGCCCGGGTCCGCCTGGCTGCGGCCGCACGGCGCTGAAAAACGCGCCCCGGCGGAAGATGGGCACAGGCTGCTCCCACCGACGCGGCTGCATCCATAAAGCGCGCACCCCGCTGGCACCTCGTCTCAACGCGCGGCACGCACCAGCTTGCTAAATTTACGGTTCGCGAGACGGCGAGAAAGGAGGCAATCGCGACATTACTTACGTTGACGCGTCAGTTCGCATAAACTAGGCGCAGAGCGCGCTTGTTTTGCGCGCCCTTTGATCGGCGGCCCTTTCGGAAGACCGCATTGGTAGCAGCAGCAGCGGGCGAGCTCCTTCTTTCCTTTGCCCACTGCGGTTCTCCCTGGTGCGGGTGGCGATGAGCGGCGTTCTTCGCATCTTCGGTAACGGGCGGTATGGCGTTGGTTGCGTGACCTAGTTCTAAAAATACACAATTTTTAGCGCCGTGACAACTTGACTACTCTAGGTCAACCCTATTAATTCGTAGCCTATTTACGTCGTGACGTTCCCGGACTAGTATCTCACATCAGCAACATGTTTCCTTCACAGCGCGCCCACCGCTCGGCGTGCAGCCTCTATAGGCGAACCTTACTCGTGCCGAAAGCTTCGCTGTTCGGACATGAGGAGGAATTGAAGTGGGATCTTCTCGTAACCAGCGCACTGCCTGCCTAGCATTTCGCTCAAACCCGCTACTCTTGCAGCAGTCTTAGCGAGAAGGGAGGCTAAGCTATGGTTTCTAGAATGCACTGTAATTTCGCCGAGCGAAGACATTAGATGATGTCAAGGGCGCCATATTGTTGTACAGCTCACAGTCTCAGTGGCGCAGGTGGCGATGAGTTGCATTTCGCCATCCTCCGTGTAGAACTCGAAATGTCTGTCAATGTGATGCCAGTGAGAACGCTGACTATCGCTCAATACTTGCCGAATTGCTTTAACCAAATAATTCGTTATGATGGAGTTATGATGACCAGGCAGTTGAAAGCTTCTATGAAGATGTAGAATCGGCAATGCGAAAAGTAAAGACGCAGTATACTGTACTAATGGGCGACTTCAATGCCAAGGTAGGGAAAAAACAGGCAGGAGACAAGACAGTAGGTGACTATGGCATTGGTTCTAGGAATAGCAGAGGGGAGTTACTAGTTGAGTTTGCAGAGCGCAATAACTTACGAATCATGAATACCTTCTTCAGCAAACGGAAGAACCGAAAATGGACATGGAAAAGTCCTAACGGAGAGACTAAAAATGAAATCGACTTCATAATGTGTTCAACCCCCGCCATTGTGCAGGATGTAGAGGTAATCGGGAAAGTTCGATGTAGTGACCACAGGATGGTGAGGTCCCGAATTAACCTAAATCTGAAGAAGGAACGCAATAGATTAGTAAGAAAGAAACCCATCAACGAATTAGCGGTGAGGGGGAGGGCAGAAGAGTTCAGGATCTCGCTACAGAATAGGTATTCAGCTCTAACTGAGGATGTCGACATTACCCTAGAGGCAAGGAACAATAATTTCAGAGATATCATTACTGAGTGCGCGGTAGAAGTAGGCGGTAGGATAGTTAGAGAGGATACCGGTAAGCTGTCCAAGGCGACGAAAGATTTGATTAAGAAACGGCAGAGTATGAAAGCTTCCAATCCAACAGACCAGATCGAATTGGCCGAGATATCAAAGCTAATCAATAAGCGCAAGGTGGCCGATATAAGGAAGTATAACATGGAGAAAATTGAGCATGCTGTAAAGAACGGGGGAAGCCTTAAAGCGGTAAAGAAGAAATTAGGCATAGGCAAAAACCAGATGTATGCGATAAGGGACAAGGCGGGCAACGTCATCACTAATATGGACAAGATAGTCAAAGTAGCCGAGGAGTTCTATACAGATCTCTACAGTAGCCAAAGTAGTCAGGACCGTAATGAGATTGGCGGTAGGGAAAAACAGTCAGACGTTCCACCAGTAACGAAGGACGAGGTCAAGAAAGCACTAGAAACTATGAAAAGGGGGAAATCAGCTGGAGAGGATCAGATAACTACAGATTTGCTGAAGGACGGGGGGGATATCGTGCTATAAAAACTGGCCACCCTGTATATGCAGTGCCTGGTGTCATCGACGGTACCGGAAGCATGGAAGAATGCAAACATTATCCTCATTCACAAGAAAGGGGACTCTAAGGACCTTAAAAATTACAGACCAATCAGCTTACTGTCTGTTACGTATAAGGTATTTACTAAGGTAATCGCTAATAGAATCAGGACAACCTTAGACTGCAATTAAGCAAAGGATCAAGCAGGGTTTCGGAAACGGTACTCTACTATCGATCATATCCATACCATCAATCAGGTGATAGAAAAATGCTCGGAATATAACCAGCCCTTATACATAGCATTCATTGATTACGAAAAAGCATTTGACTCAGTTGAAACCTCGGCGGTGATGCAGGCATTGCGAAATCAGGGCGTAGACGAGCCGTACGTGAAAGTGCTGGAAGATATATATAGTGGCTGCACAGCAACCATAGTTCTACATAAAGAAAGCAACAAAATTCCCATAAAGAAAGGTGTTAGGCAAGGAGACACAATCTCCCCAGTACTATTCACAGCTTGTTTAGAGGAAGTATTCAGAGACTTGGAATGGGAGCAGTTAGGGATAAGGGTAGATGGAGAATACCTCAGTAATCTGCGATTTGCTGATGACATTGCCTTGCTAAGCAACTCGGGAGATGAACTGCAAATAATGATTGATGACCTAGACAGGAAAAGTAGAAAGGTAGGCTTGAAAATCAATATGCAGAAGACTAAGGTAATGTTCAACAGCCTCGGGAAGGAACAGGAGTTTACATTAGGTAGCGAAATACTGGAAGTAGTAGGCGAATATATCTACTTAGGACAGGTAGTAACCGCAGATCCGGATCATGAAAAGGAAATAACAAGAAGAATAAGATTGGGATGGAGCGCATTTGGCAAGCACTCGCAGATTATAACTAGCAGCTTACCGGTATCGCTCAAGAGGAAAGTATACAACAGTTGCATCTTGCCTGTACTCACCTATGGGGCTGAAACGTGGAGACTAACCAAGAGAGTTCTACTTAAGTTGAGGACAACCCAGAGGGCTATGGAACGAAAAATGGTAGGGGTAACTTTAAGAGATAGAAAGCGTGCAGAGTGGGTCAGAGAAATAACTCAAGTTAACGACATTCTAGTGGAAATTAAGAAGAAGAAATGGACATGGGCAGGACATGTAGTGCGAAGAGAGGATAACCGATGGTCGCTGAGGGTAACAAACTGGATTCCAAGGGAAGGAAAGCGTAGCAGGGGGCGGCAGAAAGTTAGGTGGGCGGATGAGATTAAGAAGTTCGCAGGGGTCAAGTGGATGCAGCTAGCACAGAACCGGGTTAAGTGGAGAGATATGGGAGAGGCCTTCGCCCTGCAGTGGGTATAATCAGGCTGATGATGATGATGATGAAATAATTCGTTATCTCAGTGCCAGCCTCTGTCTGGATGAAGCAAACTGCGTGTCTGAGTTCGAAGCTGCGACGAATGTTTTTTCATGCGAATTTGGCTTTTGAGAAACCAGACTGGCTGCCCTTGCGATCGCATAGTTAAGACTGTGTGGTACAAAAATATTCCGTTTAAAATACCTGACGTTTCACGCACCCAATCTCATCGCGCTTTTATTTTTCCTGGCGCAGAGTTTAGTGCTTGTGCAGTTGTGGATGATTCGGTTTGGTTTAACGTTCCAAACGTTAAACCAAACCAAGGTTAAACGTTCCAAAGCAACTCAGGCTATGAGACACGCGTTAGTGGAGGGCTTCAGAAATTTCGACCACCTACGGATGCAATGAATTAAAGGCGGCAGTGTGGTTCGCGCTCTCACAAAAGTAAAAAGTTGCTAGGCAATGTCCCTTGATAGCTATTTAAATAAGTTCTTTTTTGTAATATGAGCTACCGCATCAAAGCAGCGTTTCTTGGAAGCAAAGTCTTCACTTTTATTTTTCCTTTTTTTTTATTTATAATTCTAAAACCATTGCCCTGGCGCGCGCGGCGAAAACCAACGGATAACTTTTCGTGGTTCCACTCTGTACGTACTCACATTACATTGATTTGTTAAATCAATGATTGCCCATAGAGTAGGCAGCTTCAACGCCGCTCCCTCTGACCCTTGCACTCCATCTAGCCGTGCATTTTACGAAAGGCTGCGACACGTGTTATAGAATATAAGTAGATATAGCTCCAGTCTGACAGCGTGACTCCGTAAAGCAGACAGTGGCGCAGAGCATACGCTGATCGCTCTTTCGCGTCGTAGATGAGGATCGTTCCGTGCGGTAACAGGGGGGCTCGGCAGACGACCAGGAAAAACCTTTTCGGGGCACGTAGTGGGACGGCTCCGCTGCGCCTCCCAGGAAGTGGCGGCGGCGCCTGCCCGCAGGCGGGCCTCACGCTGGCTACATGCGTGGCTTCGACCAAAGCCGTCTCCGAGGGTACACTCCCTTGGGTGTCGCGTCATTTGGTCCGAGAAGCTGTCACGTGCGACATTGCTTGCCCAAGGCACAGCAACGGGTTATGCCCAGGGACAGTCATGTGCTGAAAGCGTCACAGGAAACTGCCCACGGTTCCTCTCAAAATTCAACGTCTCCTCGCGATATTCTCGTCGCCAGTCGAAATCGCCTCATCATCTCGGGTCCTTCGTGCAGGCACCTTTTGGGCAGAGCGGGCGATGGACGGCCGCGCTGTCACGGGAGGGCACGCCCGTGCTCTACGCCCAGCGGTCGGCGCGTGTCGGCCCTGCCCGCGACCACCAACGGCGCCGCAGGGAAGCGCGTATTTCAGCGCTCCTATCCCGGATGTGGGCGCCGCCTCGGGGCTCCCCGCCGGGCCTCGGGGGCCGCCTCGGGCGCGCACTGGCATCTTTACGGTCGCGGCCAAGATTGTCATCTGAGCGCGCCTAGGCCGCCACCGTGACGCCGGCGCGCCCTTGGAGTGCCGCGCACTTATATTTACGGCGCTCCAACCGCCTAGCGACCCGAGACGAGCCCGTGTCCGGCAAACGAACGCGGGACTGCGCTTCGAGTCCGCCATTCCTCTGCTCCACGAGATTCGCTCGCGCGTGCAAGGACTGGGGGCTGCTTTAACTCTCTCCTCGAGGCAGGATGCGAGCCGAATGCTCCCTCGCGCAGGCCTGTGTTCACAGCAAAAGCGCTGGCTCACCAATTCCCTGTTTACGTCGTCATGTTGTCTCACAACCGTCGTTCTTTCTCTTAACGATAGCTTTCTCTCGTTCACAGAATGCTGCCAAGTCACAAACAATGTCCGATCACACAATATTGATGCTCGACGCAGCCGCCGAGGCACGTGGGCAGCGCCTTTTGTTTCCCTGGGGAGAGGAAGCGGCCGCGGAGGAGCGCGCCTGCCTGACCCGGAGCGCCCGCGGCGGCTGCATCGACGCCGCGTGTTCCGCGGGCACGAGTGCATGTTCGCCGCGACGAAGAGGAAAAACTTTCCAGCGCACCAAATTGTGTCCCGCGGGCAGCTGTCCCGGGGCGGACGTGCGCTCCGGCGACGGCTGCCCCGTAAACTAGCCCAACCTGACATGGCGCCCGGGGCCAGGACACTCTTATCGCTGTACCCCGAGGCAGTCGTCGAGGCGATTCCCCCCGTCCCCCCCGCAGAGGAGTCTCGCTAACCTGACGCGTCGTCTGGCGCTGTCTATTCCGTGAAACGATCGCCTGCGGCTCGCCACAGAGTCCTGGAAAAGGCACCGCGGGCGTAGTCGTCGATGGCCCCAGGCGCGTTTCCCGGCTAATGGCCGCCGGAGGCGCTGCCCCTTCGGACGCGGCTAATTGCGAGAAATGGCCCGCTCATCCGGGGAGAGCGGGTGCCTTCGAGCGCTTTAATTGGGAGCATGTGTCCTTTGTGCGTCGCGCGCTGGCTCCGATCCACGGTCGGATCCTGAGAAAGCGCCCTTATCGGCGCGCCCCATCTCGCGGGTGTCGCGCTCTCGTGACTCGGGTCGGGCGGCGAGTGTTGGTCCGCGTATTAGCATAATCTGTTCATAAGGATCGCCGCCTTCTACTGCAGGTTTACTGCCGCTTCTGGGAGCGCTTGTCTTTTCGCTTCCGCGCTGCTTCACGGAGGCAGGTCGGCTAATGGAATCCGCCACTCGGGCGTTCTTCGCGGCCACTCCGCCGGCGGAATACTGAACAGCGTGGCGGCACACGAAGGGCGCAGACGCCCCGCCGCACTTGGGAAACACTGCGAGTGCAGCGTCCGAAGATTGGGAAAGAAAGTGCTCATCGAGACGGGCTTATGCATCGAGAAAAGCAACCTGATGCATACCACTTTTGCCATGTACAAGCCAAACTAAGTTAAGCTGTAGGTAAGACATAGCAGGATGACATAATGTTTAGAAGGGGAGTAGGAGAGGGGACGGTTAACACACTTGAAGGTGCGGGGCGTATCTATGCACTCGAACTAAAAGAAAAAGTCGGCAACTGTCATACATTCCACGTGGCCACCACCGCACCTGTAGTCGAGGCTTTGGTGCCGCCGCCAGTCTGCTGCTTTTTTACCCACTTTTATTGGTCATACCTTCCTACTGAAGAAACAGGGGCATATTTCTGATAATTTTCAGAAAGCACTGCAGTTTAGTCGATCTTGCTCTGATATCAGTGGATGGTGGATCTGTTTATGCGCTTAAAATTTTCAAGGTAAACGATAAACATGCTCTTTTAATCCGAAATCGACAGTTTGTAGTGCGGTCACGTGTTTCTTTCGTTGATCATAGTTTCTAAATAAAAAAAAAAAAGAACATTGTCCGTACGCTGACCTCGAAGCGAAAATGATCACAGGTAGACGATGGTCGCTCTGATGGTATATATATAATGCGTGATCATGGCTCTTTGCCGCTTTCATAGACAACCTTGCATGTCTTGGTTGAGGGTCCGTGTCCCGCTCGACGGCTGACGCAAGTTTCAACTAACAGTTTTGTGCTAGGTCTCACACAGATTCGAATGCGACTGGTCCAGCACATTTCTGGGGCCACAATGATTTCACCAGTGACCTCCTCATCTGACAAGGTATTTGGTCATGTATACTATGCAAGGAAAGACAAAGTATTTTAAAACACTTAAGGAAATCTACTTCAAATTAGATAACTGCATTTCCCATTCAAATTACATTTCTTTTCGAAATCTATTGTACTTACTTCCTCCTCTCTCTTCCCTCCTTCGTCACTCTCCACTTGACTAGTCCGACTCACAGACGGCCGTCCCGACATTCCTTCGATTTGATCCTTCTAACACTGCCGAACAATCACAACCTTTTTTGGGACAGTTCCCTCGACATTTAAAGAATAAAGTTCGAGCATTCAATGCTTACTCCGCACACTTCGTTATTTATTGATTTTCATTCACATATAATGAAGGAAGACGAGGCCCCTAAAATGAGGCTTCTTTCCTAACTAGCATTTCAGCTAAGTGGAAAAATAACCAAAAACTCGTCTTTCTATGCAATAATGATGCTCTATTTCGCATTGGAAAGGCCTGTACATCCCCGCAAATGAAATGATGCTCTTCTGCATCATTTGATGTAGTCTGCAATGCAGCCGGCCTCGAAGTTCCGCCCACATTCAGAACTGGCAGACAAGGTTCATTTGCGTAAAAAAAGAAGTAACTTTTTGTTAAAGCGTTCCGTTTTACCTAAGGAAAATCAAATCACAGGACGAAATTGCAGTCATGAATTTTCATGCTGCTGGCTTTTTTGATATAGTGAAACATAAGAAAACTGGTTTTATTTACTGACGTTATTGCTCGGTCAACAGAGTAATACAGCTCTCTACGGCCCATGATCCATTGTTAAAAACCGCTCTTCCTTTTTACTTGTATTCAGCTATAGTCACCTGTGACCGGCGTCAAACATAGGCAAAACGCAGCAAAACGCAAGGGGGAAATATTATCTATGCTTTTGGTAGCGTAGACACAAGTGGGAAGTATAAACGCAGAGTCTGTCTGTCTGTCTGTCTCTCTCTCTCTCTCTGTGTGTGTGTGTGTGTGTGTGTGTGTGTGTGTGTGTGTGTGTGTGTGTGTGTGTGTGTGTGTGTGTGTGTGTGTGTGTGTGTGTGTGTGTGTGTGTGTGTGTGTGTGTGTGTGTGTGTGTGTGTGTGTGTGTGTGTGTGTGTGTGTGTGTGTGTGTGTGAGAGAGAGAGAGAGAGAGAGAGAGAGAGAGAGAGAGAGAGAGAGAGAGAGAATGAATAAGCGCAGTGCAGCTGGCATTACTTGCTCAAGGACTACATCGGGATGCTAGCTTTACTGACGCTTGGTGAATAGCAAGCGCTAAGCTTCACTTTTCCTCAAAACTATACAACGAACTGACGGCTCGATAACGTCCTTAAAATAGCGAAAACTCACCCCGACACACCTAGGCCTTGAAAGTTGCACGGTCCTTATTAGAGTCCCTCTGCGTTGTCCATCAGCCAACCTTGGTACCCTGCGGACATTTGAATCTGCTCTATCGAGAACGAGGTTACAATTTTATAAAAGCCTACTGTAACAAACAGGACGAAGCGAGCCGACGATTTTAGTTCGGAGTTGTCGTATAGCGCGGCACGCCTATCCGTACTACCAACAGTGGATGTTAAGCTAATTTAAGCGTTTGAGGCGCTTTGTGCACAATTTTGTACGTTGCGGCTGCAGAGATTTTTTTGGGAGTCTGCAACAAGCAACACTGCTGTATGTGTTTGAGATGTATTTAACACAGTTTAAAAACTAAACAAAGTGTTTTTCTGCCTGTCTAGCGAACGCAGTATATAATATTTACCAAAAGCATTCAGTCTACATCGTAGCACGACCTCCGCCATTTAATAATAGTTGGTTCGCAGGAAAGGAAAGGCGTAACATCTGTCGCGCTTGTTCTGTGGACACCTAACCACGCCGTAAGGGAAGGAAGGAAGGTGAAAGTGGAAGGAGCGAAAGAAAAGCCGTAGTGAAGGGCTACGGAGTAATTTCGATCACCTGAGGATATTTAACGTGCGCTGATATCGCGCAGCACACGAACGCCTCTTCGTTTCGCCTACCTCACCGATTTCCCCCATTATCATGTAGACACGTTTTGTGACGAGCGATATAACGTTGTTTTCTTTTCCTGCCTTTCTGCGCGCCATTTGCATCTCCGATGTAAGCACCATTAAATGAGCACAGGAGGCCTGCCACAGGAGCATCTGTGCGTAGCCTTGTCTATGCATTCGTTCTGACCTTCCACGATGGCTCAGTTGTCAGGAGTCAGGACGCTTGACTACTACACTCAAGGACCTGGGATGAAATTCCGCCTGCGCGGCAGCAACGTTATATATATATATATATATATATATATATATATATATATATACATACACACCAGTCATGCACGCGTTTCACTGCACTGCAACTGTTTTCTGCGACTGTCACTGCACACTGAGATTGAGAACTTGGGTGTCAGCCTCACCGCGATTGTGAAATGGCGATATGAATGTCACAACTTAGTACTTACACGGTGTTTTTTTTTTTTTTTTTTTGTCATTGAGTGCGCAAGGTGGCTGAACAAGGGCTATTTGGAATAGGCGTCGCTTCGGTCTATTACGGCGCTTTTCATGCAGCGCGTCGAAAACGTAGTTCTATATTTAATTTTACCTTTAATAAGCTCGCATTATTCTTGACGGTTACTTCAAATAACGCTAATTTATATACAAAAACAGGGATATTAATTATTTAAATAAATAATTAATTAATTAGCTCTGCCTCTGTCATCTATTGCCTCAACGTATCCTGAATTCTGCGGACAAGCTAATCGCTGTGCTTGGTATCAGAGTAGCGCCGAATGAACATAAGTTATCCCATATGCTTCACGAATTAAAAAAAAAAAAAGAACGAGGAAAAGAAACCGCGGTTGAAAGTGTTTGTCTCCCTTTGCATATAAGGCAACGTTGAAATCTTCGCGGCACTAATGTACTTTATCGATATTTTATTTAACGCAGCCAGGCTCTATAGTTCACGCACCCAATAGTACCTAGTAATGACCTACTGCTCATTATCTGTACGCTAAATTTCACGTAAGTTTCCACAGTGTAATAAAGCCGTTTCGTTTTTTAAGACACACGTTTCAGCAACGGCGCAATCACCTCCTCATCCGCCATATCGCAGTGCCGTCGCGCCACCTATAGGAACTGGAATGACCGACTAGCGTACTATGGCGAACTGGTGCATGACCAAATGACTTGGTGACCGTATATGACCACATGAATAATTGACCGCATTACTAATTACGCAGCGTAATAATTAGTCAATTGTTATTAAAATTGAACATTACGCTGCCCAAAAAGACATATATGGTTCGATAGCTTATACCGAATACTATTGCACTGCACTAACTGCAGTTCTTAATTACCGTTGATTAGTGAAGTGTGATTAAAAACTTATCTCTACGCTGCTTCGTCAGCTCGTATGTCGTTGAAAAGGCTTCGACGAGTAGAATCCAAAAATATGTCATCGCACAGCTGTCACTCGATACTGGGCGTAATCAGGGTTAAACCTCTATAATTTCTTTCATTTCGGCTAGAGTATCGGGTATACCGTGTCTTTCGGTGCCTTCGTGGTACTAAATGAAAAAAAAAAAAAAAAAAAAAAGACACCTATGTTAAAAAGAGCTTCTCGATTTCTCTCGAAAGCTTTCGAGTCATTTATTCCTGCGCTTTTTGAGGTCAGAATTTTCGGCCACCGGGTAATAGTACACCGCCATTCATTCCGAGAAAGGCAGTTGGTGCGCACCCGGGTACTTATAGAAGCAAGCCAGTCTCCGAACAATTGCTCCCATTTGAGATCGTGGTAGGCGCACAAAGCGTGTACTATTTGCTTGCATGGAGCTACCCCCAACGCCTCTCGCTATCTCACTTGAACCTGTGTCAAGCTGCACGGATAAAAAATGCCTGATTCACAAGCTCTCGCACGAGATCCTTCAGTGAAGAATGGCACACAACGAAGTCCTTGCTGCAAAGTCTGTTTACTCGGGTCCAACGTGCACAGTTTCGATACTGAAGCTTCAGTATAGTTAGAGTAAAGGTGACCGGAAACTAGGGTATATCAGTGTGCTGAAGAAGGTATATATTATTGAATCTTACTGTGAAACAGCGGGAAACTACGGTGTATAAATGACTTAATCGCATTTCAAGCAAATTCGCCATTGTTGTTGTTTGTGGGCTATACGAGTTTAGTGTTTGCCACGACCTGTAACATCGGATTATATTAACTAGTGGTAAATGTTTTCATGTATTCTAGAAGAAAATCTGCAGAAGAGGTTAATATTTCAAGCAGCATATATGTTTTAGCGCCTGTCATCGACGTCACTCATGCCGTGTATCCCTGTGCCCAGCTACAGAGTTCGCTTAGGGTCACGCACTTGTTTACATTGGTTTCTCTCGTTTGTCTGGGGTGTTTCTCTCTCTCTCTCTCATTGAGGCCCTTCGCTGCGCCCCCTAATTTGAGTCGTAAGTAATGTCCCTGCATACGACACCTGCTACGACACCGCGGCCTGTACTAATTCGCTCAGAGTTCTGTATATGCCAGTATCATAAGCAGAGATAGCTTATAGTCGAACGCCGAAAATACGCTCAAGTCGGGAGTAATGCTAGGTAGCTTGCTCGCCCCCCTCGCCCCCCCCCCCCTTTTTTTTTCGCTTCTTTTCTTTTTCCTTTGTTCTCCCCTCTTTTTCTTTCTCTTGCGCTCTCTGCATGCTCGAGTGGAAGGAAGGGGCGGAAGGCAAGGTGGTGGCGGCAGTCCTTTTAATTACAGCCGTCGGCGGGACGCTTCGTTTGTGAAGCGGAAACCTTCTTCGCAGTGCTGCCGCTTCCTTTGTGCACGGCTGTCTCGTGGTCTACTTTCGTGCGAATAATGGACGCCCAGGGCGACAAAGCGCGCAAACGAGCGCGCGCTGATGAAAGCGTCGCCCCTCGGGCCGCCGCCGCCGCCGATCGCTGATTGCACGCGCCGGACTTTCATTAGCCGCCGCCAAGGAATGGCTCCGCCGAATCTTCGCCTCTCGCGTCGTCCGCCGCAGTTGTCTCTTTTCCTGAGACATATATGTATATATATATTTTTTTTTTGCCTACCCGCTCACTCATCGCGTCGCTTCGTGACAGGGTGAGAAGTTGACGGCTATTGGGTCGTCCCTCGAAAAGTCTACTCGCGAAAACACGGCGTCAAAGGGGGAGGACGGGGTGCGCTCGTCGGTATTGCGGACGGATGAGATGTCGCGCTCGATATAGGGAAGGACCGGGGGCTTCGTTGAAAGCTCCTCGTCGCGCCGTATTGCCGGAATTTCGCAGGTGTGCTGTATTTTTTTTTCTTTTTTTTTTTTCCTTGGTGATACCCTGCCAGACTTCGGGGTGTTTGCATTGAAGTTCTCAGCTATTTGAATACGGTCCTGGCGGCCATGTGTCGCAGTGGCTGTGTTGAAAGTTCCACGGCAATTAACGAGCCCTGCTTTTACTTGACACCGATCCGACGCCTCTCAGTCCCAGATTCTTATTGCAAAACTTCTCGTGTAGGAAAAACACTCGCTTTCAATGGATGTGTCTTCGTCGAACTGTACTGCCTAATAATACATGGCACAAATTGCGATTTGGAGGAGAATGAGAGTGCTTAATTCTTAATGCGAGTGCGTGTATAATAATAATAATAATAATAATAATCATAATAATAATAATAATAATAATAATAATAATAATAATAATAATAATAATTGGTTCACAGGAAAGGAAAGGTGCAGTATCTGTCACACTTACTCTGTGGACACCTGAACCGCGCCGTAAGGGAAGGGATGAAGGTGGGAGTGAAAGTGTAAAGAGAGAAAGGGGAGCCGTAGTGGAGGTCTACGGAGTAATTTCGACCACCTGGGGATCTTTAACGTGCACAGCACACGGACGCCACTTCGTTTTGCGTGTATAGGCAGTAACTGTTTATTACTTGCCTTTTTTGTTTGTTCGCTGCCCGCTTATTGCGAAACCACGCTTACCTTGTAAAAAATTATAAAAATAAACAGAAGACGCTGTCTTGGCTAAAATAGTTTGTCCCGAGTGCCTGTGAGAAACCCTGGACTTTCTCTGCCGTGTTGGTCATGGTCGGGTTTGGGCGTTCGTACTGTTGCAGTAAGAGGGAGCAGGTCGTTGCGGCACTCCATCACTCATGACTTTCTGGAGCACGTGGTGGCCTCGCATAACCTCTGCCGCATCTTAGCACTGCTGTGCGAAGGCGTCGCGGCGTGTACCGTCGCGTGCCGATACCGCCGCACTCCGACCACCGCGCTCGCCCGCCGCTAGAGTCATTACTCCTGCGGCGGTGAAAGGAAAACGCGTGCTTGTGCCGCTGGCCGGCGGCGTTGGGCAGACCCGAAGTGGCCAAAGAAAGGTGCGCCCGGCGCTCGCCGGCCGCGCGGAGCCGTAAAACACGGCCGCCTCCCCTCTTCAGCCGAGGGGACGGAACGGGACCCGGGAGTGGACTGCGATGAAATATGGGCTCAACCGGGCCCGTCCGCGCTTCGGATGCTGCACGGGCGCGTGTCGGCTGGCGCACCACCATTGCATTTTAAGCCCCCACCTCCACCTCTGATTCCTTGCGATGCGTTTTTCGTCCTCTCCCCGCTTCGCCTGATACAGTCGGACGCTCTCAGAGGGTGCACTCTTCTGCCGTATGCGGTCTCTGTCGGGGCGCGGCCATGAGCCACATAGCGTGCGCTACCTCCAGTACACTGGAGTCGTTGGCGCCCGCCTCCCCTTTTCTTCCGAATTGGTTGGCGTGGATCAGCGGGCCCGATCCTCCACAACCTGACCGTGTGACGTGAGCCCTCGTCAGCGTGCGCGCGGGCGGCAGTCTTCTAACCATCCACCTAGCTCGCGCTTTCCCCGCTGTACGCAGAGTAGCTGGCCAGAACCTGATAGCCTGGGCCCGACCTCTTTGCCTCTTCCTCGATCGCGTATAAATGCTCTCGGGGTAACGGAAGACGCCGACGATGACGACACCGGAGGCGCTTCGGGTGCGTCGCGCTCGATACACTCAGGCCCTAGTTGGAGGGTGTCTCGCGATAAGGAGGGACGTATACATTCAGACGCGCCCTTTTTAATTGCCTCTGCAGGAGTACTGTTTACAAGCACTGCGACGGGTGCCCCTGGGTTATATTTTACGCTGTGATCGCGCGCTGTCGCCTTTCTTGTTGCTCTCTTCGAGCATCAAGTGGGTGTGAAGTCGGCTAAAGTGGAACCGCCTATTCCAAGAAATCATTTAACACATCCGCATTCCAAAGCAGGAGAGAAACACTGTTTAAAAATATCTAGAGGGTGGAGAAGGCGGAAGGCTAGTCAGTACACTCCGAAGAAAAGAAGCACGATAAGAAACTGTGTGGTGAAAGGCTAAAAAGGCGCGAAAAATATTAGCACAAGGGGGAAAAAATGCCCGTTTTTCACTGTAGGGCGCTGTGAGAGCGCGTAGCAAAACTCCAGTGCAAAACCAAACGCGGAAGGTAACCTAAAGAACGGCCGATCTGAGAAATTGTTCAAGATCTCATAAATCAACCGGAGTGAATATATTTTAAACGCTGTTCATGAACGTTCCATCGTTACTTACAGCAGCTACAGGCAAAGGCAGGAATGATGCCTTTGCACCCTCGCTATAGGGCTGCTAATTTGATTTTGTTTTTTACTTTCGATGCAAACGATTTACCACCCTCGTATTCTGGCGTTTTTGTGCCTTACGCTTTTAAAGGTGAAAAATTTTACCCCATATATGCCTACCTTCGCATTTTGCGTTTTTTTTTTTCTCATGCCAACGCACAAGCGCATATGAAACTGATAAGTGTAGTATTATCAGTTCTTTGTTTAGTGTCAAACCCGAGCGAGTCTTGAATGACGAATTAATTTAGCCACTGCCTGTGCACCAAAGACCCTTTAAGTAAGTACTAAAACGACATCCGGAAGTCGCTATGTCTCCCATAATTAACCATCATCCCAACCGGTTGTGTTGTGATGCAAGGCTGTACTCAAGTTTACACCTCTTGCCAACTCGACCATGCCATGTGGTCTCATGACGTAACACAACCCGACGACCTTTCAGTGCCTGCAGCCATATCTCCTGATGCTTGACCATTTCGCTTATCGCTCAATACGCCGACAATGCCGGATTTTCTGGAGAACGGGGCTTTTATTGCGGTCGCGTTATAGGTTTTAGTGGGATATATATAATACAATCGGTGGTCGATTAGGGGTAACAGAATCGGTTCCATGGCAACGAAGTCGGTTTATGTGATGCGGGATGACGAGGTCAGGGGTGTGACTGCGGCAAGGGGCGGTCGCGGCTTGACCTGAACAGAAATAATTTGAGATGGTTTTGCCTTGCAGTGGTCGCGACCTTTCTGGCGATGTCGACGGTTACTATGAATTCGGCCTTTTGATCGGTTGACACGCCAGCTATAGCTTCCGCAACGCTGCATGGATTTAGTACACGCTCAAAACTAGAAATCCATCTTACACGCATGCCCAACAGCGTCGCCTCGTACGAGGGATTTGGACTAGGCCACGGCTGCTACGATCTGCCTTTGTTTTCTTATCCTTTGTATAGTTTCAAAATTAATAATGTAGTCGCTTTTCTTGTAGGCATTGCACCCAAAATTAGCGTCGTGGACAGATTATGCAAAATGATACGAATAATCACTGGCTCGGGTGCATGTCATTTTCTTTAAATGGTATCAAAAGAAATTGTTGTTTGCTTGAAATTTCAATGTCCTGTGCTGTCTTGTCGAGAGCGACGGAGTCGGTAAACACTTATTAAAAAAAAAAAAAAAAAACAGCGATTCAGCAGACTTTCTTTCTCACCTCTGTCACTTGACTCTTTGCTAATAGATTTTCCATCTGCTCACGCTTGTGCATTAGTTGGGTATTTGTTTGATGTAAATAGACGTCTCGAAAATTTCTTTGTAACGACGACTAATACCCCTGTTACAGGGTTAACCACGGTTACGCGAAACCGTGGTTATCCCATACTAAAATAGGGTACAGATATTAACTATTGCTGTATACTTCCAGAAACATTCCAATATTTTTTTTTTTTTTTTTTTTTTCGAAGAGCGCTTGTTCCGATGATTCTGTGTGCGGAGGAGGCACTCGGTAAATTTCACTATCCTTTTTCTACTTGCAGCCCCCTCCAGGATGTTCCTAAAGACGGGCTCACAGACTTCATCCCCAAAAAGAGCCTGAGGAGAAGCGTTGCAAACGAAAGCCCACGGTACGTGTTTAGTCATTAGATCATTTTGGCGTTGCGCGGAGACGTACTGGCGGGTTACCAGACCCCTTTTGTACGTGCACGCGCGGTGGCCGCACTTTGCTTCTGATGCTTTGATGCTACGCGTGCTCAGCGAACATCCGATAGACAGATATACACGTCTGTGCTAGTACGTCTCATGAGTATGTATTCTGCTTTCCAGCGTACGTTTGCCGAAGCTGAAGTATTTCTTATTTATATATACGTGTATACTATGTTCAGGGCGCTTCATGTGACTGCGACATGAGTACCACAAGTGGGAGGCATAGTTTTCAAAAACTATACAAGGCCGATTAAGGCGATAGCATTTAATGGCTCATGCTCGCGGATCGTGTCCGTCCGTCTGCAATGATTTCGTTACCCGGAAGGGGGGGTTGTGAATCGGAACTGACTATATATGTTCTCGTCGTCCCTATGCCAGCCGTGATAGGCCGGATCGGTGTCGGCTACTGGGCCTCTATACGTCCTGCTGCAACAGTCATCGGTGGAGAAAGGGGTTGGCCGGAAGCCCATCCTCTGTGGCTTCAAACCCGATGGAAGGCTGCAGCGGCTGCCACGCAACTTTGAGCGCCAATTGCGCTACGAGATCCGATTATGCCTGAGCGAAGGCATGCCTGAGTTCACGTGAAGGTGGTGAAAAGTCCGAAGGTTTTGACGCTACAGCGTTAAAAACCCCGTTCACCAAACATCCTACTTCGGCAGCCGTCCACCTGTGCCGACGTTGGCGTTGTGAGAGAAAAATCACGAGCATTGTGCTGGTAGCTGGCAGCTGACATGGCCGAGCACTAAATTGACGTAGGGCTTCCTGACATTACTTTTGGCAGGCGCTGCCAACTCGGGCCTCTCCTTTCATATGGGAGGGTGATATCAGAATCAGCTTGCCAAGACCCTTCCATTCACGTTACCCCTAGGCCACGCAGGCAACTTCATACGGCTTGGTTAAAGCGGGCTTTATTGCTGCGAAAGCAACACTATACGCCAGCCAGCTCGGCTCGTCGCGTATGCTCGTATGCCTGAGCCGCAAAAGGCAGGAGCTGCCAACTTGGGTCTCTCGTTTCACATGGGACGGTTATGTCAGAATCAGCCTGCCAGGACCCTGGCATTCACGTTACTCCTAGAGCCCAATAAGACACTTTTTTTTTTCTTTATTTCCTGACCGAGGACGTACACAAAAAAGACACATGTGACATCAATAACATAACAAAATAAAAGATCAAGCATTGACTTAAAGCTTCGGCCTTCCTTAGCTGAAGTTGTCGGATTCAAAATCCCTCATAAAATCCCAATAAGACACGTTCATACGGCTTGGTTAAAATGGGGCTTTATATATGTGGGCTAGTAGCCTACGCCATCGCGTCATACCCTTAAAGACGGATCTTAAGTGTCTCCCATATTTAGATGCAATAAACGCCTTTACCACCACCACCTAAAATGCCGGTGAATTTTGATGCGTTCAGCGGAACGCTGGTTGCGTTCGATGCAGCGCTCGGTCGCCCGCAGCCAAAGCTTTCGCTCCACACTCGTATGCCGTAGCCACAAATGGCAGGCGCGAAACTCTCAGGAGACGGCGGGCGGAAGAAACGGATGAAGAGCGCGCTGCACGTCTCTAGAAAAGAAGGAAGAGGGCTTTGGCCGGTTTAATCGCTGAGCCTGGAGACGTCGAAGGTGGTCAGCGCGCAGACTTTGCACAAAGAGTGGGCGAGCACGAGTCGGCCACGCGAGAGTTTCACCGCCGCTTCATGAACAACCCCTTTGGAAGTGTGTGTTCTGTGTGCGACCGGCTGTGGCATAAAAATTATTTAACACTGGTGAGTGAACTTATGCATCCTACTCTTCATTTAGCCACAAGCGTAGCCATGTAGCCGTTGATTTCGCAATTCAACTAGAGTTAACCAGAGCTAAACCGCAGCCAACTTTTTTGTTTGCTGGTAGCTTACGCTATCGCGTCATCGCGAAAGTGGGAGAGAAAACAGAGAGAAAGAGGTGCCGTAGTGGAGTGCTTTGGACCACCGCGCGATAAGGCATTCGCCTCATCACAGTTTAGTGATCCAAAGTGCCCCCCAGATTTTTTTTTTATGGTAATCTGGCGCACTTATGATCACTTACTATAATCTAGGTACATGGTTCATGTTAATTAAGTAGACCCTTCTCTGAGGAACACCTGAATTAAAGGTTAGAAAACTCCAATGGGCGCCATTTTCGTGGCGACAGCTTTCTTCGGGGCGCGAGGGAAACGGCTGAGCGCAGTGGGCGCAGTGCGGGAACGCCAGATTTGCGAACCGCGCTCTCTGCAGTGCGCACTGATGTGAATGTAGTTCTCATTTATGCTCGCAGCTGTATGTCAGTTGCTCACATTATTTGAGAAACGGCATTTACCAATGAATTTTTCTAAGCAAAGCCAAACTGCCAGCCGCCAGATATGTAGGAGAGTTATGCAGCTCACTGTGAAAGACAACCGCAATAGAAAAGCCCAAAATTTCTGCGTCCGACTGCCTGCACTGACAGATGACGGGACCACAGAATTTTGATAATAACATTCTGCAGGGAGCTGAACATTTGATCACAGTTCTATTTTCTTGCTGAGACTGTCGCCTTTGGCGAATTTCGACAATAAGGTAATCATATTTCTTTAACTGCATGATCCACCAGTTTCCCATATTTTTGTAATATAAGGACTATTAGTGAGGAAATTAATAGAAGTTTGTGGCTTTATTCCTTTGTTTTTGCTGCTTAGGTACTCCATTCAAGCATGGAATGCTTTTTAGCCCCAGTTCTCGACAATCTAAGTGAAACAAGAAAGTAGAGCAGAGGATGGCAAGAACAAGAAAAAGCGACTCGAAAACGCTCTGACTTGAACTGATTGATTTATTCCGGTAGACGGGGCCGGGGGTGTTAACAATGAAACCGCAGGCTTTGTCTCTCGTGGTGATCTCTCTTTGAGTCGTCTTTGTTTAGCAAACAAAGAACCTCCACTTGGTAGAAGCGAATTCGTTCAGTGGAATATCGTCCCAAAAATAGCGCTTTAGCTGACGCCGAAGTCTATAAAGAGGTTTTCACAAGAAGTGACTCATATATATCATGAGAGCAAACAGCTTGCTTCGCGCTCCCATCATCGGGCTCCTTGGACGCCTGCGAGCAGTACCGGAACTCCGGTGTCGCCCCTTCCGGTCTATAAAAGTTTCACCACCACCACCGCTACCGGACCAGGCAACCGCTCGTTTTATCGGCAAGTGTGACCCGCCGTAAAATACTGTACGCCGGTCCTGCAAAGCATTTAATGCTGACGCCCACCTTCGGTGACGAGGCAGGCAGCGTTTTAATTATTACTGTTATTATTAAGCCCGTATGGGCTCCAGTGCTCGTTTGGTTTGATATTGCTTATAGGGACTCAGGATGCCGCAGTGGAGGGCCGCAACGACCGGGATTCCTTGGGTTCAGCAGTCGAGCGCTTTAAGCACTAAGCCCGCTGCGGGACACCCTCGAGATGGGTGTGAAGCTCTGCTTATCTATATAATTGTCTTTGTTATGGCGTACTTCAAGTTGTCCAAGCGTTAAACGGGCTTCACTGTTGTAAGACATCCGGAATACTGGCTTGAGCAGGTGACCGTCAAGAACATGTTATATGCTGGTTAAAAAAGGGGTATATTTTTATATTTGGGCTCTAGTTAGGTGAAATATCCAATGCACGCACAAAAATAGTTCAGAACATCATCGCTGTGTACAAGGAGAGCTTATGTTATCGCTAATCGATAGAGAAGAGCGCATCTTATCGATGCCAAGATTGGGCACGCAGTGTTTGGCGGAGTCCATGTGCAGACAGCCGCGAGCACACCCTCAACTCGATCATCGACTGCCGTTGCCCAACAGCGCACAAGCATCCTCGCCGGCAGGGACAAGCGGCACCGATAGCTGGCGAACAGTTAGGTGAAAATAGCAGGGCCCACGAGGGGCGCCGTCGCCCTGTGCGCGAAAAGGCGCCGCCCACTCCTCGGCCCTCCGGCCGAGGTGCGCCGGGGCAGGCCTCTTTCCCTCGGTTGCTTGACGGAGGACCTGTCCGGAGCGAGCAGAGGCGCGAGCTGAGCCCGGGGCGACGGACCTTCCGCCGCCGGCCCAACTCTTGCCGCGGCGGCCCGGGCGCGGCTAATAGGCGGTTTCTCCGCGCGCCCTCGGTGATCGACCGCGGTGGGGGCCCATTCTCTGCTAGCCGCTGGATCCTGGAGATCTAGTCCATTAGAGGCCGGCCGAAAACGGCTACAGGCGACGCGGCGTCTTCGAACGTCGATCGGCGAGACTGGCGTGCCGCAAGTTGCTAAATTTGTGGCTTCCTTTCACCGGAGTGGCAAAGGAAAGTCTTGCCCCGAGAGGAGCTTACGCCGTCATAGGGTGGCGCGTGCCCTTGGGCGATGTCGCTCGTCACTGCCCACGCTGTGGGCCCCCAGCCGCGCCTTGGGGCACGCCATCGCTTCTAGGTCCGTCGCAAAATAGAGTAAACATTGACGCGGACTTTCCAGTGGCCGTCCTCGGCGAGCTCCGTGATGAAGCGCGTGGCTGACCGATGGATCGATCCGGCTCCTCGTAAAATGTCCGGGGCCGCAACGAACCGCATCCAGCTGCGACGGCTGCCGGCCTCACAGACGATAGTCCCACGCTGCAAGAGCCTGTTAGTAAACAGTTCCGACAGTGGCCTGGCGCGCTTTTCACCCTTGCGGCGTGGGCGTCGCGTGGCCGTTGCCCGCGAGTGAGCCATCGCGGGTGTGGGCGGAGAGGGGCGCTGCTGCGAATACAGATGCGCGCCTGGGTGCCGCGAACCGGTACGGAGGGGCAGCCAGGAGAGGACCAACTCACTTTGTACTCTAATAAGGGTCACATGCGAGGAGACGCAGCGGTTGGCTTTGCGCCACTGCTTGATATGCCCGCCAGAGCGGTTGTCGGCGCGATTGCCCAAGTGAGAAATTACGAGCCCTGCAGATTCATCTTCAAGAGCCTGCGCACACGTCGGTCCCATGATAGTCGCTGGACGTCTTCGTCGCACGACTTCTTTTAATACTCACTTCTTTGTCCAAATGAAAAGTATTCGGAACATGGGCATCAAAACAAATGCATCTGCGAAGGTGTGACGCCCTGCTGTCCAGTCTGCCCGCTTGTGCCCCGGCAGCGGCGTAAACGCGCCATGCGCGCGGCTTCACCCGTCTTCGCGCGCACCTGCCGCCCAGCGCAGCAGGGTTTATCGGGGAACCTTCCGCGTCCACGATCTCCGGTAACTTGGTGCGCTTCGAGAGGAGACCTGAGCGTCGGCCTACTTATTTTGTCTTTCTGTGGAAGACCCGTCTCGCCCATCGGTGGGCGGGGGTCGTCTAGGCCACAAAGGCGTCCGTGCCGCTGATAAGAGACAACCCGTTGGTAGGATTGGACTTGCGCAGGAAGAATAACCGGCCCTTGCGGCTCGCTGCTCTCTCGGACGCCTACGTTACTATATGCACTAAGTAGGCGCGAATCTTTTTCTGTGTCATGGGGCTGTTATTTCAACAGATTCTTTCCTGCTCTAAACTGTGGTTAGAGCGCTCGACTACTGAGCCGGGTTCGATCTCGGCTCTGGCGGTCGCATTTCTATGGAGTTAAACAATATGAAGCCCAGTTCTACGTCAACCCACGGCACTATAGCCTACGACGCCAACCCGAAGCTATATAGGCCTCCGGCGAAACGGGGACCGCTCGCCTCTCTACGTTCCCCGTTTCCGCTTCACCTTTATGTCGCCTTCATCTAAAATAAATGGTGCATGAAGGTTTGTATCTCTCTGAGAATTGCAGCATCGCAAAATTTCAGCGATAAAGCGCCGCAAATTTTGAAACTGATTCTGGATTTGGACCGCAGCTAGGCTTAGGAAGTACACGTTCTTAGGTTGCTATAAAAATATGACGCCAGAAAAACGCACGGGATATTTAAAACACGTGAATATTGCTTTCTTGAAAAGGAAGGTGCTAACTATTGCATTTCACGTAATACGCCTTCTTTCTTTTTTTTCTTTTTCTTTTTCTACAACCAAAACTAAACTATTATAGCTCCGGTTTTGCAATCAGTGTGGACCGAAGTAGAAAGACCGCTACGGAGGGGAGGAGTCGCGTCAGCAGAGCCGATTGGCTTCTCCGGAAGAAGAGGGGGAAAGGAAGGATCTGCGGTGCTTAACTTTAGTGCCTAGAGTATACTGTTGATCGTAATATGGCTAATGCACTACAGTATGGCGGCTGACGGGGGCAAGGTTGCCACACATGGAACCTCTTTTCGCCTTCCCAATCTGAGGGTGAATCGCGGGTCTACTCTTTGCAGCCGGCTGTGCGGAAAGATAGAAGATATAGATGGCAGGCCTGCTAATAGCTTCATTTGGTTCGCCTGGCAGTTAGATCACAGAAAAGGGGTCAAATGACTGTTATCGAAATTCATAGTTCGAAGTTATAACAAGAAAAAGAAAGGTAATTTTAAATTTGGAATCCTCTAAGTGTTTTCTTACTGTCATGTGTCGTGTTTCCTTTTAGAAAAAACGCTGATATTTTACTAGATGTGGCTGGAGAATAATACTGATATCTTTGTTTCCAACATTTAATCATAGACACGGCTTTTTGTGTCCTTTAGGTAGCGGGTCGCATAATAGCGTATCTTGAAATCTCTAATAGCAAAGGGATTAATCACAATGGTTTCAACAATCTTGGAATAAATTATTGTGTTAACTGCCCAGCTTAAATACATGTGTTAACTGTCCAGCTTAAATACATATGTATCTGTGTTTAAACAAAGTGTACGCAATAGTAGCAGACAGCTCAGAACGTATAAAGTTGGATTAACTCAATTAAGCTCCATCCGCTTTCTATGAAGAGTCAACTCAAGGTGCAGCACATTGTGAAGTATAGAAGTTAGATATTAATTGCCCCAATCAGATCGCGACATAAGGCATCGCATGTTATATAATAGATAGAGAACCGCGCACAGATGCTTCCAAACGTGAAACAAATACGTGAATTCAATGATTGATTTCAGTCTTAAAAACCACTTCGTAATGTAGAAAGGGCGCCGCCGCGGTAGCTCAGAGCGCTCGACTAATGAGCCCGAAAACGCGGATTTGACCCCGGCTGCGTTACGGTGAAAGCAAAATGGCAGACATATCCGTGTACTGTGCGATGTCAGTGTGCTTTAAAGTACCTCAGGTGATCGAAATTTCCGGGGCCTTCCACTGCGGCGCTTCTCATTGAAAAGGTCCCATCGGGACATTGAACCCATACCATGCTATTATGTGGAAAGGTACAACAGGCCATATCTTGCTCTGGCCGTTGTTCGCTCACTTCAATTGAATTGTTTCATTATCACTACGCGTGCACTGTCAATCTGAAGACTCCGTGTCGTCTCAACTTAGAAATCGGGTTAGAACGGCGGAGAAGACGGTCCTCCACCGGCAGTGAGCGGGAAACGCTGTTCTTTGAAATAATGAATTGATTGCTAAGAGAGAAGCGGCACAGTAGCTGTCTCACTGTCGGTGGACACACTCACCGCGCGGTGAGGGAAGGTATACGAAGGACACAGTGACAGAGAGAAATGGGCGCATTCTGAGCACGTGCTGGTGGATGTTCTCAGAAGCACTTTGAGTTCGTCCTTGCCAGCGCGAACAGGAACTGCGCGAGCCACACGCAACTCTTGCACGCATAGCAAGCAGTCTAATTCATTCTGAGCTAAATTCTGAAAAAAAAAAAAAAAAAAAAAATCCCGCCGTGGCGATGCAGGGGTGAAGGGCGCTCACTATACTGGGCCCAACGGTTGCGGGATCGAATCCCGGCCGCGGCTGCCGCTTTCCGATGGAGGCGAAAAGCAAGGTACCCGTGTGCTGTGTGCGATGTCGGGGCGCGTTAAAGAAACCCCGGGTGGTCGAAATTTCCTGAACCCTCCACTACGGTGTCTCTCAAATAGCCTGAGTTGCTTCGGGACGTTAAAACCCATAATCCGAAGCCGAAAATCTGAAAAAAAAAAAAAAAAAGAACTGCTGCGTTTGCGCGAATTTTTTCGATTCTGAAATTGCGATTCGACGTGGAAAGCCTCAAATGGAGTAGTTATCATAGCCGTGCTGCGAAACAAAGCACCAAAGTGCACATGAAAGCACTCAATTGGGTCACTATAGCTGGGCACACGGGCGCTAAGCATGGAGTCGGTTCATCAGCGACTCTCCTTGTTGTGAGGAAGTCTGATCGTCTGCGGTGAAGGCCTCCCAGGCACCGCTTCGCTTTATGAAAAGCACAGGACTAATCGAAAGGCTATGCTTTTTTATGTTACGTGATATGACTGTGACGTGATGTGACATGTCTGTGATGTGACTGTACTGTCATCACCCATCCCTCTCTCACCCACAACTTTTATACCCACCTACCCCTCACCCCCAGTACAGGGTAGCAAACCAGTTCCTTTACCGGTTAACCTCCCTGCCTTTCCTCCTCATCTTCCTCCTCCTCCTCCTCCCTGACTGTAGTACACAGCCTGAGCAGCGCGTCATGGCGCCCATCTAACGTACTATAATTACTAGCATGTGCACGGTCCATAGATGCTGCGGCCCTGACGTATACGCATTTGGCTGGCCCCGGTTAGTCCTCGTTCGCTCATTAAGTACACTATGTGATCTATGGTGTATCGAAGATGATCGTTTTTCTATGCGTCTCCCTGGGCAAATCGATGACCGACGATGCAACCGCAGGAATGGAAAACTGCGCTGTGGCAGCTTTCATTCCAGCCAGAGTTGTTGCAGCTGAGACGGGAGCACCGGCGGTTTCGCCCCACTCCACCTCGCTGCAGCCTGGAGGCACTTTTTTGTGTTTGCGCACGCACATCCTGTACCACAGTCATTCGTGATCATTTCTGCTTTGCCTCTATCGTGTGATTCGAACGCTATCTTCTGCGCCGTTTAACGTTGTGTGGGGGAGGGGCGCTTTCTACAGAAGGATGTTTGTGACGTAAATGGCTCGCGGTTGCTTTCTTTTTTTTTTTTTTTTCGCTTGATATGATTATTGCAATCTTAAAGAACACAAGTAGCCAGCGGTCGCAGCTGAACAACTGAATACTTCGCACAAACAGCATATTTTAAGATTCCGCACAAAATATCGTATATCTGTTAAGCTTGTTCGTGCTGACTGGGTACGGGTGAATTGAAAAAAAAAAAAAAAAAAAAAATCCGCGTACCAGGCAAGCTGACATGTTTGTTGCTGCATTGCATAGTGGCAGCTCCAGACGCCTTCCGGCATAGGAGACTCCCGTTCCTGAAGGAGGAATTTCGTGTTGAATATTTGACCGTCTACCTGCTTGATCTTTTTTCCGGAATCCCTGACGATTGGGTAGATTTCCTTTCAAGTATGTGCAGGTTAGTACAGTCAATTCTGAGATCACGGAAATCGCAAGATGGTCCATGGTCAATAGATCAGTCGTTTCATAGATTAATCGGTTCGTCGTTTAATTGATCAGTTTACGCCAATCTGCGAACAAAATAGAACACTTTCTGTGAAGGGCGCCGCATTCTACGCTCTCCGAAAAATTCGGCGTCGGCTTAATCGTCGGCGTTTGGCGACGTGCGTCAAAAATTACTGGCATGCAGGTGGTAGTTGGCAGGTGGCATAGCTAGATGCTAATGGGTCGGCGTGTTGTGTGACGTCAAGAAGCCGTTCGACATGGTCCACTTAGCAGGAGCTGTGAAATTCGGGTAGCTGTTTTGAGATGGGAGGACGAGATCGGAATTGGATCTATTCCTGCGCCACTGAGGCATGTTGGTACGGCATGGTTGAGCAGGCCTTTATTAAGGCGAAAGCCTTTATTGCCTCATGGTTGTCGTCAGCAAAACTGTCACGCTTTTGCGGCGACTCTGATTGGTCTAGACGGGATGACGTCATTGGTTAAGCAGGTCTTTATTAAGGCGAAAGCCTTTATTGCACATGGTTGTCATCAGCAAAACTGTCACGCTTTTGCGGCGGCTGATTGGTCGAGACGGGATGACGTCATGGAGGTCTCGACCAACCATAGAGCACCGCCACAGTACGCGCGAATACGTGCCTTATATGGCCATATGCTAATCGATGATCAATTATTAATTAATGATTGATTAATTAGTTACTGATTACTAATAAAGTACAAATGAGTAATTTATGACGAATGAATTAAAGAACCGCGAATTACTAACTAATGTCTAATTAATTAACAATTACCAATTAGTGACATCTGCGTAATTAATCACTAATCATTGCCGCGTACCCGGTCAAATCAACCAGACAACAATAAAAAAGCAACTGCGAAGATACAAGGAACGCGATCTCGTCGCTGCCAAGCAGAATTCGCTGAATAAATGCACATCGCAGAATGTGAAAGAGTAGTCGCTCGCTTTACTCGTAGCAGCATTCATCGCTACATGCGCAACAGTCGCATAGCAGAATGCAGCACTCAGGCTTTCGCCTTTCATCACTTTAGTCAACAAAGTGTCCTCGAATTTTTATATCTATAGCCGGCAGTGTGAAATAATTTAGTAGCCCAAATAATCGGCACGCAAATGTACAGTCGTGAGCAAAAGTGGAGAGACCACGCTAGCTGCTACGATTGCTTTTTTGACGTATAAAAAGATGTGCCAGAGAAAACTGCTTGGGCAAGAAGGCAAGTATATTATGCATGTTTCCGGGTAGTTTTCTACCACCACCACTCAAAGCGCATGGTCTCTCCACTTTTGCTCACGACTGTACACGTGTGAGATAACAGCGGCACAAATTAAGGCATTAGTGATGAAGCGCGTCGCAGTGTGCATGTATACGCTGCGGCGTCATAGCCTTAAAGGCCGAACATAAGTATCCACGAAAATTTTTGCGTGTCCCTGTACCGAAGGAGCGCACATCTTTAGCCAAAAACACCACCGAAGGAGTTCGCGAACGCTCTCTCGTTCATATCTATATCGTTAGCTCCTGTTACCCCACTTGTTTGTATTTTCTTTTTTTTTTGTGTGTGTGTATGTGTGTCCTTAATTTGATTTCCCCAACGAAGATGCGGTCGACATAAACACATGTTTTTGCTTTGTGCGTTGATTTCGGCATCGTACGCCTTGTGTGCGGCTATATATAAATAAATAAATATATATATATATATATATATATATATATATATATATATATATATATATATATATATATATATATATATATATATATATATATATATATATATATATATATAATATATAGCTGCCGCCAGACCAAGGCACTCACGGTGAAGTAGCGGACAGCTGGAAGCCAACCAGCGCGAGCTCTTGATCACGTTGCTTCGCAAGTGTCCGCAGGCAGGGAGAGGCGAAAGTGCATACGAGCATGTATGTCATCTTGCTGACTAGTGTACTACGTTCGGGACGGGCACTTTGTGGCGTCTGTGAACGATTACGGCTTGGTTTGACGTCTAGACACTGCACCCGAGGAATGCGGTAGTGGAGTTGATAACCCGGGGTTCTGTAACGAGCACTGACACACGGGTGTTTTGATTTCTTTTTTCTAAAGTTTGCCTTCATTGTAATGCAGGGTTCGTCTATGTGCCGTCAGGATTAGCAGCCAATTGACAAAGACAATAATGTTCTCCAGATCACTGATCCTCCACTCCATTCACAAGGGTTATTCATTCTTCTTGCCTTAGGAGTGTGGCAGGCATGGAGGTCACAGACGCGCTCCTTCGGCGCGCACCACGACCCTCCTCACAATTAAAGTTTCACTTTCTCCGCACACCTCAGCTCCACGATTGCTCACCGTTTCAGTCTTCCATACATGCCCGATTCACTGCATTCATCGCAGCGTTTCGGATGTGCGGAATTTTCACATAGAGGCGAGGCATGGATGAGCGCTCGATCGCGCGTTCGGTTATGCTGATCCATTATGAGAACGTAGCCTCATCGTGGCTGTGGAGACGGGCGTAGGTTTTTTTCTTTGAGCGCGCTGCTCTCGTTCCATCTCGGCGGCGCGCGCACAATTTACGAGGGGGGAGGCAAGCTGCGGGCGCAGCCACTCGTAGGAGCGATTGCGTGGTCGTCGTCGTCCAGCACCGAGCCGGGTCGCGCGGGCGCGTAAAAGCGAATCTGCCCGCAGGCGGCGACATACGTGCGCGCTTGCATTCCGCGCCGGCGGCCCGCCCGGGGCGACCGGGCGCATTCCGAGTCGGCCGGAGGAGAAGCGAACAAACACGCGCAGCGGCCGATGCGTGCCCCTAGGCGGTGCCAGCCGGCGGCTGCGCCGAGCAAGGGTTTCATTTGCGGGCCCGCAGATAGCAGCAGCCTCATGTCCGCGGGACCCCTCTGAGCCCCCAGGCGCACTTTCTCCCACACGCCCAGGGGGCTACGCCCGTCCACCAAATGGAAGGAGTGGTCGATGGGGCTCGAAACCACTCTGCCTTGAAGCTGCGTCATTGACCACAAACACTGTTTGGCGGGGTGGGGGAAGACAGGGGCTATTCTCTCGGCTTGCCGAGTAGCATCCTCTTTGAGCAGCGTGGGCGAACTAGAAACAGCGAGAGCGCCTCGCCTAACCAGAACCAGCTCTTGGAAAAGGTCGTCCCCGCTCTCTGCAAAGCAGAAATAAGGCTCTATAACTAATCTAGCGCCGTTAGCGCGCAGCCTCGCCAGGCCATATATACTACAGACAGAGGCGTAGTTGCATATCGCACTTGGCCGGTTAACTTTGGCCATGCGTTGTGCACTTTTAACCATCCGATAAAAAGTGAGTTATAAGGTCGGAGAACCCGACTAATGACGCAACGCAAAACCTCGCTACAGCGACGCGCCCTCTGGGCATCTAATTTGAGCGCCGCGCGCTTTATCGATCGGATCCGTGTTTACAAACGCGCCTGCCAGTGCCGCTCAGCACGTGGGCAAGTGTGGAGGCCCATTCGATTCGGTGGTGCGCATCGCTCGTCGTGCCGCCCTTAAAGACAGGAGCAACCGAAGGAATAAAAGAAGAAACCGCGCGTGTCTAGCCTGTGAGCCGCCACCGAAACGATCCGGAAATGGCGCCTATGTAACTCAGGTCTGTGCTCTTTCGTTCGGACGTGGGAGAATAATTGCATGTTTCCAAAGCCAAGTAATGCTCGTGTCTGCGCTAAGTTTGGAGCCTTGTTGGGGTAACCACTTAAGCACTACGCTTGCGTGCACCATTTTGCCCCCAGTGAGACAGATTACAACAAAGTATCGACGGCAAGTAGTAGAACGAGGCTGCAACAATACGCGCATATGAATAATTAGCACAAGCTTACGTTTATTATCAGTTCCTAATTCAATCTACACCAGAAATTGCGTGCGTAACGTGCGGACTTCGGCAAATTTTGGTTTGTGGACTGATGGCCGGCCGTGGTCGACCATGGTGGTCTCTAAAGTCCGGCCGTGGTCTCTAAAGTCTGGGCGTTCCCATCAACGTATAGACAATTTCCAGTCGTAGGTGTTTCCTTCCTCTACGACCTCATTATATGCTCTCTGCAGAAACATGCAACAGCTAGCATCTTGTGCCGTATTGTGCATTATTACATACGCGGTGGATTTCATATCTAGATCAAAATTACAAATATCAAGGTGGAGCTCGAGAGAGGTAGTTGGCTGCCGGGAGTAGGAAGTCGATCTAGATAACGGGACCAACTTGGAAGGCTCCCCGATTGGTGCTGCACAGGTGACTATACTCACCGCTGTCCAATCACACATAGGGTGCTCAATCAACTTAATTTTTTTAAGCAGTAAAATTCACATGTAGACTACGCATGCGGGTCCGACGAGGGAAATATCCAGTCCCGCGCTAGGGATAGCCATGTAACAAAGCTGGTGGCTTCGGTTGATCGCGTGGTGCATGATTCAAGGGGTCAAATCACATGTGATGCACCTCCAAAAAATGCATCTGCCCCCGCCGCCCAACGAGCCTCCACCCTCCAAAAGTTTACCGCGAAAGCAAATTAGAAGACTCAAAAGCATGACGAGGTGATCAGTATAAAACCTAAAGGTACGTGCGAGGCTAACGCTCTAAGCATCATCAGGGTCGACGCTCGCCCTCCGACCTTCCTAGGCGAATACTTCTTGTTTCTTTAGCTGAAAATCATAAACAAAGAGCTTGAGCAACACAACCCTGCTATTCAGGCGGCTATCAGGCGTTTACGCAACGTGTACCAATAGCATGCATCAAGTAGGCGTCCTCCGACAGTACTGTATAGTCATATCTAAACAGACGTCAAGCTTCAGGAGAATACACACTAACGTTGTGCTGTCGCGGTGTTGTTGCGGAGCTGTGTTCTCGCTGAGAGTGTCTCAGGCCGTTCGGCGGGTGGCGACCATTCGCTGCGAGGTGGGCTCCTTGCCTGGAATGGACACCTGTCGAGAGCACCTTGCAGCACGAGTTGCAGTGATCCCCGCAACCAGACGCCGTAGGTCAGCCTTTTCTCGCGTGCTAACGGCTCATAATCCGCTGCTTATATCTATTTTAGCAGTGTTAAATTCAGGCCGGCCGACCACTCGAAGTGCTTGCTTGGAATGAGTATTCGCATCGTGCTGAGTTCCCGCTACCAGTGCTTACCGCGGGATACTTTTAGGCTGTAAAGAAAGATGAAAAGCGCTAGCATCGCGCCAAGGGATTAGAGCTGCCGGTTCATAGGAAATGCGATATTCCGTGGCAGACTCGTCTTTCAGCGTTGTATCATGTCGCAACACGTAGTGCCGTGTCTTGTGCACTCTTCTGTTAACTGAAAACCGCACGCCGCAAGCAACAGGGCTGCACCTCGCACAAAATATGCTTCGCTGCGATTTCTTCGATGCATCGACATCGCGACTCCTGGCACGCTCGTCCCTCCGTTCCGGATTATGCGCTGGCTGAATGGAGCAGCGCGGGACTGAAACGGCTAAAGCTGATTTTATTTTTCGAAACCTCTCGCGCAGCAGCGTCTTCGACGAGTGCTTATCGCTTTGCAATGCGCACTTATATGCCGGGCACGACGAATGCGACAGTTCTGGGAACGAAAGCCAGCCCGCACGAACGCGCACTCCCGTCGCGCGAGGCCGTCCGTGGCGGTGCGCTGAGGCGGCGGCAGCGCCACCTTTCGCCTCGTGGGTTTGGTGAAACAGCGACATCGGTCAGGCGCCGGTGAAACGGAGAGGGCCCGCCGCTTCGTCCTCGTCATCCATCTTGGGGCCATTATGCAAACTACGAGGGAAACTGCGAGTGATCGTCACCAGGCGCGCGTCTGTGGGGGCGAAATCCCGGCGGCCTCGCGGGCCGGCCCATTCGTCATGGCGTTCGGCCCGTCCGTGCTCTTCGTCATGATTAGCGATACGCTATCGAAAACAAGGCTTCCGCGCATGTGAACCGGGTCCCGGGATTGCGGCTCACGCCTGACTTGGTATCCGCCCCGGTCGGAAGGAGCCAGGCTGCCGCCGCTGTAAGCCTCCGCGCGGAGACGAACTGCCATGAATCATTTACGCAGATTATGGCCTTATGGCACTGTCAGTGTGTTGTGCGGCGCCTGTCACGCACGATGCTGCAAGCGGAAAGCGCGCGGATGACCGCGAGCAGGAAAAGAAACACCACGTTCTCGCGGAGGTTGTATCTCTCAAGTGAAAGGATGATGCGTTTGTAGACATGTCCAAATTGGTCGGACTCCTCGTGCGCCTCGGTTATAAGTTCTTCGAGCCGTAGTTTGCCTTGTTAATCTACGCTTGGGGTGAAGACAGCGTTGTGAGGCTGCGGCACAATAATAGCAATTGTTGCGGCTTTTCGCTATGGAGATTTTCACGGCTTCTGAATTATTGCTTAAGGACTCCTTCGCCGTAGTATAGGGGCTGCTCGAACAAGAGTGACTTCATAGTCTAGTTGGTACTGTATGGTTGGAGCGCACTGAAAATGTGTTTTATTTCCTCCGAAACAAAACATCAGCCGTTAGTCAGCGCTATTCTGTGATCTTTTCCTTTTCCGCGTCCTTCGACAAAGCGGACGACTTCGCTTCTCTGTTTCTTTTGATGGCCAAGCTGTCCTCGAGCAACGCTTTCTTTTTCGGTTGCGTCTAGCTGCATGCGGTACATGTCGATCTTTTTCGTGTGTGTGAGAAGCCGTATGCGCGTTAACGGTTCGGAAGGCTAAGTTGAGAAAAAATTGTGTTAAATTCTTATTTGTTTGTTTGTGATACACTCAGGGCCCGTATCTGGCGATACAGAGATCAATGGAATGCATGCATAAGAGAATTCCCCTGCAGCCCTTCCTGCACGGCTTTCATAATCTAGCAACGCACCCGAGTTTAGCTTACTTACTGAAAAAAAGAAATCAATAGAACGTTATCGCGCCCAGCTTACCATGACCCATTCTTTCATGCACGACACACATGCGACGTTAACGCCAAAGACGATATCAATAACGGCATAGCGATACGTCAAATCTTTCCAGCTTGCAACTGTTACGAAGATGCCCTTTTGTCATCCTTCAATTTACACACACGGCGTCATATGCACGCAGTGTATAAAGCCTTCGTCGAAAACGTGCAGCCCTTCCTGGGTCATGCAATGTGGCTTGCTTCGAACTGTCAAAGACTCCAAATCTCCGGTAATGGGGAGGGGCTCTCTTCTTAGTCTTCCAATAGTGCTGAGAGCCCCGCTACACGGCTTGGAAATTTATAAATATGCATCGTTTATAGGAAAGAAAAGTAAAAAAAAAAAAAAAAGAAAACCTCTCGGATTCCTCACCTTTTTGCTCTTTCGTGCTTGGATTCTGGCGCAGGAGTTGGATGGACCCGAAGCTGATGCTGTCCGCCTCGCCGGACACCAACTTCAGCCCCAAGATCTCCGGCATACCTTGCGTGGCGGCTGCCTCCCGCTACACTGCGCCCGTGCACATCGACGTCGGTGGCACCATCTACACCTCATCCCTGGAGACTCTCACAAAGTACGTTCCCGCGCTTCGGTGTCAGTAGTGTACGGTGTCGCGAAGTCCGGCAGAACGTAGAAAGGAACAGGTTGCGCAGGTCTCGTCAGAGCACTGTCTTCTAATACTGAACACGCACAGGAAAACAAAACAGGTACTTGCATGACTCGTGTAGCCTATCACTGGAACCGAAACTGCAAGGTTAGACTTGTTTTAGTTGCTTGGGTGGCTGTCGACTCTGAATTGCTCTCTGCTGGTTATAATTTAATAGATAGGTTTACAACAGGGTCATCCTATATGTATTTAGGGCGGTGCCGGAGTAGGTTTACAACAGGGTCACCCTGTAGTTAGGGGGTTGCCGAGGGTTCCGCACAGGGTGCCGCCAGTGCGCACATTAGCAGAACATAAATGATGTGTGCTCCTTTGGATTAGCGGGCCACGCTAACTCAAAACCTGCAGAGTGCCGTGATGCCCTAATGCCGGATAAGGTCGGGCATTTCCGGTGAAAAATGCAAACTGCGAAAGGAATAGTGCTCTTTAAAAAGGGAAGTCGAAATGAATTTTGCAATTACCGTCCGGTGTCTGTCTTACCTATATTTTCAAAGCCTTTTGAAGAAATGATATGGTCGGCTTTTAAACTTTGTTAATCGCTGCAATTTAGTCACACAACACAACACCACTTTGGGTTCCGGAAAAGCATGTCTACCTCCCCCCCCCCCCCCCTCCCCCAGAGTTAGCCCTGCTTCACAAAAAAAGAATATATGGCTGCTCCTGGTTGGATGTCAAGGAGTAATTACCCTTATTACAAATTCTACTCCACCTTGGGGGATTCCCCTAAATGTTTGATTTAAAAAAAAAGGAATATATTTTAACGTAGTTCGAAACAGAGTAAAAGATTCCGAAAGCACTGTAGAATTAACCAAACTTTCTCGAGTAACCGGTGTGATCTCTCGTTTCAGATACATGCTTTTCGCTAAAACTAAAATACTGGTATGCCCCGCCGCGGTGGTACAATGGTTATGATGGCCGACTACTGCGCCAGAGTTCCCGGGTTCAATCCCGAACGTCGGCGGCTGCGCTTCGATGGAGGTGAAACGGAGTGGCGTCCGTGTGCTGTACAATGTCAGGGCAAGTTAAAGAACCCCAGGCTGTTCAAATTTCCAGAGTCCTTCACTACGGCGTCTCTCATAGCTTAAGTTGCTTTGGGACGTTAAACCCTACAAACCAAAGCAGAACAAACTAAAATATTGTTCCATAATTCCCTTCTCTATTCCCACGTTAATGACTGCCAACTTGTCTGAGGCACAACTACATTTTCTAACTTACAAAAGATATTTGTTATGCAAAAACGATATCTGCTACATGTACACAATGCAAGTTATAACGCAACCTCAGTAGAGTTCTTTTACTAGACGTGGAGAAAACTGGAAGGCCGCTATACCAAGCCTGAATTCTGGCATGGAGCATTTGTGTTATTCTCTGCCATGACTTTTAAACTATTATCAGTCAGTTAATTTCGATTTATTTAGTTCTTCTACTGCTGGACTTAGATGTTTGAAGATTTGAAAACCTGTTTCCATTTATCCTGCAGGTGCTTGTTTAATCTGGCCGGAGTGTTTCATGTTTGTTCCGCACTGATCAAGGGTCTCGATTCGATTATTGGCCTTGTTTATTCTTTGGTGCTGTCCAGAGCTCGCCTTATATATGGGGCTGCGGACTCGTAAAGGTGCCTATTGGAAGCTTTTTTTTTTTTTTTTCGTAGTTCGCCATCTGTTGCGAACATGGTGGGAGTAAAGATTTGATTTGATTTGATTTGATTTGATTTGAACACATTGTCGTCCGTTGAAGCGGGTACCCCTCGCCTCACCACCATTTCGTCATTGCCACTGCGCGGCGGGTCACGTTCGCGGCTGGTGAATGGTGGACGGAGCTTTTCGTTTGCTCTCAAGGGGCCGGCGCCACAAAACTGCTAATACGCCATATAGCGAGATTAGGACAGCGGCCAGTCTAGTGGATAGGCGTAATTTGGTTGCCATGAGGGTAAGTCGAAAGCGCGCGTGGTGTTAAAAGGCTGATATTTCTAGTTTGAAGGAATGGGTTACAAAATATCTAGTTTCGTGAAAAACAAAAAACAAAAGCAGTCTTTACCATTGTTACTTTTTCTGTTTATGCTGACGTAACTAAAGCAGTAAAAAAAAAAAAAAAGTCCGATATTTACAATTTCGCGCCTCACATCGTAGCCGAAGTATAGCATTGCGGGCGGCTAAGGCAGTATAAATGCGGCGAGCCCTCTACTGTAGAACTATTGCGGGTACACACTGCAAAGCAGCCGCACGCAGCAGAATAAGGGGCCCTGAGCTTGGGTCTCCTATCTGAAAATCCCCGTTGAGTTTCGTAAACACCTACACCTTCGGGTAAAAAACAAGAGATCCCCTCCTTTCGTCCGTTGGGAACTCCAATAGGGGTGTATAGCTGATAAATCTGAGGGCGGTCACAGTAAAGCTTTGTCACCTATTTATTTATTTATTTATTTATTTATTTATTTATTTATTTATTTATTTATTTATTTATTTATTTATTTATTTATTTATTTATTTATTTATTTATTTACAAATACTGCTGTTAGAGACAGCAGGGGTTGGTTATACAGCGTTTCAGAACAATATCAGGTAATATTATTAGGCAGTTTCTGGCTGATATTGGTTAGTCGGCAGAAAACGCAGGGAACCATCTAAGTTATTCCATAATTCAATCGTCCGTGGAAAAGAAGTAAACTTAAAACAATCTAAAAATGGAGTGAAAGGAAATATGTTCAGTGGGTGAGCCCGTCGGGTAACTCGTGCTATGGGTGCGATCAGTGTGATAGGCGTGAATGCAGAAAGTGCGTGTGGCTGGGATCCGCAGCTGGTTTCCCGTAGGAATGAAGGCGGGGAGGCAAGGAAGTTCAGGTGACGATGACGCCGGTTTGCACTCCAAACTACGAGGGTAAGCAAAAAGACTAACGACACTTTTTTGGACTGCGGTTTATTTTCAGAAAGGTATGAGGTAGTACACGCACATTATTTCAGAGCGCAGCCCTTATGCACCAATTCGGTGGTTGAGCCACGTCGCAGTTGCCGGTGTAAGAAGAGCCACGAGCGAGCGGCGCCTGAGCTCGTGGCTCTTGTTTCTTTTCTTCCGAGAAATTCTCCTTGCCCCTGGGAAAAAATAAAGAGGGCTTTGTAACCGCACATAAATATATGCACACAAACATCTCTCTTTCTCCTTCCAAAAAAAAAATGATTTGCCGTAATATATTGCATACACGCTTAAATAGCTGAGCTCAAATGCCGCTTAGGGAGTAGTGATCGTCCCTAGAATTCTTTTTTTTTTTTTTTCTGCATTGTCTCCTCTCTGTTCAGCGCAGCTGGGATATCGAGCCCCGAGCTTGCGTATTCGTTTTCTGAAGGAGGCTTTCGGTTGGTCGCGATGCACCTTTGCACCGCTTCCCGTAGGTCTCGGTTTGGAAAATCGACGACTTTGCAAGCAGCGTTGAGCGGCGTAAACAGACGAAATTCTTTGGGTGCGAGATCTCGACCTTGCCCCGCCGGGGTGGCGAAGTGGTTACGGCGCTCGACTACTGTGCCCAAAGACGCGGGATCGAATCCTGGCCTCGGCGGCAGCTTTTCATGGAGGCGAAAAGCAAGGCGCCCGTGTGCTGTGCGATGTCAGTGCACGTTAAAGAACCCCAGGTGGTCGAAATTTCCGGAGTCCTCCACTACGGCGTCTCTCATAGCCCGAGTCGCTTTCGGACGTTAAACCCCACAAACCAACCGAGATCTCGACTGTAGGCAGCGTGTTATTATAAAAGCCTGTCACGAATTGAACCCCTTTCACACCCTGCGACTAAAGAAATCGGATCGCTGCTCGTTGTTCCTCCTTGGTTCAATGTCCAAACTGCTGGTGTAGCTGATATGACGCGATCAAGATCAGATCAAGCATGCGTGAACACAGCCGTACGAACTCGACGCATGCATGCTCTGACGGCAGCATGAGGCCCGTCTGTGCGCGCTTGCATCGCTGACTGCACGTTAGAGCGACGTGCGCAAAGCGGTGCAAAAGTGGCTTCACGACTAACCGAAAACGTTCTTTTTTTGGAAGGATTACAAAACTTGTCAACCGATGGACCTAGTGCATTGAAAATGGAGGAGGCTATGTAGAAAAATGGTGTATGTATTATGCACGTATAGCTTTATGCAAATTACTTGAGACGGTGCAGAATAATGGCAATACGAAGGCAAAGGGCTCGGCCGTTCTTAAATGACTTTTCCACTCGTTTTCGCGTCATTGTGGGATTGATCTGTGCATCTGCTGCGCCAGGCGCCCAAGTGACGACAGTGAGCTGTGTCTTGCGAGCGTTCATGATTCAGACCACCTTCTTGCCGACAGGCTGGCGGCGCCCGAGGCCGAGACCAAGATCTCTTTAAGGCTGGCACGGCACGGAAGTGTCCAGTAAGCTCGTGTTGAAGGGTCGCCCAGTGAGCCATCGACAGCTAGGAGCAGGCGACGCTGTCTGGTCTCACAACGGAGGGAGGGGAGGGTGGGGGGACCGCACTCCCCTGTGGCAGTGCGCCTCTCGATGACTGCTCGAACCTCGCTTGGGACGAGGCGCCCTGCATGCGACGGGATTCCTTTTCAGCTGCCTGTCCCCCTTGCCTTGACAGGTGTCGATTACATTGGGGCCCTTGGTGCTAATGTATACCCGTGGTTGAAGCAGACTCATAACGGCACTCTTGTACCCACGAATACCCCCCTCTCTCTCTCTCTCTTACTATTTGTGATTTTATTATAAAAATTGGGCGCTTAGCCGAGGAAAACAGATCTTATGCTCCTGGAGTATGAGGACAGATATCTGTTCTAGTAGGTTCCTCTCTCCTAACTTCGCCTGCTATTTTGTTCTTTTGCTCTACTTTTGATTACGCGGCCGTGTACGAAAGCTTGCGGTCTACCAGCGTGAGCTGAATTTCACGTATCGGTCGAGTGAAAGAGAAATGCAATTATTGGTATACAGTGAAATGAAACGGTCTACATAACAGCCGCGTCGATATTGCCGCTTTCAGGCATGCGCGGAAAGATGACCTCGAGACAACCGCGACGGCGCCAGGAGAGGACAAAGGCTGTACGCATATAGGAAGAGGGCACCACTTGTGGGGAGAGGGATGGCATTTTTTTCCTAACATGCTTTTGAGCCATGACAGGCAATCGACGGCCGACTGCAGTGGCAAGGCCAAAGCCTGGTGCGGCGTTTCTCCGTGGTCGCCTCATCTCGACAGATGACTTCGATTAGGGCCGTGAGGAAAAGAACATTTGAGCCAGCTTGACAAACGAGCGATCATCGGGCAGAGTTCAGGGCCGTCCGTGAATTATCAATGAAGAGCCGCGCCGCCACCGCCTTTGAAACACACACGCAAAGTAGAGAGATAGAGAGAGACACAACGTCCGCGTTTCTTCGGCCCGGGGCAATCCGCATACTTCGTATATGCCCGCGTCGAGACAAAGCAATAAAGAAGAGACGGGCCCCGCGAACTCGGCAGCCCCGAGGGCCAGCCGCGGAGGCAGGCGCCGACCGCATTCATTAACAGCGGCGCAGCCCGATGGCCTCGGGCGGCGAGTGGCGGCGGGGCCCGTCGTCGCGGGGACCGGATTAGAAGACGTCTCCGCGGGGCGTTCTTCGACGCCGCTGCTGCTTTGATCCCTGAGGCTGGGACCGCGAGGCGCCTCGCTTCCGGCCGCGGGCTCTCTCTCTGGAAGCTACGTCGGCCCGCCCTTGTGCCGGAGTCAGCGTCATGTAGACGACACTATTTGGCACCTTGATTTGTCATAGCTGCTCCGATCATCCTATTCTGATTTAAAAATACCCATCGGCACGCGACGCTGGTCTCCAGCAGTGGCTGGCTCGCGCCTCCACTGACGCGTCTGGTACGCACGACTAATTCGCGACATTCCGAGCGACTCCAGCATTATTAGTTCAGCTCCCCAAATCCTCTCTTTCTACGGCTGCAGAATCATTCCTCCTGCGGTTCTCCGAAAGAACTTTTTCCTGTTCCGCTTCCCGCATTTCCTAATTGAAGTCGAGGTGTACAGCCAACGTAACCAAGAAAAAAATATTGTGAGTGAAAATAATTACATCTTTGTATCGTGTCAGTGACACACCGTCACGCACGAAATTCACCCTCCGCCCTCAACTCACTTTGCCCACGGTTTCTGACCGCGTCGAATAAATCCTACTCCAATTCTAACGGTGCTCCCAAGTCCTAGGGAAGTTCTAAGGCGTGGCCATGGCGAGAACATGCAGTACGTGGAAGCGTAGCTGACCGAGAATGAACTAAACTTACAGACCTTACGGAGTGCATGGAAGGGTGGAAAACAAAACGAGGCGCGGCTGCTCTGGCGAACGCTACTTGTCTGCACGCCGGTCCAATTTCGTCGCTCGCGCGGCGCCCTGCGCCGATGCGACGTGCGCCAGCACCGGGCGACCAGTCGTGTGAGCAGCGGCGCGCGACCGCCCATCACGGCCCCTTTGAAAGGCTGCAATCAGCGGCGCTGCGAAAGCGGTCATCACTCGTTGCGCGGCTCGGGTCGCTCAGGCGCGCGCCGGATGTCGCGGGAAGCTCTCTCGCACGCCCTCCACACTCCCTGCTCGGTGAGACGGCGGGGGCAATTTGGTCTTGGCGTGTCAGCCTAGTACCTATCGGTGGCGCAGTCGTCGCATGGCCGCTCGCTCCGATTCCATGCTACACGTGTTCGCCCGTCTCCAATCGCAGCTGTAGTCTGTAGTTGCATAACTTTATATATATATATATATATATATATATATATATATATATATATATATATATATATAACAATAGCCCACTGTTGGCAGTGGGCTGTGTTACTGCGCTAATCAATGTTACACCTGCTACGAGTATACGAAATCAATGTTCCAGGTTTCGAATCTGTTAACGAGTCAAGGCACCAGAATTTTTGCGCTGAAGCGTTTCGTTCAGGTAAGAAGGAAAGCTTCTCATGACGTCACGCAAACTATGACGTCACGCGGTCTCATGACGTCACGCAAACTACCAGCTGACCTATCAGTTCCCGTTAGAGGCATACTCGTGATTTCTGCAGAAAATCCAGCGTCGGCGTTGTAAAGTCAAAATAACGGACAGGTGGTAGATGACGTGGCCGGGAACTGTTTCGTTGGCGGATTGTGCGACGTAACGAAACCATGTGATCTGACAAAATTGAGAGGAGTGGCCAACTCATTTGAGGATGGAAAAGTGGGAATAGACTTTCCAGTGCCCTTGCATTACGAGTCTTGACACGCTACTCCTAAGCCACGCAGGTTTGGTTTAAAGGCGGGTAGTCTTTCATATAACGTGGTAGCTTACGACTGTACTCTATTAGTATGTGGGAGGTAATACAGGTGCCAATTAAGGGGTTAGTAATTAAGCGAATGGTAAAGTGCATGTACACCAAAAAGGAGCCTCATGGGGAGCTGCAGGCGGGACCGAGACATTAAGCTGTCGCTTCGTAAAGGCGAAGCTGGAGTGTTAAAATAAGTTAAATTGGTTCACAGGAAGGGAAAGGAGTAGTAACTGTCACACTTGCTCTGTGGACACCCGAACCCTGAATTTATTTTACGTCCCTGATTTTCCCCCACATTGTTGACTTTCATTTAGGGATTTTTGCTCTTTTTAATTCATCTTGTATTGGTTTTAGGCCGCAGAAGAGCTTTGGTGGTCCAGCTCCTTTCCTCTTTAATTTGTTATTTTCCTCAGATAAAATTGTAAAATGAGAGAACAGGGCTTGTAACATTAACACTAACGGACCTTTAACACTAATGCGCATCCGACATAAGACCGAGCCTCCCCACCCAGTACACGATGTGGATGCATTAAGCACTGCCACCGCTAGGTCATTTGCGTCACGTACTCGTATTCGTCATGTGATTTCTTTCTTCTCAGATGCACCACTCCACGATCAAATTGTTCATTACGAAAAGGGTGTTTTACTCTCTCTCACGTCAATATACGTACGGGTGTATTGCGAGCATAATCCGGCACAATCGAGGGGAGTAATTACTCTCAACTTTCATTCCGCTTGGTAGGGCTTTGCACTGGATGTATACGAACCGGTTCTTGCCATCGCGTGCCGGATGAGGACGCCGTCCAGCGGCAGATTTTAGGCTAATAAGGGAGACAGCTCTTTTCTTGAGCGAACGCGTTCCTGCTGCCATCTTTCACGTTCGCCGATTGCGGAGGTGAAGGAACAGTGTTTTGCAGGCTATTCGCAAATGACCGCCTTCGCGCCTCACACGAGGGGCTTATCTTCGCTCACTGGAAGGCAGTTCAGATTTAAGTGCGTTTATGATTCTCAAAACAGTGCGAAGGACGCGGACAAAGACGGAAGATGACACACGCGATACCAATTATCTTCGCCTGCGTTCTTTCTTTTTCTGTTTTAAGAAGCATGAAATACCAACTGGCCTACACAAACTCTATATCAACAACTGCAGCTAAGATGAAAAAAAAAAAAAAGTCACAAAAGCGAATCAAAAGCTTCGACGAATCCCGTATATTGCGGGTAATTCTTTTCCATTGCAGTCAGTGTTCTGGAACCATCCTTTTATCTCCGAATCGCATAGGTAGCGTTGCTCGTGCGCGGGTGTTCTCAAAAAACAACTCTCGCGACGCCTCCGCGCCCGGCTCGCGGCATTTAGAACTCTCCTTGGGGCATGCGTCGCCGAGGCCGTTTGCGATCATCAAAGTTGCGGCCGGCTATTAATCTTTATTCGGCCGCATCGCCTTTCACGTTGTTTTACTCAAGCTCATGATCTCTTTCTCTACAACCAGATTTGGCTTAATTGCAGCGGGCCGTGTGCTCAGGCGTGTGTAGAAGGCGTCTGGAGTATGGTAAAGCAAAGTGATCTTTCCCACAACCTTGGCGTCTTCCACGTTGAACCGTTCGCCCGCGGCGGTGTCATGGCAGCTAGCGCGGCAATTGAGCAGTTGAAATGATCGACGACAAGCCTCTGGCCCGGCCTCGCCACCGCCGCCGTCAGCTCGCCAAAGCTATACACGGGCGCGGTCAATCTCTGTCCGATCATCGCGCGCACGACCAGGCGCGCCGTCCCTGCTGGCGCGGTTCCGTCGCCTGTCCTCTCGGCGCGCGTCGAGTGAGCTCGGTCCTGATGGACGGGGTGTCTTTCTTTGCTTTTCACTCACCCTGTCGTTCTGCGGTGACTGCTCCGCGCACTTGTATGCCGATCCTTGTCCGCAGGAGTGCTATCACGCAATGCATGAAAGATTTTTTTTTTTTTCTGATTCTGCACTTTCTTGATAATATTTGTCGTGCCCGTGGCCAGACTATTTCGGCTTTGCTCGTCCTGTGGTTCATGCTGACGCACTACCAGTTGAAACTTTTTTTAATGGAGGCAATGGGTCAATATTTTCCGTTGAAATCTGCTTTCAGTGCTGCGATGGCGCATCAGGCCGGTGGTGCGGAGTGTGCTTTAACACAGCGAAGCAGCGCGGCTGCGAACGATCGGTGTGGTCATGCCCGCGGACTTTGGGGTCGGCACTAAATGAACCATCAAGTTTCACATTTGCACCGCCTGCCTTATCTCTAGGTTGCCTTGCCTAGTGATACCCCGCGGATGCGCTTCACGATGTTACAATCCGCTTTCTCCTTTTGCCGCTAATCGGCGTTTTCCTCCTCTGGTCGAACACAGTGTAGGCTCAAAAGGAACCCGGTGGCTCATTCACTTAACGAGTGTCCCGCGCAGGGGGGCGTTCGCTAAAACGCGGGCCCGGGAAGTTTGGCTCGTGTGGCAGAGTTTTTGCGGGGAGCTCGTAATGCGCCCCCTCGCTGGGCGCCAAAGAGCTCGAAACGCAGCCGCGGCAGACGGGCGCACTCAGTCCACTGCGGCCGGCCGCATCTGTGAACGCTTTGCACCAGGTAATTACTTAATAGGCGTCCAATTGCACGCGCGCGCCCACAGAGGGGGATTCGCGCGCCGGCAGCCCGGCGAGATTAATGGCGGCCATTCTCGGGCTCCGCCGGCCGAACTGTTTGCGGTGATCCGGCAGGACCCGGCCTCCGCGTGCCGCGTCGAACGAGATGCGCCCGAGGCGCGACGGTGGGTTCCTCGGCGTCCCTCCGCTCCGGGGAGATTTTAGCGGCGTCATCCGAGGATTACTCTCTCAGCTTCCCGAGATGCGCGTGAGAAGTGTCAGGTGCTGCGTGCCCTCCGGTGGTATTTCCGCAACTAGTTCTTCATGGATTGAATGCAACTGGTGTTACAGCGGCGTTTTGAGTACGCCGAGCCGGCTCTTGGATGGGCATCCCTATTGGAGCTTGAAAGACAAATATCAGATTTTTTAAAGACATTCTATGAGCCGTTAAGCAACCAGTAATCGAACAAGCAGAGATTGGGAGTTAGCAGCGAGGCAGCATTCATTAAGGCGCCCTCAACACAACGGACGTAACCAACCACGTAGTTGTTATGCGTTTGAACGTATAGCTGTCATATAAAAGGACATGCTTGCTATAGAGACGCCTAAGGCCTTCGATATCCTTATAAAACTCGTTTCTCTTCTTCTTTTCCAACGTCTTTCGCGGCCGTAAGCTTGAACGATGCAATACCAACTCTCCCCCCTGTTTTAACGCAGGCAGTGAGCCCGCGGGCACAGTCGGAGTTAAGCTTCGCTTCAGTTCAGAATGCTTTTCAGAGCGCTCACATGGCACCTCGACGGCACCCCAACCTTGCTTTCGGGAAAACCAACCCCCACTTTGGCGACGAGGCATTGGCACCTTCAAGTCGAAGCGCGGGTCGGCTTCTGTATATACTGGCGTCAAAGGAACGTTAAAGAACCCCAGGTGGTCGAAATTTCGGGAGCCATCCACTACGGTGTCTCTCATAGCCCGAGTCACTTCGGGACGAAACGAGATCTCTTGGCCGTTGCTCTGACGGGACAGCCTCTCTTCTGATCCCTGCAACATTAGGCTTGCTCCGGCTCAGCAAGGGCCCAGCGCTCCTGCTCTGGACCTGTGCCGTTTTCACCAAAAGTACCAGGCCGAATGTATTCAAATGCGACAACTAGCGTTCTTACACTACATAGGTTAGAGCTTGAGGGGCGGCATAAGTGTTGCACTGTACGACTGAGTACTAAACCATGCAGCTTAGTTTTTCGTTTTTGTCAAAGACGGTACCGCAAAGTTGGGGTGGCCGCGCGGTCACACCAGCCATAACGCTATACCTCTTACAAAGCTGATCAAAATATTCCTCATGGAAATAAAAGGCCCCTCTGTATTTTTTTCTCGAGGCCGGACGAATATCACGGCTTAAGAATAGTGGGAATGATCTGCAGGGAGAAGGGAACAGCTTCTTTCTCTTTCAACTTGTCATACAAAAGCCGCAACTTCTTTACGTGTGAAGTGGAAACACCAGCTACACACCACTCACGGTTATAGATTTTGAGTCGTTACATTAGGATTAGGCTTGAACGCAGTGCCACAAGGTTCAACATTGCTCACATATTATCAAAGGCTCGCTGAGCAAATCTTAAATTACAATTTGTTTAGCCACCTCTGCGTGACAAGCAATTTTTCTCTCTTCCTGTCAAAGTATTTCCGACTCGCACTTTCGCAAATTAAGTGAAACTGCGCCGAATGTTTTAGCGAATATTAAATTTTTTTGAATTCCTGAAAATGCGGAGTTCAATAGGCGTATAGAAAGAAAATATTGTTGCCGACTCTGCTGCAAGAGTGCATGGGATTGCGAAGAGGAAAGGGGAGGACGAAGCGTGCACGCCCTGTTCGACCTTGTCTAGTGGCTCCTGTGTTCCTGGCCGGCTGAACCGCCTAGCACGTCTCCGTAGAGACATCACAGACATAACAATATTTTACGGAACGAAGTCTCAGGCGCGGCGGACGAATTTGCAATAAGTTATCGCAACAGCCAATTAACTAAATTTTACTGACGATATTCGAAGAGCGCGAAGCCATGAACGAAAATATGCCACATTCATTTTCAAAGTGGGCGCGTGAGGTGCGCAAAGAGCTCGGTGCAAACGCAGCGTCCGCTGGCGAAGTGTTACTGTTATTGCGGTGCCATATTAGGAATGCTTGCTCTAATTTGCCACTGCATGCACTTTTTGTTGCTCCGTCACACTACAAACAAAACATGTAGTTGGCCATGGCTGTACCTTTACTTGCGCCAAATGCCAGAGTATATAATGCGTATGACCTGGAACAATGACGCCGCAGGCACTTCAGCGCGTCACTCAGCGGACACTGGGTTTTCCTCAAGTGTTCTGCACGCATAATGCTTTCAGTTTCGGTTTTGTCCAATAAAAAGCGCCGGATTTGATATTAGATTGTTCTGTCATGGCTTCCAACTTCCCATTGCACGAACTGCGATAGACCTCTAATTTAAAGTTAATCAGTGAGTACTGATTAATCAGCAACATAATAATGGTGACTTTTAACTAGTTTGCCCGTCGAGGCTGACAGTATATTCTTGTAAAATATTCTTCCGAGCACCCTATTAGATTGTTCTGTCATGGCTTCCAACTTCCCATTGCACGAACTGCGATAGACCTCTAATTTAAAGTTAATCAGTGAGTACTGATTAATCAGCAACATAATAATGGTGACTTTTAACTAGTTTGCCCGTCGAGGCTGACAGTATATTCTTGTAAAATATTCTTCCGAGCACCCAATATTTAGGAAGTTTTCAATATGTTCACCGAATTCCTCGGTATATTGAGGAATACTCATTAAAGCGATGCATACAATAGATCGTGTCGGTGTGACGCTTTTCTTTCTCTCAAGGTCAGCTCTTCCTCCGCTCCCCTTGTGCGTGTACGTGCGTTACAGTTTCCCGCTTGAGCATTAGTGAGCTTGAAATAAAAGCTGCCTGTGAGAAACTGTTCTTGCATCTTTTATATACGCCTGCCGTGCTAAGCTTTATGCCCACTTAATAGCCATCGTTTCGTTGGCCGTCTACTTTGAGAGGAGTGGCATGCCAGGCCTCACCCTGCCTGGCTCCGTGCGCTTCTAAAGGGGCTATACCGAATCCTTGCCAGGAGACCACCGTAGTTTTAATGTCTTTTCTTTAAAGAATAAATCGCCGCCGCGACTCATTAATACGAGCCTGTTAATTTGGATCCACGCCAGGTCAGGTGGCACTACAAAAAGGCGGCTGTTCCCATGCACCCGCTCATTACGCGATCGTCGACTAGCTGGCCCCGCCCTGTCTAGCAGAATTCTCTGCCTAGGCTGGAAAGAGAGCCCCCGAAGCCTCGTGGGAAAGAGCGGAGCCAGTTTGCGCCCTGGTGACTCTGTCAAGAATGCCGTACGGTGACACTGCCGCCTTGAGAAGAAATAGGCGGGGTCGTTTCTCGATCTTTTTTTTAGACTGCTTAATGGGTAAACTGTGAAGAAATTCATACAGGTGGAATCGCTGAGCTGTCGACAGTGTCGCGCAAATGCAGTTCAATTCTCTGTGCGATGCCGTCTCGGATTTCGTCAGCACGAATGACGAAGAGTGAATTGAAGGACCCGCCTTGCGATCGTGAGGATGCTTATGTTCGGTCATTGCTGGCCGCGTGGGATATTGGCTAGCGGACGGTATCTGTGGTCCTGCTTTGAGAGCTTTGCATTCTTTCTTGCGCAGGCATCCGGAGTCGCGGTTGGCGCGCATGTTCAACGGAAGCATCCCGATCGTGCTGGACAGCCTGAAGCAGCACTACTTCATCGACAGGGACGGCAAGATGTTCCGGCACGTGCTCAACTTCCTGCGCACCAACACGCTGGCCGTGCCGGACAACTTCGCCGAGCTGGAGTTGCTGTACGAGGAGGCACGCTACTACGACATCCCAGCGCTGACGCGACAGCTTGAGGCCCTCCGCGCCCAGCGGCAGCGCCGTGGTGCGCATCCCGCGGGGGCCGCCGTGGCCAGCAGTGCGTCGAGCACATCATCGCAGCTCAGCCCGTCGGCGGCGGCCAAGCGGCCCCACGCCGACCAGGCCAACCACTGCGACGGCCTTGTGGCACCCTCGGAGCCCGACGCCGAGCGCTTCCACGACACGTCCTTCCAGTGCCTGGCGCTCAACATCAGTCCGGACATGGGCGAGCGCATCGTCATCAGCGGCGAACGCTCGCTCGTGGAGCACGTCTTCCCCGAGATCTCGCAGGCTCTCATGGACGTGCGCAGTGGCGTGGCCTGGAACCAAGACACCAAGCACGTGATCCGGTTCCCGCTCAACGGCTACTGCAAGCTCAACTCGCTGCAGACCATCACGAGGCTGCTCAATGCCGGCTTCCGGGTGATGGCCTCCAGCGGGGGTGGTGTCGAGGGACAGCAGTTCAGCGAGTACCTCTTTGTGCGCAAGAATCTGCCCGCCTGAGGCCCGGTGACAGTGCGCGCGGGGACGCTGCGGCGCCCCGCCCATGGACGGTGCATGTTCGGGGCCGGGGAGGGGCTTCTACTTTTACCTGTGTGGCAAAAATGGGGTCCTCGTGGGAGCGGTGCGCTACAGCCTCTCTGTGCCACGCTACTGTTACACACACAAACATACACACAAGGCACCGACGCGCGCCTCTAGCTGCCCTGCAGCCAGGGGCGCCCACTCTGTAATACATGCTTCATCGCTCGAACTCAAGCCTGTGTATCTTCGCTGTCATATGGCGGGCCACTCTGCAATAAAGATCTCAGACCGCACCGCCTGAACTGCGACTGACACGCTCCGCCACCGCCGGACTGCACAGCGTGGACGAGATGCTACGCACGTGTGCTCTTAGTGGAGCGACTACGCATAAAAACTCCTGAGCGCCGCTCGGCGCCGCCGCTGCCTTGCGCGGCGAGTGTCGCTGCAGTCGAGCCAGGCTTCATCGCGCCGGCGCGTTTGCCAGCGGCTGCAGCCGTTTCAGTGGAGCGCGCATGAGTTCAAAGCGCTGACTTGACGCCGTGGAAGCTAACAGCTTCGGAAATATGATGAATTTAGCATTCCTATTTCTTTAATTTTCTTTCGTAGTTCGCTGAGTTGAGTAACAGATCCCATTCATGTCGGTGGCGTGGTGTGCTAAGTTGCCACTGCACCTAATATCGATATCGAGGATAGGAAACGAACCACTATTATCGCTGCCTAGGCGTTCATTTTTAAAGCATGCGTATGCCCGTGTGTAAGAGGATTCCCTTTAGTACTTAAAGGTCCTTCTTTGTGATGCCTACTATGCACAGTCAGTCAATAGAAGACTAAAGCGAGCGCTCAAAGAACCGGTCCACGGTGACCGTGGGCCCGTTACTTTCCGGAAAGTCTAAAAAAAAAAAAAAAGCAGTGCGCGGTGTGAAGAACTTAGCACGACAACTTGAAGAGAAAAAAAGAAGACGCATGCAGCGCGGTCGTCTACGTTTGTCTACGCTTCTATTCCTCTCCAAGTTACCGCGCTTTTTGTTTACAGCAAAATGCAACACTAACTTGATTGGCAGCATGTGTAGTGCAATTAGTGTAGTGCGAATCGGAGTAGTGCAATCGTACTCGATACAAGCTGTCCAAAAATATATGATTTGATGCGGTAGCATAATGTTCGCATTTAATCACAATTAACTAATTACGATAACCAATAGAGAAGAATAGAGATAGCGGGTAACAACGGAGGACTACAATTAGTCCAGTGCAATCATATCCACAAAAGATACATAGCCACTTCGGAAACATTCTGTACACACATTCCGTACATGGCGGGTAAGAAACAAGTTGTAAGAAGAATTGCCCACTGATCAATATGCATGCATGCTAATTTCATTTCAGATTACTTAACCAACAACAACCAACGGGAACAGTCCATACTGATTGTGCCAAACTTCACGACCGACCGGTCCACATTCCGCTATTTTGATACTTCACTATTCCAATTGCCAAGTGTGGTGGGGAAAAATTGCAAAGCCTGCTCTCGAACCTTTTTAACACATAGACGACTTGTCTTAATTAAAACGTGCGCACACATCCACATTTTCAAAAGCAGGCGTGTGGCATTTGATTGTTCGCACAAATCAAGCAAAATATACCACAAAAGTATCATCTTCCCTGTTGGCGAAAACCAGTCTCACATCCCGCGCGCGCTGCTGCTACACCTTAAGAACGGTTTCTTGAAATATTTTATATTAGTTCCTAACTGTTTTTCGACTAAAAATGAGGTCACCTCTACTAAAAAAAAAAAAAATAAATAAAACGCTCGCATATTGCTTGAGAAAAATTTATACTTCAGAAATGTTGCCCTTCGCCCATCACGCGCCAGCTTTCGCTGCCGCTCCATCAGGAGCCGGTTTCACACATTTTGGTAAAAACAGCGGAACAGGTAATTAATTGCACATTGATGTCGGTGCCGTAACTATTTCATCTTCTCTCGTGTTCGAAAATGATGTCATCGAGAAAGAGCGCATCTCTAAGAGATTGTGAGAAGCGACCTTTCTGCGCGAAAGAGGCCAGCGGTTGGCAACCATTATATTGTAGCGCTCAGGCGAAGTTACGGAAAAGCAGGAAGGCGTTAAAACTGCGTGTAAGTAGAAAAGTATATTATGAAACGGTCCTTATGTGACAAAGCCGTTCTCTGCATTGCAAGGGGCATCGCCGTAGTAGGACTGAGACTAACTTCGACCACCCGGAGTCCTTAAGTGTGCACCGGATATGAGTTCGCTCACTTTATGGAGCGGTAGCTCTATACTCAACGCAAGAGCCGAGTTTCATGTACCGTGCATTTCATCTTCAGGCGATCTGAAAAGTCAAACCTCAGTAATATCAGTGTGGACCCATGATTCTCACCTTGACCTTTGAACCTGAGCGCGAGAACCACTTGTCAGGTGGTGGTTGGCAGGTGACACGGCCGAACGCTGATTTGTGACGTAATGGTACCACGGGAAGGGAACTTCCACAGAAGTCATATCAAGACCATCGCGCCAGTTTCTTTCATAGCGGCTGGAAGAAAGCCTACTGCAGCGTTGTATGTTGTCACTGTAACGGTAGCAAGCATACGGGGTAAAAAAATAAATAAAAAGTACTGCGTTAGCGCGCTTCGAACCACCACTGGCGAAGAAGCAGCGTCTTCCGACATTTAGCTAGCACCACAACTTTCGCGCATCAAGCGTGCGTAGGATTGGTTCATTTTTAAACGCCAGTTTCCTTCTAGTCACCAGGTGCATTGAATTAGTTTGACCAACGAGTGTTTCCTACTCCTAAGTTTTCTACAAAGTTTGAAGGAGCTGTCAACTCGGGTTGCTCTTCTGAGGCTGTGATGGGAATCAACCTTGCAGGCCTCTTCGATTCGGAGTCCTATACTCCTAGTCCGTGGAGGTGCTTTCATTCGACTTGGTTAAAGTGGGGCTTTATAGATATACCGGGTGTCCCAGCTAACTTGAACCAAGGGTTACAAAATAATGTATTTGAGGTAGGTCAGTGAAACCAAATGCATACAACTGCCATCCTGTTCGCGCACTACAGGCAATTTTTTGTTTTGCATTTACTTAATTATCTAATTATGTTAATTTCTCTAATTTTCTAAATATCGACTTTAGACCAAACATGTGAATTGGAAAGTTGTAGAGCACCTTCAGAAACTCCCATTCCATTAACTTCGATAAAGAAAGTCTCACGTGTATCTTTTTTTCCGGGCCCGGAAGAAAGCGCGCGTAATACAAATAATACCACGTGACTAGCGCATTTGTGCGCCGCGATTGTGGTGCTCTCAGTCGTGGTTTGAGTGAACGACATAAGCTGCGTCTGTGACCCGATGGTCCCGTTGCAGCGGCAGGCAGAAATGTTGGCGATGGTTCGAGCGAGCTCGAGCTCGCCCGTCGCCACCGCGATTTTGGCCACGCCTGCGCACCGCAGCAGCCTACATCACGACAGGCGGATGGCGATAAAAAACCGGCAAATGAAGATGCAGCGCTAATTTTAGTCGAGTCACATGATGTCATCTCGCCCCTTTACCCAAGCCTGTATGCGCAGATTCAGTGGCTGATACCTTATCGCTCATTCGTTTGTCGTGACGTTCGCTGATGGGAGAGAAGGAGGCCTTGTTAGAATGTCGGTGGTGTCGGCTCGCCGTTCTCGCCGCTACTGCACCGTCACGTGGGCCGGCTGTCTGACGCGGGGCGAAAAAGCCATCGCAGGCATATCGGCCTGCCGCTTTGACGGGGCCAAGAAGACACGGCCGCAGCTGATTTCGTTCGCTCAAACCACGACTGAGAGCACCACAATCGCGGCGCACAAATGCACTAGTCACGTGGTATTATTTGTATTTCGCGGGCTTTCTTCTGAGCCCGGAAAAAACGATACAAGTGAGACTTTCTTTATCGCAGTTAATGAAATGGGGGTTTCTGAAGGTGCTCTGCAACTTTCCAATTTACATGTTCGGTCTAAAGTCGATATTTAAAAAATTAGATAAATTAACATAATTAGCTAATTAAGTAATTGCAAAACAAAAAATTGCCTGTAGTGCCCAAGGAGGCTGGCAGTTGAATGTAATTGGTTTCACTGACCTACCTCAAATATATTATTTTGAACCCCTTGGTTCAAGTTAGTTGGGACACCCGGTATGTCCAGTGGTAGTTTACGGCCGGCAGCTGGATGACTTGGTAGCTCAGGACTTTATGCTAACTTCACTGCGCGATCACTTCGTGCAAAGAGGCTGCAAAGCCATCGTGGATCGGGACACGGCGGATCGCTAAGCTCCCAATGCTGCTAAACGTCACAGTCCCCAAATATAGGGGCAGAATCGGATCACCCAGCCCATATAGCTCGTCGACAAAACGAATTGGCTAAGCAATGACAGCGAAAGCAAACCAGCAGAGACAGGGGAACTCCAAAACAACCAGCAGACCGACTCGCAGCTAACCGAGAACTGACCTGTGGATGAAAGCGCGCTGTAGAAACCGTCGCTCAAGCTGTCGCCGAAGCATTTAATGCCATTAACGAAAAGCCTAAAGCATAACCACGCTATTTAACCAAGTTGAAACGCTGCCGACATCTTTAAAATTTCGCTGTCGACGTAATACGCTCGCGGCCGGCCATAATTCCCACCTGCGATCTCATGTTTTTGTCTAAAAATCATGCATCAGAATTCACGCGTCGAGTGTTTCGTGAGTATATAGCCCCCATGCTGCCAGGTTGAATGTTGATGGGAAACAGGCATTGTACCCCCGAGTTCTTGTGCTGTAAGTGGTTCCGTCTTGCGCGCGCTATTCTTAACCCACGACCGTTCCTATCCTAGCAACCTCGCAATGGCGCGAGAAAGGGCCGATTCAGGTCTGGCATGGTAAGATGCCGCCGTGTGAGTGGCGAAAGGTGAAGAACCGTGCATGAGAAAAAGTTTTTCTGGATTCTATTTTGGGTAGTCAGCAGTATAATTTTATCGTTTCCTGGTAGGGTCTGAAGACGCGCCATAGAGAGCATTATCGATGCTGAATCATTATTTGCTCCTCGCCAGAAAAAAAAGAAAAGATCACACCCAGGACTGCGACGTCGACGTCGCAGTCCTGCGTGATCAATCTCAAGAGACCAATAGGGGACCGCCTGCAAATTCTAAAAGGCCGCACGGCCCACCCGAAAGAATAAGGGGAAAGCTCAAGCTTCGCCTTAAGAGTATACACGATAGCGCCACCGACTTTTCACTCCGTAATTTGCGTTTATAATTTTTGTTTGAGTTGGTGTTTTGAAGAAGGAAGGCTTGTCGGGGGACACCTACATTTACAGTTAACGGCATGCAACTGGGGGTACCGTCTTTGACGAAAGTAACTAAGCTGCTCCGAAGGCTACTTGAGCAGGTGAGCGGTCGTGTGGCGGCGTCGCGCTCGCTGAGGCTTGTCAGAGCTCGTCAGCTCCGAAGTACAACAGCTGACGTGACTTTGCACCCTCACTCGTTGAATGAGAAACACTAGGCGCGTATGATGTGCGGACTGCGTCTTCACGTGTGTTGTGCCTAGCGAGGGCACTCATCATAGCAATGCCCTTTTCGGCAAGTTCCCTGAATGGAGCAAATATGTCGCGCTTTTCGCTATAGACAAGCGTCAGCCCGTGACGTCAGTGGAGATGCGGCGGCGCTGGCGACAGCAGTAACTTTCGTGGTGTAGGCAAAAGCCCGAGCAGTCTGCATTGGATGCGCGGCGCTTGCTGCGTTTTCGGGAATAATTCCCGATATTTCTGAAAGCTGTGGTGCGGTTGATTGCGCCACGAGGCACAAAAAAACAAAATGACCCTTGTTTTAACATGTTCTTACGGTCGGATAAAGATGAGAGCGAAGGGCAGCGGCGTTGAGCGCGACAAGTAGAGTCTTCGGTGACGGATTGCCTTTGCGGCTAACGTGCGTTGCACTTTTGCAGACGCGATATTCCGTGTGCGTATGATCCCTCAGGGAAGCTGCACTGTGAGTTCCATTCACCTGCACATGTGAATTCACCAAGAATTCACCATTCACCTGCCCGTGCATATGTTCACACAGAAAAGGACACAAAAGCTGCTGTGAAGGTAACTGCAATTACCTTGAGCGGTCACTCCATTTGCAATATTGCCGAAATAACAGGCCCGCGGACTTGTAAAGTAGCTTTTCTCTGTTTTTACTTCCGCGAGTTTCAACGAGTGACTCTTTATCACCGGTTCTATAGTAACATCGTTATGATCCGGGCAGTCCCGCAGCGTTATATTTCTCATATTCTTAAATTTTCTTTTGGAAAGTCATTAAGATTCTGACGAACGAATTAAATATCCACGTGCAACCAAGCTCTGATCGAGCAGGATATTTAATTATATATGGTACATGGAGTTTAATGTCCCAAAGTGGAATCGGCTATGAGGGGAGTAAAATAAGCATAATAAGGTGACGCGCATTCGAATAAAATATTTTCAAGTATATCCAAAAATTTCAGCAGATCGCTGAGGTTTTTAAATATACTTTTTTTTTTTAATATATAGGTTTTTGAGAAATTTCGCTGCAAGCGATCGTGGAGAACGTTAGTTTGCATCTGCACTCGCGTCTCTCCTAGATAGCAAAGAGAACAAAGTGAAAGCATTCTTACGGGCCTTCATGTATATTGTCACCTTCGCCTACAATACGGCGCCGCAGGAAGCCACGAAGTTTACGCCGTTCCGTCTCGTATATGGTAGGGAGGCCCGCATGATGTTGGACGCGATGCTCCCGTGCGGGGATGAAGCGGTCGAACCCGATGCCGCCCATTTCGCGGAACAGGCCGAGCAAGCCCGTCAGTTGGCAAGCTTGCACATCAAGGAGCAGCATGCCACCGACGCTCGACACTATAACCTTCGGCACAGGGAAGTCCACTACGAACCAGGGGACCAAGTGTGGGTGTGGACCCCCGTGCGCCACAAAGGCTTGATGCGAGAAACTGCTCCACCGGTATTTCGGACCCTATAAAGTCCTGCGCCGCTTAAACAGCGTTAATTACGAAGTTATTCCAGATGGAACTGTGACCGTCAGTGTTCGGCGTCAGCGGCCTGAAATTGTGCATGTGGTGCGCTTAAAGCCGTACTTTTCGCGTGACTGAGCGCTGTGTCAACGTCGCGTTTCGTAACATTGACGCTTCCTGCAAGTGAGACCTTGAGTTATCGTACAGTTCACCTCACACCTAAATATTTTTTCTCCTCTCACCTTGTCATCGGGACGATGTTTTTCTTTCACGGGGGGGGGGGGGGGGGGGGGGGAATAATGCCGCGTGCCTAGCGCCGCGCGACTGCCGTGCTTGGTGCCGACGACGACGAAGCGGTAGTTGGCTCGAGAGGCGCGCTGGTGCTGGATTCTGTGATCGGAACTAGAAGCCGACCTTATTCTCGGGTCCTCGTCTATCTGTACCTTCACGGCTCCCTGTGGCTCGAGTCGTGACAATATATTAACCTGTGAATGACCTTAGCTGCATCTGTAAGATGAGACAGACGTCAAACGTCCTTTTTATCGAGCAGGCGAAAACAATTAGTTGGCAGCGCACTAGCGAACATGTTACAAAGACCTAAAAGATGGAGTTCTTATCAAATATGAAATTCTATGACTTAAGTTGCCGGTAAAGTGAGCTAGAAATGTAATTTCTAGCTCACTATATATCGTTGCTGATAATATTGTTCCTTAGAGTAAAAGTGTTTGAAGCAGCAGAAAGCCAGTCAAAAGAGTTCGCATACTAAAAACACACTTCCAGTCTTTCATTCACCGTTCTCCTTGCATGCTCTAAGAATAAACCCGGGAGTTGAGCAGTGTTAACTATTAGTCTTTCTTGTGCATTGCGCTTTCTCATTTTTATTTAACTTAACCACTCACTGCAGTCGCCTACGTACCGTAGCCGCGCGCTGTTGAGGGCACGGAAAACGAAGCCAATGTAACGCTCTTCGCCAGGTAATTTCATCAGTAATCGGCTTATAACGTGCTGAAATACTCTCCGGGCATAAACCAAACTATTTCTATGCACAAGCGAAGCTCATGCTTCAGAATATTTGCACGCGCGAACTGATTTTGAAGGCAGCGTCGCTTTGCGCAGTGTAGGCACGCTGCGCTTTTGCCTACACCCCATGTCGCTGCCGATCGCAGCGCCTTCATTGTTTACAAACATGACGCTTGTCTATAGGAAACATGCTTTGCATAGGTTGCGCTACAATTGTCCCGCAGCGTGCCTCAAAAATGCTGCTGTGAACCGCTTGGTTCGCGATAAACAACCGAGCATATTCAGCAGCATTACAGATCCGCGTGTGACAGATAACGTCTTTTCCCAGGCGCTCTCGACAAAGCCCAGTTATCTGACACATGCCATGGAAAGCCTTTACAGAGCGTGCAATCTGCTCTCTGTAAGCTCATGCAGTTGGCGTGAAAACGCCCTACGAAGGCGACTCAAAAGTACTTGCTCTTCTCACTAGGATATGTGTTACGGCGCGGCGATCGATCCAGCAAACTTCATTGCAGGTCGCCTACAGTTCTGAGTGCTTGCATTCTGTAATCCGCTGCTGAAACGCAGCAGCACAATTGAGCTTTTCTACGTGTTTAATGCGGCTGTAAATTAAAGAATGATAACGCACCTCGAAATTTCGATATGCTTTCTCCGAGGTGCCTTGGCTTCTGCCACTTTACGCACCGTGGCTCCGGTACAAAGTAATGGGAAACCTTGTGAACACTTTCAAGCCTACTTATCGCTCTTTTAGGTTTTCAAAGCGTGTGTTAGCCCCTTGGGTAGGCTGCATATAAATAAGTGCATTTTTTATAATAACGTTGTTTTTTGCCTCAGGGCATTTATTCATTCTAATAAATTCCTGCATTTGCTTGTGGGTAAGTGCTGGTTTAAGTACAAACTGTAATGATACCTTCCTCACGCTTAGCCATTAGGTGCTCATGATTATTTTCTCAATCACGAAACACTATTTCAGGGCAACACTCTCTTGCAAATTCTAGGGGTGCATCCCGAAAATTTCGAAGGCGAACTTGAGCCATATATCAAGGGATCTCTTCGATTTGGTTTGCACTGACTGCACTAGTTCTGAAAAGTGCTGAAGCGGTGCCAGGCGGTCATGTGAACGTGCAGTGCCAGTTCCGACACTGGCGTGCGGCGGCAGCTGCCAAAATGAGTACGCAAGTGTAGGACTCCGCAACCGAGCATACGCGTGCGCGCGCATGATGTTTCGCGTGCTGTAACATGATCACGTTCAATTTCGAACCCATGGCTGCCGTATGCCTACAGCACTCGATCGGAAAGTGACGACGACTAACAGTGACGCTGACTGCGACCAATTGAACAAAGTACGCGCGACTGCACGATCGTTATATCGGCCGGTCTGCGAAGATGCCATTCATGCGCCTGGGCACGAGAGAATTAACATTGTAAGCAGTTGCCACGAGTATATGTTTAATTATCATAGTTTAATTAAGACTGCCTAACGAGACCATTGATTGGTTTACGCGAACTTCTGTCCAAAAGCGATAGCTTTTGGACAGAAGTTGCGCGCTCTCAGACGACGCGTGGGCGACAAGTTTGATGTCGCAGAGTCGCTGCGCACGCTATCGTGTGGCACACACACTTGGCACGACAGAAACTCGATCTATCGCAACTGACTTCTGTTCGCAGCTACCCGTCTTCTTAGGCCACCAACACGATAAAAAAAAAAAAAAATACTTCATAGGACAACGCGTACGAAGGTGGCATATCGCGGCCACGTACCACTGCGTATGTGGCCACAACTATGTAATACCGCTCCTCCATCAACAAGATGTCAATCACCAGCATACAGCCCAACTACCCTGTATACGCAACCATTCGCGGATCCATTAGCAGCGAACCGTCCGGTATGCGAAGGAGACGGACTTCACAAAGCTCTGCAGAACGAAGCGCAGCGTCGTCAGCTCTTGGCCGAGCGACGTGTACGCCATGCTGCACTTTTTTCTGCACCTAATCTGGAGCGAGTGCCGAATGGGCGAGAACTCGTGCAGAACTAGCCCTGCATCATGACAAAACGAGGAGAGAAGTGCAGACGGCGCGCTTGGCACCGGCAAAACGAGGACGGCGGTGCTGCACTACTTGAACTAGTGCAGCTGGTGCAGCCAAATCGAAGAGACCTAAGGGTACACTGAAATTTCTGGCATGCCCCGAGTCATTCCCCCCCCCCCCCCCCCCCCAAGAAAAATGGGTCCCCCCGATAAAGTCTATTCCGGCTCACCTCCGAAATCCTGAATGGAACCGAGGCAATTCTCAAATGATCTGCATTCACACCATGTATGTATTCTTAAGCGCTACCTTAACTTTTTATCAAAAACCTGAGGATTTAAAGAAAAAGAGCAGATCGCTACCATGGTCGTTCGTTTGAAATATGTCACTCAGGAGTCAGGGCGACTTCGTTCTTCAGCGGCAAACATTCCTTGTAATCGCTGATTTAATGTCGCGTGGTCGTACTGTCATGTGTGGTTTCGTTTTATATAAGGACGACGTATTTGACTGCTTTGTTTAACCTTGGGCTCTCCTCCAGCTTGTGAGGTTACAGCAGGGGATAAACGCGTTTCCGAAATCCAGATTTCCGAAATCTGGTGGCGAATTTCACCAGATGGCAACGCTGCTTGGCTTTGCCCGCGTCGCAGTGACAAGAACAGGGGTAGCGCTTGTGCTGCCGCGACGCTATCTCTCGATAGTTAAACGTCAACCATCTAATCTAGCGCCATATCGTGATAGCTGAAGTAACTACCACGGGGAAAAGCCGACTTTAGAGAACGAGGGGAGATCGTTCCCCACAAGCTCTGCTTATGTTTCTATAACCGCGGCTTGCTTTCGATGAGTAAGCGACGGAGCTAATGTTTCAAAGTGCTCGAGCTGCTGACAATGATTCGCTCTGTATGGCAGTACGCTATGATGTCATCCTCAAAAAAATCAGCGAATCGAACCAAACTGCTGCAAACTAACTGTTCTGGAATAGGGTGGCGCCGCGCGCGGGATATCTAGGCAGAAAGACTCCTTGTTTCGATATCTATATGTCCGTTGAAGGCCACTTATGACAAACAAACTGGACCGTCCAGCGGTATGTTTGTAACGTCCCGACATTCGCAGTAAATGTGCTAATAAAAACGAAGTTCGCCGAGCAGACATCTATGTTGTACTTTTCCAACACATGTGCGAGCCACAGTCAGTCCTGCAAAGTTTTGGCACGCGTTTTTAAGCCGTTGTCCTTTTCTACCTCAGTGAGAAAACATTACAAGCAGCACACCAATCAAGATGGAGGCCGATCGATGTCCTCGGTCTTGTTTGTCTCTAATCTATCTACATATCGTCGCCATAATTTTGACCGGCCGGCCAATTGAGCCTTGCGTGAGTCAACCGAATAAAAGTTGCGATTAATAATTACAAGGCAGAAAACATGCTCGCAGTAGTGAAGCGAGGGTTGTCGTCTCGCTCCTTTCCGCATCCTCTCCGCGAAATCCACACCCAAGTCGGGCCTCCTCGCAGCTCAAGAGACAAGGCAATGCTGGGCTCGCGTGGAGGAGTTTTTGTGTGTGTAGAAGAGGGGCAGATTTATGGGCCGCTCTTAGAGGGGTCGTCTTTTATTTTATTTTCTTAGGGTGAGAGGGAGAGCGAGGGAGTCGCGTTTGAACCATGTATTTCTTGTACTTATTGGGTCGGGGAAAAAAAAAAAAACGCCTCATTTTCGTTTGGGGGGGGGGGGGGGGACTTTTTTTCTTTTGTTTTCTCAACCTTCTCTGGCCATCCGCCCCATACTTCTCTTTCCATCAACTCTTGTTTGGCATCTACAAGTAGAGGTCCCAAACACCCATGCATGATGTTGCTGCCCGTCTGGAGGCAGCCAGAGTCTCTCAAGGCACAAATTGTTCATTATTGAACAGATGATGAATCGGTTGGCGAAGGTAGATTGGTTTGTGTAAATCAGAACGGGCACAAAACAATTCCTGCTTACTTTCCCCTCTGTAAACAATTGTTCACCTAAGTTTCCTACATCGTACATGGGTCTGACTTTTCTTAACCAACTATATCAGAAATATGGTATGATTCGATAACTCCGCGGCTTTCGTCCACAAAAGGCCTGGAAGCGTGATTTCTGGATTCCCCTTACGGAACTGGAACTCTACTCATACTGCTCAATTGAATAAACCGCAGCCCGCTGCAGAGAAAGGCATCGTTACACAAATGAACCAATTGGGAGACGCGAAAAGGAAATATTTGTCAATTTATCCAAAGCCAATTTATGCAAAGCTGGTAAATAAAACAAGGATTGTACGCAAGTGTTTGTACCTCTCAGAAAGGCCAGTATCCTACGTACACTAGCCTCTCGCCACGTCGAGCTCTCTGAACATGCATTTTATCTTGAGAGGGATTTGGTGCGGCTCACGCAGGAATCCGCACGCCTGCACGCATAGGATAACGATTTCGGCGCGGTAATCCATGTGGTTCTTCAGCCAGATTAAGATGAGGTGGTTGCGGCGTTAATCCGCCCGCCTTCGACATGAGCACCGCGATTCCATACTGCAACCTGCAATAGAAGCACGGCCCCATGCGAACACGTCGTGGACCAGTATGGGACAGCAACATTGTGGTGTGCAGCGTTGCCGGACTCACAATTTTCTTTTTTTCTTTTGCAGTTGCGATCTGCGATTTTCGTGAAATCGACTCCAAGCACAATAGGAACCGATGGGCGAGTTGGCTAGATATAGTGTCAAGGGAAGCAGCGCAGGGGCACGAGTCCGAGAGGAGACAAAAGGGTCTAACACAACAGGTGTTTCTCTCTGTCCCATATATACGACTCGTGCCGTTGAGCTGATTCACTTGATATTGAGACTCCCAGCAGCGGAGGCATCGCAAGCTTTAGCCCAAGAAGGAGCGCGAAGAACCAAATCTTGAGCTCAGTTGGGGTATGGTTCACCGCACATTGAGCGCTGTCGTCAGAGATTTTCGACAGAAGCATATCTTATATCGCTGAAGAGGAAAGTATACAACAGTTGCATCTTACCTGTACTCAACTATGGGGCTGAAACGTGGAGGCTAACCAAGAGGGTTCTACTTAAGTTGAGGACAACGCAGAGGGCTATAGAACGAAAAATGGTAGGGGTAACATTAAACGATAGGAAGCTTGCAGAGTGGGTCAGAGAAATAACTCAAGTTACCGACATTCTAGGGGAAATTGAGAAGAAATGGGCATGGGCAGGACATGCAGTGCGAAGAGAGGATAACCGATGGTCGCTTAGGGTAACAAACTGGATTCCAAGGGAAGGAAAGCGTAGCAGGGGGCGGCAGAAAGTTAGGTGGGCGGATGAGGTTAAGAAGTTCGCAGGGATCAAGTGGATGCAGCTAGCACAGAACCGGGCTAATTGGAGAAATATGGAAGAGGCCTTCGCCCTGCAGTGGGTATAGTCAGGCTGATGACGATGATGATGATATCTTAAACCCGTTTACGTAAAATCTTGATGTTAACGAGATAAAAGAGCTGCCGAGTATCACTTCTTATCTTTCCTGACATCGCGAGCAGCAGAGAGAACTCGGCAGAGGAATATCAGTGGACCGCTTGCAGGACCATGAGAGTATTTCTTATCAGGCCCCAGAACTTCTATTAACGGGATAGAGTTAAGGACCCTGTGTCACAGAAATCAGCCGGTGCCGGCGCTGTGGTGGTAACGCGAAAATCAGGCAAAGTAAAGAAACAATAAATGTTTTACGGAAACTCGTGGAGTCGAACACGGTTCCTACACAGTGCGAGGCGAGCGCGCAACCACTCCGCCTCGAAACCACACTGCTTCTCTCCGAATAAAGGTGGAATTAATGTATGCATTGCCTTATAACTCTCGGCTAATGTTTAGGTGCGTCATTTGAAAGAAACTAATAGGGAAGTAATAGTTAAGCGAGTAGCAAAGAATATTTCCGGTTTGCTTACCTACGAAGCGGCACTCACTGGAAAATTCATTCGATAGTACGGCGCTGCCTCGACAGATGGCGCGAGCCGCCGCCCGATGCAAAGCCTTATACATCCGTCCATCGGCTTCAAAACATTGGGGTTTAAACGCAATATCGCGTTGGACTGCTAGAGGCAAAGCTAAAGCATCCTTCTATACATATTTTTTTTTGTCCTGCCTTGGCCAGAGGACTTTTGTAAAAACGGCAGCCGGGTTTCGATGGAGGCGGAGCGCAAAGCACCCGTGAACTGTGCGATGTCAGTTCGAGTTAAATAACCACAGAATATTTAAATTATCCGGAGTCGTGCAAGCTACGGTGTCCTCACAGCCTGAGTCACTTTTGGATGTTAAACCCCATAGAACGAAACGGAAACACGTGAACGACAATTATTAGCAAAATATCCCTGCTTACGAAGGAATAGCATTAAAGCGAGCCTTCACCCTCCCTCCCATCCATCCCCCACAATTTGAAGGTAGACAAAATTTATTAAGAGTCTCAGAAAAGGTCAAACCAAGCATATGCATGATTACTATATGGACATCGTCCATCTACAAATAATTCAGTTATGTTAATATTAGCATGCAAGAACATGTTTCAGTTTTGGGGATGGTGGCTTTCAATGTAGAGCGTTCGTCGACGAGCGTCCATGCTATAAACATGATATGAAATTATAGAGTCGCTCACCGAAGTTCCACTAATAGTGGCTGGGCGGTGTATTAGGTCCCTTAGCCCGTCACGCCAATGAACTTTTTATTTGTATACTTAGGCGACGTTGGTCCATCAGAAGACATCAAGACCTTCTTGCATATCTCATCATTGTACACTTTTCTTGCAATGAAATTTGACCATTTTCGGTACATTACAGTTCCCCTTTTATCCCCTTCTGGTATTAGTCGTTGATGCATCTCATCGAGCCAAATTCAATGGCCACATACTTTCCTTCGCTTCTGCTTCCATGTTTCTCCCCCAATCCCTTCCTACGCAGAAACGAGTGTCAGTGATTTTCGAAAGCTGGCTAGATTCATTGTCTATCATTAGAGGGTTGCTTTCTCTTCTCTCTTGGAAGAAGACGATGGTTTCCTCTATTCTCATATCGCTAACCTGTGATAATTTTTCCTACCACCACCCTGAAGCTTTAAAATGCAGATACATGCACCGGAGAAAGATCGTGGAGCTTTGCTCTGCTGCCTGTATAACCCACGTGGCACGGCTAATTAGGAAACCGTACTTCTTGAGTATACGCACGCAGTAGGGATGCGCCGAAGCCCCTACCATTTATTACTTCAGTTGCATGCTTAATACAGCCGATACACCGGAGGCCGCCGTTGAAAATCGCGCCATCCCACCCCCTCTCCCCCACCGCGCTCTCTAATTCGTGCTGCCGGCGGGTATGTGCGCGAGCACAAGCCCTCGGACGAGCCCGGTCGAGCAGCAGCCGCCGGAGGGCGTCTCCTGCCGGCCCCGTAAGCACGCAGCCCGCGGGCGGGCAGAGGGGCCGATGCCTAATTAACGCCTGGGGTCCCGGCCGAAGGCACCGGCGGCCTCCGGGCGACCCGACGTGGGCCTGGAGGGCGTGAGCGAGCCTCAATCAGCGGCACGATACCGCGGGCCAAGCGGGCGCCCGCGTTCACCCCGTCACTGTATTCCGCTCTGCGCCGCTCGGCCAGCGTCTGTCCATGATGCCTTCGTCGACGGCCTGCGCCGTTTTTCAGCCTTTCAACTCACTCACGCCCACGACAGACGAAACAACTAACAGCAATCGGAAAAGCGAGTCGTGCCCTAGCTGCCTCTACTATGCTCTGCATTTGTGTGCTCTTCCCTGATTTCTCTTTCAGCCGATCACCGCAACATTCCTCCGTTTTGACGTAGCTTTCTCCGTCATATGGGCAAGGCGCGGTGAAGAATGTTTCTTCTACCTACGCATGAGCAGGTATTATTACCAAAAAAAGTAACTGCCATGGAAGCCTCACTTCCTTCGCAACCCTTATGTCTGAATAGCCCTGTATACATGAACTCGACAGAGTCGGGTCGAGTAAGCCTGTCAAGTAAAAACCCAGTTGTCGGTTCCAATTGGCACGGCGTGACGGACGTAGCGAGCGCAAGCCGACGCGGCCCAACGTCGCCAACGCGCAAATAGAATCTCGCCTATTTCTCGCCGACAGCGCCGGCCAAGCATCCCAGCATTCCTCACGCGCATGAAGATGGCGGCTTGCTATGCAGACAGCTACTGCGAGCGCGTTTCAGACACTGTTGCGGAAAAGCTACTAGAAGGCATTCGAGCGCATCCCTGCGTCTCTGATATAAAACGGATTGACTACGGAGACGTCGAGAGGAAAAAACAAAATGCCTGGGATGCAATCCGTCAGCAGTGCGGCCGGACACTGCTGCGAGCTCCTTGCTGCAGTGCGTGTGCATGCCCGTTTTAAATCAGTGCTTGAGGAGGTGTAACTATGGTGTCATTTCTCTTATCTGCAGCACATTCAGTGGACGAATACCAGAAACGGCGGAAGCGGCTTCGCACAGAGTTGTGACCGGTACACGCCGGAATCGAAGGCCGTTGATTTGGCCACACACAACGTCAGCGGCTCAACAACCTGGGAATTCGCGAAATCGGGGGAGTTCAACAGGAACTGCGGTAGACTGAGGAAGTCATCCTCATGATTGTGTAATCTCTAACTCTTCTGTAATCGTGCAGGCACTTAAATGATGATTAGTTTTCAGTAAAACACGCACGTACACAATCATTATCGTTCCGTCCGTAGCCGTCGCCGACGCGGGCTCAGGCCGTTGCTGGGCTGGACGTCTCCACGGCTGGCTGTAAATGCTTTGTGCCCTTTAAACATTCGCAACAGTTTGAACATTTGCAGCAAATACATCGCTTGATTGCCTTGATCACGACAGTGATTAGTGCCTCGATAGGCGGCCAGTTTCCCCCTGCAGGTGCCCTGTCGTCTGATAGAAAATGCACACCGAAAACGTACCAGCCCTCGAGGGCGTCTTGCGCGCATGCACGCTGCGGCACCGAGCACGCCGGCTGCGCCAGACTGAAGTCGCGTCGAAAACGTTCGACTATTCACCGCGAGATCGACTTAGAGGTGGCGCCACCGTCGCTCCGATAGTGTGGATCGGCAGCCGGCGGCACTCGCAGAAACACGCGGCGTATGTCTTTTCGAAGTTACGGCGGGTTTGTTAGCGATGAAAACGTGCCTTATGCAATGCATTAGCGCTTCACTATTTAGAGTCTTCCTATTTTGCAGAAAGAAAATCTGTGGATTTCGCCAATGCAGAAAAAAAAAAAAAGATGCGCAGATTTTAGGAAGACAAGGCACGCAACCACCCGTTTTTTAGATTTACTGGCATCGCTTTGCACGCTTTTTGCGTTGTACGGCGCTCGCAAGCCTGATAGTTGGGCTTGAACATGACGCATCTTATCGCCTTTTCAATAGTGTGCGCGTGTCTTATACGAGTAAGACAGGCACATTTAGTGTCAAGCCCATGGAGATACAAAGTTCGTGCTCTGACCTGCAGTATACTATAGAATGAATCGAGGCAGCCTGGTTCATTATATCGTACTTTACTCGAGGATTAAGCAGGCTAAATGTAGCACTGACAGCGTACTGCCAAGCGGATGGCCGTAGGCTGAGTGGACATCAACTCTGCCTAGACAACCATACACAAGTATCCCCAAAAATGAGATTATGCCAACACTGTACAGTATAGTGAACTAGAATACTTTCTAGTGGCGCGAACGACGACGCTCGGGCACGCCGATTTTCATTGACGCCGCCAGACGGCGCCACTGCAACATCTACTAGTCGACTTTTCATTGCTTTCTTGCAATAGTGCGACATAGTACCGATGCTTTTGTGCGCCTATTCAGTAAAAGTGGTGATTTTTTCCCTATGCCGACGTATGTGGACCTCCACCCATGATAGAAGGCGTTTCATTCGACATTATTCGGGTTTTCGCCATTGCACTATGGTGAAAGCGCTCTTATTTCGATGGCGTCTGCTACAGCTCATGCGGGACGAGTTATCGCGCACTGTAAATCGTTACGGCACATTCATTTGTATGGGACGGGTATTTTTATGAGCCCTGCAGAGCCCGCTTTATTACAGAGCCAACTCAACTGTCAGCAGCAGACTGTTAGCAGAGCGGCCAGGCATCGTGCGCAGGCACGGGTTCTCGCATCTCTCCAACCACGCCGCAGTAACTTTCATTTAGCCAATAATGATGATTATATTACACTGCGCTATTCGGTATCCACTGGTAACCAGGAATGCTCATTTTAGCTTGATATCTGCTTAGTGTTAGGAAATTTGCCAACCGGTAAAGTGAGGAGCAGCTCCAGGCTGTTATATATATATATATATATATATATATATATATATATATATATATATATATATATATATATATATATATATATATATATATATATATTTTGACAAAGTGGTCATGAAAAAAACAAATTCTACGCTTTGAAACGAATCATCCAGCGATATTCTGTGGCGTCACCATTATTCTCTGTTCACAGCAACAATATCTGTTATAAATAATCGCTGTAAGCCTGGTGCTAAAATCTTTTCATCATCTCATATGCATAACATATATGCCAAAAATACATACATGAGGAGGGCGGAGCAGTTTTGTTTAGGTACTTCACAAGGCTTCTCCACTGCTATTTTATTTTATTTGAGTGCATGAGAAAAAAGCCATCAACAATTAGTTGTTTTGTGAAATTATTGACTACACAAACAGTCCTAAGAGCATCCATCTGCTCATCTTCAGGTGTTTTGAATCTTGACATTGCGCTCGTTAATGCATTTTGTGAAAGAGTGCATGCGGGTAGTTAAGCAGTGATTTCAGCTGCACCAATTTGACAGTGGTCAGAGCACCCAAGTTAGTAGGTTTGCTTGGCCAGTAGCATACTGAGTACAGCTGTCTGCTTGAATTTAGGCTGAAGCAGGTTGTAAACACATTCTCAAGGTCAGCCACAAACTGGTATCACTTGAAGGGTACAAAAGGCCTCTGTTGTCCTTAAAATTAGTAAAATTAGCCAAGTTTAATACATGTGACTTGTCTTTTTCTTAAAAAAAAAAAGATTAAAGCCTTTATCACAGTTAGTTTGAGGTAGGATTTGAGGTAGGATAGAGACCACAATTGTATACAGCTGCCAGCCAACTGGCTCACCCCAGGCAAGTTTTAATTTTGAAGTTAAGTAATTAGTAATTATTTTTTCTAATTGACTAACTATTGCCTTTAGACAATAACTGGGTTTGCAAAATTTTAGAGCGCCTTCTAAAACCTCCATTCCATTTATTTCCGATAAAGAAAGCCTCATCGTTTTTCCAAGCTCTAAAGAAAGCCCGCGAAATACAAAAATTATCAGCCTGTATAGCGCTGAGACTGGGCTGTTGAGTCACGGCCGCAGCTAATTTCTGTCACTCAAACCATGCACGGTTGGGAGCACCGCAATATCGTAACGCATGAATGCGTCAGTCACGTCATTTTTTTTTTTTATTATTTCGCGGGCTTTCTATAGAGGTGGGAAAAACTATGCACGTGAGGTTTTCTTTATCGGGAATAAATGAAATGGGGGTTTCAAAAAGTCCTCCACAACTTTGCAAATCACATTTATTTGAAAGCAATACTTAGTAAATTAGAATTTCAAAATGAAAAATTGCCTGCACCGTTTTTTTTATCGATATTTATTGTCTTGGGATATCAGTAGGGTATGATATGAAGAATGAATAAATGATTAAATAAATGGGCCAGCTAGAGATCCAAGGACATATCATGACTATATGGAATTGAATTTAATTTAATCTCAGCTGTCTGCTTTATTGAGCCAGTGGTAGTATTCGAGATCACGCAAACAGTCGAAGCTTTCTTCCCCGAAGTCTTCCTTTTTTTCAGACCTGGTGCGCCAGGTGGCTGTTAGCAAGATGTTTCTCTGGCTTGTCTCAAATGGTTTATTTTTAACACTTGGCTGAAGTTAGCTTGGACACGCGGTATAAAATATGTCGGCTATCGTTTGGTGCTACAGGCTTATAGCAAGAAGCTGCACTAAGCACAACTCTCTGCAACATCAATATTGCCCACATCCAACCTTGGCTTCACGGGTTTGACGGTAATATATGCCGGATAACCCGGCAAGAGTGTATAGGCACCGCATCAGGTGCCAGTGATGGATTTCACGCGATATATCCTCACTTCTGCCATTGATCATATATATGTGCGTAGTCACGCAGCAGGATGAGATGCGGCTCGAAATGATGCTCACACACTGCCAATGTTTCTGTGAGAGGCTTTTCCTGCCTTCACAAGCTTCGTTTCCACTTCGTGCGATGTTTATTGTCCCTCGGAGCAGCAAACAAAGGTGACTGGAGCACCCGGATAGCCGCGCTTCGGCTCGGAGCAGAACAGTGCGAGTTGGTCTTTTTCCTGGCCATTTCGAACTGCGCATGGAGCTTTTGAAGAGCTTCGATGTCTTAGTTGCTCTGATGGAAGGCAGAACTGAAAGTTCGAGGGCAAAATCGCAAGAATGTGCAGACCGCATGGCGCGCCAAGCCTTGACTTCCCTTTGCGGGGTGGCACGCGGTCCTAGTAAACGTACTGCAGCGCCACCAGCGGCGGTCAGTGGCGTCTGGCGTGCAAGAGGCGCCCATTTTCCTTCCGTTCGCGCCACTAGAAAGTATTCTAGTTCACTATACTGTACAGGAAACCTCGCCGCACAGGCAAGCTGACTGCTCACGTGTATAGAGCGGTGAGTGGAGTGAGTTTGCTGAGCTCACAACAAGGCGGATACTTCTTGCGGCAGATAATCTGGTAGTGTTGCACTGTGAAATGACTTTAAATGATTTCCTGAAACTGAGGGAAGTATAAGGAATTTCTTATATGGGGGTGTGATGTTGATAAATAGTCAATTAGTAAACTAATTCTTTTTTTTTAATGACAATGATTTTCACCATGTGACAGAACTTTTACACTCTTTACAAAATTTAGGACTATCAGTGATTAATTTTCAGTAACGTTAAAGTGCAAGCTACGAATCAGTATCTGCGAAGACATCGTAAAAACTGCGCTTGGTCGCTGTCATGTTCTGGCAAGAAATTTTAGGCTGAAGATTTTTTTATCATTGTAATTATTGTTGAGCAGCGACTCGATCTTATGCGAAGCAAAATATCAGGGTTACTTCCAAAGCAGGTGCCGGATATAAAACTATCCTGAAAGAAATTGAGTTCATCTTATCATGCGACTATAAATAGTATTTATTCCCAAACTAAATACCGATGGTTAAGCCCGTATGAAGCTATTTTACTCCCCTTGTCAGAAACAACGAGTTTGCTCGAAAGACAGCACAGACGAAAAGGGATTCTAATTATTCTGATGGGCTACCAGTGTACATTGATCTATGTGAATTATGTAATATTAAGTGTAACAAGTGCTGGAAGGATTTGTTTCTCAAACGTTCGAGCATTTCTCTAAAGCGAAATGTGCTCACTACCGCTGTTACGGATGCGCAGAAGCCTTCAAAAGAAAAATAAGAAGAAAACATGCATATATGGGTTTAACGTGCCATGCGACATCGGCTATATGACGGATAAATGATGTAGGGGCGGGCTGCGGTGTAGTTGACCACGTGGGATTGTTTAACGTGCAGTCAAATCCCACAGCCGAGGAGCACCTTTCGAAAAGACCGGGATCGAACCCCCCGTTCTCGAAATCAGCAGCCGAGCGCTCTACCCCTGAGACACCGCGGCAGAGGTTTAACAGAAAATAAAAAAAGTACTCTGGCAGTTCTATCGTAGATAAGGCGCAGAGTGGCTTGTTCAAACTGGATTTCGCTGCGCAGCAGTCTGCAGTCGCATGTTTCAGTAGCTGCGGTATTCCGGCAAGAAACGGGATTATACGATTTTTGAGCGTTTGCATTAAGTTGTATTGACGGCAGCCACCTGTTTTGCTTTGACACGGCGCTTAACGACAGTAACACTTCGTTTGAGGCACCGCTTGTCAAAGAATCTCAAGCGCCGAAGACCGCGACTGATAATATCCTTTCCAGCATGGACATAGCCAATATGGACAAGTATTTATTTTTTTTTTTATATAGAGCGTGGGGTGATAGCCTGTTCATATTTATTTTACAAGAGGCAGATAGGGAAGCAAAAGCGCACAGGAACCGCGAAACAAACAAAAAGCTCCCTTGTATACGCCGCACGCGCGCACGTAAATCCCTGCAGGCTGGCACGCGACGCGAACACGCATCACACTGAGTAGGGTTCGCGACTATGCCGCCAGGTGGCGACTCTGCTCGATCTCGAGGCCAATATTGGGGCCTTTACTCGCTAAAAAGCCAGTTCATGTAGACACCAACCGGGTCTAGTAATGGCGACCTCGCTTACTCGACGCTGACTCGACCCGGTGCTGTCGAGTCCATGTATACATGGGTTAGAAGAGCAATAAGACATCGCCTCCACCCGCGTGTTCAGAAGCATCAGTGCTTCCCAGTCCGCGCTGTCACAAGAAAATTGGGTTTTGTCACGCTGTCCATGTTCCGCATGCTTTCGTGCGGTCCCATGTTTCTGGATGACCTAAGGCAGCTAGCTCATTATGTCATGCTTTCAGGGAGAGAGAAGGAGAAGCAGGAAGGTTAACCATGCGAGCATAATGACCGCTCGTTTACCCTGCACATGACAAAACAGATGAAGGGAACGAGCAAAAGAGAAGAAATTTGAGGCAGTCGAGTCCGTGGAGCTTAACCATGGTCACGAATCTATCGCGGCCAATAAAAAATTACAGATCATGTTCGGCAAGAGCAAGGCTTAAATACGCCAGCGAGTATTCATTCGGTCACACATAATTCCTGTCATCTCCTTATCACTGTTTCATTACCTCATTATTCCCTTCTATTATATCACGTCATATCGCCTTGCTATCACTTATCGACTTGCTCAAACTGAATTCACCTCTGTCCTTCAACTAACACGGCGCCGCCATGGCTTTGCTACTCAAGGGCTACAAATTCGGGAATCAACTGCCTATCCTGCTTTGAACTTTAAGCCAGGTAGATATCAAATCGATATCAAGCCTTTTCCTTACTACAAACCAACTTATAAATAGTAAATTCATCTATAGGAAAGGAAAGGTGGAGTATCTGCCACACTTCTGGGTGGACACCTGAAAACGCCGAAAGGAAAGGGAAGAAGATGGGAGCGAAAGAAGTTTGAGGTGTCGTAGTGAAGGGCTACGGAATAATTTCAACCCCTGGAGATCTTTACCGCGCACTGGCCATCGCACAATACACAAATAATTTTTTTTTTTTTTTTTTTTTTTTTTTTTTTTTTGCGTTCGCCTCTATCGAAACGCGGTCGCTGCTGTTGGATTCGGACCCGAGTACTTCGGTTCAGTAGCCGAGCAAGTCTAAAATATATATCGTTGGATAGCTACTGGCGATAGCAAGTACAACCTGCTATTTAGCCAAATATTTAGTGACATTATTTAGTGCAGTGCAGTTAATCGGAATTAAAGTATGGTATTTGTAGAGTATATCGTCGAATAGTTATTGACCGGTATTTTATATACATAGTTACACCATTACTTACTCATGGCCAAACCATGCAAAACACCTTACGCTCGGTAAATTATAGGGTGACCGCGTTCAACCAGTAATACTTGCGTGCGGGCTAGTTGGTTAGACGACTCCGAAGACCTCTGGCGCTGCATAGTTACACACAAACACAACACACATACTAGAAATTACAGTAAGACGTTCACACCAATGATGCGCTCACTACCAACTGGTCGTTATTTGTGATACGAAGAAGAAGAAAGCATTACAAAAAGACGTAAAGGTAAAATAGGAAGAAGAAAACAGATTTAAAAAAATGCGAAGAAATTCAAAAGGAAAAATAAAACGAAAATAATGGCAAATTGCGTCTATCTTCTTGTCCTATTGTCCGAACGAAGCAGTATCACTTCCTTCCTGTTGAGCGCCACTGACGGAACACTCACGCATTCCCCTTCTTCCCCCGAAATTGTTACTGCAGCCACGGCCAACGGGACCCTGGACTAAATGTCCCGTTGGCCGTGGCTGCAGTAACAATTTCGGGGGAAGAAGGGGAATGCGTGAGGGTCCCCCCCCTCCCCCTTCCCCCTCTCGCTGACCAAATAAATAAAGATGTTTTGTCCTCCTCGTCCTCTTCTGTTTTCTTCTGGCTATTGTACCCTTACGTTTTTTGTGATGCTTTCTTCTTCTTTGTATCACAAATAACAGCCAGTTGGTAGTGAGCGCATCATCTATGTGAACGTCTCGCGTTAACTCTTGTGTGTGTGTGTGTTCTCTGTTTGTGTGTTTACTATATCAGCTCCAGAGGTCTTCGGAGTCGTGTTTAACCCATTCACATTTTTTCTCTTTTCACGCATGAAGGCCACAGGCACAACGCTGAAATCATTCAAAGTCGGCAGTAACGTAGCGTATTAAAAACACCGCCCACAGTGTACCATAGGGCGGCTTTGAGTCCTGTTTCAAATAGACAAACAGCGCTCTGATGGCATGTTGTCCTGCCCTTGTGAAAGTGGAGAGTGCGGTTCTAGAGTCCTGTCCGTTTAGGGGATGAGAGTCCAAGTGGCGCAGTGAAGCTCCGAGGGACACTCATTCAGTGTCAAAGGAGTGGGCAGTGGAAAAGTAGATGCGGAGAAGTTTCCTCGCCACTGCGATGATTAACACAGCATTAGTAAAAGCCGCTCCATCCACAGGCAACTCGGTTTTGCGGCTTGCACTAAGAGGCGAATCAAGTGATGATCAGCTGGCCCGAGTGCTCCATGAAATTCATGAAAGTACCCAAAACGTTTTGCAGCTTCGACTGGTTGTGGCGGAACGCAGGCAAGTATGGTGCCTTCTTATGGACCGATCGAGCCGCGTTATCAGTAAGGTAATGCACATATTGTTCAACATCATTTGAAAGATTGGATAAAAGTGAGACGCACACAAGCTATATCAGCAACGTTTTGAGCAACATGACACTTACAACTGCCTGCCGGGGTGGCGCAGCGGTTAAGGCGCTCGACCACTGTTCCCAAGGACGCGGGATCAAATCCTGGCCTCGGCGGCCGCTTTTCGATAGAGGCGAAAAGCAAGGCGCCCGTGTGCTGTGCGATGTCAGTGCACGTTAAAGAACCCTAGGTGGTCGCAATTTTCGGAGTCCTCCACTACGGCGTCTCTTATAGCCCGAGTCGCTTTGGGACGTTAAACCCCACGAACCAAACCAAACCAAACCAAACCAAACACTTACCAACTCGTTCAAATTTCAACTTTTAGGCATTCGTCATGTGCCCCGCCGTGGTGGTGCAGTGGTAAGACACCCTACTACTGCGCCGGAGCACCCGGGTTCGATCCCGACCACCGGCGGCTGCGTTTCGATGGAAGCGAAACGAAGTGTCGTCCGTGTGCTGCACACTTTAAAGATCCCCAAGTGGTCGAAATTACTCGGGAGCCCTCCTCTACGGCATCCCTTTCTCTCTTTCCGCTTTCACTCCCACCTTCCTCCATTCCCTTAAGGGGCGGTTCAGGTGTCCATAGAACAAGTGTGACAGATACTGGGATTTTCCTTTACTGTGAACCAATTATTATTATTATTATTATTAGCCATGACCAGCATTGCCACTGTGACCTGGCAGCCAGATACTGCAGACCTTTGAATGCGTTTACACTGGGTGCTCAAATGGGAGAAAAACGCCGTGTGAGTGCTACGGTTGGTACGCGAAAGAGCCACCTGCCACGGTTGGTACGTAGGTGACAAAGTCAAGAGAGAAATTTCCTCGTAGGTAAGCATGGGAAGAGGCTGGAACGTGGCTGCCACAGGAAGGACCCGCCGAAAAAGTGACTTCGTCCCATTGATAATGAGTAAATATCACTCAGCGAAGAAGAAAGCTAAGTTGGTTTGCGACGCAGAGTTCATTGTCGACAAAACTATTCAAGGAAATGCAGGGCAAAAATATAACAGTGCGAAGAGACGATAAGTGTACAGGAGAAGAGATTAAAAACAAGCAGAAGACCCGATGCTGACTCAGTGTTATGGCAGAATGAAAATTAAGCACTCCTGTAATGCATGAGGATCAATATGTGTGATCTCAATAGAATTAATTGTTCGTGTTCTGTCAGTGGAGGTTGTATGGGAAATTTGAAGCTTTATCTTCGCAGTTTCTATCCAAACGCACGGTGGAAGAGGAGCCACTTCTGTACGTGGGTACAATCCGTGTAGTCGATATACAATAAGTGCAGTACAGTTTGCTTTAGGGCAAGGGATGGGAGGTTGGCCTCCTTCGTAATCGCCAGTGTGGTGATGTGCTTATGAACCTCGCGCAGGCACCGATACGGAGACAAAGGTCTTGCCACCGGTGTCAACTGATATGAGACTGAATTCGACCACCAGCCATCTCTAATGATAGCCTGTCACCAAATACAAACTTATTTCCAAACCAGCATATATGTAGTAAAATGTGTCCTCCTCAATATCCTGACACCTGACTCTACTAGTGTGGCACTATAGTTCTACACTTTTCTGTGTTTCGTGCCAGAACCTTTACAGGCGAACTAAAAATCACTCTGAAAATTTTTGTTTCCGCTTTTATTTTGTTTTCTGGGCTTCTGTGAATAAATGGTTTTAGTCGCAGAAAACGTAGTCGTAAATTAAATTATCACTCTGCAGTGGCCAATGAAAATCGTCTAATCTGTCAAGGCACCCGGAGTAATATTATTGGTGTTTCTACACACGATGCAGATGATATTTTTGTAGAATCGCTACATATTGGGGGTCCAGAGAGAATGTCACCGAAACAACAAGTCTTGTTCGAGCAGACTATGCTCAAAAAATTATGCTCTTATGTCGTCTGCTTACTTGCAGAAATGTGAAGGAATTGCATGCGAGATCCATGCCTTGTTCTGTTATAAATTCTGCGTTTAGTTTTTTAGTGCCATTTCTTAGTTGCCCGTTATTACAGGTCAGCTTGGGACGAAGTCAAATTTTAGGGGTGGCCCACTTAAATTTGCACGTCACTACTAAGTTAGCCATGCACAAAATAAATTTAGAAATCAATTTTGGTGAAATTCGGAGGAAGTCAAATTTCAGAAGTCCAAATTTTGGGGGTGGCCTGCGTAAGTTTGGAGGTCAGCATTGCATTGTCTGTACTCGAATTAGGTTAGGCATCAATTTTGGTCAAATTCTGAAGAGGTCAAATTTCGGGGATCTATAGAGAGTCAATTTTGGAGCTTCCCCATCCCAATTTGGAGGTCATTACTGAATTGACCATACCCGAATTAGTTTAGGCGTCGATTTTGGTCAGATTATGAAGAGGTAAAAAGTTGAGGGGGGGGGGGGGGGGGCAAAATTTGGGCGTGACCCATCAAAATTTAGAGGTCACTATACGCTAATTGGAATACGCTAATTGGAATTGGATGCCAAATTTGGTCAACTTGGCTATATAATTGTTCGTGCAGACACGCTCTGGTGACAGTTCCGGACACGTTCTGTCCACAGACTAATGACACCATCCACACCGCTATAGAGCCAAAAAATACTTTCGCATTAATGTTACTCCGCGTATTACTCCGTCGACGCCAGAGCGGCTAGCCACCACGCGACTGCCTGAAACTAACTTCGCGCGTTGGATGTCGTCTCCTACTCTCTGAACTTATTTCAACACCAAATATTCCACACAGGGCGATACTTCCATGTTTTGCTTGCTCGGAGCTTGTAGATCGAGTTTCCGCGATGAAAAGACCCCCCCCCCCCCCCTTCCCATTTCTCTTTAGAGCACCTTTAAAGACGGCCGATGCATCTCAGTTACCAGCAGTGGAGGCTCAAGTGACTGCCGCATCCCTGAAAGATCAGTTAAAGCTCACCGACCAGATTTGTAAGGCAGCTAGGGTCCCTGGAGTCCTGCAATGAGGACCACACATCACTGATGACCAAGAAACTCTGAAGACCTATTCTCCATTTAAGTTTATTCTCTCTCTCTTGACAAGCGCAGGGTTATAAGCGGCTGTAGGAGGCGTCGACGACTTTGTACGTCGATGGCGAATGGGCCTCCATGATGCAACTTTTCAGGCTCTCCCAAGAAATCCCATGCATGTGCAAAGAACGTGGCTTTGAATTCTCTGAAGAGCTCGAAAGTTGGCCTCGGGTGCTTTTCTGAAGACAGGCGCACTGTGTCAGAGAATCCCCAAGAAAACTGTTTTGTGTAACTCCAGCATAGACATCACTCACGCTCCGTCCGCTCCCCATGATGTTCCAGCGAAACATATTTGTATGGGTAAGCGATAGACGTAAGCTTCTTCAAGAGATGGTTAGAGGTGCTACACAAGAGCTTTGGGAGCTCCTAAGTAAACCCTTAACAAGGCTCATACACGGCTCCACTCGTGGAAGGAACGCCGTGAGGTACCGTTCCACTCGTTAAAGGAACATCACCAGGCTTGTCAAAGGGTCCGTCTCGAACGATGATTCGACGACAGCTGACAAGCAGAAACTGTCCATGCGCTCTTACTACAACCACTGCGCACACCTGGCACGCCGCCAACGCCATCTGCCACCGTGGCTAAGGAGCGGAAACATATTTTTTAATTCATGACAAGACGCACAATTATTAAAGCTCTTTTTAGACAAGGCCATAGAACGTATAAGTATCTCGATGGCATATGGGTAACGTATATGACCACCTTCGATTCCTTGTCTCATTCCAATAACAATTTAGCGAAATTCGTTCACTTTACATTCTTACATGTCACAACGGCGCTCCACAGCGATGGAGAGTGACGCGGAATTGAACAGTGACGTCATCACTGCTGTACTGCATAACCGTTTCGAGGCGTTTCAAATAACCATACGAGGTCATCTGGCTGTGAAGTAAGGACCATCTCGTCAATCCGTGCAGTCGTTGCCGGATATCGAGATTTGCTTCAAATTTCCATCCTAACGAGATGCCGTTAAAACATTTCGGTCGATGAAAACCTCTATAAAATCGTGAGTTGTGCAGTGTTCAAACATCATTGCGTTTAAGAAAAACCGACGTAAAAAACGATACAAGACACAAGAGCGCAAACTAACAACTGAAATTTTATTGCGGTGAACATACACATATAGCATTACACATAAAAACATAACAAAAATCGACAAGTCAGCAAAGTAGCTATCGTATCAAGGGTGAACATGATATATCTGTCACAAAAAAGGCCATTTGTCTGTTGTTGTTTTTTTCCCCCCAAGAATTCTTTTTCTTCTTTCGATAGGGTGACCAAAGGGTCGCTTACACATGTCCCATTCCCGGATTCGATACAGTGGGCCTCCCACAGTTCCCTTGTTAGCTTGTCTCTAGATTTCAGAAGAATCGCCGTCTCATTGAAAAGTGGTGCGCAATCTTTGCATCTAGCGCAGTGCGGCGCCAGATTTCTAGATACACTAATCTGGTTACAGTTGTGCCTGTGCTCTCTGAGCCTTTCGTTAAGGCATCTTCCCGTTCGCCCCACATATGCACGACCGCATGAGAGCGGGATCTTGTAAACTACACCCTCGTAGCTCTCGACAAACCTAGTTTTTGTGCCTAACGCCACAAGACGCCTCTGCCCCGGGCTCGCGCTCCTCATTTGCTTTCGCGCACATTCCTTTTAATTTTCTTGGGGCAGAGAAAACGACCCGCACAGAATGCCTTTCAGCAACTTTCTTCAATCTGTGCGATAGGGCATGAATGTACGGGAGTACCACAGGCCTCTTTTTTTTTTTCTTTACCTTGCCTGAGTCGCTTTTGTTGGCTAACCTTTTTAATACTTTCTCTGCCACAGAGACAAGGAGCGGTGTCGGGTAGCCAGCGTTCTCTAATCTGAGAGCCTGCGCACAAAAACTGGATTACGCGATTACGCAGCCATTAATTACGACAATTACGCAGCCATTAATTTGGAACGCCCTGATTTTTGCGCACGGAGTTCGGTAGAAACTAATTCGTCTCTTTTATACAAACTATATACACAACTAATGGATATATACGTTTCTATTATTACTGTCACTGAAAAACTATCGTCATCATATTTTAACAAATAGTTGAAGCGCCTCAGTAACAAGAAGAATAAGTATTTTTGACGACGCACGAGACGCTTGAACACCGCATGCTCAGGGGAAAGTACGCATTATTCTATTAAAAAAAAATACATTGTTATCACTACGAGGCAAAACTAGGGGTCCGTTTTTCACATCAGCCTTACCTTCAGCGCTACAAAAACTATTAACCTCACACGACCTAAGCCTCTAACATCGCATGGCGATGACAATAACCCCTATTGCGGAACAAGAATGGAGCACAGTTTCTTAACTTTTTGTATTTCCGTTTTCGTCGAGGAAACTAGCAGCGAATAACCGGAATTATTAGCTCTCGAGCCGTCATGAAACTAATCAAATTACATCTACGTCATGAAACTTACATCTTCATCTTATTCTGGTATGGATGACTTTAATTCAAAAGGGTTAAATATACTAAGAAGAATATTGTAAGCGTCACATTGTGCCACCTATTCCAGCAGTCCACATACGCTGTTATGCTTCCCCAAGACTGGCAAGTTGGTGAGATCATTCCAGTCCCCCAAAAAAGGTTCATCCCATTCATGGAGAGCCCCATATCCTCACTCACTAGCGTGTCGGAAGTAATGGGACGTGCTTGTTTTCACATGGTCAAATTCGTTGTCGCTGCCAATTTATTTCGTTCCAACCAACATGGTTTCTTGGAAACGTTTTCATGTGATTCGCAATGGACTCTTTTCATAATTGACATAAGCTGCAACCTTGACCAAAATATTCCTTGATTTCGAAAAAAAAAAAAAAGCTTTCAATAAGGTACAACATAAAGGCTACCACAAAAGCTTTCGCGCCTAAACCTTAACCTTTTATTTATGAAATGAGTTTGCAACATTTTGACTAACAGAGAGCAATTTGTCTGCGCTAAAACGTTTTCCTCCCTTCGAAGTACGGTCGTTTCAGTAGTCCCCAGTGCACAGCTCTTGGGTCGTTGCTTTTCTTATTCACGTATACGATCTCCTCTCCAACATATTTCTTGTACCATCCGATTTCAATCGCCCGATTTATGACAGCACTGACATCGGCGTTCTTAAACATCTTAACCGAATTGGTAAACGTTCTGCAAACAATGGTTAATGTGTATGGATATTACTAAAACATATTTGACCTCTTCTCATCGCCGGCAATAGTATGTTCCATCTAATTACGTTGTTGTTGGTTCAGAAGTGCCGTCGGTTTCTTCGTGCGAGTACTTGAGCTTACAATAACTCAAAATATTGTCCTCTCATGCCACGAACACGTCTAACGAGGCAAACCGTAACCTTGGTTTTATACGTTGCAGTCTCTGTTTAGCCACCCCTCTCATAAAATCTTTAACTCATCTAACTTTTGTCCGTCCTAAACTAGAATACGCGTACACAGTATAGGATCCATGCCACTATAACCTCTATTTAATCTTTGAAAAAAAAAAAAAAAATGTGCGTGCAATTTGATTTAATCAGGCTATTCGAATTTAACCAGTATGCCCGCTTTAAAAATCGTCACCTAACTATACCGAACCTTGAAAGGCGAGGCTAAATTGCTCGATTCTGCCTATTTCATATGTTTCATCATTCCTCTTCTGGAGCATCAGTAATAACACCAGCTCATAGCTTTTCCTGTTGAATTAGTCCCCACAAAGAAGTCTACGCACCCGCCGCAAGAACTATACCGCTCATTCTCGTTCTTTTTTCGCCATGGCGTCACGGGGCTGCAATGATCTACCAGAGGGCGCCGCGCATCAAATGAACGCCATTGTCACTCGCTCGGTAATCACCGGAGGTCATCGCCGAGACATGACAAAAGGGGGGTGGTCGTTCGATGCCCGGCGCAGCCGGTAAGCAAATGTGGAGAATGAGACGAAGACGTGTTTATTTGAAACAAGAAGACGTTTATGGGCTCCGAACGAGGAATACACAAATCATTTAGTAGAACGCAATTAACATTCTAAACAATCGAATTAAACACTCCGAATTAAGTATAACATAGTTAAACACGCTTTTTCGGAATGAAAGTAACAGTTCAAGTAACAGCAAGGGAAATAAAGTTCATAGCAGGGTGGAACATACGGTTGACCGGGGAACGCGGCGGCGGTCCATTACTGGGTCGACGCAGACGGGCGGCCCTCGAAGGCGATGATCCTTCCGAGGCAGTTTGCGGTCCGTAGATTGCGGTGCCGGCGGCGGCGGTTCGGGAACCCCCTGGGATTACGCGGCAGCTCGGGTCCTTCGGAGGAGCAGACGGCGCGGACTGACTTTGGGTCCTCGGCGGCTCCTCTTTAAACCTTCGGTAGCTAGGAAGGGACACTCGTGGACGACTCTTGTATGCAGGGTCGGAGTCCATAAACGAAACACTCACTTACAGCGCACAAAGTAGTCCTCTCAAAGAGGGAGGCTCATGTAGACACACAACACTTTAGCACTGCATGACCGCCCCCCCCCCCCCCCCATCTTAGGTTTGAAAAAAAAAAAAAAAAATAACGCACAACAAAAACAACTGTCACGTATGCCACAACTTCGATTTTTCTGGGGGTCAGATTGCCAAGAAAAAAATATACGGATATACAAAGGAAGCTCTAGACTTTGGACGTAGGAGGGGTGACTTTGAGTGGGGGAAGTAAGGCACAGACAAAACAAGCAGCATGTACTCTACCGCTCGAGCATGGAGAGAGTTGGAGCTAACCAAGGGAAAGCTATACTGTTCTGAGGCAATATGCACGTACGCATTCTTGCACGCGCCCGACCGACGGTCACATATACAGGCTCCGGGAACGTATGACGTTTACCGAACAACAATTCAGCGGTTGCAATTTTAATAAAACGTGGGCAAATTAAAGGATGTCGCCCATACGGTGACAGCCATTCATTTAAAGGACTAAATCAAAACCACTTTTGTTTTACTGTCATGTCCATCCTTCATGTAATGCCCTGCAGAATGGGCCTTTGACGTATTGAATAAAATAAACAATGCCATTAGCTTACCAGTAAATGCCACTATCACACACCTTTCGGATGAGTCGCGAGTGCCTTGTGCTTAAGTTCACTATGCTCGGCAGTGCGAAGATACCAGAGTTGCTGGCTCTTGTATTCTTGTACGCTCCTATGCGAACTCCGGAGAAGCCGTGACAGCGGAAGCGCACATTCAGATGCCGTTGGTGAATGCCATTAGGTGGACTACACGCGTTAGAGGCCGAATAAGAGAGTGAAAGGCTTGAGATAACCTCACCCTCTGGAACTCCACGAGTTGTCTAATGCTCAGTAATCGGACAACCAAGCTGCTTTCATTCTTTTTTTTTTTTTTTTAACTGCGCGGCGGCGGAACGGCAAAACTAGAAAAAACTTTCAGCGATATTTATTTGTGTAGCGAAGACAAATAAGATGTCATTACCCTTGGCATTCTAGTAGGCTTATGTGCATTGCGCAGGCGACACAGCTTCGACCCCACCGTTGCACGAGCATGTGGTCATGTGTGGTTAGCCTTGACGATTAAAAAGGCGGCACAGCCTTGCTCTCCCTCTCACTCTCTCTTCATCTACGTCAGCGCCCATAGTGCCTCTTAGACCCTCGAGCAACGTTTTCATCGCAAGTCGAGTGATTTATATAAATTCGCTATCCTTTCCCTGTTCCTCTTATTTCCTTCAGCCGCAGCCCGGTGCTTCAGGTATCCTTCTCCTGCTTTTGCCCAATCTCAAGACAGTATACTCGAGCCGGCTCACGATGTGGAAAAGGATGTCAAAGGCCATCTTATTTGCAGCATAACTCATTATTTTGGGGGCTACATCAGCGCAATTATGCGCTGCTCGGTGGTGCAAACTGTCAAATTAGCATTAAACCCTGCCGCCACAACGTCACCAATGCGGTTTTTCTCCCCACAGAATTGAAGCAGGAATTGTTCTGGGTCGCCGCAGCCTCTCGTGCGAGAGCGTGGTCGCTCCCGCATCCCGTCACGGTTGTTTGGAATGAGTGTCAGGGTTCGCCTCCGCGTCGACAACGGCCCTCCGCCGCGCCTATTTACGTGCAGGAATGACAGAACGCACAGATTGCACAAATATCGAGCGCCGCGAGCGTACGTCCGTGTCGGTATTTATTGATACTAATGACAGCGGGCGGCGTCCACATCCGGTGCATGTGCCCTACCGAGCATCGCGCACGGGCCGCCCTGACCTGCGGCCGGTGTCCAAATCAATCAGCTCATCTCGCGCGGGGAATGTGCGCGTGGCTGGAGGGGGGCCGCCGCCCGAGTGCCGCCGCGCCCACTCGCCCGCGGCGGTGGGCACGGGAGCCCCCGGGGGACGCCTGTCGGGGCCCGAGGGGCTTCCAAGGACACCCCCTGCGCCCCGGGGAACCTGCTCGCCGCTGGAGGTCCGCGAACCCTGCCGGCGCCCGGGGCCCCGTCCCCCACCCCGCGAGTAATTGGCTGCCGCAGAGACAAGCGCGCCCATTCTTCTCCTTTTCCGATGACGCCCTGTCAGTGCGGCTGGGCGATAGTTTTTCGGCGCGCCTTCTTTATTCGCTCTCCATTGTCGCTGCGCTCGCCGCCTGGCGCCCCGGGGCGACGATGTGCCGCTGGGTGCTCGGCGAACTGGTTCCCTCGCAAGTGGGCGAAAAGAGCGGCGAGGGAATGAACTCGCGCCCATGATAGCCTCTCGTGCCACCCCGCTGTCGACAGGGCCCTCGGCGGCTCCGCGGGAGGCCCGTGCCCTGCAGCGACGTGCTTTCGCTTATGCGCCCAGAGAAACAATGCGCTGTGCCCTCTTCGCTCACGCTCCCGGACAGCTTATTGCTTCAACGTAGTTCTCGTGCATGCCGAAGCGGAATGCACGAGATCACTCTTCGCGAAGGAAACAGACAGCTTGCCAACGACACTTTCAACAAACTTGATGCACCGTCGTACAAACTTGAATGATGCCGACGCGCAAGCGACGCGAAGGCATCGTTCGTTTTCTCACAGATTTCTTTCTTGTGTGCCAATCGCCTTGGTACTAAAACTGTGAACGTCTTCGTGTCTATTGTGCAGAAGCACACTGTACACCGAGAACTACAAGTATCGGCGTTGAGTTAGCCTGGCCAGTAAACTAATCTTGTTCAGTCCGCGTGTCACTTTCTTGTGTCCCCTTGACACGGGTAGGTGTTTTGATACGAGTGATTTGTGTCGCCTCTCTAGTAAATGATGCTCATTGAGCCATTGAGAGAGAGGTTTATTTTTCAAAGCAGCTAAAGCACAGTGGTCATCCTGAGTGAGTTTTCTGCCCTGCTACTCTATACTGAGGTGGAGGTGAAGAGACGATAAAAAGTATCGTGTCCGTGGCGGCAGCAACGTGCCTCATCACAGTCACGTGTCGAGAACCGCGCTGCGTACGAAGCAAAGGAAAGCCAGAACTTCGTTTTCAAAGCCTCTCACATGACGTTCACCTACTAGGGCCTGTTATTTGAACGCGGCAAGAAAATGGTCAACGCCAAAGTTTGGCGCGCACCTGTGGGGCATACAGCGATTATTTGATATGATCGGAGGCCCAACTTGTCGAGTCTGCATGACAAATTGCAGAATGCAGATACCGCTACACGAAAGCCTCGCTCAACCCTAGTTTGTACACTCGCGTAGTCTCTCTGAACATCACGCGCGGAATGAAAGTTATGTTCGGATATGCCCTTCGAAGGCTGATGTGTAATTTGCAGCTGAACCTAACCGTCAGCTACGTAGCTGTACAAGCTTTGCCAAGTTGGCATGATGCGTCGTAACTCCGCAAAAACGGATCAACGGCGCTTCTCCTTTCTGCGTGCTTAACAACCGTGAAATCACGCCCATTTAATATTCCCTTGTAAAAAATGCAGGACAAGCGACTGTCCTGTCGTCTATGTGTTTTCTCTTGTGTCCCCTTTTCTTTTGCGCTGCCACTTTCTACTATTAATCACCGACTTTTCCGCACCAAGTTATTATTCAAATAATGCTCTTATTCATTTAAACAACAAAAGGAACACCAACCAAAGATTTGGGTCAAGAAAACCAGACGTTTCGGCTTCCATACGGAAGCCTTGTTCACTAACAACTACGTTTGGAAAGCGGCATTTAAGTTCGTTTCAATAATCGTCCGAGGCATCTTGCATAAGTTGGCGGCCGCAGATTGACATCCTTGCGATTAAGAGTTTTTTTTTTTCCTTTTTTTTTCCAGAAAACGTGACCCGCAACCACTGTCAATCACGTGCCGCTATTCCTTATGTACCTAGCATTAGTGAAGCGCTGGGACGTGTGCTGCGTACGTACGACGTGCACATTGCCCATGTTGCCACCCGCAAGTTGCGGCTCGAACTGGTTAATGTGAAAGAGAAACTGAGAAAAGAAACATTTCCCAACGTCGTGTACAAGATCCCCGGCGACTGCAATCATGTCTACATAGGCGAAAGCAGGAATTTTAAATGACGTTTGAAGGAACATATGAATGATGTCAAGAACAAGGAATTTGTCTTCAACGTACTCGCCTATAGCACGCCGTATCAACAGCGCACAATATCTGCTGGAAAGGAACTTCGATTATCGCCAAAAAAAGGAACTAGCTTTCACACCAGTATCTCGAATCGCTCGTAATGCAGACAACGAAAAAAAAAAAAAAACGCTTAATTGCAAGGATGGCAATCTCCCGCCAACGTCTGCAAGACGCCTTGGACGATTATTGAAAAGAACTTAAACGCCGCTTTCCAAGCGTAGTTGTTAGGGAACAACGCTTCCGTGTGGAAGCCGAAACGTCTTGTTTTCTTGACCCAAACCTTTGGTCGGTGTTCCTTTTGTTGTTGAAATGGATTTATTACCCGACCAGACGAGATTTCGTCCAACTTTAAATTTCAATGCTCCTATTAGCCCATTTGTCATCTGGTCAGCCGTCTTCGCAACAGTATGCTAATTTAGAACGTACTGTAACGAAAAGTGACATATCATGCACAACTGACGAGAGACATTATTCAAACAACTTTTCACCATCACTCTGTATTATATAATTGGTTACTTTATAAAAACAAGCTCACTGAGCTGGCAAGCAGCAGCCACATCGCGGAAATGTTTTTACTCGAGGCTATCAGAATCCGTAGCATCACAGAATATTAAGAACACTTGACAACAGCAACAACAAACGTCTTTCCATGCTGCGAAACTGAAAAAAGAAAAAAAAAACTATGGTGAGGTTTGACTTTTCTAAACCTCGAAAAGCTCTGCCGGATGAGCAGACGCGGCCTGACAACGCCGCATAAAAGTACGCATTCGGTACGATGCGCGTCTTTTCCCATGCGAAACTGAAGGTGGAACTGCCAAGTGTTATCACAGGGCGGAGCCGGGAGCGTGCGCGCAGTGGCGCCTCTCCGCGGCGAATTTGACAGGCTTACGATGAAGACGAAGCTGGGGGGCGAAGAAGTGGAAACGAACGCCGCCGCACCTGCGGTCAAGATCATACGCTTGCCAAACATGACCTTGGCTGTCATACAGGTCTTTTCGCTTAAGCTGGGTATGACGCGACAGCATTAATGGCTATACCATCAGCAGGCTCCAATCAATTTACTACTCGCCTATAGATAGCCTCTTTTGTAGCGGAAGCTACACTAGGCTAATCAGCGGCGCATTTCGGATAAGCGTCGCTAGTCGCCATTGCGCATGCTCCGTAACTATGGTAACTAGTTTCTCCAAACCACAGAAGGAGGGAAGAATTTGAAGACTGGAAGAGAGAAGAAGGGAAGGGAGAAGAACGAGCCGGTCAAATGGACAAAGAAGTTTCGGAAGACGCCAAGAAGACAGCAGAAGAAAAAAAGAAGGAAGCAGGAAGAAAGAGAAGAGGAAGGAGAGGAAGAAGACACTAGTCATGTGGAGCAAGAAGATACTGAAGACGCCAAGAAAACGCCTCGAATCGCCGATCATATCATACGGTTTGCAGCCAGTGCGTCGGCGACGAGAACGTTCGAGTCGGACTTTGTGAACAATCCTTTTGGTAGCTTTCGCTGCGCATATCCAGGCTTAACCGTGCTGACCCAACATCATTTTTTTGGGCGTTTATTATCACAAACTGGCAAACAGTCGTAGGATACTTAATTATGTGAAAGGCCACTCGATATCGATATAAATCCCGCTTTAACCGAACCTCCCGGAAGTGCCTGCATGATCTGGGAGCAGCGTGTCTGAATCGGGATCTGAGGGTCCTGGAAGGCTGCATTCCAATCTACAATCTTGCCAACTCTGTAAAGTCTAGGGCCTCGTGATGCAACACAACAAAACGACCAGTTAACAGCGCCGGAAGCCATGCCAGCTAACATTTATCAGACCAACGCCCGTGATTTTTTGCTCACAACGCCCACACCGAAACAACCGCCGCCGTGTGTCCGTGTTTCCTTTTTACTGCAACAGCCAAAGCTAGACCTCGGGTGGCCGCAGCTACGTCGTGAAGAGGCGTAGCTACGAGAAGAAGAAGAAGAAGACGACGACAAAGACGACGACAAAGAAGAAGACGAAGAAAAAGACGACGACGAAGAAGAAGACGACAAGGAAGAAGAAGAACGCTCGGTCACCCGCAGCTAATGCTTTCGCTCCACATTCGGTTCAGCAGCGTTGAACCCTTCTCCCCGGAATGTTCAACTTGTGGCATCCCCGAGACTGTGGACCATATATTATTGGTGTGCGCAGTGTATGCGCGTGAAAGAAGTGTGCTAGCCGCTTCCTCGAAGCGTTTGGACAAGAGGCCTCTGTCGAAGTAACTGCTGCTGGGCGCTTGGCAGGACAAGGGGAATGGTGCCCAGGAAGTGCGGGCTTTTCGCCGTTTTTTGTGCGCCACCGGACTTGATTCGCGCTCGTAACGAAGTTGCCGTGCCTGTATATATTTTACATATGGCTTCTCCCACATCGTCACCCATCATGCTCCTCTTTCTTCTCCTCTTCCCCAGTGCAGAGAAGCAGGCCAGATTTTAATAGTTTCCATCCATCCATCCATCCATCCATCCATCCATCCATCCATCCATCCATCCATCCATCCATCCATCCATCCATCCATCCGTCCGTCCGTCCGTCCGTCCGTCCGTCCGTCCGTCCGTCCGTCCGTCCGTCCGTCCGTCCGTCCGTCCGTCCGTCCGTCCATCCATCCATCCATCCATCCATCCATCCATCCATCCATCCATCCATCCATCCATCCATACATACATACATACATACATACATACATACATACATACATACATACATACATACATACATACATACATACATACATACATACATACATACATACATACATACATACATACATACATACATACATACATACATACATACATACGTACGTACGTACGTACGTACGTACGTACGTACGTACGTACGTACGTACGTACATACATACATACATACATACATACATACATACATACATACATACATACATACATACATACATACATACATACATACATACATACATACATACATACATACATACATACATACATACATCCCTCCTCATTTCTTTTTTGTAGAACTGGCAACACAGTATTAAAACGACGCTTCTGCATGAAAAAAATACTGCGGAGTGGAACAAGCCTGCATTCAACACGGCCAAATACTCTTTTCGTCATGTTAGTTGTCCTAAAGTTTGGCTGATTACCCTAGAAAATTCTGGCATATATAAAAACTGAGCATCCGACGCATAACATCACTGTTACTAAAACGTCTGTAGAAAAGCCAGTGACATAGCATGCACAAGAACATTTAATAACGCATACTCATTTGCATTTCGTGCAATGAAATAACGCGCCGAGTGCTGCGTTCGCCGCTAATATATATATACAGTCGAAAATGCCTGCTTCACGTTTTCTAAATCCAGCTTTTTGTCCCCCGTCAAAAAAAAAAAAAAAAAGAAAACTTCAACCTGCATTCTGTGTAGATGAAACAAATTTCAAAATACCGAGTGTCGACGCCCAGCTTCTTTACTTTTTTTAGGCGTTTTAGCCTAAGTGGCGGAGGGAGCTGAACCTAACTCCTAGGCCTACACTGTAAAAAATGTGCGTGAAATTACAGGTCTTATTAAAGAAAAATTCTGTTCCCGTACAGAGAATATCTGTTCTACTTCATTGACCGAAATACGTTCGCGAAAAAAACAGTAATTTTTCTGTTTTCCATCCGAAGCCTTGATTGGAAGGCAAAAAATTCGATGACATATTTTTTGCCGTCTGTTCTATTTTCTACCGCTAACAGTTTTTTGCTTGAATAGTAGATAAATGCTGAATAGAAAGCGAAATGGTATGACAACCCCGAAGGCGCTGTCCGACGATCGGCTGCGTAACAGTTTCGATTCGAAAGAAGATAACTTGCGGCGCCACATTGAGGTGCATTGTTGGTTGGGCTGCTACAGTGGTATCTGTTATTCATTTTTCCACTTGCCTCTTTTCGGTAGCTGGAGAAATGTAGTCTTACTCGGCAGGAGGAGGTAACAGTGCGCCGGATCCGGGCAGGGGCGGCTCTGACCCCATCTGTTCGACATCGATGGCGGGAAAAAGATCTACCAGTGACTGACAGGTGTCCTCACTGTGACACTCCACCTGACGTCTGCAATGTGCGTCACTTGTTGTGGATGTGTCCATCAACGACTCACATTAGGCAACGGATAATTATGAAGGTGGGCCTGCGGTGGAATCGCTATTGTGACTATGAGAAATGGACAATGGACAATCAATACACTGCCAACCTTCTCGAATACATAAGCGCAACTGGACTTCACTCCTTCTTTTAACTTTCTATCTCCTGCATCCTATTCCCCCTTTCTCAACTTATGCCTTGTGGCAAACTTTTCGAAAAAAAAAAAATGTTGCGCGGCCAAGTTTATGGGTACCATCGAGCATTGCCAGCGCCGAGAGATATTAGTGAGATGGGGTTAGCAAGACTTTCGCCTTAAATATGGCGTTCATTGAAGAAACTGGCGCTTAACGCAATTTTATTGTCGTTACAGACAGAAAAACATGTGAAATGAAAGACGAGTAAAATAAGATATATTTGCATCATTCTCTTAACTGCGACAGAAAAAAAAAAAACAAAAATAAAAATAGAAAACGCCGTATCACAGATAATTTTTGTCAATTTACAAAAATGTTCTATCAGTTGTAAACAGAACAAACTCTAAAATCACTGAAAAAAAAAAGCAAAAACAGAAAACATAGCAGAACAGAAAATTTCTGGCAATGCAGCTGCCAGAAAATTTACGTATTTTTCAACAAAATTTTTTTACAGTGTAGCTCGGCGCACGCCGCGCCGAGCGAGGCCTCTGCGCTCACTCAACCTAGCTAGCCCGAGACCTGTGCAACACTGAAGATGGATTACCCCGTAGAACGGGCAGACATAACGCAAGCGGAGCTAGAAAACCGAGAAAGAAAGACTGTCCTCCACCTTCAAGACAGCGCCAGATGCTTGAAACAAAGCGCACAACACGTCGACACGTCGACTAAGGTGGGCCTAGGCCGGGTCAGGCAGACGGACAGTCAAACTCCGATACACCAGCCAAGAAGTGAGAACCGCCCGCCACCAAAAAGCAGGCACCGTTCCCGACATTACCGATAAGCGAGTACAAAATCGTGCGCTGACCGAGAGACTGGGACCTGAGCAGCGTCGCCCCGCGTGCCCTCGAGAGTTCCATATGAAAGGCGGCAAATGTGTCGCCGTTCGCAGTGCAACACGTGGACACTGCGGACCCCTTGGACAACGCGTTAACAGTGAGCACACCGGACCGCCAAAGAGCATCGGTGTACACCGGAATGAAAGCCCTCAAGCTTGTATGACAAAGAAATGGCATCGTATGTCGCAGCGCAGGACGACTCAGTTAGAGGCGTGACCTATAACAGGCTGAAGGTGTATCCTCACCGGACGCGGTCCGAGAGGGCTTTATGAAGAGAAACAACTGAGCAAGTGAAAAACCATTCCGATTACCTTCAAAGGGAACAAGGTTTCAATACTTTATTACTGTAGCACAGTCTTTTGCGCGTCCTCATATAGAGAGCAAGTGGCAACTTGCTGAGATATTCGCAAGGTTTGACGTATGCTACCAACCAAAGACAAACTTATGCCGTCGTAGCGGTAACGACAACCCGATCCCTCCACAAGGGGAACCTCTTGGGAGCCGTATCATCTGCAAGCATCGCCTTATGATCCGGAAACAAGCGAGCAAGCAAAGCGAGAAGGTGGGGCAGCGCTACGCGGAACGTCAACCGAGGCCCAGGGAGAAGTCCTTTAGCCGGGCGAGAGCAAGCTCCGAGACCTCTCCCCATGTCACTACCGAGGAAGGAAGTAAGCAGCGGAAAAGAAAGATGCTCGAGCCGCGGCGGAGACAAGCCCGATAAAAAGGTGAGCTTGCCGGGTGCGTGTGTCTGTTAACCATACTCAATAGAAGGAACTAAGTAGATACAGGCACGCAAGGACAAAATTGCTAGGATAGCAAAGCAGATGATGGAGCTCCGCCATTTAATAAAACATACTAGGGGACAAGCTACAAAGTTTCTTGCACCAACTGAGGGGACGAGAGCCCTGCCACCGGCGCTGCCGACAGGGGTGAAACGGAGGTTAGAGCCCTGATTAAAAGGCCACCCCCTCCGAGCGCAGAGGGGAACAGTAAACGTGTAGCAGATGCCTCGGAGACTGATACGCCGCATCACATTATCGAGTGCCCCGAGCAAACTCAGGGCTAAGCAGTTCACTCATAGAAATAGTGGATATCCTGGATGGTAAAAGATTGAGTCTTTTTCAAAATCAGGTAACCATGTCAATCCAACAACTGGTGGAAAATCTGAGCAAAATGGAGCGCGCTTTGCTCCGTTGCCTGATCAGCAGCCGGTACACATAATCGCTGCACAACATCATGGCCGAGCAAATTGCAGAGGCTTCCGCCCTAAGCGGGGGATCTTGCAGCTCCACCTGGCAAGCTGAAGTGTCCGCCAGACGTTACATGCGCCAAAAGAAGCCATAGGGGCAGTAAAACTTCCGCGCTACAAAGCGTGTACCTACCGCCGGGATATGACGCCGTTACCGCGGTCGCTCAATGTGGCCGTGTCGGTACCATCACGCACACTACGTTCACCGCCGCTCTAGTGCATGGGCAGCGTCACGGCAACACAGCGCAATATAGACAGCTGCAAAGAGGATACGTTCTGCCCGAAATAGTGCCAAACAATCAAGACGACGAAAATATCTTTATGCTTCATCTACACAGCCCTCTGAGAGACGGAGGGACAGGTATTCCGGAACTACTGGTTAGAGGCCTACAGTTGGCAGTCGAAGCGCAGCTAATATAGTTGCCGGAGTCTTCGATACCCCGCATCCAGAATGGGGATACGGTAAAGCCAACTAAAAAGCCAACAGAGTATGGCAAGCGACCCAAAACTGGGGCTTCCTCTACTAAACAACCCGCAGTCGAGGCCCGGCACAGCCGACACGTCACCCGACTTAATCCTCGCTATACGAACACAGGACACACACTAGGGAATGATTATTATATTTTAGCCACTACCCCTTCAAAACGACTGAGTACAAATCAATAAATCACGGATTTGGATAAATTCAGAGATTTAAGAGAGGAAACTCCCGAAACGGAAATCACAAATCCCGACTATTGGATCGAGTCACTTAAGAAGGGCATCAAGCCAACCAAAGGGAAGGTGCCGATGGAAGGGGAGGGCCAAATCTCCGACTCGTGGCTGCTCCATGTGTGGGAAGCACACCTCAGCCTGCAACATAGACTGAGGGGCACAAACACTTAAGGCCACTAAGGAAACGTATAGCGAAACTAAAGAGACGACAGAAGCCCACGCCATGGAGATTCAAAAGCAGTGGAATCAGATATGCGACCGCATGAATGGATAACTAGGATGCAAAAAGATACAAATGCTCAGACGCCTATTAGACCAGACACGGACAAAACTGACGCTGAGAAGTCAGCTGCAGTGATCCAGAAATATTAGGGCAATATCGATAAGTTCTTCCTAAAACTATAGGACAGATCTCAGCAAGGTCTCTTGGGCTGAACTCCCAGACATATGAAGACTCCCGGATCCTGAGCTAAATGCAGAAATCGCGGAGGCAGAGGTTGGCTTCGCCATGGAACAACACCGCACCACGCCCGCGACAGGCCCGGACAGGGTCGCGAAGTCATTAAGTAACTTAGATGCAAAATCAGCGGGGGCAATCACGGGCCTCATGAATAAGCACTGGGAGAATGGAGAAAGCCCGCAGGCATGGAGACATCCAAATATTACTTTTATTTCCTAACCATGGAAGAAACTTGACGCGGCAAATATACGCTCAATCTCGCTCACCTTCTGCGTAGACAAGCTCATAAAGCATGCGATCCTAAACAGATTGGAGAAGTGCGCGGAGGACAATCAGATCATCCCACAACCATTCTAACCACACTAAACTTCAGAGGTAATGTATTCATGCAGGATGTCAAGCTCTAGCTCAAGGCAGACGGCATAGACCCTGAGAAGGGCACGGGAACCAAAGCTGCGCTAGGGATGCACCTCACTAAGGCTTTTAATGACGTGGCACGCGAATCCATTCTTGAGAACCTCTCAGAAATTAATCCGGCAGAGAAAGCTTTCAATACATCCGCCATAGCTTCGCGATGGCTGGCGAGATAGTCATTACCTTTCCGTTCCTCTAGGTGGCAGAGGAATCGCAGGGAGGAACCCCCCCCCCCCCCCCACACACACACACACACACTGTCACCATTTCTCTTCAAGCTCTTCCTCATAAAACTTCCAGCCAGACTATAAACCACACCCCGGCTAAAATTCCCATTCTACGCAGATGACATCACCCTCTGGACCACAAGCGAGAGTGACTGACAGGTAGAGGACACGCTGCAAGGCGCGTGAGACATTATTACAGAGCTCGTATTTCAGTCAGGCCTAACATGCTCGTACCCATCGGAGCTATTTGTCATCATGGACAAATCCAGAAACCAAGCGCCCCCCCCCCCCCCCCCTTTAAGTGTGAGTGGCAGGGGGGGGGGGGGGGGGGAGCTCGGTGTGCTACCCATTAAGGAGGTGCAGTCATAAGGATCTTGGAACTGTCGATAAAATTAGACTAACCAGAAGAACTGGTTGTTCACCAGAGGAGGAGGTTAAAGAAAAAGACCTCTGTATGATAGTGCAGGCATTGCTCCTGAGCAAGACGATGTATGCACTGCCATACCTCAAGCTAGATGACGCGGAGAAAGGCAAAGCTGAGGCTATAATCAGACAAGCGTACAAGGCAGTCTTGAGGCTGCCAAACTTCCCCCTTTCCTATAGATATTCGCCCGCCCAAAAAAATGAACAGTTGCAAGCTAGCGCTGGATCTGTTTGTTTCTCGCACTTATAACAGATTTGTCCGAGTTATCGATCTCATTTCCACATGCTTCCGGCGCATTGGTATCGGGCATTGGTATCGGCTCGTTTTGCGCGCATAATTGCACCTTAGGCATATCGAACCGCAATGTCGAGTTAGAAACGGGAAAATAAGAAAACATAGGTGGATTCATTACGATGCTGAAGGCCACCGATTTCATAAGGTAATATTGTGCTCCAAACGCCAAGAATTAAAAAGTTAGTCAGTTACTAATTAATAGTTAATTAGCTTACATGCCGCGGACATAAATATTCCTTTGCCGTATAAACTACCTGCATGGACCACATTGCCTTTTTATTAACGCCTTTATAGAGAAAAAAAAAAAAAACAGAAAGAAAACGCACAGGGAAAAGTCGTCTCTCCTCTGATGATTTTTGCAGTAATCGATAGCATGCTGCGTATTGAAATCAACTCTGCGGCTACATATAATCGAAATACAACACAGCTTCGTCGGGTGTACCTTGTGTTGCATCAATATGGTGCATATTCGCACGCGTCTACATTTACGCTCTTAAAGTATAAGTCAACTTCCTGAAAGACCCGGAGAATAACGAAAATGAACAGGTTCGCGGCACGTCGCCAGAATAGAACTTCTTTGACCACATCTTGATGAGCTTTGTTTCTCATGTTGTTAGCGCTGGAGACATATAGTAATATAGAGAGCTAACGGGAACGCTTGCCCAGCAATATGGGTCTTGCTGTTCCACCTATCATAGGAGGTAAGGAGAAAAGCAGGGACGTTTGATAAGAATGAAGACAGCTTATAATTGAACGCCAGCGTAGGAAAGCAATTAAATTGAAGAGGAAAATAAGTACTCGCTGCATACAAATTAGGCAAGATGACACTTTATGGGCGTCTGGTGCAAAACGTTGAAAACACAACGCCACCACTGTTAACAGGCACGCTACAAGGAAACGATATGCAGGGGTTAGTAATAGCCGCGAAAGTTCGGCGCCCACCCAGAGTTCTGAAGAGCCACCTTAATATATAATCGCACGTGGGAGCCGTGCCATACAAACGCCCCACAGAGTGCAAAGAAACAAGTGCCCTTGAAGGCTGTTCGTACTGCGAAGGCATATATTACGTATGAAATTCGTACGCACAGCTTGGGACTTGCGCGAAATCGACATAATGGAGGAACTGAAAAGCTCGTATGCAGGGATGCAGGAGCAAACATAGGCAGGCACCGAAGATGGGACTGTACTCTCACGTTGCCCACGTTCGATTTCGACTTTTGTTTCTTTTCTTTTTTTTTCTGCCAGGTGCTCACATTTAGCGTCTTCGGGCCGAGCTCCTCGTGTTTTCTCACAGCTGTCTCGCGTGTCGCTCGCAAAGCCCCTGGAGGCGAGGGAAGCGGATGCATCTTCTCGGGGCGCACTACTGCGACCGTGCCCGCGGTTGACGCGTAATGCGGGCATTTCCATCTATCCGGCGGCGTCACGCGCGCCGGCGCAGAATGGAGTCGTCCCGTCACTCGCGAGTGCCTCACTCTGCCCGAAGGGAGAGCAAGGGGCCGCTGCGCGCTGTCCGTGCGACTTGTCGCGCACACGGGAGCCCCTGTCCGTGCTCGGCAGGAGCAGCTTAATCCCGCGCCCGACGTCTTCATAGGGGCCCCAAGAAGAGCGCGTCTCGCGACGTCATTGTCCTCAGAAGCGTCACCGCCGGCGGGGGGTTCGACCAGATTGACAGGCGTGCGCGATCGGGCCGACAAATATTTTTTTGCGACTGCTACGCCGCGCGGCCGAGGCGACATCAGCACGCGGCGGCCGCCGCATAATCCGACCGGGTGCCCGTCACGATAATGCGCGAGAACGGCCCGCTCCTTTGTGCCGCACCTGTCAGACGCGTACGGGCCGTGATTAGCGAGAGCCCCGCCGCTCGGGTCAAAGTCGGCCGCTCTCGTTTCCTGCCCTCTGCGGTGTCCCGCGGCGCTCGACAGAAGCGGCGGGACCACGAGCGCGGGGCCTTCTTCGCACACCGCGAATACAGGACACCACCGGTGCGCTTCGTCGCCTCGGAGCACCACTGCAGTGTCTGCACATGCCGATAAAGGACGAACGGGCCCCTTGCATACTAAGTTCTGCGCTCAGTCAACCGTCCATAAAAAAAGAGACCCAGCACAAGAAAGAGGAGGTGCGGGAATAATTTAACAAAGTTTTTGGGTGCGTGGATAATTTTCTGGTTATTTTTAACAAGCTAAGTAGCTTAACGTACACTGACGCAGTAGGTAGTATCATTTAGTAATACGGGAGGAGTTTGGTGTTTACGCACGAATTCCCTTTAAAAGGTTCGTTGCAGTTTTTAGATGTCAGTTTTACTACAAGCGATTGTCGCGTATGTTAGGACCACGCTCCACGTGCTCAGAAAGAGCTTCTACCCTACGAGACTGAACACTCAAAAAAGATTTAAGAGGTGGGTCGGCTATAGGCCATGTCTGGCGTCTGCTCTCACGAAGCCTGCCGGCATATTATGCAGTCTAGTTTTAATAAGCAAGTACACCGGTTACTTACGGCCGGCTACTCTTGCCTGTTGTTTCAGTAACTGAAGTCCTTCTTCGAAAAACCAAGCAAGCCATGCTGGCAAGAGCGAGAGAGGGCATTCTAACAAAGCACACGGTTGAACCAGTTGTGTTACCGTACGTCCACAAGCTAAGTTGCCCATCATGTGAACAACGGCGGCAATACGCCGTAGCGTTCCAAATGTGTTTTCCGCACTAGCATTGTGCTAACAGCAGAGCGTGCGAGACGAGGCTGAATGAGATATACTGGGTAAAGGTCGTGATGAGGCGGCACGTGTTAGAAGCCTTAGCTATTGGCAAGAGTGTGCCAAAGTGTGATACGTCTGTAAAGCTTAAGAGGGCAGACAACAGGTACCTTGAACATGTTTTGTAATTTGCCAGGGTCTTTGTCGTCGTTTTGTTACTGCGCATGCCTTGGTTTTCTTATATATTTGCTAGCCTGGCTACAAATAAAACAGATGTGAGTTGTGTCCTGCGTCTTTCTCAGACTTCTGCGAGTGTCTTTTATTGCGCTACTTTTCTTTCAAAGGCGCGGAACTAACAGAGTGCGCGCGGTGTGCGCGCTTGAATGGAGGCCGTGTCGGCGCCGTGCATCTCAACTCCCAAGTGCTCAAGGGGGGCATTATTCGAAAGAACTCGATCTGTTAGGGACACATCATGCATCATGGAGAGGAACCATGCACCAATTGTGTTCGTACTATCCAGGCGAGTTTGATGCCATGGCCTCGTGGCCTTCCATAGTCGAGGCCCTGGCACCTCGCAATGTCGCGCAACGTTCTGAGGCCGTGCTTGAGCGCGCTGCTGTTGCATTTGTGCGTCTTCCCATGTTCGCACCTTGCGGGCCTATCATGGTTTCGCGCCATCGTTCCGAACAAACTCTTTATAGTTTTCGCGTCCTCCGTTTTTGCGCTGTTTCCAGAATCGGCACCTAGGAGTTTTTGAGAGCCTCGCGTTTGTACGAGACATTCGGCCTGTACTCGGGTCGTTGCGCCGACACTCCTTGCTTCGCGCCGGATCATTAATGCATCCTGCGCGTTTGAATCTCGCTTACGCGTGCCACGTCACGTGCTTCCATATGTCGCTGCTCTGTTTATTCATATGGCACTGCTGTGAGCACCCCACACTTGCTACGTCGACAGTCCGGGGTTGTCTATCTGCCATGCCAGTGTCGCTGCGTCTCTTGTCTGCTCGATGCTCTCTGTTTGCGCCGCGGTGTCGCTGTCCGCTACTCCTATAGCAAACGCCGCGAAGACGAATTCCAAGCGGCGACTAGTTTCCTTCCCCTCTCGATTTCTAAAAGTCAGCAATCATTTCTTTCTCTGAATCGTATGATGGGGTATATTTCTAGTTAGAAAAGAAGTTAAAAAAATTGTAGGAAGCTAATATTTTTTTCTCTCCTAGTTATCAATATTCTGTTTTCTAGCCAACATAAAATCTCACATCATTTATTTATTTATAGGAGAAAAAAATCTTCCAATTTGAATATTAGTGTACTGAACTAGTCAGCGTGTGAATAAAAAGTGCATACCAATGCCGCCAACAGTATGCCCCCTTCTTTGATCTGACAATCGAGTTTCACGGGAAATAAAAATGCACTATTTCCAGTTTTTTCAAAACTATATAGTTAAGCTGAAATTGGACTTCTTTTTTTGTGACATAGTGCTGACAACTAGATGGAGACTATAATTTCTACATGTTCTATTCGATATTCTCACTCGACTATCTCGCCGCTGACAATGAGAGTGTTGACTATGTTATTGTGGCTCCCGTTGCCTGGACTTTGACCTGCGACTGAACGTCCGCTTGGTCTAGCGGCGTACATGATGTCGATACCCCGGCTATTGCTATTTACAACACCAGGGCTCCTGTCTTTGTCACTTTTTCTTACCGCAATAATTAAACAATTGATACCGTAAAGAGAAAACGCGTTTAAACAAATTACCCCAGCATATATGAAAGCCTGCTAATTTGTGCTGATTTTGCGTCAAAATCTACTGCTACTTTTTACTCCTCTGGCAACACTGCTTCAAATTGCGTAAAGCGTCCTCGACGAGCGGCCTTCCATATCGACGAAGAGCGACCATCTCGAGGGCTCGCCTGCATCGAACAAAGTGAATGCAACCATCCACTGACGCTCTCCGCTGCTGCTAAATCGGTGCACGGTGCAACGATGAATGTGTATGTTCTAATATCAACGATCACTAAAGCACTAAAGCACTAAAGCCACTGCTCTATTCGAATGGTTACCGCACGCTTTAAAGAAGCACACATGAGCATTCACCCTGAAAAGAAGCTGATCATAAAAGTATATACTTGTTTTAAGGGTTTCTGATGGGCTCCGTCAATAACGGACCGTAAAAAAAATTACTCTGTACACCCGCTCACTCGATGCAAACAGCGGACGAATGAGAATGCGAAGGGCACTTAACACTATACTAACGTGCCATGGTTTCGAAATCATAATTCGAGAGTTTTAGAATATTCAGGGGAAACGATTTCTATTCGCAGGGCGCAAGGTGGCCTTTTCGGTGTGTATTCGCGAGAGCTTTATAGGTGTAATCGGGAGACTGACCGCGTCTAGACTGCGTTAGCTGCTCCCGCCACCATTACGACTGAAAAGTAAAATGCGAGCCTAGTTCACAAATTCAGTTTAATTTCCGCTTTCAACGTATCATGCGAAATTGAGTGCATGGTGATCTCTTTATTGTCAGCATGAAGCCATTTGGATATCCCGCGCTTTACTTACTCGCTAAGCCTAACAGTTTTCAATATCCAGAAGAATTTGAGGTGCTTTGTCGCTAGAATTTTGTGATGCATGCCAGCATCTTCAGACAAGTAAAGAGTTTCGTTCACCAACGCGAAGGTCACAGTGAAGAGGCGCGGCGACTCCGTAGGACGCCGCCATGCTGCCAACCGGCGTTTGGGGGCCACACTATTTCGTTAGATTTATAGGTTACTGCCGCTCGAAGCACCCAAAGGGCTTTAGCGTTCTGCGCATGCGCACTCACTCCCACGCTATTCCCCTATCCCCGTAACCGATAATATATAGTACCTATATGTATAACACATATTCAAGCACTATACACTTCAATCCTGGTAACCATTAATAGGTGCATATTTTCCAAATTTGTGCACCCATAATGTTTAGTTACAGCGTATGGCATACGTTTTAGCGGTTACGCTGTACCGTTGAATTTACTGTCAGCCATGAACTATATTTCAGGTTATGCTTCAACCATCACCTTTGCTTAAATTTTTTAGAAAATTAGAGGTTAGCTGTAACCCTGCTGTGAATATTCTCCAAGTTTCGCTGCAACCTTCATTTCATCTTAGTACTTCTCGCGTTACATGTTGCTTGTATTTTTTTTTTCTTTTTTTACTTTTAACTGATGCATTCGCGCGCGCTGACTTAAATATAGTCTCGCATGAAAGCTGAGTTTTGCCTTGCTGCTTACAGTCTTCTCGCATTGGGTAATCTGTTATGGTTTTTCATTTTTAAATCTAGCTATCGAGTAGCTTTTGAACGTTGATTTTTCGTTGTAATTGAGCGACGCACAAGTTTAAACACAAGTGCTGCGAGTGAGGTAGCCCAAAATGAATGGCACAGCAATCGGCGCTCAGCGACTCGAAATAATTGCTCATCTCATCCCCAACAGCACAAGTGCAAGAAGGAAAAACATTGCGAGAAAATCTTATTCCATTTTACAGACGGCTCTCTCTCACTGAATGTTTCCAAATGCTCTTAGATATATAGCCAATAGATACTTTAGAAGACATATAATAGATTGGCCGACACAAAATACAGTTAATGGAGGTTCAGTGCACACTATCCCTGACCACACACACCATTTCCTTCATGCCGCGCTCGCGCAAGAACTGTCACACACGAATGCAAGCTCTTGTCTCTCCGTATCTATAGGCGCTATTCATTATCAGATTTAGAAGGCGGCAGGCATGGCTACCCTTTACTGCGGCAGCTACCATAACGTTGCGTGGTCCAATAATACTAAAAGCTTCAAAAACACGTTTCGTGAGCGATGGCCCGCTGCTATTTCGTAGATACGCTTGTTAATTTAGGGTTACTGCTACAAAGGCAGTGAGTGATCCAAAGTCGTCACAGATCGGCCGCGTCCAGCCGGGATCGCTAGCATTCGTCATTATCTTATTGCCGCTTTCGGCCAGCAGCCTCTGGAGCTACTGCGAACACCTACGGTGACACTGACCGCTGCGGTCGTGACATACAGAACAGATCGATAAAAACACATCGACACTTAACACGCACTTTACACGTTTTAGAAAACAGCTTACCGTCTGCGCACAACAGTGCAAGTGATGGCGAAATAACAATTGTTCAAAGGGACACATCCAGCTCTTCACTACTAGAGAATATCGCAAATTACACGCAGTATTAATTCGGCTATAGCGGATGGTGGGTACGATGTAGATATATGTCTTCAAACACGAATACATGAGATGAGCACGACCACAAAGGCCACAGGAGCCTCTTCACATTGCACCTGCAGCGCCGCAATGCCCCCCACTTTACCGTGCTTATGCAAGTATACTAACATGATGGAATCAACTCACAAAGCGCATCCATCGGCGCGTAATACTCGGGTAGCTTGTTGGGAGATGCTTCGAACCGGACTTCGGCGGTAGCTGACGCATTGCTGACGGAATCGAGAATGGCCAGAAAAAAAGCACACATTTTTTAACGCGATAACGTTAAAGGCCCCATCGAAAAGCCGGCGTCTTCGGCCGTCCGCCGGCGTTGTCATTGTGAGTGAAAAATCACGAGCATTGTGCTGGGAGGCGGTAGCTGGCTGCTGACATGGCCGAGCATTGTCCGACATTGTGTAGTGACAAATAGGAGCCTACATTGGCGCGTGCAACTCAGAAATAATTTCTCAGGCACATAACAAATAAACAGCCCGCCCACTTCAAGGCAAAGGCCCCTTTTATACTCCTTCAAATAACCGTGTCCTGCGATTTCCACTTGACAGCCACTTGATCCGTGCAAACTTTCCAAGTTCATCCTCACACCTAACTTTCTGCCGTCCTGCCCCATTCTTGCCATCCCTTGGAATCCCCTCTGTCACCTTTAGAGACCACCGGCTATCTTGCCTTCGCATACGCCCTGCCCACGCCCATTTTTCTCCTTTATTTTAACTAGAATGTCAGTAACGGGCGTTTTTTCCCCTACCCATTCGGCACGCCACCTGTCCCTTGAATTTACATCGACTATTTCCGTTCCATAGCTCTCTGCGTTATCCTCAGTTTAAATAGAACCCTTTTCGTTAGCTTCCACTTTTCTGCCCCATAGGTGAGTACCGGTAAGACACCGCTATTATATACTTTCCTCTTGAAAGATGCTGGTAAGCTGCCATTCATGATCCAATGGTATTTGCCGAATGCGCTCCAGCCCAACTTGAGCCCACTGTCCACCGAGAGCGCATATTAAGCCCAAATTCAGTTCACTGGGGTAAAAAACGATGCCTTCCGGCAACACACATTTCTTCTTTTCTCATCCTTCTCAAACGAGGAGGGCAGTTGGTCTGCCACCATCCCTCTCTCAGACAACAAACACCTGCGCGCGACGATCTCATGCCGATGGGCAAGGTAAACAAAGACTACCGGCGGCTGCCAACAATAGGCGACATTCTTGCAGCGCGGTGCCGAGTGAACGTGCAGTGCATATAGCCCGCGTTTCGTTTTTGCGCCAGGCAGACCCGAGAACCGGGCGCAAAGGACAAAGAGCCGGCTCACTGCGCGCTCCCAAAGAGGCCGGAGCGGTAATAAGAGCCTTTCCGCGCTCCCTCTTCACGCTCCGGCGACTTCTAGCGGCTCCCTTCTCGGCAAAGCAGCGCCGCGTCCTGCCATTGTCAAGGAGAGCCCGGAGAAACAGTTATGCCCCGCAGAGCCTAATTAAAGCACTCCACGAGTCCTTCTGGCCTCGCTGTTTTTTTTTTGTTTTTTTTTAATCGCATTAAAGAAAAGAAAGAGCGCAGAGGACCCATACACGCAAAACCACTGGCTTGCACTGCTTCCTTTCTGCCGTGCCTCGCGATTTGTCTTCCTTACGTGCAGAACGTAAGAAGCTAGTTTAGTTTAGTTTAATTTAAGGGGTTTAACGTCCTCCCAAAAGCGACTCAGGCTACGAGAGAGACACGGTAGTGGAGGGCTCCGGAAATTTCGACCACCTGGGGTTCTTTAACGTGCACTGACATCGCACAGCACACGGGCGCCTTGCTTTTCGTTTCCATTGAAAAGCGGCCGAGATTCGATCCCGCATCCTTTTAACCACTGCGCCACCTCGGCGCGGTTAGAACGTAAGAAGCATTGCCACAAAGTCGTTCGCCTGATGCGCGGTTCTGGCTCATTCACTCCATGGCACGAAAGAAAAAACATACACAGATGATCAATGAGATTCATGCGGCATATATACGCGAGAGCGTTAATTTCCTGCAGTATAATGCATGATTATGTCCCTGACTATGTCAAAAAATGACCTACTTACTGCTCAAGAAATGATCTACATGCACTACTGCTCGTTTCTGAATCATTTACTGTGCTGTGGCAATTTCCTTTCAGCTGATTTAGACCGCATCGAATGTACAATAGCCGTCGACACTTCTTTCAACTGAAGGTCTCGAGCTTAAAGTGACCATCATAGCCTCGTAGTTGGAGAAGCGGGCACTAACGTATTGCACGTCTTTGATTGCTGCCTGACTGCGGAAAGCGAGGTTTCAAACTGGGAGAGAAAGGGTCCCCGCTTTGCTCGATTCCGACTCACCCCAACCTTCCATATGCTGCCCGAGTTGGCAGCTCCCTCCAATTCAAACCATGCCAGTTGGTCTCACGACGTCAAGCGATCTGCCAAGAGTCAGTGCCCGACCACCTCACCTACCAACTACACGCTGCCTTGCTCGCGATTTTTTAAATTGCGAGTACACTAATTAATGCTTATGCGTTAACGAATAAAGAGAACGGGACGGGGGAGAGGATAGAGAGCAGCAAATATACGCCGGGGTTCGTTGGGCTAATGTCAAAAAAAACAGTAAGTCACTTAATACATTAATCCTTTAATGCCGAAATTCCGAAGCAAAGAAATCATTATGTTTTAAATGTACCAAAAACCAAAATCCAATATAAAATTTTGTTAGCGTCGCAAAAATTAGAGGAAAATTTACATTATCAATCCCAAGCAATGTGTACTTTGTTCGCCTGCAGCTAGTACAAGATGGGACAGGCAAATTGTACACAATTTTTCATCCAACAAATGATTTTCTACAGGGCATAACTTTTGACTGTTAACAGGTCATTATTTTAAATCCTGTGAAAGATACGCCAGTGCGGTCTAAGTGGACTGCACAGCAAGGCAGACATTATGTGCATACGTGACAAAGCTGAGTGATTAAGCAATTATTTACTGAAATTACCTACCGAACTTCTAGACTTTTAATTTTAGGAATCAATTTATATTAAGGAAATCAAGGTCATCAACAAAAAAGCTGAGTCCAGATTCTAAATTTTTTTTATCGGCTATGAAGTAATATGTAACGTCAAAATACGCATTTCTAGCTCGTAAAGCTGGCTTCCCGCAATGCACATTTTTAAATCTGCGTCGCTGAGCGTGGTATTGGCGCAGAGATAACGCTATAAAATCGACAAAGTGACGCCATTTTAAAAATATTCGTTTCCGGAAGTAAGCTTTACGAGCCCCAAAATGCGTATTTTTGGCATTAAATACTCTCAACTGCATTGCCGATAATGAAAATTTGACAACTTGACTCAGCTTTTCTGTTCACGGCCTTCATTTTCTTTATATAATGTGGGCCCCAACAATAAAAAATAAAAAGTTATTTACTTAATTTAGCTGATTAATTGCTTAATTACTGGGCGCTATCACATACATAATGTTCGCCTTGCTGTACAATCCACCTGCTGAGACCGCAATGGCGTATCTCTTACAGGGTTTAAAATAACGCGCGCACGCACGCACACGCGCACGCACACGCAGACACACACACGAAAACACAGACTACACAAGGAATGAACGTTAATAAAACACAAGGACACACCAACACGCCAATAGGAAATCTCCAGATAAAATCGCAGCCCAAGTCAAAGTCCGGGAGGCCGCTCTCGATGCTCAAAATGTCTTCAAGTGATACCGTCCCACGGCAATGGCTGCTCAAACCAGTGCACGGTGGCCGCGTGGGTGTACTCCGGCTCCAGCTTCACGCAGTGCTCACACCATGGCGCGTAGAAGTTGAGGAGCATGTAGCGCATGTTGTTGACCACCTGATTGTTGGACTGATTGAGCTTGAAGACGTTCAACTGGATGATCACACCCATGGCCTCAATGTCCTCTGTTAGCGTGGGCGCCGTGTCCGGCTCGACCTTCGGCTTCTTGGGCTTGTCTTCGTCCTCCTCTTCATCCTCCTTGCTCAATGAGGAGTCCTTATCCTCGATCTCCACTTTCACGGACTGGTCTCCCTGGTCACCCTCACCACTGCTGCCCTCTGCGGCCTTGGTCTCGTCCTTGGTCTCTCCCTCAACGCCTTCCGTTTTCGTGGGCTCCTGTAGCTCAGGCGCCAGTTTGGATTTGTTCACATCCAGGGTCGGTTCTTTCATCCCTGTGCATCCATTGAGTGCCAGGTATATGTCAGTACATGAGACTTTCCCTGCAACCACAAGGACAAAAATCAAAACTGCTATCCCAGCCTTCAACTTAAGCACCTCGATTTTTTAGACGCTTCGCTCTCCGGGCCCACATTTGTCCAGCCGAGTGCTGATCTCGGTGAGTTTCTGCAGGCGCTCCACATCTGCAGTGGAAGAACCGTCCGCCTGTGCGAAGTGGTCGCCCATACCATGCTGTAGCTGTTGCTTCTTCAGCCATTCCAGCAGCTCCCACTCAATGCACACTAGCCACTCCGAGTGGGCTAGACCAATATCCACCTCAACTGCAGGTACCAAACGCTCCAGCGGCTCCCGTTCCTTCCGCTCACACTAGGCCAACAACCTCTCTTCCAGGCTTTTGATTTCCTTCGCGTGCTTGGTCTTCAGCATCTCCAGTTCGTGCTCAATTCCTTGGCTTGGGCTTCGACTCTTCGTTCGTGTGCCCGCATGGCCTCTTCCCTAGCCTTGTTCGCCGACTCCATCTGCCTTTCGGCCTCCTAGAGATCTGCCTCAAGCTTCTTGCGAATAAGGCTCCTTACTTGCGAAGTGTCAGGGCTGCCAGCGCTGCTTCCGTTCCTCATTCAGCTCCGCCTCCAGATCCCACACCTGCACGGCGAGGGTCCGCCGCTTTTCTCCGGCCAGCTCGTCGCGCGCCTGCAGGCCGCACTCGTGCTGGGCCTTGAGTGCCTGCAGGGTGACGTCCAGCCGCAGCTTGACGTCCTCGGCCAGCTGCAGCTCATCCTCCAGCTCCTCCAGACGCCTCTTCTGCGCAGCCAGCTTGTTCTGCAGGGAGCGCTTGGCCTTCTCCAACTCATGCACATTTCGGTTCACGGTGCCTTGCGAGTTGACCAGGTCTTCCAGCTCCAGCTGCAAGTGCTTGCGGGACCACTCAAGCTCCTCAAGGGTGTCGTTGCGCTCCTCGAGCTCCCGCGCTAGGGCCAAGATGCGGATATCCTTCTCACGGCACTCCTGCTCGACCGTGTCCCGCTCGGTGGCTAACCGCTCCAACATGCTCTTATCCACCAGCAGCTGGTCAAACTTGCGCTGCTTCTTCTCCAGCTCCTAAACCTAGGCCCTCTGGTTCCCAAGCTCGATGGTGAGGTCCTCGAACTCCGCCTGGAGCTAGCGCTTGGACTTGTCCAGCTTGTCATTGAGCGCCTGCAGTTCCTGGATCTGCTGCTGCTGGGCCTCCATGTCTTTCTGGAGCCGCTTGCGTGTATCCTCCGCCTGCGCAGCCACCTCGCCCTCCTCGTCCGCCTTCTTCTTGAGCTCGGCCACCTGCTGCGTGAGGGTGGCGATCTGCTTCTTCATGTTGCGCTTGGCCTCCTCCTCCTCTTCCACCTGTTCCTGGAAGGCCGTGCGCTCGCTCTCCAGCTGACAAAGACGCGAGCTCAGTGACAGCTTCTGCTTGATCTCTTCGTGCAGCAGTTCCTGGACCTCGGCGTTCCGTGTCTTAAAGGCCTGTGCACTATTGAGAGCATGTGAGGCACGCGACTCGAGCTCCTCAAGCTCCACTTTGGCCTGGTCGAGACCACTCTGCAGCCTCTGGCAGCGTACGACACATCGCTGCGAGTCCGCTCCAGGTCGGCCAGCTTCCTCCGTAAGTGGGCCTCTTGGTCGGGGCCCCGCTTGAACCACTTGCCGGTCGACTCGATGGCGAGACTCAAAGCGGCGGAGGTCGAATCAGGGCGCCCGAGACGTACCAGGTGCCGGACCACGGTATCCCAGATGACGTCAAGAAAGGCCACGGCATTCTGAGGTGCCCACAGCAGCTACTGCAACACCAACTGCTGGATATCTGCAGCGAGGTCCTGGAGGCTTTCCCCGGGACCCTGCCGGCGAGCACACAGGAGCTGGTATTGTAACCTTGTTGCCTGGGTAGGGGATATCTACCGGCAGTCTCGTATGGCGCTCGGCGGGAGTGAGCGCCGTCCCGACGCTGCCACCAAAATTTCATGGTGCCGGATGGCACCTAATGAGAGACACAGGCGCCAGCCCCAACAAGCCCCGACCATCCGGTCTTTGACATCTTTGTCATATCCTCTGCACCTTCCACTGTGCAGACTTAGACTTGGACTGCGATTTTATCTGGAGATTTCCGATCGGTGTGTTGGTGTGGCCTTGTGTGTCATTGTCCATTCCCTGTGTAGTCTGTGTTTTCGTGTGTGTGCATGGTCGGACACAAACAGTGAGTTCCCTTCCCCCCCCCCCATCCCGGTGGAAATATGTTATGGTGGTGAAGAAAAGGAAGCGCGGTGCTAGCGCGCGGGGCAAGCGCGTGGATGGGAGATGGATGAAAAAGAAGAGCATGATGAAGCCGGTTGTGTGTGAGTGACAGTGCTTGTCCCTGTGATTGTGTCTGTGTCTCCTTAGTGTCATTCCTAGCCGGTAACAATAACCTATCCGGAGGGCAGATGACCAAAGTTCTTACTGAGTCTTTTCTTTTTCTTCCATACCTTTTTATCGGTAACCTTATCAGGAGTTTCTTGAGACTAGTGTTTCAAAGTGAGAAAAATTATTGTCTTTTAAATTGCTCATACTAACGCTCCCTGTTCAGGCTTGACTTCACGCCAAGGAGATGTTTGTACCATGTCCGGTGAATTAGCCCCTGTGTAATACGCCGGAGACCACTGACCACTGCTTTATTCAGTGCCGTGCGTGATGCTGTGTTTTTCTAGGACACTATGCTAAAGAAGGACACTGAAATCATGCCACACAGTATTCGCTTTTTGTCTGTTCGAAAAAAACTGTGATGCACCTTATGATTTGTTTATGTTAATGGTCTATTTAGCTTGTGCAAAAGCCGAATGATGGACCGTCATGCTGAATCTCCGCCATCATAGAAGTCTTCATACTGTCACGTAGTGGTGACGAGGTCGACGACACAAATGAAGGGGTCGATGATTGCACTAAAGAAACTCTTTATTTGGGCTGACTTGCGCCCACAAAAGAACTAAGCAACTCGGCGGCGGCGATAGGAACAAACGTGCTCGTCGATCGTTGAACAGAGAATGCTGGCAACGCTCAATTTAAAGGCTGCACAGAACAATCTAGATAACGTCGCAAACAGCTACCAGCACGAGCTGGAACATTGTGGAAAGACACCCAAGTGGCCGGAACCTTCGAGACAGATCTCGGTGCATCTTGCGCTACAACGAAACTGATAAAGGTGTGACTCGCGACATCGAGCATTAACAAACAAAGATTACGGAACTGATACGCGGTCCAGAATCCGAGTGATAAGCCTGTATGCCGGCGGCTGTTAAAAAACAACAAATACTGTTTTGAAGGTTTCGCGGCATTACTCCCCCCTTAAAAAACATCGCCTCGTTGCAAAACAAAGAAACTTAAACATAAACACTGGAAAGTTTAAACACCACAGATTCTTTAACGTGCGTAATATGGCTTCAGTCGCACAACATGTACAATTTCTGGGCTTGCGCGTCGCCATTGTGATGCTGACGTTCCGTCGGGAATGACTTCATAGTCCAGTGGTCCGACGCGGCGAAGGATTTTGTATACGGCCCAAAGTATCGACGCAACAGCTTTTCACTTAATCCGCGACGGCGAATTGGTGTCCAAACCCACACTTGGTCTCCTGGATTGTACTCTGCGTGGCGTCGTCGTAAATTGTATCGTCGGCTGTCGGTGCGCTGCTGGTCTTTAATACGCAGCCGTGCGAGTCGTCGGGCTTCCTCTGCACGCTGCAGGTAGGCGGCGACGTCAAGGTTGTCCTCGTTGGTTACGTGCGGCAGCATTGCGTCGAGCGTCGTCGTGGGCTCCCTGCCGTACACAAGCTTAAACGGGGTCGCTCTGGTCGTCTCCTGGACTGCCGTGTTATACGCGAAGATCACGTACGGCAAGATGGCGTCCCAGGTCTTGTGTTCAGCGTCGACGTACATAGCGATCATGTCCGCGATCGTTTTGTTCAGGCGCTCCGTAAGGCCATTGGTCTGGGGATGGTACGCAGTTGTTCGTCGATGGCTTGTGTGACTGTATTCGAGGATGGCTTGCGTCAACTCTGCCGTAAACGCCGTTCCCCTGTCCGTGATGAGCACTTCTGGGGCGCCGTGTCGCAAGAGAATTTGTTCGACAAAAAATTTGGCGACTTCTGCTGCGGTACCATTTGGTAGTGCTCTTGCTTCGGCGTAACGGGTAAGGTAGTCAGTGGCCACGATGATCCACTTGTTACCCATAGACGAAGATGGAAAGGGGCCGAGGAGATCCATCCCAATTTGTTGAAAGGGCAGGATTGGGGGCGGAATCGGGTTTAGTAGTCCCGCTGGTCTGATCGGCGGCGTCTTGCGTCGTTGGCACTCACGACACGTCTTCACGTAGTGGGAAACTTCGGCAGGCAGTCGCGGCCAGTAATACTTCTCCTGGATTCGACGCAACGTGCGCGCAAATCCGAGGTGGCCTGCTGTGGGCTCATCGTGCAACGCCTGCAGAATTTCTTGCCGAAGGGTTTTAGGCACTACGAGAAGCTGCGCGGTCTTGTTGGGTGCAAAGTTCGTCTTCACGAGGAGGCCATTGCTTAACGTGAAGGATGATAAATGTCGCCTGAAGACACCAGGAGGGGAAGCGGTCTTTCCTTCCAAGTAATCGGCTAGCGCTTTCAGCTCAGGGTCTGATCGCTGTTGTTCTGCGAAACTGCTGGCGCTTACCGGTCCCAAAAAGGCGTCGTCGTCATCGTCCTTCGGGGGAGCATCGACGGGAGCGCGGGATAAGCAGTCTGCGTCGGAATGCTTCCGGCCCGACTTATAGACTACAGTCATGTCAAATTCTTGAAGTCGTAGGCTCCATCTGGCAAGGCGGCCGGAGGGATCTTTCAAATTAGCCAGCCAGCAGAGCGCGTGATGGTCGCTTACCACCTTGAATGGTCGGCCGTATAGGTATGGACGAAACTTAGAAGTAGCCCAGATGATCGCAAGGCACTCCTTCTCGGTCGTCGAGTAATTGACTTCGGCTTTTGTGAGAGACCTGCTAGCGTAGGCGATTACTTTTTCCTGTCCGGCAGTCTTCTGGACGAGAATGGCTCCTAGGCCTACACTGCTCGCGTCGGTGTGAATTTCGGTCTCGGCGATTTCATCAAAGTGGCCAAGTACAGGAGGGCATTGCAGGCGACGCTTAAGTTCGTCGAAGGCTTCTCCTTGCGGTGCTTCCCATTTAAAAGGTACGTCAGCCTTTGTAAGCTGCGTCAACGGTTCGGCGATCCGCGAAAAGTTTCTGACAAATCGTCGATAATAAGCGCACAGCCCAAGGAATCGGCGCACAGCTTTCTTGTCGGCAGGCGGTGGGAATTGTGCGATTGCAGCTGTTTTCTCCGGGTCTGGGCGAATACCGTCCTTGCTAACGATGTGACCTAGGAATCGGAGTTCTTCGTAGGCGAAGTGACACTTCTCTGCTTTTAGCGTTAGCCCCGATGACTTGATGGCTTAAAGCACTGTCTGTAGTCGTTTTAGGTGGTCTTCAAAGTTTGACGAGAAGACAACAACGTCGTCCAAATATACCAAACAAATTTGCCACTTCAAGCCTGCCAGGACTGTGTCCATTACTCGTTGAAACGTGGCTGGTGCGGAGCAGAGGCCAAATGGCATCACCTTAAATTCATAAAGGCCGTCCGGTGTGATGAATGCGGTCTTCTCGCGATCTCTTTCGTCGACCTCAATTTGCCAATATCCGCTCTTCAGGTCCATCGATGAGAAGTACCTTGCATTGCAGAGCCGGTCGAGAGTGTCGTCGATGCGGGGAAGCGGGTAGACATCCTTCTTCGTTATGCTATTCAAGCGGCGGTAATCAACGCAGAAGCGAAGTGTGCTGTCTTTCTTCTTGACCAAAACGACCGGTGCCGCCCAGGGGCTGTTCAATGGCTGGATTACGTCATCACGCAGCATTTCCTCAACTTGATCGCGAATGGCCTGGCGTTCTCGCGGCGATACACGATAAGGGCTTTGGCGCAGAGGTCGGGCGTGTTCGTCCGTTATTATGCGATGCTTGGCCAGTGGTGTTTGTCGTACTTTCGATGACGATGAGAAGCACTCCCCGTAGCTTCGAAGCAGACTGAGAATCTGGTCTTTCCTGTTGTGGGTCAATGCCGGGTTGATGTCAAATGTGGGCTGACGGAATAGGTCCGGTGCGTCTTCCAGCGTTTGGTCGTGGAGGGTGAATACATCTTTGAGGTCCGCTAATTCGTCGAGAAGGGCGATCGTCGTGCCCTTGTTGAGATGCCGATATTCTTCGGTGAAGTTTGTTACCAGAACCTGAGCTTGACCTCTCCGGAATTTCGTGATGCCTCTTGCGATGCCGACACCTCGTTCTAAGAGCAATTGGATATTTCCTTCGACGATGCCTTCAGCGGTTTCCACGTTGGCGCTACCTACGCAGACTGCGACACTTGATCGGGGCGGGACGTTCAATTCTTTGTCGAGGACGTTTAGAGGGATGTGTTGCATCGACGTCGTCGTAGCAGGAATGGCTTTGTCTGCAGAGAGCTTGATGAGCCTGGATTGCAGGTCGATGATAGCCCTATGTTCATTTAGGAAGTCCATGCCTAAAATCACGTCGCGGGAGCACTGCTGCAAGACCACAAAGCTGGTGGGGTAAGTACGCCCATTTACGGTTATTCTTGCAGTGCATCGTCCGGATGGAGTAATCAGGTTTCCACCTGCTGTGCGAATCAACGGGCCATCCCAAGCGGTTATAACTTTTCTTAGCTGAGAGGCTAACGGTCCACTAATGACTGAATAGTAAGCTCCGGTGTCTACTAGGGCAGTGACTCTGCGACCGTCGACATCAACTTCAAGGTCACTTGTTCGCGTCCTCGCATTGCACGTGGGCCTTAATGTCCGATCTCGGCTCCGTCGTTTCTTCAGGTCATGGCCGGGGCATACCGTTGTTACTTCGCTGGGCGGCGGTGTCTGCTTGCACTCTGGTCGTGTTGTCGTCGATGTCGTCGTGTGGAGCGGCGATGAAATGGTTGCGTCGTCGTTAGTGGTCGGCGGAGGATCTTCGTCTTTTCGCCGTTGAGCAACCTCACCTCCTAAGGTTGCTGCCTTTAGTTTCCCCTACGGGAGCTTGGGGACCTTCCGCGCACACTATCATCATAGTTACGTCCTGGCGACGCAAAGCGGGCCCTGTACGGCGATGGAGACCTGAATCGACGGCTTGGTGGCGCAATCTCACCGCTACGCAGATAGTTGTCGATATCTTGCGGTCGTTCACCTGGGCGTGGTCGTGGAGCGTCGACTGCAAATCCGCGGAGACCGATTCGTCGGTACGGGCAGTGCCGCAGAATGTGGCCGGCCTCACCGCAGTGGAAGCATAATGGCCGGTTGTTCGCTGTCCTCCATGCGTCGCACTTCCTGGGGCTTGTTGGTGGTTGGTAGGCTTTTCGGGCGGGAGCCAAGGGGTGGTTTTCAGGAACAGGCCGGTAGCGGCGAGGGCTCGGAAAGTCATCACGTCGGGGCGGAGGGCGACGTAATGCACCAGCGTAGTTCATCGCTGTTGCCCCTTGTGCTGGAAAAGTCGCAGCCGTCGCTTGAGGAACGCCCAGCTCCTGCTGGACTTCTTCACGGACGACGTCCGCGAGCGTCGCCACCTGGGGTTGTTGCGATGATGGCTGCATTCGGCGGAGCTCCTCTCGCACGATCTCCCGGATGAGGTCACGAAGGTTCTCTCCACTTGTAGATGCGCTGGGGTAGTGGCTTGAGTAGTCTGGCTGAAGTGGCCGCTCGTAGTGGCGCATCCGGGTGTACAACGTCTTCTCGATGGCAGACGCTTCCGTTTCAAACTCCGCCACTGTTTTTGGCGGATTTCGGACAAGATTTCCAAAGAGCGATTCTTTGACGCCTCGCATTAAAAGTTAGACTCTCTCACCTTCAGTCATGTTAGGGTCGGCGCGGCGAAAGAGGCGCTTCATCTCCTCAACGTACACCAGGACAGACTCGTTAGGAAGTTGCAGTCTTGGCTGAAGGAGGGCCTGGGCTCTTTCCTTTCAGACGATGCTTGAGAAGGCAGTCAGAAACGCTTCCTTGAAAGTCTCCCAGTCCTTCATGGTTGCCTCATGATTTTCGAACCAAACTCGGGCATGTCCTTGAAGAACAAAGTAGACTTGCCTAAGTTTCGCGGCGTCATTCCAGCCGTTGAAATCTGCCACACGGTCGAAAAGGTCCATCCAATCTCCTGCATCTTCATCCGGTAGTCCATGGAAGCAGGGGGGCTCCCGGGGTTGGACGAAAATAACCGGTGCTGTAGGCTGAGCCATTGTCAGCGTCGATGTCTTCCGAGATCGAATGGGGTCAGGCAGCAGACCATGTTCGGGTTGTAGGCCTTGGAGTCGGCGGCTGGCTCGGTGACCTGTAGGTTGGTCTTCCTGGGCGACAGGAACACGGCTTGGGTCTTCGCTTGAAGGATCAAAGGCAGCACCTCCACCAGATGTCACGTAGTGCTGACGAGGTCGACAACACAAATGAAGGGGTCGATGATTGCACTAAAGAAACTCTTTATTTGGGCTGACTTGCGCCCGCAAAAGAACTAAGCAACTCGGCGGCGGCGATAGGAACAAACGTGCTCGTCGATCGTTGAACAGAGAATGCTGGCAACGCTCAATTTAAAGGCTGCACAGAACAATCTAGATAACGTCGCAAACAGCTACCAGCACGGGCTGGAACATTGTGGAAAGACACCCAAGTGGCCGGAACCTTCGAGACAGATCTCGGTGCATCTTGCGCTACAACGAAACTGATAAAGGTGTGACTCGCGACATCGAGCATTAACAAACAAAGATTACGGAACTGATACGCGGTCCAGAATCCGAGTGATAAGCCTGTATGCCGGTGGCTGTTAAAAAACAACAAATACTGTTTTGAAGGTTTCGCGGCAATACCGAGAGCAGTGCACTTTGGTGCAGAGAGTGTATGCTGCACTGGAAGAACCACCTAGTTGGCTATCGCATCTCGATGCTTGTGTGTGCCTCCCAGTATTCTGGCATTTGTTATGGGGGGGAATTACTGGGTTATAGCGGGCTAGCATTATGCAGTCTGGTGATCGAGGCATGAGCGGCTTTAGTTTCTCTTCCTCGGGAGTTTTTCCATCCAATAAAGAAAAAAACTGTGGTGATAGCTACCGGAGGTTCCTTACTCGCTTCCTCCTAGATATTCTTGAATTTGAATCCGCCTAAGACACTTTCTCTTTTTTTTTTCTAAGCTCGGCAGAGGCTTCACACAAAATTCATGATTGTATTTTACCGTTTTAAGTAGTCCTTTTGCACTATAATTAGCTACAACTCAAGTCTGCAGCAGCCACGGCACAGTTAGTCAACGAGTGAAAGTAGTCCGTTGTCAAAGCTTTTTTTTTGTCACCCGAAAAAATTTCGACACACTAAAGACTTAGGACCGACTGCGTATATGAAGGCGGAAGCTTGCTCTCTCAGTGACGCACGGTTCCAAGCGCCCACTGCGCTAGGTCAGCATGCATACAATTAATGGAACATAAGTCAGTTCTAATCCCTATCCCTAACTAGTCTAGCAGGTGCATGCTAATTATGCAGCGAAATGGTTGACACTAACTGCAAAACGCTGCACGAAGAACGGCTGCCTCATAATTTTGATACGAAAGAAGACAAATCTGGTGCCGCATGGAGGTCTGATGCCTTACGAGCAAATGGCACGCCAGGGGCGATAAGTGGGCAAGAGCCCTCACACTCTATTCATGCCGTTGTCCCACTCGGCGCTTCAGTGGTTCGACAACGGCTGGCGTCACAGTTGCTATGGCAGCGACAGGAGCGAAGGACTCGAACCCACGACATTCTCTGGAAAAGTGAAAGTGTCATGACTAAAGGTCAGCATGGTCAGGTTTCATTGTCATGCACAGTTACATGACACTCTGTCACACATTGTTAGTACTGAGAGTGTGTGTGCTTGGTTCGACCTTTGCCAGGCTTGAAAGTCAAGCATGCAGCGCAGGCAAAGCTCTGTGTGGTACCAGGTGCCGTAGACCTTTCGCTGTAAGAGCTAACCATAACATAAAATTATAAGCTCAAGAACTTTGATGAATCTTTCTTATTCGGTACAGTCAGATATATAAAACTGATTTCATTTACTGTTCAGAGGAGTAATGCACAGGCCGCGTGCCATGGCGCATGGTTACCAACCGATGTTCTTCTTAGAGCGTTAGCTCCACTACTCGGGGTTCAACATCGTATTTCGCCTCGGTTTGTCACAATGACCTTGACCCTAAACCCCTTCCCTTACGGCGCGGTTTAGGTGCCCAATGAGAAGTGTGACATATCTACTGCTCCTTTCATTTCCACTCCGCCGGGGTGGCGCAGTGGTTACGGCGCTCGACTGCTGTTCCCAAGGGTGCGGGATCGAATCCCGGCTTCGGCGGCCGCTCTTCGATGGAGGCGAAAAGCAAGACACCCATGTGCTGCGCGATGTCAGTGTGCGCTAAAGAACCCCAGGTGGTCGAAGATTCCGGAGCCCTCCACTACGGCGTCTCTCATAGCCTGAGTCGCCTTCGGGCCTTAAACCCCACAAACCAAACGAAACCTTTCCTTTCCTATAAACAAATTTAGAAATTAACTGTAGGTGCCCATCAAAAATTGAGCCCCCCAGATACTGCGCCTTCCTTGCTCCGAAAATCAACTTAACCTATATTACGAAAATCGTGGAATGAAAAAAGCGATGTTAAAGGCGCTATCGCGTCTACTCTTAAGCCGAAGCTTGAGCACGCCCCCTTAATTCAAATCGTCAAACCGCACACATCCTTCGTAACCATACAAAATCATGCCTAACAGAGCTTTCACTCGTATAACTATGGGCAAGTCATTCTTATGCGCAACGTGGCGACCGGCCATGTGACGTGCCAACTACAAGAGGCGGGCTCGTGATTCTTCGCTCAAAACGCTGACAACGTCAACGCGGAAAATGTCGCAATTTCAGGAGAAAAGGTCCTTTATTGCGATAGCATTAAAAAAAACTGCAATCCCAACCGAAGTGGCAACAGGAGAAGTGCCCTCCTCCGAGAGGTGTAAACCAAGGGCACACGGAGCATCACGAAGGAAGAATCAAATCGCATCTAAAAATCTAAAAATGTCTCCTATACTTCCGCGGTACGACACATGCTAACCGAAGTTAGCGGGCCTTATTTTGGGGCCCAGGTGAAGTCCGTACCACATTTCGCTCTGTGTTCCCAGTGCATTATCAGTATTTATCACAGAACAAAAATAAAAAAAAAATGAATAAAAATGGGGAAACTTTAAGCTCGGTCTTTAAGGGTATGATGCAGTAGCGTAGGCTACTATCTGACGTTAGGGGGCCCTGCCGACGTATAATTAAGCCCCGCTTTAACCAGGGCGTATGAACGTGCCTCCGCTGCCTATAGAGTAACCTGAATGCAAGAGATTTGGCAGGCTGATTCTGATATCACCTCCCCATATGAAAGGAGAGGCCTGAGTTGGCAGCTCCTGCAGAACGTAATGTCAGGAAGCCCTACGGCCAGTTAGTGATCGGCCATGTCAGCTGTCGACTATCGCCTGCCAACACCATGCTCGTGATTTTTCATTCACAACGCAGACGCAGCCCTAGATTTCCGGGGTGCCGGGCCTTTAAAGCTATTGTGTTAAAAAGCGGGCTTGTGCACTACTGTATATGGTTAAAGCAGCCGAGTTTTGCGTGTCGCATCTTCCTCCCGTTTCATCCGATACGGTCACTTCCGCGCTTTACACGACTTGGGGTGGCAATTGACGAGAAATTATTTCTACATCAAGCTGGTCACTATATATATATATATATATATATATATATATATATATATATATATATATATATATATATATATATATATATATATATATTTGAGAGGTCGCAAAGCGCGACAGGATTCCACATTGTGCCGTAATTCCGGGTCGCTGGTCTCTCCTCTCTCATTCATAGCAAAGCGGTTATATAATGATAGAAAAATGCTCGAAATATAACCAGCCCTTATACATAGCATTCATTGATTACGAAAAAGCATTTGACTCAGTTGAAACCTCGGCGGTGATGCAGGCATTGCGAAATCAGGGGGTAGACGAGCCGTACGCGAAAGTGCTGGAAGATATATATCGTGGCTTCACAGCAACCATAGTTCTGCATAAAGAAAGTAACAAAATTCCCATAAAAAAAAAGGTGTTAGGCAAGGAGACACAATCTCCCCAGTACTATTCACAGCTTGCTTAGAGGAAGTACTCAGAGATTTGGAATGGGAGCAGTTAGGGATAAGGGTAGATGGAGAATACCTCAGTAATCTGCGATTTGCTGATGACATTGCCTTGCTAAGCAACTCGGGGGATGAACTGCAAATAATGATTGATGACCTAGACAGGAAAAGTAGAAAGGTAGGCTTGAAAATCAATATGCAGAAGACTAAGGTAATGTTCAACAGCCTCGGGAAGGAACAGCAGTTTACATTAGGTAGCGAAATACTGGAAGTAGTAGGCGAATATGTCTACTTAGGACAGGTAGTAACCGCAGATCCGAACCATGAAAAGGAAATAACAAGACGAATAAGATTGGGATGGATCGCATTTGGCAAGTACTCGCAGATTATGACTAGCAGGTTACCGGTATCGCTCAAGAGGAAAGTATACAACAGTTACATCTTACCTGTACTCGCCTATGGGGCTGAGACGTGGAGGCTAACCAAGAGGGTTTTACTTAAGTTGAGAACAACGCAGAGGGGTATGGAACAAAAAATGGTAGGGGTAACATTAAGAGATAGGAAACGTGCAGAGTGGGTAAGAGAAATAACTCGTTACCGACATTCTAGTGGAAATTAAGAAGTAATGGGCATGGGCAGGACATGTAGTGCGAAGAGAGGATAACCGATGGTCGCTTAGGGTAACAAACTGGACTCCAAGGGAAGGAAAGAATAGCAGGGGGCGGCAGAAAGTTAGGTGGGCGGATGAGGTTAAGACGTTCGCATGAGTCAAGTGGATGCAGCTAGCACACAACCGGGTTAAGTGGATAAATGTAGGAGAGGCCTTCGCCCTGCAGTGGGTATAGTCAGGCTGATGATGATGATGATGATGACGACGACGATGATGATGATAAATGAATGAAACATACCAAAACAAATCCAGTTGATATTTTATGGCGTAAAATTTCTGCATAGTTTAGGCTGGTGACTATCCTGAATTAGTCGCGTACGGTGATGACGGGCGGTATAATCACAGGGCACGAAGAGGTGCTCGCGTAGAAGGAGTGAAGTGAGTAGTCGCAATGCAGGTTGCATACGGAAATTGGTATGTAAATGGCCAACTCATCACTGACTCGGTACAAGAATTACGGCGTCAGCGTGTTCACGAAGGCATCGGCATTCATCCACGAGTGCAGAAGGGCCCGCAAGCGAAAATTCCACAACAGGAAAGCCTCGCTCAGTGACGAAGGCGCGTGATGCAAGCCGAGCATCCTGCAACACCGTTCCGGTCAAGCCCACGTACGGCGTCGAGCGATGTTCGCGCGGCGCCTCCGCAGTCGGCCCGGGGCGACCGAGCCCCGTCTATCGCGGCCGCGCATCAAGGATCCAGGGCCGAGGATGCGTGCATCGCGGTCCCGCATCCCGACCAATATCTCATCGATAATCCGGTGGGAGGCGCCGGAGAAGGCCGGCAGCGCGGCCCGCCGACGGACGATGCGCCGATAACTGCGCGCTGGCCACGTCGGCAAACGCGCCCAGATGGCCATCGCGCGGCCGACTGATCTCCATAAATCACTGCCTCGCTGGCGTTGCCGCGAGAAGAGAGACTGCCGCCGCCGTGCGCGTGCTGCGGCCGTCGTGCCCGCGGCTCGCCCCGCGGCGTGCCTCGCGAGCAACGATGAGTACGCGCATCATCGGTTCCTTCGAGAGGAAGGGTGGCAAAGTACAGGAACCTGACGAGTGAAGATAGAGCACCGTTCTAACAGTCCCTTCGAGGAAGGGGGGGGGGGGGTACGAACAACCTTTATTTAAAAAGCCGATGCGCGCTTCGCTTACGGAGAACGTTCTTATTGCAGAATTGCAGCCGCTTCGGCTACATTATGCCTGGTAGTAATAGCACATGTGCGTACAGAAATGTACCCAGAACAGAGTCGTGGAGCGTGGGAAATGTTTCGCCGACTGTGCCGACGTGGCTCTCAAAACGGTGTGGTGTAAGGGCACCTGCACATAGTGTTCGTCGCTAGCTAACGGCAAGCAGAAAGAGGAGGAAAAGAATGCTTTTTATATTTCCGGGCCCTAAGTTCAGGGATCCCTTGAAGGCAGTCTTGCACACGGTTACAAGAAATAAGTAACATATTATGGTCACAGTTACGTCGACTATAATGTAACTTATTTCAGGGGTCAACTACAGTCCCAGAAATGTAACTGAACAATAAAAGAAGAGTGTTACGACCGTGCATCATCCGCACTTGCGCGCTCTATTGTTCGCCTGTGGGCATAGGATAAGTGCTGTGGATATGTGCTGTTGGTACAAGGGCGCTAAGCGAGCCTGTTTCCAGGAATCCTTTTGTGTAAGCCTGTTTTGCTTTGTGGACACCCTGCAAATGCCAAATTGACCCTGTCAAGAGAACGTCTAGAAAAACACAAAGAAATGTCCCCCTGCGGGAAATAGCAGGAAGTGCTTTGGTTCAATTGTTCACCCTTCCCGTCGAGAAGCCCTATCGTCCAGTGAGGAATGCCTACTGTACAAAGGAGACGACAGAGTGACACGTCCGCTGACGTGCAGGACAAGAAAGGAGCATGACGCATACGGCCATTAGAGGATTTCCTGGGAATGCAGGAAAGATTTGCAATTGTTGGAAAGGGACAATGCTGGGAGCCGTATGCGGCGCGCACGTGCACTTGGGTTTCTGAGAAGTAAATCCACTTGCCGGAACCAGCCTACCGATTCTTGGCTGAAGAATAGAAATGTACCTCCTCGCCGTTCCCAAGCTTTTCCCGCCAACTAGTGATCACGCCCAACGAATCAATGCCGGACCAGTCAGAGCTTCAGACCATCAGTGCAGTGATGTGTTCGATTGGATGCCGATATCTGAGGGGCGTGCCCTGGATTTGGTTGGTCAGCATCTTCAGAGAGAGGCTGGACATAGAGGGTTTTAAGGACGCTGCAGAGCACGAAATGTCGCTCTGAGCCCTGGGTAAACGGCTCATCCAGTCGCTTCTCGCTATGAATTCTTAACGCTTGCCATTTTGCTGATGTACCCTTTTTCTTGTAAATAATCTTGTAAATAAGTTTTCTCAAAGTGCCATTAAACCTGCTTGTATATAATTTACCAACTTCGAAGATTCAATCCTTCATCAACCCCGAGTCTCTGCACGCTACCAAGTGAAGGCCGGGTCAACTTAGTGCCAGCGTCACGACAACTGGTGGCAGCGGTGGGATCTGGATCTACAAGCTACAACATCTGGTGATTGGAGGTGGATCTGAAGCTGCAAGCCACAACATCGTGTGATCGGAGGTGGCATCTCAAGCAACAAGCAGGAGCAACAATCGGCCAACAAGAGAGCAGCTCGGAACATCGATCGCATGTGTGGGTGAGTGCTTGGCTTTTCTTCTGATGTGGACCAGGTTCTAGAACAGGGTTAGATTTTAGAACTGGTAAAGAGAGTGTGGAAACGCCTTTAGGTTTGGTAGTTTGCACAGTTGTTTTGGAAGTAGCCGACACTCGGAGCGATCATGGACCTACAAAAGCTGCAGAAACCGGACCTGTTGCTATTGTGTGAGGAATTGGGAATTGATACAAGTGGTTTGGCACGAAAACCCTTGATTATAAAGGCAATCACTGATCTGGGAACCGATGATGAGGAGCTCAGTGAAGCATGGAACCTCATCGGTCAAAAAAAGGAACAGCTCAGACAGCAGAAAGAGCGGGAAAAAGAGGAAAAGGAGCGTAAACTTGAGAGGGAAAAAGAGGAAAAGAACCGTGAAATTGAAAGAGAAGCAAAAAGGCTGGAGCTAGAAATTGAGCTCCGGAAATTAGAACTAGAGTTGAGCAAGAGGTCGGGCAATTGTCCCCAGCTAGCGGTACCTCTTCTCAACAAGGAGGCAGATTTCAAGATGTCAAAGTACATGCAGCCATATGTGATATCAGGGGATATCGGTCTGTATTTGGCTAACTTTGAGCGAACCTGCGAAAAACTGTCCTTCAAGCGAGACACTTGGTCTCAGAGATTATTGACGGTTCTGCCCTGCGAGGCAGCGGAGGTTGTCGCTCGGCTTAGCAAGGAGGACGCGGACAACTACGAGAAGGTCAAAGCTTGCCTTCTGAGAAAGTATAGGCTTAGCGCCGAGGCGTTCAGACAACGTTTTCGGAACGCTACTAAGTCCAGGGACGAGAGTTACCCTGAATTCCTGTACAATTTAAGAGTTAATTTGGGCGAGTGGCTAAAGAGCACTGATTCCTACAGTGATAGGGACGCTGTAGTCGAGCGAATTCTTTTGGAGCAGTTTTATCACTGCCTCCCAGAAAAAGAAAGAAATTGGTTACAGGACCGAGGCGAAATTAAGTCGGCAACTGAAGCTGCCGAACTTATTGAGGAGTATGCTTCGCGCCGACAATTCAGCAACCCAGTAGTGGATAGGCCCCGCAATCCCAAGTTGAGTGTGAATAACCGTCAGAAAAGGCACTTTGCTAGATTTGCAAACGAAGAAAGGAAGGCTTCTTCAGGCAAACGCCCTAGAAAGGACGGCAGTGAGAAAAGTGGGGAAGTGACCAACGCACAGAACACAAAGAACAAGCTTGGGGCTAGGAAGCCGCTCACATGCTTTAGGTGTAATGAGCAGGGTCACATTGCCGTCAACTGCCGGAAAGAAAAGATTGCTTTCTAGTATGTCGGTGACTGCGATGAAAATATGCAGCTTTTGGAACCCTACCTGCATGACCTAGTAGTCAACGGGAAGCCTTGCAAGGTACTGCGCGATTCGGCCGCAACGATGGATGTTGTCCATCCGGCGTATGTGTCGCCTTCCGACTATACAGGACAGTGTGCATGGATCCGCCAGGTAGTGGAGGAACAGAGTGTGTGCTTGCCAATCGCGAACGTGGTCATCGAGGGCCCTTTCGGCGAATTAACAACCGAGGCTGCCGTTTCAGGAAAGCTTCCTAAGTGCTATCCGTATTTGTTCTCCAACAAATCGGACATGCTACTGCGAAAGAGGGGCATCCTTTTCGGAGACAGAGTTGTGCAAGCCTTAACACGTTCAAAGGCGCGAGAACTAGCTACACTGCTCATTCCAGAAATAGCCACAGCGGAGGAAACGGCAGTTAAAACAGTGGTCGATGCGGAAGATAGCAGGTCAGAAAACTTTGAGAGCGAGGCATCTCAAATAAGTCAACTTGAAAGTGAGCTTGATGAGGCGCGGAATGAGGACGTTCTTGAGAATAACCTCTTGCCGCCAGTGTCTAGTAATCTCACGAGACTTTTAAGTGGAACCCGAGAGGACTTAGCTATGGAGCAAGCCAATGATCCTAAGATACAGGAGCTTCTCAAAAGGACGGAGCAGATAGGAGAACTAAAGAAATCTCAGCTGTCCGATCTGAGCGAGCTAATAACAGAGTTTGAGGCCTGCTTCGTGGACAGGCCAGGCAGGACTGATTTGACTGAGCACGATATTGAGCTGACTTCAGACGTGCCAGTGCGATCAAGGTGCTACCGATTCTCTCCAAGGCAAAGAGAAATTCTGGATAGGGAAGTAACTCGCATGCTGGAATTGGGAGTAATAAAACCCTCGGAAAGCGATTATGCTTCGCCTATGATCTTAGTAGAAGCTCCAGGTAAGGACCCTAGGCCTGTGGTAGACTACCGAAAGCTAAATTCTCTCACCAGGGATCAAGTGTATCCTATTCCGAATATTGAGGAGAGAGTAGAACAGGTCAGTAGAGCGGCATATGTGACTACGCTGGACCTTACTCGAGGATACTGGCAAGTACCGCTCACTGAACGCGCCAGCAGATACGCGGCTTTCGTCACTCCGACGGGCAGCTACCAGCCAACAATGATGAGTTTCGGGCTCAAAAATGCTCCATTTTGTTTTTCCCGACTCATGGATAGGGTTTTAAAGGGGTGTGAAACATTCGCGGTGCCTTATTTAGACGACATTGCGGTTTTTTCCGACTCATGGGCGAACCATATGGTACATCTAAGAGCTGTACTGAGCCTTTTGCGTCAAGCTGGACTAACCGTAAAGGCCGAGAAATGTTGCCTGGCAAGGGCGACCGTGGACTACTTGGGTCACAATGTAGGTCAAGGTTTCAGGAAACCCAGCGAGATTAAGATTTCTGCGGTAGCAGACTACCCGCGGCCGAGCACGAAGACGGAAATTCGAGCATTCCTGGGTCTGACTGGGTACTACAATCACTACATCCCTAACTATTCAGCTTTGGCTAGCCCTCTGACCGACGCTCTCCGCAAGACAGAACCGACAAATGTAGTCTGGGACGAACAAAAGGAAGCCTCCTTCGTAAACCTGAAGGCTGTGCTGATTAGCCGTCCGGTATTGCGAGCTCCAGACTATGGCCGAGAATTCACGGTCCAGTGTGATGCCAATGATCGAGGGCTAGGTGCTGTTCTCTGCCAGAGAGATGACGACGGTAATGAGCACCCCGTGCTCTACCTGAGCAGAAAACTGAGTTCTAGAGAGAGAGCTTATTGCGCGTCTGAGAAAGAGTGCGCTTGCATTGTATGGGCCATTCAAAAATTGCAGTGCTATCTTGGAGGGGCCAAATTCACTGTAGAGACGGACCATTGTCCCCTGGCTTGGCTGCAAACTGCGACATCGAAGAACAGTCGCCTTCTTAGGTGGAGCTTGATTTTACAGCAGTACAATTTTGAAATAAGATACAAAAAGGGGAAGTTAAATGGGAATGCGGACGCGCTTAGCCGCTGTTTCTAAGCAGTCCGAGGTGTTCCTCACCATGTATCCAAATTGATAATCAGGTTTTTTTTTTCGTGCGCTTGTATATGTGTGACTATGTAAAGCAGCACGTTTGGTTTTCTAGGCATACGTGGGTCCTAACGTCTTGAGTGTGGGCTTTTCTCGAACAACGATGGCAGTTTTCTTTTAACCTGGTCTCTTCAGACGGGAGCCGAGTGCTTGCTTGGACATGTGGTTGAGTTTCAGATAGCTCAAGCAATTTGGCCTACAACAATCAAGACAACGCGACAAGCAACAGCGAGCTTCAAGCGTTCACGTGCAGGCCATTAAGTCGTCTCTTCATGCAGCAGCTGCGACTGCTGCCCTCCGTGACTCTTCTGGCGGGGGAGGAGGCTGTTACGACCGTGCATCATCCGCACTTGCGCACTCTATTGTTCGCCTGTGGGCATAGGATAAGTGCTGTGGATATGTGCTGTTGGTACAAGGGCGCTAAGCGAGCCTGTTTCCAGGAATCCTTTTGTGTAAGCCTGTTTTGCTTTGTGGACACCCTGCAAATGCCAAATTGACCCTGTCAAGAGAACGTCTAGAACAACACAAAGAAATGTCCCCCTGCGGGAAATAGCAGGAAGTGCTTTAGTTCAATTGTTCACCCTTCCCGTCGAGAAGCCCTATCGTCCAGTGAGGAATGCCTACTGTACAAAGGAGACGACAGAGTGACACGTCCGCTGACGTGCAGGACAAGAAAGGAGCATGACGCATACGGCCATTAGAGGATTTCCTGGGAATGCAGGAAAGATTTGCAATTGTTGGAAAGGGACAATGCTGGGAGCCGTATGCGGCGCGCACGTGCACTTGGGTTTCTGAGAAGTAAATCCACTTGCCGGAACCAGCCTACCGATTCTTGGCTGAAGAATAGAAATGTACCTCCTCGCCGTTCCCAAGCTTTTCCCGCCAACTAGTGATCACGCCCAACGAATCAATGCCGGACCAGTCAGAGCTTCAGACCATCAGTGCAATGATGTGTTCGATTGGATGCCGATATCTGAGGGGCGTGCCCTGGATTTGGTTGGTCAGCATCTTCAGAGAGGGGCTGGACATAGGGGGTTTTAAGGACGCTGCAGAGCACGAAATGTCGCTCTGAGCCCTGGGTAAACGGCTCATCCAGTCGCTTCTCGCTATGAATTCTTAACGCTTGCCATTTTGCTGATGTACCCTTCTTTTTCTTGTAAATAATCTTGTAAATAAGTTTTCTCAAAGTGCCATTAAACCTGCTTGTATATAATTTACCAACTTCGAAGATTCAATCCTTCATCAACCCCGAGTCTCTGCACGCTACCAAGTGAAGGCCGGGTCAACTTAGTCCCAGCGTCACGACAAGTGTAATTTATCATTCCCAACCCAACTTTATTACCATTACGCAGGTATTGCAAGATGGTAGCTATAGAATGAACTAGCGCGGTTCAGTTGCTTGATGTGTTCTGGAGCGTTAAATTTCTAACCCGTTCTCAGTTGTGCAATGCTTCGGTGCTCCTGTCTGAGCACTCAATGAAGCGCCGCGCTTCGTTTTGATTGTTGGCGCTCTGGTATAAAGCGCTGCGAAATACCTTGGCGAACGGCCCTTTCTGTGCTTCTTATTTTTTTTTTCTTCTAAATTGCTAAGTGCTTTGCAGTAGAACCTTAAAGGTATACTGAACAAATATCTAAGAATATTGAGAAAGTACCACAATTGAATTCTTAAGACACGATTGCACTAGTACAGACACATAATTCGGGTTAGTTTTGAGCGGAATGGCGGTATTTTTGACGTTTTCTGAGCGGCCGCCGGGTGAGAAACAGCGCCATCCCGACTGTTAGCCGGCGGATGTGACGTCACATCTACCCTCAGCAACGTCATGGCAGCAAAAAAAAAATTAAAAATAAAAAAACACGTCTGTCCGTGCGCATTGTGAGTGCCACGGAGGAAAGGAAAAATGAACAGTTGCGACCGCTCGCGATGCTAGGGAGGCGTGAGGGAGGCAGGTAAACGTGCCCTGTTATCCGGTTTTGCCAGAGCTTTCACAGGAGCCGCTAGGTACGGCGATTTGAGACATATTCATTAAAATACTTACTTTCCGCACATTTCTGTTCCTAAAATGGATTGTTTTGGTCACTACCATGCGATAGCTATCATATGCGCTGGAATTCTCGGCGGCAATTTTTTTTTATTCAGTATACCTTTAAAAGGATGAATTTCAATGCCATTAGTCGCACTCTCTGTAAAAAATAAGAGCTACCACAAGAAAAACGAGAACAAAACAGCACATACACAGCTCTGCGTGCCTTATCGTCCTCGTCTTTGCTGATCACATATTTCTTCGCCTGTATAGAACAGCCAAATTTTCGTTTCTTATACTGCAAGAAACTCGAATCTTTCTTCAAGCGCCTTCTTGAGCCTGCCCGCCTTTGCGCGGAAGCCGCCGAGTTGTGATTAGTGAGGCGAAAGCTGCGACACCATGCATCTCAACGCGAGGTGTCCCACAGATATGGCCACTCGATTTCTCTGGACGGGCGCTGCTGTAGGCGACGGCCCGGCCGTGCCCAGCCCAACATGCCATACCATGCTTCTTTGCAGCCAGCCTATTGTCGCCCTATTAGGAAGCAAACGTATTCGCTAGCTCCGGCGTTAATCGAAAATCATATTTTCGAAGCTTTATCGTTAGTTACAACTTTGTCTAAAAGAAAGTAAAAAAAAATGATTGCTAGGAAAAATTGCACAAAAATATTACTATCGCCCTGAACGTTGCCATTTGATAAAGTATACTCAACACTTACAAAATTTCAGAATGAGGTTTGTAGCACTTAAAATTATCTTTAACGTTTGCGTACAGCTCTACTTAAAAGGAATGCGTATATCACGATGGCGTAGATGCGGTGTAGATGTTGGGAGAATATGGGCCTACCGCTAAACTTGTTTTATAAAGTTGGACAAGGTACGCGCGAGGGTGTCCAAAAATTGAGGGCACACTTGGGCCCCGCCTTTACGGATATGACGCAATAATGGCTGGCGTCAGCACCGCCAATGGCCGGTCCTCGTTCGCGTACATTCAGCCCTCACCGACATGCACTTTGCTGATCGCTTACTCACTACTCCCTTGATTAGTGACTCTCTAATCTCACGCATTCCCATTCGTATTTGTGAAGCAATACCACATTATGTGTGAAAGCATGATGGTAAGTTACCAGGTTATGTGAAAGACAACAGGACGTAGATATAAAGCCCCGCTTTAAATGTGCCCTCCCAGCGTTCCTGCGTGTTCAAAGAGTACCATCTCATCTCACGCCAATTTCAATTTTAAGAATGAAATGTTTTAGCTCCTCTTGCCGGCGACCTGGAGATGACGTCGAGTCAACACCTAGAGCCAATATCCGGGCACCGATTCTCCTCCATGCGGGAATCACCTGTCCTTCAGCCGGGAACCAATTCTTCTTTATCCAGGTACCGAACGAGATTTAAAGAGAAGAGTTCTTCGCTCTCTAAGGCTTTCGCGCCCTCCGCAAGGGTGATGCCACTGGGATGTCCCGGTGACAGGGCTCTTTTCGGGGTGGAGAGCAGAATAACACATAAATAGGGCCATTAACAGATTTTATCAGAGCTGGATGCCCCCGCTCACCCGACGGTCTTGAAGCTGCGTCTGAACGCCACAGCGGTGATCCGGTGCTTGAGGTCGCAGATGATGACCATAGCTGCAGGCAGCGCTGATGATGACGATTTACACGGCGAGCTCAGTCTACGCGCCGGCAGGACTAGCGAGCCGTCTTCGTATTTTCAGGCAGCAGTCCCTGGGAAGGCAATGCTAGGTCGACCTCTCCTAGCGCGTCTGTCGTTCCTCTCTGCCTCACCGTCCTTCTGCGGCTTTCCTTGTCACCTCAGGTTCTTTCTTCTAATTCTCAGAACCCCCGCCATCCTCGCAACAGCGTCCGTATAGCCGCCATTCATTCCAGCATGTCGTTCAGCAACCTTTTTTCGCATCCGGCTTTCGGACAAAAGGCGACATGAGCAGGCAAAATTGTGGAGAGGTCGGTGGCTCCCGGATCACCGTGCAACCCGGATCCCAAGTTCCAGCTCTGGCAGTTAACCATCACACCACGGTTAGGATGGCTCGGTGCCGCACACATCACTCCCGTAGAGCACTTCCGATGCCGCAGGTTGAGGCGGCAGTAGTTCGAAGTGCGTTCCGCGGGATTTGGAATCAAGTCTTTCACTTTGCTTCTCCATCAGCTCATCGTGTTTCCCCCTTTAGCAGGAGCACTCGAACGCGCGTTGCTTCTGCTACATTCTGCTGATACCTGCGTCTCTTTGTGGAAGCGTGCGCTTCTGCATCGTTTTGCGTTCCAATGCTGTCATCATCACAGCTGCTTAAGATAAATTATTTGTCTCTTCAACCTCAAACCGATATGATTTCACAAAAGAAAAAAAAGTTGCACGCAGATAATGCTATACGATGCCGAAAAAAAAAAAAAGAAACGCGTTCTGAAATAGACGCCGAAAAAATCCACCGAATTTTCGAAACACAAATACGAAACAGACCACCTAACATGGTTGAATATACGGCATAATAATCGTAAGCATGACCTCTCGAGTAGTTTATGCTGGGACATAGCAAAGCCGTGTGTAGTATTTGTCCAGAGTAGATCTGACATTCGCGCCCACGAAGTGTGGCCGCGAAGTACATGCATGAAATTCGACTCTTGATAATGAAGAGAGCGATTCATAGAATTCATTCGAGCACCATCACCGACCAACAATTTCAAATACACTTTATTGAGCCCGAAGACGAAGAATCTCGATACCGAGAGTGGGTTAAATTGGTCTAGCCATGTTTATATGATCAATGGCATATAGACTAAATACCACTCATGCGGTGGTGCAGTGGTAGACGCCCGACTATTGTGCCGGAATAGCAGAGTTCGATCCCGATCGCGGCGTCTACGTTTTGATGGAGGCGAAACGAAGAAGCAGGCGTCCGTATGCTATGCGATGTCAGCGCACGGTAGAGATCCCCAGGTGGTCGAAATTACTCCGTAGCCTTTCACTGCGGCCTCTTTCTCTCTTTACACTTTCACTCCCACCTTCCTCCCTTCCCTTGCGGTGGAATTTAGGTGTCCACAGAAACAAGTGTGACAGATACTGCGTCTTTCCCTTCCTGTGAACCAATTATTATTAAGCACGCTGATGGCAAGAAAAGAGACAAGTTAGAGCAGTTAAACGCAATTTAATTGCATTTCACCAATTTGAAGAACAATTTTCGCATCTGGAAGACAGTTATCCAAAGTGCCACAAAGCTTTGAGATTCTGTTGCTGGCTTGCTCAACCATGCGTCTGCCAATCAATTGGAATCAATCTGCCTGCTGCGCTGCACCCTTTGTCATTTCTTGCTGCCCTTCCTCCCTCTTTTATTTCCCTTTTTCGAGACGGTGGCCTCCGAGGATGCGCTGGTAGAACGGCGACGGCGCTTTCTTCCATGCTTGAGCCTGCCGGTGCGGCTTGAGGCTCCAGAACGGCAGCCACGGTGCCTCTTCCCAGCTCGCCTTCCTGCGGCAGTGAGATTGAAAGACGTGGATCGCGATCGCCGGTGGGAACAAGAGTGCGCCCTCCTACCTCCGCTGCTCCGCGATCGGTTGCGGCTTCTCGCTGAGTGCTTTTTACCTCCTGTAGGTTTCAGGGACATGCTCCGTGAACGACGGCGGCTCCCATGCCACCGTGCCCTCTTGACAGTAACGGCCGATGAAGGACCCGCAGAACGCGACCTCCGGCGCCCAGCGGTTGCCTTCCTTTCATTTGCCGATGGGCCTGCCTGTTTGCTGCCTGGTGAGTTCGCGGTCTTTTTGCCAGATGGCTCTTGTTAACGAGGGCTACCATCTTCAATGCCGCCTTGCGTTTAGGCTTGTCACTTACTTCCTCTGTGGCTTTCTTAAGGTCTACCAAGTTTAGCCCCGCCGACGGATGTCCCTGGAACATCACTCGGCGAGTCGACCTGGACCGTAGCCGTCTTCGATTTCTTGCGTGCACGTCGTGGCTTAGGTTCACTTTTACCGCTTGCCGTAGGGCTCTGAGTACGCTTTGCAGCTTTCCTTGAACTTTCGCGTGCGCCGCTATCCATGATGTGATCAGGTCAGCCTCGACCGATGAGATAAGCTTTAGGCGGCCTGGTCGAAGCTCAGGTCAGCCAGGGCTCACTACCTGATCTGCAAAGCCCGGAAAACTGCTTACCCGAGTTCGTCATAGAGTGGCCTTCCAATGCATGGTAGCTGTGGCCGGGGGAGATCTTTACTTGGAGCTCCACTCTTCTCGGTCACGGCGCGCCGCTGCCCCGTTGATGGAGGCCGGGGACTGGCCAATCCCTTGGTCAGCCGACCCAAGACTCCAGGGACGAGGTACCGACGGGTAGGCCCGGCTGAGCGTTCCAGCTGAGGGCTAGCAGCGATCTGGTGCGCGTGGTACGCGAAGGTGCACGTGGCACGCCTTCCTCATTCGAATCGTCTTCTGCTAGCCCTCTTGCTGCGGCGCATTTTCATAGGGCAGAATATCGGACAAGTCAAAAGCTTCAAGTCACCACGTTTAATCAAGCGTTTCACACATCTCGGTACAAAATTGTGCTAAAGAAAGGAAGTGCCCTGCGCAAAATTACGTGTCTATTAACATAAAAACGCGACCTCAGAAAAAAAAAGCACTTGCTTCTTCTTCTTCTTCTTCTTCTTCTTCTTCTTCTTCTTCTTCTTCTTCTTCTTCTTCTTCTTCTTCTTCTTCTTCTTCTTCTTCTTCTTCTTCTTCTTCTTCTTCTTCTTCTTCTCCCTCGTTGTAATGGCACATACCCACAGTGGGGGATTGGCCAGAATTCGTTGTAGGTGACATACTATTTTTGATAATGTCGATTTGACTATATGATATAAATAACCTAATAATTAGGAGCTAGTGTTGCTGAAATAACTTGAAATTTTGAGGCGATGTAATAGAAAGCAATGAAAAAAAGGAATAAAATTGTAAATTACTAAAAATAATAAGAAGAAAAAATACAATTCAGACAGCTCAGCGCTAACACACAAATCTTCCAGTAGCAATATTATAATTATGAAGTAATTCACACACACCGGTTTTAGGGCATACCCTTTGACGGTTGCACCAAAGGAGAGGAGGACAGGAACTGTAAATGGCAGTCCTAGGCGAGCAAGATGTATTTCTAGATAATGTCTTCTCTGAGTAGCATACCTGTGGCAGGAGAGGATGTAATGTTCAATTGTTTCCACGTCATTACATGACGCACAAAGATTGGACGGCGTGAATCCAGAGAGACATAAATAAAGATTGAGGGAAGGAATTCTACAACGCATGAGCGTCATGGAAACCTCACATTGCCTCGAGGTACAACATCGGACATTCCAATGGAAATTTAAATGATTAAAATCCGTAGTCGCAAGGAGTGGCTCATGGCTCAAGGAGTTTAACGTTTGAAATCGTTCAAAACGGGATATATTTAGCAAGATAATATTGGGTACAACATCGGCAACAGGCCCACTGAGAGCTGAATTTTCTAAATAATCCACCATTGTATTAGAAGCGATGCCACAGTGTCCCGGAACCCACTGAAAACGTACTTCCTGTAAGTGTATCGGAAGGAAAAACATCAGGGTTTGTTTCATAAGACGCATTTTCGGACTTTCTAATGCTGCTAAGACTGACAGGCAGTCAGAGAGTATTGTTACGACCGTGCATCATCCGCACTTGCGCGCTCTATTGTTCGCCTGTGGGCATGGATAAGTGCTGTGGATATGTGGTGTTGGTACAATGGCTCTAGGTGAGCCTGTTTCCAGGAATCCTGTTTTGTAAGCCTGTTTTGCTTTGTGGACACCCTGCAAATGCCAAATTGACCCTGTCAAGAGAACGACTAGAAAAACACAAAGAAATGTCCCCCTGCGGGAAATTGCCGGAAGTGCTTTCGTTCAATTGTTCACCCTTCCCGTCGAGAAGCCTTATCGTCCAGTGAGGAATGCCTACTGTCCAAAGGAGACGACAGAGTGACACGTCCGCTGACGTGCAGGACAAGAAAGGAGCATGACGCATACGGTCATTAGATGATTTCCCGGGAATGCAGGAAAGATTTGCAATTGTCGGAAAGGGACAATGCTGCAGCAGTATGTGGCGCGCACGTGCACTTGGGTTTCTGAGAAGTAAATCCACTTGCCGGAACCAGCCTATCGATTCTTGGCTGAAGAATAGAAATGTACCTCCTCGCCGTTCCCAAGCTTTTCCCGCCAACAAGTGACCAGGCCCAACGAAACAATGCCGGGCCAGTCAGTGCTTCAGACCATCAGTGCAGTGATGTGTTCGATTGGATGCCGATATCTGAGGGGCGTGCCCTGGATTTGGTTGGTCAGCCTCTTCAGAGAGGGGCTGGACATAGGGGGTTTTAAGGACGCTGCAGAGCACGAAATGTCGCTCTGAGCCCTGGGTAAATGGCTCATCCAGTCGCTTCTCGATATGAACTCTTAACGCTTGCCATTTTGCTGATGTACTCTTCTTTTTCTTGTAAATAATCTTGTAAATACGTTTTCTCAAAGTGCCATTAAACCTGCTTGTACATATTTCACCAACTTCGAAGATTCAATCCTTCTTCAACCCGGAGTCTCTGCACGCTACCAAGTGAAGGCCGGGTCGACATAGCCCCAGCGTCACGACAACTGGTGACCAGCGGTGGGGTCTGGATCTACAAGCTACAACAACTGGTGACCAGCGGTGGGGTCTGGATCTACAAGCTACAACATCTGGTGATTCGAGGTGGATCTGAAGCTACAAGCCACAACATCGTGTGATCGGAGGTGGCATCTCAAGCAACAAGCAGGAGCAACAATCGGCCAACAAGAGAGCAGCTCGGAACATCGATCGCATGTGTGGGTGAGTGCTTGGCTTTTCTTCTGATGTGGACCAGGTTCTAGAACAGGGTTAGATTTTAGAACTGGTAAAAAGTGTTGAAACGCCTTTAGGTTTGGTAGTTTGCACTGTTGTTTTGGAAGTAGCCGACACTCGGAGCGATCATGGACCTACAAAAGCTGCAGAAACCGGAACTGTTGCAATTGTGTGAGGAATTGGGAATTGATACAAGTGGTTTGGCACGAAAACCCTTGATTATAAAGGCAATCACTGATCTGGGAACCGATGATGAGGAGCTCAGTGAAGCATGGAACCTCATCGGTCAAAAAAAGGAGCAGCTCAGACAGCAGAAAGAGCGGGAAAAAGAGGAAAAGGAGCGCGAACGTGAGAGGGAAAAAGAGGAAAAGAAGCTAGACATTGAGCTCCGGAAATTAGAACTAGAGTTGAGCAAGAGGTCGGGCGATTGTCCCCAGCTAGCGGTACCTCGTCTCAACAAGGAGGCAGATTTCAAGATGTCAAAGTACATGCAGCCATATGTGATATCAGGGGATATCGGTCTGTATCTGGCTAACTTTGAGCGAACCTGCGAAAAACTGTCCTTCCAGCGAGACACGTGGTCTCAGAGATTATTGACGGTTCTGCCCTGCGAGGCAGCGGAGGTTGTCGCGCGGCTTAGCAAGGAGGACGCGGACAACTACGAGAAGGTCAAGGCTTGCCTTCTGAAAAAGTATAGGCTTAGCGCCGAGGCGTTCAGACAACGTTTTCGGAAAGCTACTAAGTCCAGGGACGAGAGTTACCCTGAATTCCTGTACAATTTAAGAGTCAATTTGGGCGAGTGGCTAAAGAGCACAGATTCCTACAGTGATAGGGACGCTGTAGTCGAGCGAATTCTTTTGGAGCAGTTTTATAACTGCCTCCCAGAAAAAGAAAGAAATTGGTTACAGGACCGAGGCGACATTAAGTCGGCAACTGAAGCTGCCGAACTTATTGAGGAGTATGCTTCGCGCCGACAATTCAGCAACCCAGCAGTGGATAGGCCCCGCAATCCCAAGTTGAGTGTGAATAATCGTCAGGAAAGGCACTTTGCTAGAGTTGGAAACGAAGAAATGAAGGCTTCTTCAGGCAAATTCCCTAGAAAGGACGGCAGTGAGAAAAGTGGGGAAGTGACCAACGCGCAGAACACAAAGAAAAAGCTTGAGGCTAGGAAGCCGCTCACATGCTTTAGGTGTAATGAGCAGGGTCACATTGCCGTCAACTGTCGGAAAGAAAAGATTGCTTTCTCGTATGTCAGTGACTGCGATGAAAATATGCAGCTTTTAGAACCCTACCTGCATGACCTAGTAGTCAACGGGAAGCCTTGCAAGGTACTGCGCGATTCGGCCGCAACGATGGATGTTGTCCATCCGGCGTATGTATCGCCTTCCGACTATACAGGACAGTGTGCGTGGATCCGCCAGGTAGTGGAGGAACAGAGTGTGTGCTTGCCAATCGCGAACGTGGTCATCGAGGGCCCTTTCGGCAAGTTGACAACCGAGGCTGCCGTTTCAGGAAAGCTTCCTAAGTGCTATCCGTATTTGTTCTCCAACAAATCGGACATGCTACTGCGAAAGAGGGGCATCCTTTTCGGAGACAGAGTTGTGCAAGCCTTAACACGTTCAAAGGCGCGAGAACTAGCTACACTGCCCATTCCAGAAAAATCCACAGCGGAGGAAACGGCAGTTAAAACTGTGGTAAATGCGGAAAATAGCGGGTCAGAAAAGTTTGAGAGCGAGGCATCTCAGATAAGTCAATTTGAAAGTGAGCTTGATGAGACGCGGAATGAGGACGTTCTTGAGAATAACCTCTTGCCGCCAGTGTCTAGTAATCTCACGAGACTTTTAAGTGGAACCCGAGAGGACTTAGCTATGGAGCAAGCCAATGATCCTAAGATACAGGAGCTTCTCCAAAGGACGGAGCAGATAGGAGAACTAAAGAAATCTTAGCTGTCCGATCTGGGCGAGATAACAGAGTTTGAGGCCTGCTTCGTGGACAGGCCAGGCAGGACTGATTTGACTGAGCACGATATTGAGCTGACTTCAGACGTGCCAGTGCGATCAAGGTGCTACCGATTCTCTCCAAGGCAAAGAGAAATTCTGGATAGGGAAGTAACTCGCATGCTGGAATTGGGAGTAATAAAACCCTCGGAAAGCGATTATGCTTCGCCTATGATCTTAGTAGAAGCTCCAGGTAAAGACCCTAGGCCTGTGGTAGACTACCGAAAGCTAAATTCTCTCACCAGGGATCAAGTGTATCCTATTCCGAATATTGAGGAGAGAGTAGAACAGGTCAGTAGAGCGGCATATGTGACTACGCTGGACCTTACTCGAGGATACTGGCAAGTACCGCTCACTGAACGCGCCAGCAGATACGCGGCTTTATTCACTCCGACGGGCAGCTACCAGCCAACAATGATGAGTTTCGGGCTCAAAAATGCTCCATTTTGTTTTTCCCGACTCATGGTTAGGGTTTTAAGGGGGTGTGAAACATTCGCGGTGCCCTATTTAGACGACATTGCGGTTTTTTCCGACTCATGGGCGGACCATATGGTACATCTAAGAGCTGTACTGAGCCTTTTGCGTCAAGCTGGACTAACCGTAAAGGCCGAGAAATGTTGCCTGACAAGGGCGACCGTGGACTACTTGGGTCACAATGTAGGTCAAGGTTTCAGGAAACCCAGCGAGATTAAGATTTCTGCGGTAGCAGACTACCCGCGGCCGAGCACGAAGACGGAAATTCGAGCATTCCTGGGTCTGACTGGGTACTACAATCACTATATCCCTAACTATTCAGCTTTGGCTAGCCCTCTGACCGACGCTCTCCGCAAGACAGAACCGACAAATGTAGTCTGGGACGAACAAAAGGAAGCCTCCTTCGTAAACCTGGAGGCTGTGCTGATTAGCCGTCCGGTATTGCGAGCTCCAGACTATGGCCGAGAATTCACGGTCCAGTGTGATGCCAGTGATCGAGGGTTAGGTGCTGTTCTCTGCCAGAGAGATGACGACGGTAATGAGCACCCCGTGCTCTACCTGAGCAGAAAACTGAGTTCTAGAGAGAGGGCTTATTGCGCGTCAGAGAAAGAGTGCGCTTGCATTGTATGGGCCATTCAAAAATTGCAGTGCTATCTTTGAGGGGCCAAATTCACCGTAGAGACGGACCATTGTCCCCTGGCTTGGCTGCAAACTGCGACATCGAAGAACAGTCGCCTTCTTAGGTGGAGCTTGATTTTACAGCAGTACAATTTTGAAATAAGATACAAAAAGGGGAAGTTAAATGGGAATGCGGACGCGCTTAGCCGCTCTTTCTAAGCGGTCCGAGATGTTCCTCATCATGTATCCAAATTGATAATCAGGTTGTTTTTTTTTTCGTGCGCTTGTATATGTGTGACTATGTAAAGCAGCACGTTTGGTTTTCTAGGAATACGTGGGTCCTGAACGTCTTGAGAGTGGGCTTTTCTCGAACAACAATGGCAGTTTTCTTTTAACCTGGTCTCTTCAGACGGGAGCCGAGTGTTTGCTTGGACATGTGGTTGAGTTTCAGACAGCTCGAGCAATTTGGCCTACGACAATCAAGACAACGCGACAAGCAACAGCGAGCTTCAAGCGTTCATGTGCAGGCCATTAAGTCGTCTCTTCATGCAGCAGCTGCGACTGCTGCCCTCCGAGACTCTTCTGGCGAGGGAGGAGGCTGTTACGACCGTGCATCATCCGCACTTGCGCGCTCTATTGTTCGCCTGTGGGCATGGATAAGTGCTGTGGATATGTGGTGTTGGTACAATGGCTCTAGGTGAGCCTGTTTCCAGGAATCCTGTTTTGTAAGCCTGTTTTGCTTTGTGGACACCCTGCAAATGAAAATTGACCCTGTCAAGAGAACGACTAGAAAAACATAAAGAAATGTCCCCCTGCGGGAAATTGCCGGAAGTGCTTTCGTTCAATTGTTCACCCTTCCCGTCGAGAAGCCTTATCGTCCAGTGAGGAATGCCTACTGTCCAAAGGAGACGACAGAGTGACACGTCCGCTGACGTGCAGGACAAGAAAGGAGCATGACGCATACGGTCATTAGATGATTTCCCGGGAATGCAGGAAAGATTTGCAATTGTCGGAAAGGGACAATGCTGCAGCAGTATGTGGCGCGCACGTGCACTTGGGTTTCTGAGAAGTAAATCCACTTGCCGGAACCAGCCTATCGATTCTTGGCTGAAGAATAGAAATGTACCTCCTCGCCGTTCCCAAGCTTTTCCCGCCAACAAGTGACCAGGCCCAACGAAACAATGCCGGGCCAGTCAGTGCTTCAGACCATCAGTGCAGTGATGTGTTCGATTGGATGCCGATATCTGAGGGGCGTGCCCTGGATTTGGTTGGTCAGCATCTTCAGAGAGGGGCTGGACATAGGGGGTTTTAAGGACGCTGCAGAGCACGAAATGTCGCTCTGAGCCCTGGGTAAACGGCTCATCCCGTCGCTTCTCGATATGAACTCTTAACGCTTGCCATTTTGCTTATGTACTCTTTTTTTTCTTGTAAATAATCTTGTAAATACGTTTTCTCAAAGTGCCATTAAACCTGCTTGTACATATTTCACCAACTTCGAAGATTCAATCCTTCTTCAACCCGGAATCTCTGCACGCTACCAAGTGAAGGCCGGGTCGACATAGCCCCAGCGTCACGACAACTGGTGACCAGCGGTGGGGTCTGGATCTACAAGCTACAACAGTATGATTACGTGAGTAACATTACCGGGAACTTTTTGAAGGGCCAAACCAATTGCAAGCAATTCAGCAGTAAATATTGGTGTGTAATCAGGTATCCGTACAGAAAAACTCCAATCAAGTGCTTTGGAGTAAATCCCTATTGCTGCTTTTTCATTTCGTTGTGAGGCATCTGTGAAAATAGGTACGTGTCGTGGATATTGTAATAGATAATCTTCAAGGTGTCCCTTTATTACCGTGATAGTCAAGTGTTTTGCATTACATGGCAACGACTGGTCAAAGCACAGTGTGGAAGTAGCTTGAACATTGCCAACACGTCTTACTGACCTAAGCGAAACTGCAATTTTGGACAGCAAGGACTGAGTAAATACAAATTGTGGTTGCTTATATTGCGGCCAATGATAATCTAGAAGCTGAGATTGGTGTGTAATAAAAATGGGAGAAGCCACTCCAGACAGAGATTCCAGTGCTCTTAAAAAGGTTCGCACAGTTAGCAGCTCAAATCGGGAGTTCAAATCACGTACACGGGCCTCTAAATAGAGGACTGCATTTGAAACTGTTCTTGGCAATCCCAAACATAGTCGTAAAGCGCGCCTCTCCAATAGCAACAAAGGTCGTAGTTTGTAATTAGGACTGCCCGAGAAAAGAACACAGCCGAACTCCAGAATTGGTCTCAAATAAGTTTTATAGAGAAACAAAAGAGTATCTCTACGCATACCGAATTTCTTATGGCTAATTCGAATCAGGCGACCAAGGGCTCGCTCACCTTTCAGGCAATTACTTTTGATATGAGGAAGCCAGTCTAATTGGGAGTGGTATAATACACCCAAATATTTTAATGATTCAACCTGTGAGATTTGTGAACCGCAATACACAAGGGAGATATAAAGAGGGTGTGCCGGTGGGAAAACGAGTACTGAGGATTTCTTCACGTTGAGAGTTAATTTTACTTTACCGAGCCAAACTTCAAGGGCATTCAAGTAGGCTTGCAATAGCTGATATAAGGAATGAACATCTCGTGCAGAAGAGAAAAAGGCAATATCATCCGCATACACGTACAATTTTATATTTGGATGAACAGGAATATCTCTCATTAATATATTAAATAGCAATGGAGACAGCACCGATCCCTGAGGCACGCCTCTAGTTTGGTAATAAGGTTCAGAAGTTATAGAACCTCTCGTGCAGAAAAATTTTCTATTGCTTAAGAATTCTTTTAACCATGCAAACATGTAAGAAGGCGACCTAATTTCGTTTATCTTATTCAACAGAATAGAATGTTCTACATTGTCATATGCTTTGGCGATATCCAAAGTGACCAATGCCGACACTTCTTTCTTCTTCATTGCTAACCTAATTCTACTTTCCAAATCTGTATGAGCCGTCCAAATGGAGCACCCTTGACGAAAACCAATTTGTGCATCATTAAATACATTCAGGGTCATCACATGGTTTGTGAGGCGGCGGTGAACTATGCGTTCAATAAGTTTCACTAGATTTGAAGTCAGAGAAATTGGCCGAATATTATCCAAATCAAAGCCTTTTTTCGGATCTTTGAGGCTTAGTATAATTTTTGCAACTTTCCAGTCTTGAGGTAACCAAGCATTTTCCAGAGAAAAATTGACAATATTCAACACCTCCGAGCTGTGGTCTTGCACTAAAGCCTTCAGCATAGCCACTGTAATACCGTCACACCCAGGAGCTGCAGGTTTCAGAGCAGCCGCTATACAATGCAATTCCGGTGACTCAACTGCAACGAAATCAGCACGTGGTGTAGGTCGAAGTAAGGGAGCCACCATTTGCGCTTGAAAGCGAATAGCAAGACCGTTCGCAATTTGTTCAAGTTTCGCTTTTGCTACATTGGGTGATAACACCTCTGACTCGGTTACATGTGGTGGAGAAGAATTTTGGTTGCGTTCCATGAACCTATACAATGCCTTCCGATTAATTGGATTAGAGAGATAGATATTCATATTAGCATTATACTCATCCTTTGCTATACGAATAGTTTGTTTAAATGAAGCCGCATAAAATTTATAATTTATCCAATTTTGGGGACACTGGTTATGAGAAAGGCTCTTCCACGCAGCTTTTCTACGACGGAATGCTTTCTCACATTCTTCGTTCCACCATCGGCATGACATTTTGTTAGGGACAGACGATTTCACAGTGAACACTGAACGCTCAGTGGCATCTAGCAGTGAAGAGAGGGCTTGTTGAGCACGTTCAGAATGCTGAGATGATGCTATTGAGGAAAAAGAGGAGTTCACAAACTTTTTAAAGAGTTTATGGTTGATAAATTTTTGTTCACAAGTAGTTACTCTAAGGGGAGTAGATTCTATATTAAACGTAACTGGAAAGTGGTCGCTAGATGTACCACAATCCACCGTAGCCCATGATGAGACCCTTACTCCATTTGCTGCTAACGTTAAATCAATTACTGACCTAGCAGCTGCTCGCATGAAGGTTATGCCTGGACTATTACAGCAATGCACATCATTTACGGACATCCAGTTCCAAAGTCGCTGCCCACATATATCTGAACGGTAACCCCAAATAACATGGTGTGAATTAAAATCGCCAGCAATAATCAGTCCGTTTGTTGAACTCAAAAGATCACTCAAATCATCTGTTGTACGGACACCTGTTGGGAAGTAGACATTTGCAATAGTGAGAGGAGCAGACTGTGTAATTGCGATATCAACTGCAAGCAGTTCGCAGTCTTGTCGTAGAATTTTGTGTGACACCTTCGCCCGATGAATTGTTTTTGACGAAATTAATGTTAGCAAGCCGCCACCCCGGCCGCTAGTGCGATCTGATCTAAAAGTTCTAAAATACTTTAGAGAAAATGACCGATTTGGCAAAAGCCAAGTTTCTTGTAATAAAACTATGTCTGGGTTGAAATTTGAGATAAGATTCTGTAAATCGTGAAACGAAGATGCAATTGAACGACAATTCCACTGTAGTACTTTTAACCCCGCCATGATCATTGTAGAATCCGGGAGGCTGTAGCAGCCTCCTTTAAGACATCAATGTTATTCTGAGGATTAGGGGAACCTTTTTTTACTTTTAATGTTAGAATGGGCAGATTTTGAGGGAGAGGAAGAAGCGCGACGCTTCTGGGACGAACATGGCATCTCTACATCCAATGGGTAAACGGTGGACACGTGGGTATCCACAGGACCCTGTCCCTGTACTTTCATTGACAAAAAAGGAGCAGGCGTCGTCTGGGTAGAATCTCCCTCAACTGAGGCCCTAGCAACCATAGGAGCATGGCATTCAGCTATACCAGGGTTGCCAACTTGCAAAGCTACAATTTCTGTCGAACCAATCTTTGTAGCTATGACCTGTGACACAGCCTCTGTAAATGTGCTTAACATATGCTCGAAGAAACCCTCAAGAGATTTCTCTACAGCTGAGACAACCGACTTTGTTATACCTGTTTCCACATCTGAAGCTATTGTTTTTGCACAAGCTGCATACGAATTCCTCTTATGGTCTAGTTGGGCATAGGCATCTGCTCTAGAACACCTTTTATGCTGAATGATGTTAAGAACAGTTTGTTCATCTGCGCGTTTTGGGCATGTACCATCATCAGCAGGGTGATCTGCGTGACATAGTGCGCAAATTACCACAGCAGAAGTGCACATGTCCGATGAATGGTTGTCTCCGCACAGTCTGCAGCGTGATGCGGATTTGCACGCCTTGCTGCTGTGTCCGAATCGGCAGCAGTTTTTGCACTGCAAAGGGCGAGGCTGCAGGGGATCTACACGGTACACAATGGGCCATACTTTAATCTCTGTTGGACAGTTAGCCCCGGCAAACGTCGCTATCATTGATTCTGTCGGCACCCTAGAGCCACCAGCATCCCTGCTGCAACGGAATAGTGATAAGATGCCAATGCCAGCCTCATTAAATTCTTCAATAATTTCTTGCGGAGAAGCCGACGAATCCACGTCGCGTATAATACCTTTTGCACATGCCAGCTGTTCAGGTATAAAAGGTTTAACAGGCAATGATGCAAACGATGTGCATCGAAGCAAGTCCGACACACACTGTATATTCGAGGACTTACATAGGATACCTCTCCTGCCAAACGGACGCACCTCAGAGATTTCTAGGTAGTGGGGGGTGACAGCCTTTAGCTGCTCCTGGATTATTTTTGGATTTTTCAACTTCAGGAATCCATCCCCAATTGGTACAAATGCCACCGGTATTATACTTATTCCATTTCGACCGAAAGATACCAAGTCCAAGCTTTGGGCCGGCAGACTGGCAAAACAGGATGCCGAACCCCCCCCCCTGGGGAAGCTAGAGACATTATAGGCCTAATTGTACATGAATCCTAGGTTCGGTTTAAAACAAATACTGGCCAATCCCCCGACGTGAAATGGCCTCACCAGAGAGAACGGTCAGGCAGAGAGAACGGTCAGGCTTGCAGACAAGACAGGATCAACAGTCAGGAGAAGAATGCAGAACAGCACACCAGCACAGCACCAGCACAGCCGCCACTAACGACCGCTGTTACCAACTTGCCTCCGCCAGTTACGCCTTTAGAAGACGAAGAAGGCAACGGCAACGCTGTTTTACTTGCTTTCTCTCTTCCCTAGGGACCATATATAGTAATATATTATTATGTAATATAATAATTATATAATTATAATTATATAGTTATATAATGTTATATAATAAATATATAATATAATATATAATATAATAACACGCTTAATAAACAAAAGGAGCTGATCATAGATTTCTTTGAGGACGAAACTTTTTTCTCGGGATTTCTATTGATTTTACGAAGGCTTTTGACTTAGTCCACCATCGTCTGCTACTACATAAGCTACACCATTATGGCATCCGTGGAATAGGTTTACCTTTAATTGAATCCTACCTAGAAAACCGCAAGCAAATGGTTGTCAATGATCACACATCATCAACATTAAAGGCCATTTGTTCTGGTGTCCCACAGGGTAGCATTTTAGGCCCCTTACTCTTCAATATCGATATTAATGATATATTTCACATGCTCTTACCAGTGACTTTAATAGCTTACGCAGACGATCTCACAATGTTTCTGTCCGGTGATAATGAAAGAGATCTATTATTGTAGGGAAACCAATTTTTAGAATATTTGCGCGAATGGTCGGGAAAGAATAGTTCAAAAGTAAATGCTAGGAAAACGAATGCAATTATTTTCCATCCAAAGAATAAGTCTATCTCCATTAACTTTAATCTCACGCTGGGTATCATTAGAATCGAAGTTGTAGACAGTATAAAATGCTTCGGTGTGGTGCTCACGGAAACCCTCAGTTGGGGCAAACATATAAACACTATCCGTAAGAAATTGAACCGAGTCAATAGCGTCCTGTGTCGACATAGATACACACTTCCAGCCAAGATAAAAATACTTATCTATAATGCATACTTTCTTCCTATTCTTACCTATTGCATAAGTGTCTGGGGTACCACAACAAAACATAACAAACACAAGCTATTAGTTGCACAGAAACGTGCTGTCAGATTGATTGCAAATGTACCATGGCATTCACATGCGGTTCCTTACTTTCAGCAACGTGGTATTTTGTCTGTTGATATATTGCACCCGTTGAAATTATTATGTGCATATAAAAATGCTGTTGAAATAAATAATCAACTGTTGCTTGCAGCCTTTAATCTACATCAGTACACACCAGTGTACAATACACAATATCTTTTACCCTGGCTTCCACCCTTTTGCAGTACCTCATATCGTAAGCAGTCATTACTCTATAATTTAGGAAGTTACCTTAACATATTGGCAGCAAATAATATATGTATAGAATACATCTCAAAAAATAAGTTATCTGTTATGTGCAGTTTCGAGTCAATTGCGGAATAATTGTTACATCGGTTTGTTGCATTTTAATGTATGTTGTTTCTATTATGTGCATTGCTTTTGTTGTGTACGCGATCTGCATTATACTGTTGTACTTTTTCTTTCTTTGTGTTGATGGGGATGTTAAGTTCCCCATAAGCTTGATGTTCGCGAAACACACTGCTGCCCATGTATGCTTGGGGCAATGGGTGCTACCTCAAGCTGCATTATGCAGCTTTTTGCCCAGTGTCCCCTCTTCCCACTGTAATTTGTGTGGACAAATAAACTTCAATTCAATTCAATATATTATATTAACGTGCGACATCCCGGTTCATCTTGATGTCACTGTATACGTATATGCAGATGACATAGCATTCTTCGCCTCTGCAAAAGATATTCATGCCCTCTATCGTTCACTACAGGCTTACCTAAATGCACTTGAGGTCTGGTTGGGCAAAATTTAGTTCGTTTTAAATGTGTGCAAAAGTAGTGGGCTAGTTTTTAAAACCAAAACCCCCTTATATGTTTCGTTAAACTACCGCTCAGATGTCATAGCTCAAGTGAAATCTGTGCGGTATTTAGGCATTACGTATGATTCTAGTATGGATTGGAGGCCTCACATCGTCTAATATTTAGAAAGGTAAGCTTGCACTTGGTAGGCTCATGCGGATAAGTAACCGGAAATTTGCTCATATACTTATTGAGAGTTCGTGCATGTCAATCACGGCAGTGTGAGGTAACGCTGACTCTCATGCGGAGCAGGATCCCCGCCTACTTTACATATGTAGATGCGGGTTCAGCCCCACAAACCTTTGTCAGGCTTGAGGTGAGATTGAAAATATTGAACATTTCCTTCACGCTTGCCGAAGGTTTTCATATCAGAGAAGGGTACATTTAGAAATTCCAATAGCACAATTGAGACTTACGTTGTCGGTACCACTTCTTCTCTCGTGCAAAAGGATTTGTGTTGCTCAAATTTGTCAGTATTTACATAACTACATCACAGCCACGGACAGAGCTTCTTGCTAATTGTATTCCAAATTTACAAACTTCAAAATTTTTGCTCCCCATTTTTTTCTTTCATTCAGTTCTATGGTCTTAAATCTTAGGTTTTTTTGTTTAGTTGATAATTCATTTAGCACACTAATTCAGTATCTGTAGGAACTTTGGCAGTCCACAGTGAACTCTGGCCAATCCCCCTTCGTGGGCATGTGCCATTTACCAAGGTAGAAGAAGAACAATTATTTCATTTTTTTCTTTGCGATGTAATTATACATCTCAAAAACAAACATACCTGCACCCCAATTCTTGGCCGATCCCCCTGTGTGGGCACGTGCCATCAATTTAAAGGAGAACAACGGCAACTGCAGTGCGCTTCGGCGTGAGGCACGTATAATTTTACTGCTGCTTATGTAGGACTTACCAACTGCGTAACGAGCTTACGATACTGCGCATGATTTTTTTCATTGCCATGAAACTCACTTCGGAGATTTGTTTTTTGTTGTTTTTTTCTGAGTTGTCGGCTTTAAGTGTGCCGTTTTCCACTCCACGCTGATTTGGACCAGCGGAAGCTGGAACCAGCGTTCATCTGCGCAGGAAGACTTAGTTAATGAGACCACAATTACTGTTTAATAGGCATAAAGCTTTGTTGCGCCCACTGCACCATTCACTGCATCCAGCTCAGGTGCTGCGTCTACTGTTCCTATATTTTATACGTTGTTTTATATAACAAAATAAAGAGTACTGTTTTGCCAGTGTTTCCTTTCAGTTACGCGAAGCACGACAAATTGGCTTGAACGTCAAACGGACACAGCCTGTAGCATGCGTTTTGTGCAGTGCAGAGTGCAAACTAAATGCGGGAAAACATTTCGCGTTTGCTGAAAGACACGAACAGGTTTTCAGGATGCAAAGTTTTGGTGCTAGAAATCGTACGTAAGTGTCTTGAAAGTGAATTAAGAACTGCCATTTTCATTTCAGTTTTATTTCTGAACGATTTTTGACAGTGCATGACTAGAAGACTGGTTATGCACCAATTTTGACAAGGGCATTACGCAAGCTATATGACCGAATTAAACTGAGAATTGGAAACCGATTTCTTCCGGACGTCTGGAAACCGCTTCTTTCACCTCGGATAGTCTCATAAAAGTTAATGACATTATAGTGGAAATTAAGAAGAAGAAATGGGCATGGGCAGGACATGTGGTGCGAAGAGAGGATAACCGATGGTCGCTTAGGGTAACAAACTGGATTCCAATAGAAGGAAAGCCTAGCAGGGGGCGGCAGAAAGTTGGAAGTTCGTAGGGGTGAAGTCGATGCAGCTAGCACATAACCGGGTTAAGTGGAGAAATATAGGAGAGGCCTTCGCCCTGCAGTGGGTATAGCCAGGCTGATGATGATGATGATGATGATGATGTCTCATAAAAAAGAACTTTTTAGGTTGCGCACCTGGTATAAAAAGCCATGGCTAACGAAGTACCTAGCGCAACCAATGTAATTTCTTGGAACGGCACATAGAACAAGCAACGGCCTGGTTAATGCTTCGCAGTAATCCTTATCCAAAGATTTATACATACTCTGAATGTACCCCAAGCATCGTACCCCGAGGTGTCTCCTATGTGATGAGGTACCTATACTCTTTACCACTCTGCATGGTGCTGCCAAAAATAGAGCAATATATCCGTAATAAAAACCCAGTGCAGCAACACTGTTAAGTGGTGCTGTCCAGCTCGGGCTTGGATGGCCAGCTAAAGCAGACTGACCGGGCTAGAGCGGCAGCAGTCTCTTCAGAGCCCCTGAAATAAAGGCACCTAATGATCGGCTGCACCGCTGTGCAAGTGAAATCCTTTTAGTGTGGAAGAAATGATCCGAAAGCCAATTTCCCGCTCAAAATATTATCTTCCTTGATTGCGGAGCAATTCAGATTGAGGACTGTGACATCGTCACCCAGGACATCCAAACCCAACGAGTGCGAATTTCGAAAGCGATGTGCAAGAAAGCCGCTACACGTTGGTTTGGCAGATTGTACCAAAATTGATATCCAAGTATAGTGAGCCGCGCCCATTCCGATAGTCTAACCCGATTTTGGCCTGGGCCACCCACAAAGTTTGGCCCTGTTCACCAACAAATTGGCCGCGGCCAAATTGGGCCCAAACTGATAACCCAGCCTAATGAGCGCACGCCCAGTTCAATGACTCCTGCCAAAGTTATGCCGGATCGTCCCAACAATATGGCCAGGGTCGCCTGAAAATCGACCACAGTCAAACTGGGCCAAAATTGATATTCGAATATTATGCACCGCACTCAGTTCGATGGTAACCACCAAAGTGTGCCTCGGCCACCCACAAATTTTGGTCCGGCTCAGGACATCCGGATATTAACCTTGGTCAAATTGAACCAAATTGACATTCATGTACGATGAACCGTACCCAGTCCGAATCGCAACGAAATTTGACCAACATGAATGCACCGAATAGACCGCCCTTTTGCACGGGTTATCGGTGTTACCAGGCCAAATCTCTGTAATCTTTTGTAACACATGCTTTGGCAGTCTCTTGTAATGGTGCGGTTCCAGAAAAAGGAGATACAGTCGAAGTCGTTACCGCTCAAAATGCAAGTGACCTGTTTCCTCCAAAGGACGCCTTCCCCTTTCTACCAGAGGCGCCTGATCAAGCTTAAGGGTATACGTGGTTCCTTCGCACACCATGACTTTTCATGCCTCTCTATATATATCTTTTTTCATCACAATCAACTCGCCTCAATAAATTTACTGCACTGGATTGTAATCAGCTGTAGTTGGCGGCATTCCTGACCCTGCACTGACGTCTCTTTTGCTGCGCAGGTAGGGCAGATTTCGAGATTTAATAAATATCGAACTTCACTGCCAGCTGCACCTGTGAAGTGCCTGCTGACAAATGTGATCATTATTCCGAGCATCGCTTATGGATGCGGGATTCTAACTTTGTAGGAGCTGTCAGTAAAAATTTCATCTAGAATGTTCTGATGTTGCAGAGGCAACATTTGCCTCAGTGAGAGCGACCAGAAAGATAGTTGGGATTGCAAATATAAGATGTGTAGCACTTCGGGGGCTTACCAGGCAAATTCTAGTGAAGCTAATTAAGGCTTCCCAACTGGATGCAATCACTGAAAGGCTCGCTGCATTGGAATTCATCAAAGAGCATGTTGAGTCAATTCCTCTCGTCAGTGCTAAAATTTATTGGTCGAAGCTGGAGAAGATTTGTAATTAGTGAGTAATTACTCATAAATCCACCCCAGCGCAATCATACGGCTACAAAGGAAAGCTAACCTATTGAAAATTTTTGTGTTCATTCTCTTTCGCAGGTCGAGAGGTGCATACGGCGTTTCAGGAAGTAAGGCCGCGCTTATATCCTACCGAGGCGCTTATTTTTGCCAGCATAACTTGGAGCGCCTGCAAGAACAAGTAGGCGAATATCAGCGCAAAGTCGAATTTAGAATTTCGTGCCGCCCGTACTCCGTCGTGTTTCGGTACTCATTCATGCTGACCCGCCGATCTTTCTATACCGACGGTCTCAAATTCAGCTCGAACTGCGATGGCATACAAAACGCGTTTATCTTCAAAGGCTGGAATGTCGCAGAAGCCGGAGAAGCTACAAACGTGTTCAGGAGAGGGATTGACTGAAAACATGGTTGTGTCAATGAACGTTGTAATGTCTCGCACATGCACTTGGCTTCCCGAATCCCTGTTAGTTCATCGCATAGCGGCAGCCTTGTGGTAGACAGTCTTTATGCTGTAAGTGACTGCGGGGGCACTTGTAAATGCTTTTAGGACTAGTTTGCAAGTTTGCATATTCATGCGCCAAAAAGTGCGCAAATGAGAGGCTCTATATACAGCCACCAGCAAGCAGGGCACCGCAACCCTTCATGCAGAGGTCGGGAAATTGTTTGCCACCGGTCGATCGCTGTCTGCGCTCTTCCATTTCAACTCAGCTTTCCTCCATGAGTGTATCCTTATTTTCCCGCGACATTTAGAGCGCTGAACTTCGTCATTTCCCAAATTTCCGTGAATGCGAGCGTTTTTGGTTCGTTCGAACGAGCTTCTCACGTTGCATGCTAGTACATGTGAGCATTATTATTTAGATGTCACAGCCTCTCCCTCTCTCAGACGTTAGATGTGACGGACCAGGCGGCTTGCTTCGCCTGAGCCTTTGCATGTGTTACTTCGTAAAAGGGAGTAATCAGCATTGAATCCATTTACGCCAAATGGCTTCGCTGCAGGCTGAAGGTGGGAATCAGTCGCTTCGTACCATATTTGTAATGCATAGGCAACAAATAATTTGAAGAAAAGAAAAAAACCCCTCCGTTCTGTGACGTCCTATCCATGGAGCCTGGTGATATTGAAAAGAAGTACGCATGTGTTGCATCTATGCTGATATTATTATCATATCATCATAGTATCATATATGTTGTTATTACCTCATGAGTGTGTATTTGATGTCTTACTGATTGGTTTCCGATCGAGAAAGGAGTGAGGCGAGGCTGCATACTGTCGCCCTGCCTATTTAACCTATATGCAGAGTGCATCATGAGGAAGGCCGGTCTGGACGAGTCTTCAGCTGGAGTGAAGATTGCTGGAAAACGTATCAACAACCTTAGATATGCGGATGATACCACTTTAATGGCAGAAAGTGAAGTGGAACTCAAGAGACTTCTGATGCGCGTACAAGAAGAGAGTGAGAAGTTTGGGCTTAAACTGAACATTAAAAAGACAAAGATCATGGCGTCTTGCCCTATCAAGTCCTGGAGCATCAATGGACAAGAAGTGGAAGCTGTGACAGATTTTCTCTTCTTGGGCTCCAAGATTACCTCGGAAGGAGACTGCAGCCATGAAATTAGGAGACGCCTGCTTCTGGGAAAGAAAGCAATGGTTAGCCTTGACCGCCTAGTAAAGAGCAGAGACATTAGTCTGCCAACCAAGATCCGTATAACTCGTGCTATGGTCTTTCCAGTTGTGATGTATAGATGCGAGAGTTGGACTGTGAAAAAGGCTGACCGCTGAAGAATTGACGCATTTGAATTGTGGTGCTGGCGAAGACTCTTGAGAGTTCCTTGGACTGCCAGAAGATCAAATCAGTCGATATTGTCGACGATAAACCCTGACTGCTCATTGGAGGGTCAAATTCTAAAGTTAAAGCTCAGCTACTTTGGTCATCTGATGAGAAGAGAGGAGTCGCTGGAGAAAGATTTGATGTTGGGAAAGGTTGAGGGTCGCCGGAGAAGGGGTAGGCAGCGAACGCGATGGTTAGATGGCATCCTCGAGGCACTGCAGATGAAGTTATGTGATGTTAGGAAGATGGTGAAAGACCGGAAAGCGTGGCGTGACATGGTTCATAGGGTCACGAAGAGTCGGACACGACTGAACGACTGAACTGAACTGTGTATTTGATAGCAGGGGTGCCTTGTTAAACTTGCTGGAAATTATGTATCGTCTTGTAGAATTCACTTCTTATCGCTGTGTAATCTGCGCTCCGAAACTGTTTCTATAGATAAGCGTTTTCTCTCATCGACATGACCTCATGGTTTACACACAGTGGAAAGCCCTTCCAGCGCTCTGCGCTAACGTCGTCTGCAATTTTGTTCACGGATGTGTCCAGCGAACAGCAAAATTTAAGTATGGCTTAAAGCTAGCGACACGAGCGAAATCTCTGTTAAGCATGGTTTTGCATGGTTAGCAAGCTTTTACACGGCGTAACGGTTTGAATCAGGGGGAAGCTCAAGCTTAGCGCTTAGCTTAGCTTAGCTTAGCTCAAGACAGCGCCTTCACATATCGCCTTTACATTCTAGGTTTTCTCTACTCGACACCACCGTCTTCTCTGCTCCTGCCTCCCCATCTGCATCGTTGGCCGATCAGTTTTCTACACGTATGGCCCATTACCGGCAAACTGCTCGCCGCAACACTGATGCCTCCCAGCCAGAACGGAAGCACCGCAATGACCAGCACCACCGCACTGCTTCCTCCTCAACTGGTGATGAAGTGCTACTCTGGACGCCGATCCGCACACCTGGTTGTGCGAGAAGTTCCTCCATCGCTATATCGGTCATTACACCATGCTCCAGTAAACATCTCCCGTGAACTACCGCGTTGTCCCATCGCATACAGTCGCCGATCGGCGTCGGCGCTCAGAAGTTCATGTTTCGCGCATGAAGCCGTGCACCCGCGGACCCGCTTCCATCTAAACGGCGACCAGGGTGGCCGCTTCCTTTCCTGGGGGATTTTTGTGAGCGCGGTGCCAGAACTTTCACCTCTTTCACCTGTACTACATACGCAGCATCGTCATCATTCACCGGTGTTCGCAAGATTACGCGCAGCGTTCCAGATTGTGGCTGGAATAAAGACGTTTGTTCCAGCGATGGCTCACAATAGTTTTTGCTTAAGTTGGCTTTTGGTGAAAGGAGGAAGGAGTATCTGCTTAAATTTCGGTGGACGCCTACGCTTAATTAGGTCAAGGTCACTTGGATCAGAGAGGCAAAATCTGAAGTTGCCCAGGCACATGCGTGCGCATGTTTTTCAGAAGTTAAATCTCGTAATTTATAGGTAAGTGCCCCTGGTATCGGTCACGTACTGCATATTTATTCTACAGTTTCCAAGGTAAAACTCCGGAAGTTTTCGCTCAAGAAGCCAGTCGACAGCTTTATCTGCAGGTCTCCACTATCACGTGATAAGTATACGAGAGTAGTATAGTGAATTGATGAAATTCGGGAGGCGACTTACTCGGGAGGCAAATGTAACAAGGAGCCATTAAAGGTTGTCGTGCCCTCGCCTCCTCCTCGCGGGCGAGCGTCGATGACTTCCGGGCGACACAACGCTCGGCCGCCTTCCGAGCGCGCGCCACAGCATCAGGTACCGGAGCGCGCGCCCCCGCGAGACACGCACCCATCGTACTGCTTGCAGACGCTCGATAAACGCTTGCTCGCGCAGAAGCGAACAAATCGCGGCTTGGGCATGTCGCTCGGACAACGCAGCCTCACGCTATCGTGCCACAGCGTGACCCCCGCTGGCCGGGCGCGGAAATCCACGGAATTCTCGTCGGCCAAACTGATTTATGCCGGCGTCCGCCGGTTTCGTTCATTTTCTTCCAGAATGTGAGGCAGATATCGGCGGCGGTAAGATGCCAGTGTCAAGTGTAGACGCCGCGGGCCGTCTGGACGGCACGTGTAAGCGAGAGCCGCCGGGTGACAAGCTCCCCGGGCCGAGCAAGAATGGACCGCCGATACGGCACTATCGTCCGCGAGCCACCCCGGCGACAATTGCGGTCGAGGCGTGGTGGAGGAGATGCGCCGCGGTCGCATAAACCTGTTCCCCAACTGACCTGTTCGCGGGCTGCCGCTCTGTCATTGAAGAAACAGTTGAGTGAAATATCTCAGCGCAGTTGGCAAACACTTGATTACGAGCCGTCGGCCGAGGAGCGCGCAGCACTGGTCCGAGGCGTCGAGTCGCGCTCGGGGCAGGCGTGGCGGCGGGCGTTATTCTGTGCACGTCGCACCTTATCGGCGGGCGACGCGCGGCCGCACGGGGCGCCTGCCCCTTTCCTCGAAGACAAAAAGCCGGTAAGCACGGCACAAGAGCTCGACACTGTCCGCTTCGAGTTTATGCCCCCCAATCTTGGTTCTCCCAGCTCGGCGAGGACAAGAAATGCGACACCCCATAAAAGCGTAAAAGCGGCAGCCTGCTCTCTAAATATACGGTCGCAATCACCGGGAGGCAGCTCGCGCCCTTACCGTTGTCCTGTACGCCGACTTGACCACGCGCCAGTATCTCGGTCCTCTGTGTCCGCCCACCGTCGGAGATCGACTATTCATTTCACGTCCCATGTATTATCGGAGAGCTGCAATTTCCTCGTCAAATCGTGAATTGCAGAAGCTACGCTGCGTTCGCGGGAACTTGTCTTTGTCATCGGAAGCCCCGTTCGCTACAAGGGGGCACGGAAGGAGGGACGCACCTATGAAAAGAGGCAAGAGACGGAAGCTCGCCTCTGTGTGCTACGTTGTTGCCGACACAGCACAAAGAAACTGCGGAGCCAATATCTCCAGCGCAGGGGACAGCGCCCGATTGTGTCACGGTCAGCTTGCGCGCCTTTCAAAAGTAATTCCTAGCGTAGGCCTACGAGTGGGCACTTAAAAACGCCCCTCGAGGAAAACGATGCCAGTGCTGTCCGGATCGCAGAGACGCAACTACAAAGGAATGGACCGCCGTGCTAGGCACGAGAAAATGCATTAACAGATAAAATGCGGATCATCCGAAGGTTGAGACGGCGCGAGTCGTCCAGGTGCGGCTAGTGACGCTTTGCTTCTGGTTGTGCTGCGCTGTAGTTGGGTACAGCGCTACTAAAAACGCGTTGAGCTCCTGTCATGATGAACGGGCTCGATAACTAATGGATGGAGCCTCCGCGCTGGCTGAGGCGCCTTCCAGCCTCGGCTACGCTTCTAAGTAACACGAGGCAGTTTTGCAACGTTTCATTGTTGCTGCTGAAGCTGCCGGCGCTCATTTAAGGGGAACTGAGCCTGAGGGTGAAGTGAAAGCAACGTGGATTTCTGGCGGCAAGAATACTGCAAGACGAAACTATACCCCATTCCAAAACGAAAAAAGATACCCTTCTCGCAGGCGGAAGAATCCTGCGTAGGAACAGATTAAGTGCCCGCGTAAACATCGCGGTTCTTGGAATTCGCTTCAGCAAATCGATATTTGCCGAGTGGTTTCCACTGCGAGCAAGAATACAATTATATAAGTGGAAACCTGCGTAAAATATATTTTGTAACAAAACGGAGGCAGATGTGGACAGCTGCATGGTTAATGGGGAGGAGCGTAACCGAAAGTCATTCAGGCCATTTGCGCACGACATCGTTTAACTGAAAACCATATCGAGACAACTCGTTCAGGTCTGCAGACATACCTGTTCCTGCGAGCAGTGCTGCCTGTTGATTAAGAAGACGCACACAATGAATACGTCATGGAAGTTTTAGCGCACCATGAGAGCCATTCCGGCTCAAAATAACATCTCCTCCGTCACTATAGACAGTAATAGATGTATTCCTATAGATCGGAATCAAGAGCATTATTTAGTCTTGTGGGTTAGATGCGTCAGAGCTGCACAGTGGGTTCTGAGGAACGCCGCCGTGGAAGACACGGGCTTAATTGCGACCTAACGGCGGAAATGGAAGTGGAGTGGATAGTGTTACAAAACACTGGCCCTTTTGCTTTTCACCGCTGCGGCAGGGATAAAATTCACAATACAGCTGCCGAGCCAAACCAGCGGATGATGGTAAATAATGACAGACATGCAGTACAAATAGTCCTTCCCGAAAGCTAAGTTAAAAAAATAAAAAAGCCCAGTTCGCGATTTTTAGAGTAACGATTTGACGTGCTTAATCGAGAAACCAGCACACCCGCATGTTTGAAAAGAAGCGCTGTACCTTTCGAAAGCCGTAATCGACAGAAAGCAAAACAGTTACATTGTGACCAATATCAATCAACTGCATGAAATCGTCGCTTATTTTATTTTTTATTTTTTGTAGTCAGGAGAAGAAAACTATTGGCATACAAGAAACGAAAGAGACGAAATCAGGTTCTGCCTAAACCTCCACTTTGTGGAAGCCGAAAAAACGAAAAGACACTCACTCACAAGTGAGCGTATATGCCAGTATTCGAAAGTATTGAAAAGCGCGTCGAATACGCCCCTCTCAAATCGATGATCGCATGAAATGCTGCACACCAGACATTTATAGTATACATTCAAAAGTGCTCGGATTATTTTTAAGGCGAGAGCCTTTTATGGCTCATAACTCGCCAGCGTATCCGCCCGTGCGTCCGCGAGAAGTGTCCCATCTTCTTCACAAAATTCCGCGGGATACCGCGGTACTCCGCTTGAAAATCAGTCTGATGACGTCATCATTTTTTCTCCCCCGACAATCGAACCTCCATCCCTCGGATCCTCAGCCGAGCGCTTTACCAACTGCGCCACACCCCGGATCGTGAAACGCTCTCTTCATAATTCCCCTTGTCTACTGTGAGGATAGCGGGATTCCGCGAGTGAATGATACTGCGCCTGTCCTTTCCTGTAAACCAATTTTAGAACACCGGTGAATTTTGATTCGTTCAATTAAATGCTGGTTGTGTTCGACAAGGATGTACCGTGTGCAGCAGCAACGCTCACGGTTTCGCATTTCTCCACTACAGATTCTGCAGTTCTCTCGGAATCTTTTAAAACATTTCAAGTGCCTGGTTACGATACAGTGAAATCATATGTCGCGTTCATCGGGGAGCCTGTGAGAAGCGGCGTATGCTCCGAGTGCATGGCATGCATGCATAAAACTCCGTTTAGCATGGGGGGGGGGGGGGGGGGGGGGGTCAAGCTCCGCATACAGTGCATGTACCTAACCTCCTGTGACCTGCTGCTACTAATTTACTCATAGTCATCACCGCTGCAGGAGAAGTTTACTGCTCTACACGAGCAAAGGGGCTTTTCTGTTGCTTCATCCTTCGTACTGCCTAGAACAGTTACCGGAGCGCCTCCGCTAAAGCTTTTATTACACGCGCGCTCTCTGTTATTGCAAGCACAACCGAGCGCCCCTTGTTTAGCTTGCATACAATTTCTTCACACTGGTAGACGCCTGCGCTGTGATGCCGTCACTCGTAACGAGCGAACAGTAAGGTCGAAGGTGTTGGAAAAACACAGTGGCCTCAGTGCTTTTCATTGTTGCGACACAAGCGCTGTCAACGTCCTAACAAAGTTTCACGCACGTTCATTCTTGATGAGCACTCTGAGTAAGTTATACTTCAGTTTAAGCCGTGTCTTCCGAGTAATGCCAACATCCCAAATTCGTTTACATGTTGTTTTCTTTTTTGAACTAATCCTGTCATTTGTGAGAATTCTATTTAAAGTTCGGCTTTTTTCTTTCTATGATGCCATCTTAGTAACCTTCTCCCGTGTCTCTTCGTCCATTTCCCTCTCTACCTTTTTTTTTATTATTATTATGAGAAATCCCAACCCTACTAAAGTGCGACGGAGCAGCATATTTTTAAAAGCCAATCTTGTAATGCTGTCAAACCTACTTCCCAGGCTTAACGACCATTCAGTGTCTGCACAATTCTACCAGTTGCAAAGTGTTCTCTACCCGGTTCGGTCTTTCACACTATTCGGTTCCAATTCAATTTCGTTCTTTTTTTTTTAAGTGCTTACACATACGCACACAAACGTTACTTGACGAAAATACAGCTCACCTGATTATAAACGGAAGAACTTTGGGAGACTCTACTGTTGAGCTCACACCCTGAGACTCAACTAGGTGTAATCCGACTATCCGAACACGCCGCTCGGTTCCAAGGACTCCAGGCCGTCGTGTAGGCGAATAGATTGACGCCTATCCTGTATCTGTTGGAGATTAAAGTTTTACCACAACCACCACCGATGTCTTCCACCAACAAAATTTTAGAGCAAACACAAATTACAAACACAACTTTTGGTATTAACAAGCCTAGCTGGCACCTGGAATCTGTATATATTGTCACGGCCTTAAGTTTGGAGAAATATAAGAGGATGAAGTGTGGTGCTGTCGCACTTGTGCATCGCGAGCCAACCTCCATGGCGACACCATTCGTTCCGCTTTATGGTTCCGGGTTAGCGTAGGCGCGCAGTGATGACCGCGGGGGCAGCGGATGCCAATGCAGCATCAACTTCGAGTAGCATCGTGGAAAAGCATGCCACAGTCAGCGGGCGCAGATTTCCATCTTCGCTGTTGGAGATTCCCGCAACTCCACCAATAATTTAACGAGAATAAATTTGTTTTCAAAGGATGATTGAACATATATACAGGGCGATACAGCCAAGGAGCCAAACAATGACGGCCCAAAGTTTGAATAGACTTCGTCTTCTTAGTCGACCACACGCCAGCATCACACTTCGCCTTCTTCTTTCCCCAAGCTTAATTAAGATCGTGATAATATGCAAGAGAATCAGGGCATTGAGTGTGTATTCATTGAATTTAGAAAAGCTTTTGATTGGATTGAGCACTGTCAAATAAGAACTAAATGTCCATAGTTGTATTCAAACTCGTTAACTTTCTTCTGGATGAGAAAGTTTTTCTATTTCATAGACATTTCGTCTGAAGATTTAATCAAGGCAGAGTTTTTCGCCATTATTATTTTCCATTTGCAATATTATTCCACCCTCTGATATCTTCTCCACAAATCGACCGTTCACAAATAATCGCTCGCATAACGCACCGCTAAATATATTCTCCAGCAGTTCATCTCACCCTTGAAGAAAACCTCGGAAGTGTGAGCCCTTGATGTTTTACGTTGCCAAATTACACTTAAAGCAAAGACATGAAAACTAACGACTCCCACCCCACAAGCTGTCCTTCTCATACCACTTAAGAGGCTGCGTGACTGAATGATAACTCTTACGCCTGTCCTGGAAAGATTAACTAGACAACACTTCGCACAAGCTGCTGTACCCTACTCATAACTTGCCAGACTCTGCCCTTACCCCGAAACTTGCGTACCAACCATTTGTTCGTCCACAACTTACGTTCGTGTAATCCGTGGTGCAATTTTAACAGCTGCAAGCCTCCACATCAGTGGTGACTTATTAACGTGACAGCGTTCAATTCCGCGTTCTCCAGAAAACCTGGCGTCGGTGTTGTGAGTGAAAAATAACGGGCATGACTGTGGCAGGCGGTGGCTGACATGACAGGACACTGACCAGTCGGCGGTTTGCGTGACATCACGAACCCACACGGCCCTCTTTGCAAATTTATTTTTTGTTAAAACAGTGCAACAGTGGAACCGGCTTTCCGAAATGCAAATGTGTTCTACAAGTGAAGATGTATTTTTTGCCAATCTGTAACCCCCCTGCTATAACGCCTTCGGGCAATGCGGGGTAACTCTTGAACAAAGAATAAAGGCACTCGGGTTTGTCCGTTGAGATAGGATGGTGCCGGAAATCGGACCCATCGGGATTCTACAATACCGAGTCAGACATGCTACTTCTAGACTATGCAGGTACATTAATACGGCTTTCAACCCCAGCCCGACGGTCAAGCCCACTAAGCCATCTGCTGCCTCTCCCCCTCTCCCCTTCTCTATCTACCCCCTCCCCCATCCTCAAAAAGCGCAAAGGAGATTTCCATTTCTTCACTCTACTACCTGCCAGCCATGGCTCCCTAACCATGCGACCATGTGTACGAGGCCGACGATGAGCAATCCATGAGCGAGCGCCTAAGCACTTGCGCTGTCATAGAGGCCCAGATTAATTAAGGGATTAGTCATAAGGAAATATCGAAATACTTGCACACGCGCGGGGCAGACGTGCGCTAATGGTGCAGATGACCACATGGTGTCACCCATTGGACGGCCTTGAACAGAGAGTGGGGCTATGCTGAAATAAGACGGGGTACTTTATATAAAGGCGTCACTCTTATCACGGGCGTGCAGTGCTGATGTACTTTTTTTTTTCTTGTAGCTATGGAAATGAGTTGGGGGTCTGAGGAAGACGGTCATCTTTTTTTTTTTTTCTTTCATTATAGTGATAAGAAGGTAATGGCGCGCCAGCGTTGCCCGTCGCGATGGAAAACTTGCGTTTTCTCTCTTTCGCACAGGTCACCGCTACGGTGGATCCGTACTACCACCAATCTGTACACAACTGCACGAATCAGTATTGAGTGAACCTTTCATTTTTTTTTTTTTTTTCCTCCGAAAGTTTGCCCTGCACGTCGATCACTTTTCCCCCCGCCCTTTTGGCACGCGCCCGACGTGCACGCAAAAGGAAATCACCTGTGACGACCCTTTCTGTGAGCTGACGCGCAGCGGTTCACGGTGCTCCCATCTCGGGCGAACCTTTGTTTGTGCGGGCCACTTGAGCGGCCGACAAAGGCAGACGCTCCAGCCGCACGCAACCCACTCCCCGGGTTAGTTTTATTCGGGGCATGCCGTAACGCGACCATCGTCGTATCTCCTCCGCGTGATGGAGGCTCGGAGGTCACGGAGGAGGAGCCCCTTGGGCGGCCGCGCATGCATGCAAAACCGAGAGCGATCAGCCGGCCACGCGCGCTTTATCTGCTGCTTTGTCCGGCTGCCGCTCAATGCCTCGGCGCAAAAGGCCCTTTCGGCCGCCGCCGCGGCGGCGCCCTCCGGGTGGCAATTGTCAGCGGCGGTCTGTGGCCCGGCGCCACCGAGCCAGCAACACTTGTCACGTGTGACGAATCCGGAGGATTTCCAATGCAGCTCGCCGGTCGAATTTCGGCGGGAGACTGTCAGAGCTCGTGTTACGTCTCAGGGATTTCGGGACGAGCGGCGCGCTGATGCGCTCTCGATAGCGACCACCCACGGATCGCGCGGAACTGGTCTCGGCGCGACGGAACGCGCCGCCGCTGCAGCCGCTCGGGCGACCGAGTTGCGAGCCCCGACACCTCTGCGCGGCGGCGGGGAATGACTACGACTGAACGCAGAAAGGGGCGGTAAGCGGAGTCTGGCATGCAGAGATTTATGTTATATTATGCTGTCATGTCACGTCACGTTACGTCATGTCATGTCTGTCATGTCATGTTATGAAATGGTATGATATATGATATGGTATGGTGTAGTACTGTATGGTGTGATACGGTATGGTATGGTATGGTATGGTATGGTATGGTATGGTATGGTATGGTATGGTATGGTGGTATGGTATGGTACTTGAGGTTCACCGTTATTATGCTATGAGGCCCCTCATAGCATAATAAAGTGACAACCGATTTTGTTTGGATGGCCAAATGCGAAGTATGTGCAGTAGCGCATCGCGTCTCACTTCGATTTCGGTTCGAGGCTGAGGATTCAAGTTCAGGCTTCAAGGAAAGGTTGGCGAAATCGTCGACTGGAGACCTTAGTTCTAGAGCACCGTAAAATTTAGGGGCGCTCAAGTCATCTGAAAAGGGCACCGCGATAGCAGTATATTCCGGATCCAGTGCACGCGGATGGAAATTGCTGGAGACGAGGACATGCAATGCACAGGACAGTTAAACACGCGGTGTCTGGCTGCGGCTATGGCCAAGTAATCTCATACAGTGGCCAGAGAAGCGGATCTCGAAGCGGGGTCGAAACCCAGTGGCGGCCGTACTCTATTTCTTTAGAGGTCAAACGGGCCCAAAATACAGACAACGGCTAGTGGAAGTTTCACTGCTGACGCACTAATGTATGCAGCAGGTGCAGAAGCAGGATTCGATCTCGCTACCTCAGTTGGTCTCAGGACACGAACTGTATAACGAAGAGAGGACACTGAAATAAAAAAAATAACTGTTTTATATTATTAACAAGTCAGCGCAGAGTCTTTGTGCAGCAACAAATCAAGGAAATTATTTTGCTGGCCGCGACATTTGCTCCCGGCTTACATATAGTCATCCTTCAACACGAGCCAATACTGAATTTCAATGTTCGATATCCCCTCTCCCTTTAGACGCCCACCTTCACTGGCCGCGCGGAGGAGCCATGGCATAGCACGCTGCAGGGCATACAGCCTACACGGGGTACCCTGAACTACTTAACTTTTTGCGACAGAGATGCCACTCACATTCTATTTACTGCGGCATCCACCAAGCCCATGATTTTGATGTTTTGTTTCTCACAGCAGCGACGTTTGACCGCTGAAGGTTTTCATTTTCACCTGTGCCCCTTGCCGCTCCCCTTCTGCAGCAGTTGTACCCCGGACGCGCACTGCTGCCACACAGCGCGGCCGCCAGGTCCTTCCGTGCGCAGGCAGCGACTAGTCCGGGACCTTGACCACGGCGGCGACCGCCCCCGCCTCCGGCCAAGCACACGCCCTGTCACCCGCGGCCGCGCGTGCCGGTCGCAGCCTTGCCAACCGCAGACTCGACGGCGGGGCATCCGCGCGAGCGGCGGCGCCGGCGGCGAAGCGCCAGCTACGAGCTGATCGTGACCGCAGACACGTGTTCTGCTTTGCTCTGCGCAGCGGTGCGGTGAGCTGCCACTAGTGTGGCTAAGCTGCTTCACTCGTGAGAAGTAGCGATTAAACAGTCCAATGTCAAGCGCAAAGCAGAAACGTTCGTACGGCGAAGATTGATGTATGCGTCCGTGCGTGCGTGTGTGTGACGCATTTACTGCGCCTTTTCTCCCCTCAAAACCAATAGTTATCAATTTTTGTCATGATCGTTTCCTCATTAGTCTTTGCAGGATCGACAAGGGGCGGCTTTCATATTATTCTTTTTTTTCTTTCATGAATCTGTGCCCCATTTCAGCAACATCCTCCGGAATCATTCCCTAGCCTTCTTGACATTGGTGAGCGCCCCCTTCTATGCCTGTTAAATACACTATTCTTGCTTCCAACCTATCCGTCGAACAACCACAAGCGATAGCTAACGGCGGTTGAGGGGCAAAATATCGGATGTGCACGCACGGCCTGGTTTGCGAAATACTGAGAATTAGGGGAAATCAGGCAAATCAGGCGTAACAAAGCGCCAAAGACCAGATTCCCTGCAAAGAGGAAAGAGTTAAAAAGACTTGACAACTGCTACATTAACGAATCAAACAATAAACATCACGAAGTGGAAGATAAACAACAAAAATAAGTGACACTTGATGCCTCATTACAAAACAGAACAAATTGTCGATAGCTTTCGCTGCTATTAAATGCCGAGCTCATAACTTTTGAAACTTCTGACGTCATGAAACGGTTAGTTGACAATTAATTGTTTGGATTTCTAATACTACTATCAAAATGAACTTTGTGGTGCCATGGTTTCTGACAGACGGAAGAACTAAGAAGTCAAGATACTTTTTTTTTTTTTTTTGTCTTCAGACTAAATTTCCGTAGTACCAATGGTTTTTATTTTTTGACACATAATTGTTCTGTTCCCAGCAACGCTTTTACAACACGGAACAATCGTTCCACTGGCGACAGGCAGCTTAGGGACCCACACAATGCAATCCGACATATCAGCGATCGCAGAACTGCTGCACATTTCGCTTTTTGGTTGACATCCTTTCTATTTCGTCTTTGAATTCTATTTCGCCACTGCCTTTACGTTCCGCCCCTGCGCTGTGCTCTGGTGGATACGTGGAGGCTGCTGGAGGATAGAGGCTCGAAGGGGGTAAGCGGGAAAGAGAAATATTTATTTGCTGGGGAGTACCCAGAGGAGAACCCATCGGAGGGTACCCAGTAGGTGCACCAATCTCTCTCTTTCTCTCTCGTTCCCTTTCCCCCCCTCTCTCTCTCACACACACACACACGCACGCGCACACACACACACGCACACAGCACGTGCTAACGCAGTTAAAAGTCAGCCGTGTTGGTGAACTTCTATATAGGAGAGGAAAGGGGCTGCAGCATTCGGTCACTCGAGCTCCGGCGCTTGGCGCTGCGAAAAAGGAGAATGATTTGAGGAGAGAATGTTCGCATGCTTCCTACACTATATAATATCGCCTCGCAGTGTAAATGCTGCATTACATACACACACCCGCAGCAGAACGACTCACAATGTCAGAGCATTACAGCCCGTCTATCGCCAGAGCCCAACCATGCAAAACTAGGAGTGCCGAGTATTTAAGGCTTGCCTCAAGAGTGGCGTGATCGGGAAGTGTAGAAAGAAAGTGTGGACAGGAAGTGGCAACAAACCCGCCGCGGTGGCCATAGTGGTTAAAACGCTCCGCTAGTGATCCGGAGTACCCGCGTTCGAACCCGACCGTGGAGGCCGCGTTTCGATGGAGATGAAACGCAAAGGCGTCCGTGTGCTGTGCGACGTCACTGTGCACATTAATTATCCCCAGGTGGTCGAAATTATTTCGCAGACCTCCATTACTAGAGTTCCTGCATATACAGGACAGAGTTCGTGTACATACAGGAACTCTATCCCCTACTATACACCTCGTTCTCTATCTCTTCTTTCACACCAACCTTCCTCTCTTCCCTTACGGCGGTGTTTGGTGCCCAACGTGAAGTGTGACATATGCTCCGTATTTCGATCCTTTCCTATGGACCAATGTGGCAACAAAATATAGCATTAATTTTGTACCAAAACTGAGACGAATCCGTTCTTCGTGCACCGTTCAGGGTGGCGTGATACCATTTAGCTGCCCATTTAGCGCCCATATACGAGTCAAGCTGGGGATCGGAGTCAAGCTCGTCTTTTTTGCGCTGTTTACCCTCAATGGATTACCAACTTGCCCAAGCGTCTGTTTTATCAAGCTGGAGGCTATAGTTGGCGATAGGGAACTGCACCGATGACATATGTACCTATATGACATACGTAGGACGTCAATTATAATTGTAGGATGTTCACCGCAAAATTAGACAGATACTGCGCCTCTCCTTTCCCCCCAAACCAAATTAACTTAACACTTTTAACACAAGGATCCGCAAAGGGATTCACAGATGGAATCCATTAACTCTATCGCCTCGCAGAGTAAAGGGTCCTCTCAAATTTTTTTTTTCGTGCAATCTGTTGGTTCCACTGTGTAGATGTTCTTCCAATATTACTCATCATGACCTTACTGTGCTTTCGCAATCTTGAATTAACCTTTCCGAATTTCGGCGCGAAAGTATAAGTATTACTTTTTTTTTTTCGCTCTGCGTATCTTCCTCGTTTCCTTCTAAACTAAGCAGATTAAATTTCCACTATTCTATACATCCTTCTATTCTTTCACCTTAATTGTTATTTTATTTTTGTTTCAGGGCATCTGCGGTACCCTTTTTTTTTGAGAGAAGCACTCATGCACGCAGCACTGTCAGTACAAGTTATGATATTGCGCAGTAGACTGACCATGTATGACCGTCCCATTGCTTCAATTTCTAGCATTTCTTATCGCGTCATCTTGTTGCTAATAGCTGTAGCGATACTGCTGTTAGCACCTTGCAAGTGGCCCTAACGGCTGCAGAGAACTCCTGTGATGCTTGACTGATTGCCATCAATACTGAGAGGCCCCGCCGCAGTGGCTCAGTGGTTGAGACGCTCGCTCGACTCATGAGCCGGGAGACTGGTTTGATCCCGGCAGCGGCAGCCACTTCTCGATGGAGGTGGAACGCAAGGCGTACGTGTGATTTCAGTGCGCGTTAAACAGCCCCGGGGGGTCGAAATTAATCCGAAGTCCTACACTATAGCTTCTCCATAGCTCATGCGACTTTGGAACGTGAAACTTGCTGAACCGAACCATCAATACTGACAGGTGCAAAGTCACACGCGTGTCCCACAGGGATTCCGGCCACCGTATACTTACTGCTTAAAAAACATTAATTTTAAATATCCGCCAGCACCCAACAGCTTATGCTGCGACAATTTAATATGGGCGACCCAATAAATGTGTATTATTCGCAATATTTATCGCGTGTTATGTAGGTTATTCCTGCGTAACATTTTCAGCGCTGCACCATCCCTGAAATAAAATTTTTTAAAGGCACTAATACACTCAGAATCGGAAGTTTTCTTTTGGTATAATGATGTAACACTAATCAGCGCTCTTAAACGTCTTTAAGATCCATTTATTCCATCCACTTACAAACCAATAACCAATATATTTGTTAGAATGGGCACTAAAAAGGAAGTAAAAATAATGTCGCATTGCCCGCATCTCAAAGCCAATACGTCAGTCATGAGAGTTACGCCTAATTGCCTTTCTTGCTGTCTCGTTGTAAAATTTCCAGTTCAACTTGAAACTTCCTCGTCATAGCTACAAGACAAACTACTCGTTTGGCCGCTTTAACGTTCAGGTCGTATTTATAGCATTGACAAATGCGGTCTCAACCGCTGTAACACGATGTCTTTTCAGACGTTTATTCCCTCTACGTCCCAGGAATGAAACTCTGTATTAAGGATAACTTGTAAGTAATTATTTCGCTAACATTTTTTAGCAAGGAGGAGATTGTATGTGCTACGCCTTACTGCATTCTTCTCTTTCTATTTGACGCTGTAATTATTATGTCTATAATTCAAATCAGGCCCTGAAAGTGAAACACTAAAGAATAACAAATGTTTCTAATGGACATAATGAGAATTTAAGGCGCTTGTGAATGCGCCGCGCAGAACTGACCAGCGTTGGAAGTGAATACGCGGGCCAGCCAGCTGATTAGTCGATACCGAGCCAAGATTGAAAACAAATAATTAAGCGCGCGGTTGTGGCGTGCGCGCTTGTAAAGGTAAACAATTCTCTCGTCAAGCTTACAAAAAAGCAGTCATGTGTAAAAATCAAAATCAGCGTCGACCTGAGACCGCATCTAGAATAGCCGGGGGCACGGCGGCGCGTCTTGAAAGATAACATTGCATCAGCCACAAGAATGTTCTCCAGGAAGGCGAAAAAAGAAAATGAACCTTGAGGCGGCAGAATTGCGTCAGGGTGCTATAGGACAAACATCGAGGGAATCAGGCTTATCAACCCGAGGCTTGAGTAAACAGTGCGCCAAATGGGCACACGTTGATAGAAAACGCTTGCACGGCGAGCAGCGGACGCAAGAAATAGCAAATGCTCAAAAACGCTGGGCGCCGGTCACAAAGCCGCAGGAGGGAAAAGCTTCGCCCCTAGCCTAAGTGTCTTTCGACCAGTTTGGACCGCCAGCAGACGAGATAAGACCCGGAGGAATATAAAAAAAAGAGGGGGGATCTCGCTTAAGTCAATCAAAGCTAGAATGCTTTCCATGTAAATGTAAACTTTAAATGTCCGCGCTAGAAGAGTAAATGTCTAGCATTACACTAAGTATGAACACTGTGTGCAGACGGCAGATGACTGCGCGGCTTTTTAAAGTATAATGAAAGGAGCAAAACTGTCGAGATAAGGCTCGTTGTAAGATCATAATTTCAGATGACATGAGGACGTGCACTGAGAGAACGATCGCCATGTCGGTTTCCAGGTCGCATTCGAGGACATCCACGCCGCTGATGTGCACCGCCAACAGGCTCGTCTCATTACATGCACGTAATCTCGGGGTCATGTTTTAAAGCGTATACTGTTGCAGTGCATAGCTCTAAAATCTGTTGTGAATTGCGCAGGGCATGGAGGGAAGGAGGGGGGGTCGAGATGTCGACGTGTAAACGCTTGAGGAACATACACTTCGCGAACTCCTTAAGTAGAAACAAAGACGGTGCTAATAGCTTATTCTGCAAGGAAACGTGAAAATGCGGAAGATAATGAATTATGTTAACAAGCGGTAGACATGTTTCTTTCCGGCCTTATAACACTGAAGTAAACAAATGCCTCTATCTATGCGCACAATGACTCCACAAGAAGGACTGCAGTGATCTTCGTGTGCAAAGTGACGACTGTTTGAAAGGGCTGGTGGGCAGCTTGGCTATGACACTGCGTTCACAGCGTTGGCTGTTGCCGCTTGAGACAGTCCACTCAAAGAGCCCCATTTGTCTCCGTGGCCCTGCGGGCGATCGGGAGGGAGAGGCGGCAGCTGTGCCCCGAGGGTCGCCGCCGGTGCGCCACGAAAAGCGGGCTTGGCTAAACGTGTTATAAGAAAAAAAAAAGAAAGCGCGCTTCTCTCTGTGACGCAACACCCTTACCGTACGAATTCTGAACGTGTATGACAAGAACTGCAACAAACGCGCAAGCAAGCGAACACACAAGATAACAAAATGAATTTCGCATTCTCTCGACACGCGCTCGCGACTTGGCATGAAAATGGCGGCCCTCTTAGGTTTTATATGTGTGGATGCGAACGTTGTCTCTCGCGCACTCGTTAGTAAATCGCCTTTCTATTTTTCGTATGGGCTGAACTTCCATCCTCTTTTGAACGTGAAATAATCGCTCACGCCCTCGCAGCCAACGTTATTGGAAACCAGCAACCGTAAGTTCTTCTTAAGTGATTGACAGTACACGATACAATTGTTGGAACTGTTGCGAGAAAAGAAAGTTAAGTAGGTTTAGAAATGAATAAACCAATTAATGGTCGAGAGAAAGCTAGCACCGCTGCACGTTCTTCTGGTGCTTAGGCAGCTCGTATATACCATCTTGTACCACTCGCGTTTTCTCTTCCCTTGTTCCGGTCGCTTGGCCACATCTTCTGGAGCTGATAGCTACATCGCCGCCATGATGATGATGATTGTTCGGAGTAGAGATTTCGCTCAACAAAATCGCAGCGCTTTCGGTTGCATTGAAATCTCGCGAGACCAGGTTTAATCGCATACGCTCCGGGCATCATGCATTATGACGTTCAAACGTTCTCTGGTTTGTAGAAAATTAAAATAATACAATTTAGTTAAGAAATAACGCCTCGATTCAGCGAGAAAATACACGTACTTCCGTCGGACGCTGCACGTGCGCTTTTCTGGTTCAGTGGATTTTGTCGTGGATGAGGTGAAATCCACATCCTTCCCTAAAGTTGCGTGAACACAGCGGCGTAGTCGCGCTTATAACGGTATGTAAGACGCGTGTTAATTGTCAAAAGTTTCTTCGTCTGCGTAAAAAATATTACGAATCTATAAGAAGATAAGCTACTCACGGCTCGCCTTCTCCGCTCGTGCAAGAGCGCTACGTGTTTTCCATTACTCTTCAAGTACGCTTAGTAGTAGACCGTGTCGGAAACGCGATGCGAGGGGCAATGTTTAAAATATGTCGGCTGACTTCGCGGAAACAGGTCATCGCGTATTTTGAAAAGCCGCAACGGGATATGAGAGACGACAATCTTTGAGAACGTAAAACATACCCATAGATATGTCGCAAACATACTCCAGAACTGTCATTCTCATGTGTGTTACCATTTCGCAAAGTGACCGATTTTTCCCATCGCTGCCCGGTAGCAGTAATAGAGATGGGAAAAAAATATCAGAACAATCAAGCGCCGTTTTGCACTGCAAACTTCGGTTTCCGAGAGTTACACAAGGCCGTTTTCAAAATATCCGCTACGAAAGGCAAAAATAAATTTTCTTTATCGCAGTAAATATATGTCTTCTTGCGTATAGCTTTCATTTTGTGTTCCGCAATCGTATATGTGACACCTTTTATACGCAAGACTTTTTGTGAGCAAATAAGTATGCGGCACCTGAAATGAACACCTCTCCCGCACCGTCAGGAAACGCAGGAAGGATGCAGAGAAACATGCGCCATAACCAATGGCTCCGTAATAAATTTGGCCACCTGGAGCATTTAACGTGCACTGACATTGTTTATTTCATGAAGATGCAAAGGTAGGGCCAGCGAGGTGTGAAAAAGGAAAGGCTCCTGAACCCAAGGTGTACAGGTGAAATCGCAGTGTAAAATTTATTAGACGCAGCCGGTACTGATTTCACCCCCGTATGTGCAGCAGCATATATAATGGACATTTTAAGCTTGTGAATTACATGGCACACCATTAAATCGCAAGTACTGCGCTCTGTGCGTACAGGTCACGTTATTGCGGGGAGGAGGAGGGGGGGGGGGGGGGGGGGTCTAACTCACCTGTCTTGATCAACGTTCTAGTAACGTTGCTCTTGATGCGGAAAGTTTATGCCTCCCGACAACAACCTAGAGATGTCTTCTCCACAGCACAAAAAAGCATTGCGGCAAGACCAAAACATCGGCCCGCACGAGGTTACGTATTCTGGTGTAATAAAACCTATGCATCAAGGAGGCTCACCTTACTAAGAATAAAAAAATAACGCGCAGAAATAATAATGGCTTGATAATTTTTCTTTTACTTTATGGTGTATGCGCATCACGTACGCCAAGAGCCTCAAGTATAGACCTCGGAGGCTGAAGAGGTGGGTCTTTCACCAACATTTCTGGTTAGCCCAAGCCATTCTCTCCGCCATGGTTAGTATACGCGCACTATAGAGATGTGCGAGCGTAATAATAAAATGTTTTCTATAACTGAGGCCTGATATAGTAATAAGGGAATATTCACAAGGGAGCACCATAGCGAGCAGAAATCGGTGTACACCACGCCAACTTCGACTGAATTGCGTTGTGTCGCCACTTCACGGCTGGGACCAAAGGAAAGGGAGTGGAATCGGGAAAGGGGTGAGGGGACAGTATATCTTTCAGAGCCGTATGTCAGTTTCTTCGCATCTATCCGCCGTGGTCAGCCGAAGCTTGCATCGGTGTGCACCACTTTCGGCTCCCGGCAGTGCCTTGCCTTCTCACCCGACTTGCCTTCTCACACTAACTTCACCACTCATTTACAGGCCAGCCCGCAGTTCTTTTCTGGGAGTTCGATTCTCGACTAAATCACGATACGTGCCGAATTTGCCAGCATGTGGGAGAGCTAGGTTTGTCAGCAAAACAAACTCCTTTCGTAAAATGGCTTTTTATGTACAGTGGTATCGTCACAGCACCAGGTCATCTCCCTTGCCCATCGAAGAACCTACACGCATTTCCCGCCGCCTACATAACCAGTACAGTACTCAACGCATACACGGCAGAACCCAAGCCTTCAATTCATCTGCCCTTCCACGTGCCATTGTTCTTTGGAATGATCTTCCCGACAGTATCGCATCCATCAGCAATCACAGACCATTCCAAGACCAGCTGCACAAACATTTTCTTCATCGAGTTCGTGTCATTTTATAGGATTTACTGTCCTATAAGTTCTTTTTCTCATCGTTACTAATATATTATGGTTTGGTTTCTTGTGCTGTTTCATCAATTCGATTTTTTGTTATGGCTTCTGCTTATTCTTTAGATGTGTACTGAGCACAAGCGATGCAAACGTCCCATTTGCTATGTACCCTTTACTAAACTGTTGCTCGTGGTGATGTATGTCTTGTCATTATATTTACCCTGTATAATTTTAATCGTTTTTACTCTGTCTTGTACTGCGCGTTGTATTGTTCCTATTCTACTTCGCAATTTTGGCCCCCCTTACTCAATGCCCTTCTGGGCCCTGTAAGGTATTTTGAATAAATAAATCAATAAACCGACAGTGCAGAGCCGGCGAGAAAGGCGGACCAACTATCTGAATGCGATAGAGTTTAGATGCTTAACATCACTAGTAATAAGAGAGCAGAAAAAAACCGCCCAGCCGCGGTGGCTAGCTCAGTAGTTACACTGTAAAAAATTTTATTGAAAAATACAGAAATTTTCTGGAAGCTGTCCTGCCAGATATTTTCTGTTCTGCTATGTTTTCTGTTTTTAATTTTTTTTATGATTTTACAGTTGTATTTTTTTATTAGAAATGATAGAAAATATAAGTAAATTGACAAAAATTTTCTCTTATATGGCATTTTAAGTTTTATTTTTCAGTTTTTTTTATGTCACAGTTAAAAGACACATGCAAATATATTTTTACTCGTATTTCATTTCACGTGTTTCTCCGCCTGTAACAACAATAAAATTGCGCTAAGCACCAACTTCTTCAATGAACATTATTTTAAGCCGACTACATCTCACGAATATCTTTAAGCTCTGGCAATACTCGATGGCACCCATAAAGTTGGCCGCGCAACAGCCGTTGTCTAGCCACCGAAAAGAGGTAAGTGGAAAAATGCATAACAGATACCACATTAGCAGGGAGCCAACCAACAACGGACCTCAATGGGGCGCCACCAGTTATCTTCTTTCGAATCGAAATTTTTAGGCAACCGATCGTCGTACAGCGCCTTCGGGGTTGTCTTACCATTTCGCTTTCTATTCAGCGTTTAACTACTTTTCAAGTAAAAATCAGTTTGCTGTAGAAAATAGAACAGCTAGACGACAAAAATATATCGAATTGTTTGCCTTCCAATCAAGGTTTCGGCTGGAAAACTGAGAATTACTGGTTTTTTTCTTGAACGTATTTCTGTCAGTGAAGTAGAACCGATATTCTCTGTTCGGGGACAGAGATCTCCTTTAAAAATACATACCTGCAATTTCACACACATTTTTTATTGTGTAGGGTGTTCGACTAAGCAAGCGAAGTTTAACTCCTCACGTGCGCCCAAAAAGGATGAAATGTCCCAGTCCCAGTGTAAAGTTTCCAAACAATTCCAAGAAATAGAGGCGGACATAAAATCATAAGAAACAACAAATAGGTCCAATTAAAAATCCAGGAAGGTTTTTTCGAGACCAATCATGTGAATTACAACACGAAGAAATAAAAAAAAAAACAGTCCATTTTCTTTCTTGAAAGGCAAAACTGGGACCTCGAATTTTTTGTTTTTTTTTTTTGTTTTTTTTTTCTAAGTAGGCAAAGGCAGTTGGAGCCTCAAGCCGCTGGGTGAAGTCTTTGTCCTTGCACTTATCGTTACGGTTAGCGTCGCATCCGTCGTGGACTATATCGAGACCATCGTGTCCTCATGCGGCGCGCCCCTGCTTGCAGGGTTATTTCTGCACCGGATAACCCGGCCCGTATGCTGCACTTGTGCTGCATTTGCGGCCGCCCCGTGCGCACTCGAGCTCCCAACTTCCTCGCTGGACAGTGGTCATCTTGCGCGCACCCTGACGCACAGTCCATAGCGCGCGCTACTGCCAGAGCTCGGCGGTTCTTGCTCTGGTTTCTGGGCTGCCATGGAGCTCATTAGAATCACGGCTTATGTGTGAGTGCGAATAGAACTGATCACAGCTCCTTTTCGTGTCTTCGCGGCCCTACTCAACGACGCTGCGATGCGGCTTCTCTGGGCTGTGTTCCCGACAGTGTATACCTCGTGGCAATGGGGGACTTCTATAGCACATATACCCGGCAAGCCCCAGCGCCTCCGATGGCCGCAAATAGTGCAGCGGTCATCGCCGGAAGCCGACACGATGATCTGATGCCGTGGAACAAAAAAGAATACAATCCGCAAAACTAGAACTGAGAAATTATGCAGTAACCTTTTAGGGCCTTCTCTGTAACCAACAACGTTTTGGGCACTCGTGTTCATGGGAGCGGTTTTATGGAGTGTTAGGGAAAAAGGAGTACCTCCTGGAGAGATTACAAATGTCCCTATGAGTTGCTGTTGGAAAATGTTGAAGAGGTTCTGCGTTGGTTGGGTAATGCAACGTCAGTGCGCTTGGACAGGGTGTAGCACGCTTCCCCGTGTGGCGGTTTCCGCGTGTCGGAGGCAATGGGTCATCTCCCCGCAATTCCGAAATCCCGTGAAGTAAGTGCCACGCGTGTGTTTCCCCGTGTGTCGGCTCCCCCTGCTCACAATCCCCTCTCACCCCACCTTTCTTGTCGGCAGTCGAAAAAGCCGGAAAGCAGGGGTCAGCGCCCTACCGCCCCCCCACAGACGTTAATGGTTTTTAGGGGGTGTCTTGGCGACGAGTTTGTGGGCGTTTCCTTCTCTCTTTTTGTGAAGGGCGCAACTGGGTTATGCGAAAAGGAGGAAAATGGCCTTTTCTTCCCCATTCTTTCTTCGAGCGTTGTACAAATAATTTCTATGCTTAAGAAACAGCAAAGCCTTTGATTTTGACAACATTTTTTTCTATGTCGAAAACAGCAGCTGGTGGTTGTTAACCGACTAAGTGCATATAAGTAGTGGCGGTCCATGGCGTGTGAACACTGTAACAGAAGTACATGAACATGTCATACGGCTACTACAGGTGTCTAATAAGCCTCCCGGCGTGTCAAAGTTCAACATGCTGTTTTTTAGAGAGACAGAGAGAGAGAGCAACTGGATAAAAAACAAAATAGCAAAGCTCAAGGCTTTTGTCTAATCTTAACGGCACTGTCCGCTGCAATGAATAGAAGCTATCTTGAAACCAATTAAGAGGTTTCTTTTTTGTTTCTAAAAGAGCCAAATGCACCTTGGCGCAAAGAAAGCAAAATGCAGTTTTATTTTTTTTTTTATCCACAGCAACACATTTGAAGGCTATAAGTGACAGCTTTGAGGATCTTTGAGCAAATTAAAAGTTGCAGCTGAACTTTACCTAATTCGGTGCCCAGATTTGGCTCTTTTCGGGAAAAACAAATGCGTTCTTAGTAGGGTCTTTCTATTTTTTTCCTTGCTTTTCTTCGCGCTTTAAAATTACATACAACTCGCATTGAGAACACTTTTGCTTGGGAACAAAACTGTGTATCTTAGGAAATGACAATTATATACGAATCGCATATTTGACGATTCACATTCCTTACACATTGGATTAAAGCGCTTTTTGAAAAGTAGCTGCCGCTTTCTTGAGTGACTTGGACACCAGGCCATCATACAGCCGCACGAATGGGTGCTCCCGGCTCTCCTCCGCGAGCGCTCTACGGCCGCATGGCCGAAAACAAACTATCAACACTAACAAAAGGCAAAAAAGAGTAGCACGCCCTCCTTACCCTCCCTCCTTCTCCCCCCCCCCCGCCCATCCTCTCCCAACCCTCTCCAATGTTCCAAGGAGTGAGGAGGGGTGCGTCGTCAAGAGGGGTTGTCCGCAGTGGGAGAAGGAAAAAGGGATTCTAAAAGCGCGGGGACTCAAAGGCGGGGGAGATAACGCATTTACAATACTGCATGGGAATAGTGACCTGGGTTTCGACACTTTCTTTTTCGTGCACACCCCCTTGGACAGGGAGGTTGAGCTCCGGCGGTGCGGACACAAAAGTGGTTTCGCGGAAATGTTAAATGTACAGAAGCTCCATATATAGTGAATCTAAGACGGAAACAGAGCGAGGGAACTGGAGCGATAGGGCGCGCTCGACGACGCACCGCTGCTCAAGAGTATTCTGGCGTGCTCTGCGTCCCAGGAGGGCATATATTTTATAGCACTAGTGGCCAGTGACAGTGTAGACCTACGTTCTCGATGTTGTCCTGAATGTGGCCGACGCTGACCTGGTTGATTGCGCGCATACATAGCGGTAATTGAATTACAGTAATGGAATTACTGTACTTTAATTACTTTTCTCAGTAATTTGTAATGTAATGAATTCCTTTTTTGGGTTGGTAATTTAGTAATGTAATGAATTACTTTTTGGCAGTAATTTCGCAGCAAAAGTAATTAATTCCTTTCGAAATTACTTTTACTAAAATGCGCCACACTGATCGGCAAAGGGGGACAGAGTTGAGCAGAACAGTGCGTCTGAGACCTCAACCATTCTCCAAGCAGCAGGATACAAGGCGTCAAGGGAATGCTGAAGGGAAAGATGGTGCAAGAAGATTGGAGCTGAAAACTAGTTTGGAGCGCGGCGTAGCGCTATAGTGCGCTACTCCCTGTTGCGTCGGCTAGGGCACAGTGGTGCCTGGTTACGCTCAACACCACGGGGCGAAGGAGGATTGGGGTTGGGGGAGATAGGCAGAAGGGTCCATGACGTGAGGCGCCGGGGCTAACATTACAGCATTACTGAGCAGTGAGCACAAATGTGCCGACATCGATTCTTGTGACTGCGGAAGCAATAAATAAGCTAGCTTCTTCGGGCCCTTCAAATGGCGGAGACAGCTCCGGGTCAGCAAGACGCTGGGTTCGCCGGTCATTTCAAAACCGTTCGACCGTTTTTTTTTTTTCTGTATCCTTGTTTTTTTAATGACACGTACTGTAGGAGAGAGAGAAGGAATAGCTCTCTGGGACGGAATTTGGCGGGAAGACAAAAGATTGTGTGTGCTTCGGTTATGGAGAACAAGTTGTTTTGTTTACTAGCTTTGCTTAGTTTTTGCATGGATGGAAACTATAAAGTAATTTAAAAGTAATTTAATTACTCAGTAGAAGTAATTGTAATGTAATTTCATTAATGTTTGGAGCAGTAATGAGTAATGTAATTTAATTACTTTTCTGCGATTTTCAGCAAAGTAATTAGTAATGTAATTTAGTTCCTTTTGAAAAGTAATTTTACCATTTATGATTGCGCGCCCCATATGATCACTCGCGATCGAAGCCATTATTCGGCCCGGCACTGCTTCTTGCACCCTCCCGTGTCACGTGGCCTCGCAGCAGCGGCCGGACCACGATCCGGGCCGCCCCAGTGGGCGGCCGCCCTGACGCGCTGACCCCGGCCGCACCGACTGACGTCCAAATTGCACCCTTGGCCGCCTGCGTAGGTGTGAGAGGCGTCAGCGGCGTCAACGCGGGACGCTTCTTCCGGCCGCTGCCCGCGCCCAGCTGCCGAATGCGCGGCCTGCACGCGGTCGCATCAGGCCACATTTCAGCGCCCACTTGAGTGAGCAGCGCTTGCCGTGCGTCTATAAAGGTGCCTCAAGAAGAAAAGGTAGAAACAAAGCACTGAAAGAAGAAGAAACTGCAGCTTTTTTTTTCGCACCCGCCGAGCTCGCTTAATTCACAGCTTGCGTTGCGTCGCCTGTCAGAATATATCCTGCCTCTGCGGAACGAGACGTGCGCAGCATAGCTGCGGACGGGACGCATTTCATAATGACTACACAGCTCCTCGTAATTGGTCTGCTTAGCATGAAACGTTGTTGAAGGATCGGACGCGTGGCAGTCACGCTATGGCGAGGGACACATACTATGCTTTTCAGCAACCAAAAGCTCTCCGATGCAGTTCTGAAGGGATACATGATGTCCTTCACTGCCTGAGTTCGCTTGAGTGATGGGTGACTACACCGGAAGGGCACTGCGCATGACACGATCTGCGCCAGTCGACTGCGCTGGCCGAGCAAATGCAGGCGATTAAAAAAAAGTATATAGAGGGAATTTCGAAAGGCAACGAGGGAAGTGACTTCGCGCGCGTGACCTTTTCCAATGGACTCACAAGTATAGACTGCTCAAGAACCACCTATATGTTCAATGATATTATTTTTTTTAATTTAGAGCAGCCCTAAATGACTTTCTGAGTAAAAGGCCGTGGTTAGACGCATGCCAAGGCCCTGGAGTCGCTGAATTTTGCGGCAGCGATGAGCTTATGAAGGAAAAAAAAAGTTGTATTCTGAGAGATAAAACAATAAATTACGTACAGGTACAGCTCCGTGATACTGAATTTTACACTCATGCATAAGCGGGACATGAGCATAGAAGTGTTCAAAATGAATTTATCTGCTGTTAACACATATTTCTAAACACCTTACAGCAGACATCTACCTACGCTTGGAAATTATAGCAGTGATAAATCAACAAAATATATTCGTAACACATACCGAGGAAAGTCCGTGCGTTTTAGTTTATATATGGGCGCAACTGGTAAGTTGTGTGTAATTGAAGGCAACTTTATTCGCTGTGCACGAAAGTGAGCCTCAAGCGGAGTTTCACAGTTACTCCTGAAACTTTTTTTTTTTTTTTTTTAGATGTGCGATGAAGATTTGAAGAACATCAGGCGCTCAGTGCAAGAAAAGCGAAAGTTCAAGCAGATAGTATTATCTGAGGCATATTCTACATAACCAATCCATCTGCTTAATCAGCCGCACGTGGATCACTCAAACTTCGAAGAAGTAACTGCAAAATTCCATCCAACTCTAACAGTTTCAACATCAAGAATCATTAATTACTCTCAGTTGAGTGTTCGCCATGTAAGAACAAAAGCGCTTTTTATCAGTGGTAAAAGAGAGAAGTTGTTGCCATGCGATCTGCGTCAAGTGGCCTGCATTGCTTTCAGAGCTATGGGCCGGCCAGCTAACGTGGAGTGGCCCGTACATTTTCGCTCTGGGCGTTACACGCCGGCCAGCCGCTCAATCAGTTCCAGCTGGCGTGTCTCGTTCAGCAAAAGAAGGAGCCCCGCAGCAGGGTCGGGCAGAGTCCCCGACACAAAGAGAGCGGTGCCTTTCGCGTCTGAGAGGCAGTGTCGGAACAAGTGGCGGAGCTACGCGGCCCCAGCATCAATAAAGTGGCGGGCCCGGGGCGGCGGACCTCTCGAGTCGCGTCGAGTGAGCGGCGACGGCGGGCCCCTCGGCGCGTGCTCGCCAGATCAAAGGCGGCCCGCGCCCCGGGCTCCGTAGCCGAGGGCGCCTTCGGAGACCGGACCCCAGGGCGCGCGCTCTCTCTCTCCTCAGTGTCCTGCGTCCTCGGTGCGCCCCGATGAGCGAAAGATCTCCCTGGTCGCGCTCGTCAGGGCGATCGTCGCTCAGTCGGAGAACGAAGTCAGGGCGCTTGCCGCTGTGCCACTGGCGCCCAAGTCAGCATATTTTGGATATTGTAGGTGTTGTAAACAAAGCCCCTTAATTCAGACACGTATTATGGTATACTGTCGAGATAACAAATACGAAAAAAAAAATTGTGCGCGTGTTTCCAAGCGCCTATTTCTCAAATCTAACATAATAGCTCGAAACTTAATGAATTCACGCACGTCAAACACTCCCACGTGCAAGAAAGTTTAAACCTATGCTTGAAGAACACGGGTATGTGCCTTAAATCCTTTTCTTTTTCCTATAAAGGTGTTCTGCAACAAAAACGCAGCGCTTTAGAAGGGCGTTCCTTCGCGTGAGGAAAGAACAATTGCGCAGCACAGGAAAGCACTGAGCACTGTAAAACTTCATGACATATCTGTCTTTACTTTGTATTTGGAAAGCGATCGTTTCTTTTAGGCACGAAATGCATCTATCTCGTTACGTCTAGCAGGGATTTGAAGTGCAGCCTTAAGAATTCACTTCGTGAAAATTCCTCTACGCGCATTAAAAAAAAAAGAAAAAAAAATTTTTCAAAAGTCGCGTGCACGTTCGTCGAAGTCGTGGCGCAAAAGAACAATGGACAATGGACGAGAAATTCGGGCCGGCAAACCAACGAAAAAACGGAACGAAAACTGCACGGCTCCCTGTATCAAGGCGAAAGCCTTTAATGGCTGCTGCTGTCGTGGACAGAGTGTGTCCCGCTTTTGCTGCGCTCTGATTGGCCGAGGCGGGATGCGTCCCTGCCATCTGCAATGCCATACTTGAACGCGCGCTAAAGAACGCCACGCTACAGGAGCGATGGTGCACCGTCCAAACTCGCGCTTGCCGAGAAAGTATGGCAGATACTGCGTCTTTCCTTTCCTGTACACCAATTATAATTATATCTAGCACTGCAAGGAATGCCGACAAGAGGCTAACGATGGAAGGCAAATTATAGTATAGGAAGGGTGGGCTTTCGCCATTCTCTTCTTAAGAGACCCTCGAATTTTTAGTGCTTAGTTCAGTGTTTACTTTAAAATTTTAACTTTCCGACATGTAGTACCACCACAGAGCCATATGAGCGCCTAAACATGGGAATCCCGTCGATGGTCAAATAAACAAACCCCCCAGCTGGTTAAAAACGCCACAATATGAGCCCGAGGCGTACTCGGGGGCTTGAAAATGAAATAGAATTGATAGCAGCTGCTCAGTTAACGTCGCACCATTATCATTCATGCTAACACGGTAAATCAACATGATTTGATCAGCTTTCAAGCTGCTGCAGATACTATTCGCAACTACACAGTCCACATCATTCCTTGCCACCTGGCGGCCTCCACGAGAAACCTCCGAAACAGTGTTGGGAAGTAGTGCGCGATATATGTATCGGTTACTCGTGCTTCGTGAAACAGCATCTCGCTGGAGAGTCCGCACAGTGTGTTGTTTTCCTACGTAAGCAGACGACGCGCATGCTATGGATAAAAAGAAATCTCGTTAAGAAAAATGTGATTGAGACCACGGTCCTATTTGTTTGGACCATTTTACTCGGGACGACTTTTTCTTCTTGGCAACCGTCAACTTACATCGTAATTGCTAATTCAACGTCGCACGATCGTGTTGCAATCACGTGGTTTCGTTTTGTTGGCGTGCTGTCGCTGAAAAATGAATTTGAGCTAGAGCAAAAAACTAAGTCATACGGCTAGCATTGCAGTGCGCTCGAGTGGCTGACCTTCTTTCGCTTAGCATGGCCGTATGTCAAAGCGACGGTGCGCGCAGCACTGGACCGTAGAAGTACAGAGGATAAGATTGTTAGCGATTGCGCAACACTATAAGTCACATTCCAGGATTTATCTTTGCCTTGTTCTCTCGGTTTATGTTCGCCCCCCCCCCCCCGTCCTTTTTTTTTTTTCATCGTTTACGTTCCTTTAAATTATCTCTTGCTTGGAACCTACAAAAAGGAAGTTGTAAAATTGCCCACTCCATGTTCCTATACATGTGCTGGTTGTTCATCTGAAGCTCACCGCGATCACACAAAATGCAATTTTCGGTCATGAAATACAGACCACGAAACGACCTGCGATTGCACATTAGTCCGTGCGAATCAATATGAGCGAAAAACAACTTTTGCGCTAGTTTTCCTCGATATACAGCCGTTTATCTTATTTTGCTGTACCGCGCACCGCACTAGCTTTTCTAAAGAAAAAGGAGAAAAAACCTCGCGGCTTGACTCCACATAACACGTGCAAAAACGTGGTTTCGGAATCCTAAGCTTCAAAGTATGTTTACGGAAATGAAGGTTTACATCAAGCGGCAGTCATTTCGTCGTTTCTCATGCCATCACTGCATGATGTTTAAATGAGGTAACTATTCCCGGCTGCAGTGAAATGCAGCATTTCGCCCCTTCAAGCGGTTGGGAAAAGGCGAAAGTGAACGTGCTGGAGTCAGTTTGGTGAAAAATTTCGAAGCGACTTGCCTGTCGCACAGAATAAATGCTGCATACAAGGTTTGCCACCTTTCGGAAAAGCCGGTAACACACATGCACTGCGCTTCCAACACGTAAGCCTGTCCGAAGAGGCATTTTATTTCTTAGGGCGATCTGATGGGGCTGCTCACGCTGCGATGCGGATATCTCTACACACAGAGCTGCACAACAGGGCGACGATTTCGGAATTGTGGTTGTCCACTCCGATCAGGCAGAAAGGGATCCAAGCATCGCAAGGTGGCACTGCGGGCGCTAGGGTGCCTTGATGTAGCGCGCCGCCGTACGGCGGCGCTGGTATCAAGGCACCCTAGAAAAACACAGAAAGTAAAAATTGGATAAATTTGATGGAAAAGAAACAGAGTGTGGAATTATACCGTAAGGGGAAAATGCAGATCAGGAAGGAAGATTTCTTTAATAACTCAAGAGGCAGTGCCCTACTTTTTGAAGCTAGATCAGGGTGCCTTAGAACACGCAGCCAAGGTCAATGTACAACTGGTCGCGCAACTCGGAAGAAAACGCGTGCAGCTGCCTACTGCCAGCGGCATCAACTCGATGATGAGGGCTCCTGCGAACTGTGAGGCAAATTACTAACGCACAGAAAATAAGATCTGCCAGAACTCCAAAGAACTAGAAAGTAAACATAATATTCGCGCTCAGGAATGAATGCAGTTTTTGTTTCTTGCGTAAGAAAAAACGTGTCACGTTTTTAATAATATTTTAACTTGTTTCTAACGTCCTCTCTCGGCCACTTATTATCCGCTGCGTAGTTGCCCAAAGCTCAGATAAGCTTTTTTTCATCCGCGTAATGGGTGTGTCGTCGGCCCCGGTTCAACGTTCATCGTTGCGTGCTGCGTACAGAGTGGGTTATCTGTAACAAACAGTCAGTATTTCATTCTGCTGGTTTTGGTAGAGCTTTACTGCAAGGCGAAGACTGTCTGTGCTCGATGAGAAACTGATTGCCGCTTCATGTGCGCATTTCCGGACGATGGGACAATGCTGCGTCACAGCTCGGCGGCTCGGCTCGGCCTCCCAGGCACGTCGCAAGAGTGGTGGCTTGTTTTACGGATACACGTCTGCATGAGCGGCGTATCGCTGCATGTTTTAATTGAGCGGTGAAGGTGAGATTTTATTGCCCCCAAGAAGCGTGTCGCATTGCTCAAAGCCTTCCGTTCCGCTCCCCTTGCTGCGTGTTTTGCTTACTGCGTCGTATTACCGCACCAACGTTCGCTGAACGTGCTTTAGCTGTTATTACAGTGATGTTCCTATTGTCAATGGGATCTTTCTCATGAACATGTTAAATGCTTAAGTTGTAAATTTGTAACCTCACATTGACTCCTTTCAGTGGCAAATGAAGCGCGAGTAAAATATGGGAATCATGAACAGGGCGAGATTTATTGGAGCGAAGCTATATCATAGATATTTTCTTTTCTCAGACGCATTAACTTCTAAATACTAGCAATCCCAATTTGAATTGCTTACCTAAGCTCTTACAGGTTGGCGTTCTAGCGCTAGCGTTAGTTATTCCGTTCGTTAGTTTTTGTTGTTCTTTGACGCTGATATGTATACTTTGTTTGTTAGCAAGATCTTTTACCCTTTATAATCTCACCGCGTCTCGTTTGGAGACCTACGCTCAGGTCATTTTGTTATCACGAGGATTTCATGAAGACCGTGACGAATGAGCGGTGGTTGCTCTCCTACACTTAGATTTCATTGTCGTGAAGCGTCTATGTAAGTATAATCGTGAATTAATAAAGCCTGGCTTTCTGTGCAGCGCAGCTTCACTCATTTATGCCCTTAGTGAAAAGCCTCAAGCCATGTGGTTCTATCCATGTGCTTGCCGAATTCACTTGAAGGCCCTTGTTCACAAACGTGCCCGAAGAAATAAGCCCCAGAATGCGTTTACATGACGCGCGACGAAAGACTAGGCTAACGACGACGGAGGCAGAACGATGCTATGATAAGGTGGTTAAAGATGCCGTAACATTTCAGTTAACGTAAAACTTGACAGTAGAAATCCATGTCAAGTAAAGTTGGCTGAACAGTTACGGTGTCCATTTTTCTGCCTTATCCGAGCATCGTTCTGCCTCCGTCGTTGTTGGCCTTGTTTTTCGTTCATAAGTAAAAAGACAATCAAATTCCCCGCCAAAAGTACGTCACCTGTGACGTCACAAGCAACGTCACGTGTTTGTTGTGCCTCACAGTTCGCAGGGGGCGCTGGGAAACTAAAGCCTCGCTCAGAGTCGACACGCAGGCTTCTATGGGAGTTACGCTACCATTTGTTCTTCTACCATGACGCAGCTACAAAAAGAAATTTAACAATGGAGATGACGCATGTGCTATATGTGGAAACTCCAGTGAAACAATTGACCATATTATACTCGAATGTAATGGTATCCATCCGGAAGTTGATGCAGGCGCAATCACTGTTCCCGAAGCTCTGGGGTTTAGAGATACCAGTGGCCGGGTGAATAAACCGGCGGTGGAAACTAGCAAAAAACGACTGGAAGATTGGTGGCTTAAAAGCAGAGAAGTGACATAATGTTAGTAATGTAGGAACAAAAATTTAATAAATAGAATGATGGTTTAGTTAACCATTCTAAATCAATAATTAAGATATATGGAGAAAAATTAGCATGACAGCTACTGCTACCACCCCGTTTCAAAGGGGACGCTCCTATATTCCATCCATCCATCCATCCATCCATCCATCCATCCATCCATCCATCCATCCATCCATCCACCTAGCGGGCGCCAATGAACAGCGCCCTCTCCGGGTAACGCCGCACACTTTATCGGGCAGAGCACGGCCGGTCTCGAGGGATCTCCCTCGAGTCCGGCCGTGGGCAGAGCCAATAGCTCGCCTGTAGACCTTTGTGTCTTCGCGTCGTCTGCGCACGGAGCCAACTCGCTTTGCGCGCGCTTTTGGTACTCTCGCTTGGAATTCCGTCGTGAAAGAAAGCTGCATTGCGCGCTCCTGCTTCTTGCTCGCGCTTAATCGGTTATAACTTATAGGTGACAAACTCGCGCTTGCTTGGACGGAGTCGTGCTTGAAGTGAATGTGCAGCGATGTACACACTTCGATGTGGTGTCAAGAAAATAGCCGACAGCTGTGGCTATTTTCGCAGCACAAATGTAAAAAATGGTGAGCTGTTGGTCACATATGTGCATAAAGACACTTTTTCCCTTGTGATATGAGGCCGCTGTGAAAGATTTGATGCGCGCTCCCGTAGTTTAGAGAATTGGTATTTTGCGCTTATCGCGTCAGTCATTTTTTTTTTTTTTTTCGTGAGAGAATGATCGCGTATACGAAGTGAAAATCAAAAGGCTACCCTAAACGAATCTGAGGCACGAATGCGTTTCGCTTTTTCGGACCTTCATACCGTACCAACTCGGCTTCCCGTGGTTGCTTCTGCGTAGTTATTTGTACTGGTTGCATTTGTCTGTTACTTTTGCTCTCTTTGTTTCCGCAGTGCTTTAATCGCTTTGTCTTCACGCTGCTGACCCGAACGTCCCTGATTGACACTTGGTGCTTTTTGATGTGGACGTAATACGAAAATGCGTTTTGTGATGTCGCTGCGCGTGACTGAACACAGGTGGCTGAAATTTCGGAGCGACGTATACGTTTCTACCCCTTGTCCACATCGAGACAGCGTTGCTAAGTTAGACGCGTCCACTGGCCTGGCAAAATTCATCCCGACCTCCTGAGTTCGCTCCGTATGAACTCAGGGCGTGGCGTCGCATCTCAAAAACTTCTCATTTGTTATCAGGGAAAGGCTTGGTCCAAATTGACTGATGACTTCGACCGCTTGCGAGTTTGCGCCGCATGAACCACCCAGGACTCGGCTTCATGGTGATTCGTGTTCTCTTTCAAGTCAATGAGCGTCAGTAACAGTGTCCCCATTTTTGTTTTCGGGAAATCAGCTGGGCACAACTATGTCTCTCAAACCAAGGGGGAAACAGCGCAAGCTAAACACGGACAAAAAGGGAGGACGAGACACACACAGCGCTGTGTATGTCTCGTCCTCCCCTTTTTTGTCCGTGTTTATCTTGCGCTGTTTCCCCCTTGCGATGAACCAACTAGCCCGCAACGTTTTGTTCACTCTCAAACCAAACACAACGGCGCCATCGTGTTCGCGCCTTTAAAAGTGCACCTAGTCTCCTCCTCGGCATCCTTGCGCAACGATTAATTTGCTTGGGTGATGCGATATGTGACCGATCTTAAACAATAACCACGCTTATTTACGAGCCCGTCATCACTATCTTGCCGGAGAGGACAGAATGTGCTGTTTTGTTAAGGCCGCGCATGTGACGAAACCGAAGTGATTACTGATTGAGCATTATATAAAAAGCAAATTCTCCACCCTGGGAGTGGTGCACAGGAAAATGAAAAGAAGGCCGAAAGTTATTCGCTTCAGTGCTCATCATATATAAATAAACCTGTTCTCTTTAAAGTTCGGTCCATGTCTGCTTCGACGACCACCACCCATCTATGACAGAGTGCCTGAAGCCGGCACTTACTCAGCACCTGGCTGCCATGTAATCTTAGCCGGTGCTGCCTTATTTCATGGTCGTGGTTAGCGTATTTAACAATACGGGCTGCTCTATCGAATATCTACTGATCCGGAGCCCTCCAAAGCGGCTTTGGCCGCCCGCTGCACTCCACCTTATTGGGTCGTTATCTCAAAAACTACCATGACATTGTTTGGTATATGCTTAATGCAGCACTGCTTTTGCGTGATCACAAATAAGTCTATAAAATACAAGGGTTACAAACTAGAGAGCTGCGCTACTTGCTACACTACGTGTACGACAGAACTTTGCATATGAGATGGCGTCTGCCATTTTCGTCTTTGAAATTGTACACACTACCGGTTTAGAGGGGCCGAATAAGTGACAACTGTATAGTGAAGGACCGCCGGTGTACTAGTTGTCGCAGGCGATGTATTATTCCAGTTACTTCCCAGTTACAACGGTAGAGTTGTGGCAGACTTGTTTTGATATTTCGCTCATATGCAATTCGTGCCACCTGCCTAGAGTTTCAGTGCATAACACGCAAGACAGTAGACGAATGCGTTATCTAAGCAAGACGCATCCCCGCTTTTTGGGCAGCCGTGACGCCGCTTCGAGTATCACAAAACTGCCCACCGACCAACGTAATCGGTACGCGGGTTTCCCGCGGGGCATCTGCTTGCACCAGCAGCGGTCGAAAGGAGACGAGCGCAACGGGCGCGAGCAGCACGCGGAGAGAGAAAGCGCGTGCAGCCTCGGTTGCACGCTGAGTCAAGACGCCGCGGTGGAGTCGCGCCCGACCAGCGCTTCTGAATTTTGCCGCTTGGGGGGAGGGGGGAAGGGAGGGGGGTAGGAACGCGCGCTGTTGTCACGCGGGCAAGCTCCGCTCTCCTTCGAGAAAGTGCCGAGAAATCCACACCGCAACCTAGAAATCGAAGCATAGCGCCAAGTGAAAGTGGTGTCGCTAATCTTTGGAGGAAGGAAGCAACCAAGGATAGGCCCTTGCCATTCCCAATGCATTGGAGAAAGTGTGGCGGAAGTGACGTCAAAATTTAGGGTCAGCCAAGTCGGGTCATTAGCAACGGCATCGCTGTTGCTATGAAAACTCGGGCCACTAGCAACAGCGTTGCTGTAAGGGCCCGAGGTACCTGACCATCGCGGAGAAAGGAAATACGAAGGGTAAAGGAGGAGGAGAGACATTGTAGAGTCCGGTCGCGGCATGGCCATGTCGGCTTCAAGAAAATGACGTCAGGGCCTCTTCTAAGTTTTTTTTTTCCTTCCTCCATGCGCTAACTTGTGTCAGACAGCCATCTTTGTTTATGCTGCCCAGTGTTGACAGACTCGTAGCTTCTTTCGGAGTTGCGAGTGATATCTCGAGCAATTAAGTAGTTGAACCTTTCCTGTGGAAAACGTTCAATTATAGCATGCTTATTGGCATGCCTCTGTAGAGACCACGAATGGCGTAACTTTACGGACAAAAGCGCTATCATAAATAGTGTTTCTGCCCTCTGATACATATGTATAAGGAGCGCGCAGAAAATGAGCGCCATGCGAGCGGCGAGTAACGTGCGCTTCATTCAGAAGTTCGGAAACAGCGTTCTGAAAAATGCATTTAAGTGGATTATATGATTTCAGTGAGTTTGCCGGTAGTATTGAGTAAGAAGTACTTCAGCAAGCTTTAAGGGGCTATATTACATCGATTTCATTCCTGCAACATCAACTCGTTCTTCACAAATCTGATTCAAGTTACGTGAGGTGCCTTGTACACCTGAAATTACCGGACGCAACATATAGGTTTCATTCAAAGGTTTTTAAAAATTCTGGTGGGATCGCACATCGTATTGCTCTATTCAAACCTTGAAAGGCTTCGCGGTAATCTTCACACATTTTTACTAAATATAGTAATGGCTTCTTTGGCAATAAATAATCTGAAACATAAGCAAGTTGTCTTTTGCAAGGTGAAAGGAATGGGTAAGGAGGCCACGGCGCCTACATTGCCGCTATCTCTCCGTGCAAGAGAAAGGCGAGAGGGAAGTTATTGAGAAGTCAGAAGGAGAGCTCAGCTTCGCCTTTTCCATTTCCTTTTTTTTTTTTTTTCTACGTTGCCTCTGTGGCCTCTTTGAAGGGCTTTTGGGCTCACCTTTGATTATGACAAAGTTCGGGGCCGTGTCATTTGAAACAGGTCGGTATCATGTATGATGAACGGACCAGCTACGGAAAAATAGAAAATGTTAAAAATAAACAAGTTATAATGGGAGGACGAGAAGGTAAAAGCTGCTCTCATTCAATTGTGAGAGGACCTACCCTCCGAATGGCATACGATCTATGTCATGCAGTGCGTTACCGCCGACGCACATTCAGCCACTCCGTTAGGAACGACTCCTGCAGTAGGGTGGCGTCCTCCAGTGGTGGCATTGAGAGGTCTACGCGCTGTTTGGCGAAGCGCTCCACTGTTTTGCAAGCTTTTCCTCACAACCCTTTTTGTTGTGACACCACAGGAACTAGGACTGAGACGAAGAAGGGCAGAACAAGTGCTATCAACTGACAAAAAATTTATTGGGGCACGCAAATTATATCGAAAGCAGGAAAACGAACACAAAGAACAAAAACAAGTGGCATGCGCACGTTTCACGTGCCTTTTTAACTCGACCGTTTTGACATGAACTGAGCTGCGCATGTCACTTGTTTTTGTTCTTTGTATTCGTTTTTCTGCTTTCGATATAATTTGCGTGCCCCAACAAATTTTTTGTCAGTTGATAATGAGCACTTGTTCCGTCCTTCGTCTCAGCCCTCGTTCTTGTGGGGCCACAACAAAATGGATCCGTACCAACTCGCCCTATTTCAACGAGCGGACACAAATTTGAACAGCTCATATACGCTCAACGAGCACCTTAAAATGACCGAACACTGACCATAACGTTAAATGAGATTATGGTGGAAATTAAAAGGCCTCGCCTCATATTCAAATCTAGGGAACGAGAATTTATCATTTTAATTTCGCATTAGAAATCGCTTTAAGCAAAGTGCCGTTTTACAGCGAAACGCTCCCATTATAGATGTAGTCCACCACGTAATCGCATATCGGGACTTGGGAGATACCGCTGATTTCCTGAAGTGTAGTCTTCTCATTTTATTCATGAGTGCTGGTCATGTTTTATAATATTTTGCGCTCTCCTCAGTGCAACGCTCCTTTCCTATACTCCGTTTCATACATCAAGTGCAACACTACCAAAGCTACAGCTCTTGTTTCCGCTCTCCGCATCCGCGATAAAAAATAATGCCTGCTCTTGACGAGAGAAACTAATAGTTGCGTTGTCTGCAAGCTTAATACATTTTACATTTGCCATCAATTTCATAAAAAGCACTTTTTTTAGGGAGAAAAGGTCGGATTCGGCTAATTTATATGTTTTTTTTATGTCGTTTTTGTTCATGCCGCGTTTTGCTGCCCTGCAACCTTGCCAGCTGTGCCACCAGATGGCGCTGGCTGTGCCCTCCGCGTAGGGACTGTGCATCTCTTTTTGAGAAAATGGCTCTTTTGTGCGCATTTTTTCTATAAGATCCGCTCTGTGAAGATGTCTAAGCATGCGAAGCATGTTATTGGAAACGTGTATGCTCGGAATACAGCCCGTTTCGGCAGGAACCACTCGCCTACAGAACGAGCGCGTAGTGATACGCCTCCTGTTTTTTTTTTTCTTGCGGACTACTTGCGTAGCTTTCGCTGCGTTGCACCTCATTTATGAAACGGAGTATAGTGCCGGTCCTTTTAGTTTCTGACGTTAGATGGTGCCGCAGTGTTTTGAATTTCTTCGATAAAGCGGTAACCATTGCTCACTAAAGCTTTCATCGGCAGGGCGTACGACCCTGTGCCGTAACAGCCTACGCTAAAAATGTTTAATTATTGTCTGGTGAATGATACTTTTCTTATTTGCATTAGATTATGTTTTTGTCATATCCCTAATTATGCCGACGCACAATCTTCATTACGCTCGCTCATCATGGTTTCCAGCATCGGACTACAAGAAACGGACGCATACGCTCATCGAACAATTCCCGGTAAAACTTTTTCTACAGAGTTTCTTATAAAGGTGCTGCAGAATCGACCACATGTAGCAGCAAGCTTTTCGTTGCATCGAAAAAAATTAGATGCTCAAAACCCATTGTTCGGTTCCTTTATGTGTCCCCCGAATTTGGACACAAGAGGGTAGAGCTCGAAAAGGGGGAGCTGTATGATGTGATTTATACCCCAGTCAAGCGTTCAAGTTAAAGTGCACTTCCGCGGAGTGCACTTTGCAGCTTGAAAGAGACTTTACGCTACGCAGTGCTAAACGGGAAAGCGAAGTGCACTCGCATAACCACTCGTTGGTACGAAACTAGCAACTGAAAAACATGTTTTAAAAAAGAAATTGGAACCTTCAAGCGCGAAGTTTAGGGGACTGCTTTTTAAAGTAGTAAAACATTTAAAAAATGCGTACAATTTGACACCGGGCCACGATTCATAGACCCCTTATCAGCAAACACTATGAACAATAACAACCCTAACTGAGAATGGCATAGCCGCAGTGGCGCACCACTCATAATGTGGAAGTTGCGTACGCGGTTACATCACGTTTTTGTTATTTGATATTTTGCCCGCCGCTATTATAAAACATTTAATCAAATGAAAATATGTACAAAAAACGTAAAATCAACTTGCATACATATCTTATACATAATACATTTGTGACGAAGAAATTTCTGCCGGCGAGGCTACGCGCTCAGCCCTCGAAGTCTGTTTTGCGAACGCACTCTGACCTGAGTGCACACTTTGGCGAGTGCACTTATGTTACGCTGTTTAGCAGCGGTAGAGTGCACTTTTCGTAAGTGACACTCGCCGTAAGTGCACTTTATTTTGCGCGCTTGACAGGGGTATAATTCCACCTTGATGTCGGCATCCTTAACGTAATGTAAAGCAACTTAAGAGTTCCATTTCCACACGAAATCACCCTTAAGTGTCTTTGCCGCTTTTTTTTTCATTTGCTGTCAAACAGTCAGCACGATCGCCATTGTTCATCTAAAGTGATCAGCTTTTTGCGTGTGGGCTTTCGAACTCCTAGATGCTGCTGATGTGCTGACTAGCCGCAGTATCGGCATTCTCAGAAATCTGCGTGCTCAAGGTGGAGCAGGTAAAAGAACGAATTATAACATTTCGCGTTTCGACACTCCTAAGGTTTATACCTGCCCAATTTAAGTTTCTGCTAGTGAACAAAACTTAGTCTACCAAATTAAGATATTGCATGAATTTAGGAGCCAATAGGAAAATCGGTTTTACACGCTGCAGCGTCACTAGGAAGAACTCACTTTTTTCATCCAAGGTGATGAGATTTTTTTTATTGAACCACCCATCATTCTCCCGCAAAAATTTTCGATCTAGCTTCTGCAACACCAGACATATCGGCGATTAAAAATGACCCTTCCAAATTTCCCTCTCAACTCGTACGCCGAAGGGAGCCATAAAAAAAATAAAGAATACAAGCAAGTTCAAAGCTCCGCCCAGACATACGTCACTTCGACGAACTTCCGGTTGCCGCGCGCTCGCTCGCTGGCGTAACTCGCGTCAACCCGTCCTCGCTCGCACACGCCTGAGGAGTTCGCCAGTTCGCGCAGCGACGGTTAGTGTAACCGCGAACCCGTGGTTACCCTATGTTACACAGCGGACCAAACCATGGTTACACTCCTAACCGCGGTTATCGCAAACCGAGCTTGACGATCTCGGTTTGCGTCGTTTAACCGAGGTCGTGACGGCGTCTGTTGACAGAAGCTACTAGTCGGCGCCCGTGTGCGCGAAACGTACGAGCGGGTCTGCTTCCCAAAGTTATTCATTTGCCCACTGTATCACGTTTAAAAATCGATGTATAGAATATGGTGCCGCCTGACGTCTTCGATTACGGCCGACAGCGCAGCGACTGCGTACTGAAGCCTTGTCTTGCCTGCAGTATCGTTTGAACGGCTTGTTGCTGAGCAGAACGTCACAAAATGCGCGGCCTTAGCTATGAAAGTACAAGAGCTTGCAACGCTTGCAGCACGGGATGCTGCGAGCAGGCTGAGGTACGTTACACAATTACCGCGGGGGTGGGGCGCGCGAGCGCGGCGAACGACGGCGCCGTGCGTGACTGTCCCTAGTCGTAGCTAGGCCTAAATTGTTTCGCTTCGAAGCCGCGGCGGTCGATGCTTTGGAACATGATCAACGCCGTCGTAAATCATCTACTTATGACACTGCCTTATAATGAATCCTAAGGTAATGGCAACCCACTCCAGTATTTCCTGCCAAGAAAACCCTATGGCCAGTCACAATACCATTAATGATATGGCGCCGGAAGATGAGCCCGCCAGGTTGGATGGCGTCCCACATGTTACTGGGGATGAACAAAGGGCGATTCCTTGTAGCTCCAGTACGAATGAAGCGGCTGGGCTAAAGCCAAAAGGACGCTCAGTTGTGGATGTGTCGGGAAGCGACCGGAAAGTCCGATGTTGCAAGGAGATATATCACATAGCAACATGGAATGTAAGATCCATGACGCATGGTAAACTAGATGTCGTCAAGCGAGAAATGGACCGGTTGAACATTGATATCTTGGGTATCAGCGAGCTCAAGTGGACCGGAATGGGAGAATTTAACTCCGGCGACCATTATGTCTTTTATTGTGGGCACGAATCCAAGAGAAGGAATGGGGTCGCTCTCATAGTAAACAGAATAATGGGCAAAGCAGTGATAGGGTACAACCCCAAAAACGACCGAATTATTTCACTTCGGATCCAAAGTCACCCTTTTAACATAACAGTTATCAAGTCTATGCACCGACCACTACTGCTGAAGAAGCTGACGTTGAGAGATTTTATGCGGACCTACAATGCCTTTTAGACCGCACCCCATCATCAGACATCGTTTTTCTCATTGGAGACTGGAATGCTAAGGTCGGGAGTGAAGAAATATCCGGAATTATAGGCAAGTTCGGTCTTGGCGAGCCAAATGAAGCTGGGCAGAGGCTAGTAGAGGTTTGTCAAGAAAACAACCTGACCATAGCGAATACTCATTTTCAACAGCACAAGAGGCGCCTTACACATGGACTTCACCGGACGGTCTGTACAGGAATCAGATCGATTATATTATTTGCCGCCAGAGATGGAGAAGCGCTATACAAGCAGTAAAAACAAGGCCTGGGGCCGATTGTGGCACCGATCATCAGCTTCTTGTTGCCAAAATTAAGCTTCGATTGAGGAAAACGCAGAAAACTAGAAGGCCTTTCAGGTATGATCTGGATCAAATTCCATTAGAATATGCTGTGGAAGTGAGGAATCGATTTCAAGAATTAGATCTAGAAGACAGAGAGCCCGAAGAGATGTGGACTGATGTTCGTGATATAATACAAGAAGTTGCTACTAAGGTAGTTCCAAAGCAAAAGAAATGCAAGAAAGCAAACTGGTTATCTGAAGAGGCTTTGCAAATAGCTGAGGAAAGGAGGATGGCAAAAGTTATGGGGGAAAGAGAAAGATACAAGGCTCTTAATGCGGATTTTCAGAAAATAGCAAGGAGACATAAGAATGCCTTCCTGAACATACAGTGCCAAACAGTTGAGGACAACAGCCAATTAAGGAACACAAGAGCTCTGTATAAGACAATCAAATATATTAAAGGCAGCTTCTGTGCTAAGCTGGGCGCGATAAAGGGCAAACGAGGCAAGGACCTCACTGAAGCCTCAGAGATAAAGAAGAGGTGGCAGGAATACACAGAAGAACTGTACAAGAAAGACCCGAATGTGCAAGCCCAAAATAAAACGGTTGTGATCATTGATTTCGAGCCGGGCATCCTGAAGAGTGAAATTGTATGGGCCTTAGCCAGCCTTGCTAAGAACAAAGCTAGCGGAATTGATGGCATTCCAGCTGAGTTGCTTCAAAACCTCAACCGTGACGCTGTTAACATTCTGCATACATTATGTCAGAAGATTTGGACAACCCTGCAGTGGCCACATGATTGGGGGAGGTCAGTTTACATCCCCATTCCAAAGAAAGGCAATGCCAAAGATTGTTCCAACTACCGCACGATCGCGCTTATTTCGCATGCTAGCAAGGTGATGTTGAAAATACTCCAAGGTAGGCTGCAGCAGTATGTGGATCGGGAGCTTCCGGACTTGCAAGCTGGGTTTCGCAAGGGCAGAGGAACTAGAGACCAAATTGCCAACCTTCGCTGGATCATGGAAAAAGCAAGAGAGTTCCAGAAACCCATCTACTTCTGCTTTATTGATTATGCGAAAGCGTTTGACTGCGTAGATCACAGCAGATGGTGGCAAGCTCTCCAAGAGATGGGAGTTCCAATTCACCTCATCTGTCTCCTCAGGAACCTGTATGAAGGGCAAGAGGCCACAGTCAGAACTGGGCATGGTCTTACTGATTGGTTTCTGATTGAGAAAGGAGTGAGGCAAGGATGCATACTGTCGCCCTGCCTATTTAACCTATATGCAGAGTGCATCATGAGGAAGGACGGTCTGGACGAGTCTTCAGCTGGAGTGAAGATTGCTGGAAAATGTATCAACAACCTTAGATATGCGGATGATACCACTTCAATGGCAGAAAGTGAAGTGGAACTCAAGAGACTTCTGATGCGCGTGCAAGATGAAAGTGAGAAGTTTGGGCTTAAACTGAACATTAAAAATACAAGGATCATGGCGTCTTGCCCTATCAAGTCCTGGAGCATCAATTGACAAGAGGTGGAAGCGTTGACAGATTTTCTCTTCTTGGGCTCCAAGATTACCTCGGAAGGAGACTGCTGCCATGAAATTAGGAGACGCCTGCTTCTGGGAAAGAGAGCAATGGTTAGCCTTGACCGCCTAGTAAAGAGCAGATACATTAGTCTGCCAACCAAGATCCGTATAACTCGTGCTATGGTCTTTCCAGTTGTGATGTATGGATGCGAGAGTTGGACTGTGAAAAAGGTTGACCGTCGAAGAATTGACGCATTTGAATTGTGGTGCTGGCGAAGATTCTTGAGAGTTCCTTGGACTGGCAGAAGATCAAATCATTCGATATTGTCGGCCATAAACCCTGACTGCTCATTCGAGGGTCAAATTCTAAAGTTAAAGCTTAGCTACTTTGTCATCTGATGAGAAGAGAGGAGTCGCTGGAGAAATATTTGATGTTGGGAAAGGTTGGGGGTCGCCGGAGAAGGGGTAGGCAGCGAACGCGATGGTTAGATGGCATCCTCGAGGCACTGCAGATGAAGTTATGTGATGTTAGGAAGATAGTGAGAGACCGGAAAGCGTGACGTGGCATGGTCCATAGGGTCACGAAGAGTCGGACACGACTGAACGACTGAACTGAACTGAACTAACTGATCCTGCCATAGTAAAATAATTATAGGATTAACTCTGCCAACGCATTAATCGCAGAGCTAGTACGAGCAGATCGGATCAGCCGAAATGCACCAGCGGCAGCTGGCTTGAGCAGAAACTAGCTTGTATCACGGCTATCGCTCTTACCAGCAATTTGCTGCTGGTTAGCGATCCTCACGAGAGCTTCATACTTGATATTCGGCTCAGTATTCCAGACGCCAACAAATTTTGGCACGCTTTATTTCGGACATCGGTGCTAACGATCCGCCGTGTCGTTCGCGAACGGTATGCGGGAGGAGGGGCCACAGCGGCGGTGTTTACGTGGTTTACGGCGGTCGATGAGGTGCTGCCAACGTGCGGTGCTTGACCGTGCTGTTGACGCCTCGTCGGACGACACTCCGGTACTCATGAAGCCACGTTATATAAATAAGATATTTGTAAATGCAGCTTCGTTCTGCCGATCCCTGCGTCGCTTCGATTGTTGTATTTAATGGGCAATGGCCACCTAACCGATAAGGGCGGCGAGCTGTGTAACAGCCCGCACAGAGTTCGAGCCTATTCGAGCAGCGCACGAGCAGACGACTTTCGCAGCTACCGGAAGTGTGTCCGTGACGTCATGGCTGCAGTGGCCGCAGCGAATGGCAGCTTCTAGCAAGCCTTGCCAGTCAATTCACCCGTGACGTCACGGTTTTAGGAAATAGTTCCATGCGACACCGCCATGCGACATTCTCTCTGCCCGCGAATTTTAAAAAACGCTGTTTTTAAAAATTAATAATAAATCGCTGGCTTTGTTCCAAGGAGTTATACTTTGCATTAATGCTCAAAAGGATGTGTTCTACACACTGAACACGTTTATCAGTGGCTTCTTGGGGGCCGTTTCCGTGCACCTTTAATCACTATGAGAAGAAAGCCGCAGCTATGCAGCTTTCGAGAAATTTGACGTTAACTGCACCATTTGCGCCTGAGATCACAGAGAAAATTCAAACCGAAGCTCACTGCATATGAGTAGAAGGGACACGCGACTGTTGCGTTCCTTGTGCAATGGCAGTTTTGTGGTCAACCGTTCCCGCCGCCCGCAACACGGCGGCGGGAACGGACAAGATCAGCAACGCCATGATCCGCAAGTTCAGCAAGGCACAAATCAGCGACCTCACCAAGTATTTGAACGACTCGCTGTGGGAGAAGAATGAAATTCCCTCTGAGTGGAAGCGCTCGGAGATAATCGTAATTCCAAAACCGGGCAAGAAGCCGGCGGTCGAAACGCTACGACCCATATCACTCACCTCGTGCCTGGGCAAGCTCTACGAGCGAGTCATCCAGACGCGACTTCAACACTACATAGAAGATAACGGCCTCTTCCATCCCTCCATGATCGGCTTCAGATCGGGCCTGTCCACTCAAGACGCTTTTCTTCTCCTCAAGGAGGAGGTACTTTCTAACATTCCGAGAGGAGGCGAGCACCTCATTATGGCGCTAGATCTGAAAGGCGCGTTTGATTACGTGTCTCACGAGGCAATCCTATCCGAGCTCAATAACCTAAACTGCGGCGAACGCACCTTCCGATACGTCAAGAATTTTTTGTCCAACCGAATGGCAACGATAGGAATGGGTGACATGAGATCAGATCTTCAAGACATGCCAAACAAGGGCACGCCACAGGGATCGGTCATCTCCCCGCTCCTCTTCAACATCGCCATGATTAGAATCGCAAGGGCTCTGCAACAGGTTCCGAACATTGGATACACCCTGTATGCTGATGACATTACGATCTGGACAACCACCGGCTCTCTAGGCCAGAAAGAAGAAACACTTCAAGCAGCCGCAACCTGCGTGGAAACAGAGGCCTTTCGATGCGGGCTCCAATGCTCCCCAGATAAATCTGAAGTCATCCGCATACGTGGGTACCACTATACATCACCAGGCAATCTTAGCATCCTCCTGCATGGGGTTCCAATCCGGGAAGTGCCACTAATACGAATCCTGCGTCTCTGGCTCCAAAGCGATAGAAAAGTAGACCACGTGCTCCACCTCCTCAAGAATACAACACAGCAGATCTCTAAAATGATCCGCTGGGTGGCCAGAAACAGAAAAGGCATGCGGGAAGAAGACACGATCCGTCTGGTGCAGGCGCTGGTCATCAGTCGCCTCTCCTATGGACTACTTTACCTCACCCTGCTCCGAAGAGATCTCAACAAAGTGCAGCTTACAGGAACGCGTTAGGCCTCCCACCATACACCTCCAACGTCAAATTGGAAGCTCTTGGACTGCAAAACACATTTGAAGAAATTCAAGAGGCTGTCCTCCTGTCCCAAAGGGAACGCCTTCTGTCAACTGAGACTGGCCGGCTCATTCTCGAGCGCGTTGGCTATCCTTCGGACGTACAAGCTATACAGACAACGACTAACATTCCTGTTCCGTACCGGGCAAGAGTATATGTCGTACCGGGCAAGAGTATATGTGTCCCCGCTCCCAAAGAACATGTCTCCAGTCCACAACGAAGGCAGAAGACACGCCTGAGTGAATTATCTTAAGCGTGCAGTGGAACGCAGTCCGAGAACTGTCTATGTGGATGCCGCTCTATACGAGCATAAATCGAACGCAGCAGCAGCCGTGGTGGTGGGCTCTTCATACACAGAAGTCTCCAGCATGTCCATCCCGCACTGTACTATCACAGAAGCGGAAGTGGCGGCGATCGTGTTGGCCAATACCTACGGAGACGCGACCAATCGAGAGCTGCATGTAATCACCGACTCACAAGCGGCGTGTCGGCTCCTTCTTGCAGGCAGAATACCTAAAAAATTAGCTCGCTTCACAACTAGCCCATTGGCTACAACCTCACAGCTCAAACATCAGATCACTTGGGTTCCGGGGCACTCCGGATTGGAAGGTAGTGAGGTCGCGGATAGGCTAGCTCGAGGTCACACAAACCGAGCGGCCACCAATCCCGATCTCACAACCAGCATTCCTGTCCAGCGACTTACGGCGCGCGACTTAAGTACCTACGGGAACAACGTAGGATTTATCCCCCTCCACACAAGGGTCTAAATGCACAAGAAATGCGGGAATGGAGACAGCTCCAAACCAACACTTACCCCAACCTACATCAATACAACATAATGTTCCCAGAACACTACACAGACATATATGCCCTTGGTGCAACGACCAGCCCACCGCCTACCACGTCACATGGGGGTGCACAGGCCCCAAACCTCCACACATAAACAAGCACCATTCGGAGGCGCAGTGGGAGGCCACTCTGCAATGCTATGATCTAGAGACCCAGCGTAGGCTGGTAACTTAGGCAAGAGCGGCAGCCCAGGCCACTGGGGTCTTGAAATGAAGACTCCACTCACTGCCCCCCCCCCCGTTTTTTTTTCTTTTTGTCTTCTTTCCTTTCTCTTTTCTTTTTCTTTTTGAAATAAAGTTTTTTCTCTCTCTCTCTCTCTCTCTCTCTACGAAGAAACTCGCCTTCTATTACGCAATAGAGTATAAGGCTCGCTTGGTCGCAAACCAATCGCCGTACCCTATAGAGGAAGGTTTCAAGGACGACTCATAATTGTGTCGGAAAAATTGGCGCTGGCTTGCGGCGGCCCCAGAACTAATCGAGACCTGATACGTCGCTTCCATGTTAGGCGGCGCCTCTGTTTCCTAAGTTTGAAAGCGGTGTTCTGAGTGCAAAGTAATCGTCTACGCGGATTTCTCAACGCTGAAGCACCCCAGAGGGTCACAGGCCGCTATCGTTTCGCTATCGTTTCATACCTATAAGGCAGAGCTTAAGAGTCCCCTTAATTTTATTTCGCAGTTCAAGAGATATTCCCACCTTGTGAAGCAATCCAGCAGTGATCGCATTACAAGGAGCTTATCACGGGAATTACTTTCAAGATGTCTTGACCAGCGAAAGAAGAGCTCAGGCCTTCTTGACCTTCTTGAAGTGGTCAGCACGCTCAGCAGATGCCCTCTTGCGACTTGGAGCTCATGCCGTCGTAACAGGGCCAAAGATCCTTGATATTCCCTGTATTGGTGCGTCTGTTGTGAATACTGTCCAGCTTTGCAGGAGCCAGGAGTGCTGCTGGCGCTCGTTCCGAAGGTACCGGCCACCATGCCACCGCCAGCGGAACGCAGTCAACCGCACCCGTGGAAGCGGCTTTTCCAGCTGTTGGCATCCCGAATCAATGGCGCGCGTGCTGGATGGGGGTCACATCAGGTACTCGATCACCTCGTGTAGAAACCCCATCACAGGTCCTGTCAGGTCCTTGTAGGGCTGGCACACTTCCTCGCTTAGAGTGCGTAAAGCTTGACGCAGGGCTCTTGGAGCAGCTCTGGATTTGGATAGTGATGATGACGATGGCTTTAGTCAGTGGGTAACTGCTCGATCGTCTTCGTCTGACCCATTGGCGCTGGCAGCTTTATTATCTAGTTCACTATATTTCTCAAGCATCGCAAAGAGGTGCCACAGGCTTTCAAGTCCGGGTACCAAATGCCTGATGATTCCCCTCTTTTGTCTGGTTGTGGTTACTTTTCTGAGCGCAGAATTTCTTCTCGGGGCCCTTCGGCTCCATCTTTCGTCCCGGTAGTTTTCCGCCGCCGGTATCAGTTTCTGCACGTCCTGCGTCGTTGTCTCACATTCCTTCTTTCGCTGTGGTGCGAAGTACATGCAACTGCGGAACATAGCGAGGTTTTCTAGACTTCGAAAGAGACATTAGCAAAAACATCCCATTCCGTCGAATGCTATAAATTTGTGATAGTATAACTGCTGCACGCCAAATGTCTGCCATTCATTGAATGATCACATGTTGCATGTTTTGCCTAGAAGGCAGCGACAAAACTGAAACTATTTGTCACCAGACTAGCGAGACATCGCCTCGAAACACTGGCGGGCCGGCCGTCCAGCATGTGGCTGCTCACACTACAGAGGCCGAAAAGTAACCCATGGAGCTACGCTAGAAACTTGGAACAAGTACTTGGGGTGGTTTCTTCATAATTGATGCACGTATCTACGTCTGAGGGATGCGTGCCATGGCGTGATAAAATATACGATCGCGCAGGAGAGAAACGCGCGAAACGCTGTGCAGCTATTACTGTCTGCTGAAACTAACGCTGGAAAGGCGTCTTAAATTTGCGTAGGTGAAGCTACAGTCTAACGGAAAAACACCACAAGGAAGAAAACAACAAATGAGGCTGTCCAGTTCAGCCTCCTGTCCTGCTCTCTTCCTTGTGGTGTTTTTCCGTTAGGCTGTAGTTTCACCTTTGACTGACCATAATCAGAGGATGGGGGAGACACAGAGGCAGCTACATAAAGCAATATATCTGTGTGGGGGTGTGATACAGCGACGATGTTACGATATGGGCAACACATGTAACCTGGGGGAAATTGAGCGAGCTTTGTATAGACTGCTCTCAGGGCCGGATTAACAGTGATGACGGCCCAGTTCAAAACAAATAAGAGGGCCCCCATAACCTACCTTCTCCCCCCTCCGCCCCTAATCTACCTCACCGACTCTGTTGTAATGTTTGAGGCTTGACGCGCTTTAGAATTTCCTACAGAGAACACCCCACATTAATTCGAAGAATCTGCATGCGGACTGTTTATGAACGTCACCTGAGCATATATTTTCCCACAGAGCACAGGGAGAGGCTAGTATATAGACTGAGCTATTTTAGGAAATGACAGGCCACACACAGCCCCCCTCAAAAATCAAGATGCGCGCCCACATGAAAAATAAATTTCTCGAGTGGTTATTCTCTTGGCTAAACCGATAGCACAGGACGATTGGCTGCGATTGTGCACATATGAAGTATGGCCCTTGTTCATAAGCTGTTCGCAACTTCTTCATGTAAGTAGGCTACCAATCGTATAATAGTCTTGTGAATTCATCCAGCAAGACGAATTGAAGCTCGCCTAAGGCAATGATTCTACAGGAACTGCGATACTATGTGCTCTATGGCGACGTACAGTAAGCAAATAATATTTATTACTCCAAACATTGCCTTAATGCAGGGCTAAATATTTTTAATATGATGGCGCCTGTAGAAAATGAGATCACTAATGAACTGGTACAAAATTACAAGCACTTACTATTAAAATTTAAGTACTTACTATTAATTTTAAGTACTATTAAAGTACTTAAAATTACAAGTAATTACTGGTGCAAGTTTTAACACGCTCTAATAGTCTCCATTTATACAGATTGCCCACATTTACAAAGCCAGTATATTTACCTTTTGCACATAAATTCCAATATTAAAACAGAAGGAAGAACATTTGCATGTATCACATACTATTTCGTTTGCAGAATAAATTTACATTTTACGAGATAGCGCATGCAGCTTACTCCACCAAGAAGCCGCCGTCACCGCAGACAGCGGTTGGAAAAAATACGGTGCGCACTGAAAATAGGGTGACTTTTAAGCTTCGCCTTTAAGTGTAATATAAGACAACGTGAATGGTACCTCTTTGCTACCTCTCCATGCCGATTCTTGTTCGCTTACATGCGCATTTAAAATAGAGCGACCGTTCGTCTACAACCGTGCGTCTACAAGAGAGCTTAAGCATCCTTCTATTTTTTACAGAAACATGTTTACGCAATGAAGAAAATATAAGTTAAGATATTTCACAAGAATTCAATATTAAATGGGGTGTGTATGCGCATAAGATGCTTTTTTTTTTTTTTTCATTCCACTCTTAAGCAAGTTAATAAATATCTTTACTCCATGAGCGTTTTCGAGCCTGTTGCTGGGAGAGTTTCTTGATGAGATCTTGGACGTTGAGCCATCTGCGAATTTCGCGTCTCTACTCCACAGCAGCTACGAATTACTGACGCGGCTGTCAATTATAGGCAGTAACAATTATAACTAATAATTTATTGATTTCGTCACAGCTTTCACTGCTTATGGTCAAATTTATAAAACTCCCAACTGACCTCGACAACTATAGTTTGCAACATGGTATGAGCTGACTCCAGCCTGAACGCCAGCTAGGACTTGTTGATTCCACTTGGCCACCTTGTGTTACCAGCTCAATTCTAGTTGGTAGGCATTTGAAACCAGTTAATGCCAGTTGGGTACTAACTGGGACCAGCTGAAACCAATCGGATATCAGATAGAACCACCTGAAACTTGTATTTTTTTATCCTTTTGGACGAGTACAAAGTTTTGTATTTTGACTGGAGAAATGTGGGGCTGGCTTTAAGATGAAGCGCACGATCCAGCGAACAGCTTTTTCAGCATACGAGATTGTAATACCTAAGCTCAAATTGTAACCGTGGAAAATCAGGAAGATGATGATTTCACTTTTGTTTTGACGAAATATCGATGTTCGCCTATACACAATACAAAATACAATACAATACAAAATACAAGCACAATACAAAATATTGTTACGGAGCGGCAAGCCGATGAACACAGAGAAGAGAGAGAGAATATGGCCCATGACTGTGAGATAATTTGATGAATTGCGGCAGGCCTCGCGCGAGTGTTCCTGCCCGCGCCACTGCCCGCTTCTTCCTCATCCGTAACCTTACCTGGGGCCACCGAGCGATCGCCCCGATCGTGGACGAGGAAGTTTATCGATGTCGATGAGATCAATGGCATGACGATGTGCGTGACTCGATGGCTGAAGAAGAAGAGGAAGAAGGAAGACAACTGTTCGCCGCTACGATGATACATCTCAAAATCTAATATCTCTGCACCCCAATTCTTGGCCGATCCCCCTGTGTGGGTATGTCCCATCACATTAGAGGAGAACAACAACAACAACAACGATGATACCCGATGAAGCCTGGCCCAGGACGCTTTGGGGCCGCGGATCGTCAAGAACAGATGGTGGAGGCCAAGGCACGCACCGCATGGCATGGGCAGGGGTGATATTGTTACGTGGCAGGAAGCGTATACACCACGTAGAAAACTAGTACAACGCGACACAAGCACAGGGCGCATCGGACGTCACGTAGACCGCTGCCCAGGATTTGGGCTCCGAGCACGCGCCAAGTGCACACACACTTCTTCTGCCTCATCTTCGATGAGTCGACCCATAGCATGGCCCCCCGGCACAGAAGCAGCGTCGCTGTGCTGCTTAGGGAGTGTCAGAGCAAGGTAGATTGTATAGGGCTTGAGGTGCAAGACGTGAACAATATCGGAGGGTGCGGTACGGGAAGTGCGCTCGGGGAATACAGGTTCAATCTCGTAGGTGACGGCGGTGACTTAGCGCAGCACACGATACGGACCCACATAGCGCGAAAGAAGGCTTTTTCGAGAGCCCAATACGACGAGAAGGCACCCAGAGCAACACAAGGGACCCAGGGGAGAAGGAGCTGTCGAGGTGGCGGCCGTTGTAGTGCTCCTGCTGAGCAGCTTGAGAGGCTGGCAAGCGGGAACGGGCGACTTGGCGAGCATGGTCGGTACGGACAATGGCTTCACGGGCGTATTCAGAATGGGGGGGGGGGGGGGGGGGGGACCGGATGTTCGAGACAATGTGTCAAGCAGTAGTTGAGGCTCACGGCCGCACAAGAGGTAAAACGGAGAGTAGCCGGTAGTGTCATGACGGGACGAGTTATACGCAAATGTAACGTATGGGAGGGCGCCGTCATAGTCACTGGGATCAGAGGAAACGTACATGGCGAGCATGTCAATAAGAGTGCGATTGAGCCGCTCAGTGAGGCCATTAGTTTCTGGGTAGTAGGCGGTCGTCAACTTGTGTTTAGTTGAGCATGCGCGAAGAATATCGTCCACAACTGCGGAAAGAAAGGTGCGGCCACGGTCAGTGAGCAGTTGGCGGGGAGCTCCATGATGATGAATGAGATAGTGAAGAAGAAAGTCGGCGACATCAGGGGCAGTACTCGTGGGGAGCGCACGCTTTATTGCGTATCAGGTGGCATAATCTGGGACTACTTCAACCCATCTTTTGTCAGAAGTGGACTCGGGAAAAGGGCCGAGACGGTCCAAGCCGACACAATAGAACAGCTCCGCAGGGATGTCGATGGGCTGAAGAAAGCCAGCGGGAGCAGATGCAGGTTTCTTTCGACGCCGACACTCATCGCAAGCACCAACGTAACGGCGCACTGAGCTGACCAGAGGCCAGAAGAACCGATGACGGATGCGGTCGTACGTGTAAGTAATGCCTAGATGGCCAGCTGTTGGGAGATCGTGGAGTTTGTGGAGGACGACAGTTCATAAGTGCTTGAGGACGACTAGGAGAAGGTCAGGACCAGTGGACTGAAGATTCCGGCGCTATAAAATGCCGTCAACAAGAGCAAAGCGGTTAAGTGAAGGGTCGGTTTGGGCGGACGTTAGGCGATTAATGATGGAGAGAAGTTCCGCATATCCCGACGCTGTTCTTCGCCAATAGTTGTAAACGGTGTAGAGAGAACAGGTCAATGGCACATGCACTCGTGAGCGTGTCAGTCTGGGCAAGAGGGTATCGAGAGAGGCAGTCGGCATCTTTGTGCAACCGGCCGCACTAGTAGATCACAGTGTAGTCTAATACTTGGAGTCGTAGCGCCCAGTTCCTGAGGCGACCGATATGATCTTTCAGAGAAGAAAGCCAGCACAGGGCGTGATGATCTGTGACAACTGTGAATGGCCTGCCATATAGGTAAGGTCGAAATTTTTCAACAGCCCAGACGAGGGCCAAGCATCTCGTTCGGTGATGGAGTAGTTCTTCTCTGAAGAGGATAGAAGGCGGCTGACATAGGCAATTACGCGATGAGTGCCGGATTGACGCTGGGCAAGGATGGCCTCGATGCCATGGCCACTGACATATGTGCGGACTTCTGTAGGAGCTGACACATGTGTGCCAAGACCGACGCGGTGGTAAGCTTTCTTATAAGTTGGGCAAAGGCTTGGTCTCAAGAGGAACCCCTGAAAAAACTTACGTCCTTTTTAAGAAGATCTGTTATTGGGGTCTTTTTTCGGCACATCGGGTCAGTGGGTTCATATAGTGTTCGGCTCCCGCCGTGTCTTGTGTTCGTGTGGGTGGCGTCTCGTGTCAGTCTCTCTTTCGTCGTGTCGTGTGGTCCGGGAGGGAGTGGGGGGAGGGGGGGGATGGAGCGGTGGAAAGTGCGGCGAGGTCGCTTCGAGTCCGGCAGGCTGGGGACCAGCCAAGCGATGCCTCCTAGACCTACTGCCGACGGCGCAAGAAGGGGGGCGCCGAAGCTCCTGGTCAGGATGAGGAGAGATGAATGCCCAGCACCTCCACCAAATGTTACGGGGCGGCAAGCCGATGAACACACACACACACAAAAAAAAAACAGAGAGAGATGGCTCATGACTGTGAGATGGTTTAATGAATTGCGGCGGGCCTATCGTGAGCGCTCTCGCCTGCGCCACTGCCCGCTTCTTCCTCGTCCGTAACAAACGTATGAACAGTGACGTAAACTGCGCGAGCAAGCGAAAGGCGGTAAATAATTAATCATTGCGATTTTTCTCTCGTGCGTTTTCTGTTGCGGATTCAACCTTTGAGCTAGCCGAACGCTAGCTAGAAGTGAAGTCAGAGATTTTGGTCGCGTGGGGCGTACAAAACTGTCCTGTGGTCAATGGTTTGGTCATTTTAGTTCGCGACAACCCCTGGACAAGCCTGTCTGAGAGCTGCTATCATAAAAGATGAATAAGCACCAATTATACCACAGTTTTTGTGTGTGCGTGTGAGTCACTTAGGTGACCTCAATTTGCCTGCGACGTCACAACCATCGTCCGACGTATGAGACCGAAATGGCACGGGAAAATTTTCAATCGTAAACTATTACGCTAGCGTAGGGGATTTCAGGTCATGGCTTGTGTACACTATAGTCGGATACAACTCAAGTCGGCAGAAATCGCCACACACAATTACTCCGTCACAGAAAGTAGTCCACTGTTAAAGCATTTATTGTTGCTTAAACAAAAGGCTAAATCTCAGATCAAACTATAAGCTCTAGAATTTTGGCGCCACTGCCTTGTTTGGTATGACAAAATTTCGAAAATAATTTTGTTTATTATAAAGTGGAGTAGTACACATGCCGCATACCATGGACTATAGCTATAACCAATCCTGTTTTCTTATTTTAAATTTATCCTACTTAATGTCCTGTGCACTATTTAAAGCAAAAACACGCATCCAAATTTTGATGCCTCTACACTTTTGAATTAGTTCAGTTTGAAATGCTCTTAGTAATTTCAGTTCACCAGCTTTTAAACAAGGCAGGACTCATCATCAGAAATACAACCAGACCATCGGAAATAACGCGTGTTGTGCTATTACACGCGCACCGTAGAATGCTTCTCCCAGATAAACCGCTGAATCCTTAGAACCCGATTACACACAGAAATTGCATTTGGATCTCAGTATTTTTATACAGAATGTGTTTGGGGTACTTGCCTTTTTCTATCAGAAGAAGTCGGATGTTCGCATCGTCTGTGGCGTCGGCGCAGCAAATCAAGCCACTGTCCCTACGATGGCACCGTTGGCTCCATCCCGTTTAGTTTGCAGCAACACTGCCATAGAGATTCGAGGAATGAATGTAGGCAGGCGGAGTTGTTTCACGGAAGGTTTAAGAGCCTTATCATCAACGGTTTTATAAATAATCATCAGCAAAACTTTATTTGGCCAAAAATACACTAAATATAGTTTTTACACCTCAATAATTCTTTTCGAGCTCTGAACGCAACCAGGTGACGCAACCGATGCTCACTGCGACAGCCATGCGACAGCCATAGGCATGCACACGGGGGGAGGGTGGGTTTGGGGGCGACCACCCCTTATAATCCTTTGAGGAGGGCGGCAAGTCCGCCTCATACCTTTACTGTATCGGACCTGTGTTGTCAGTTGTAAACGTTTATGGCCATGCTGGCTTTTTTTTTTTTTTTGACGATACTGACGGCTGAGGACCCGCGATGTTGCATTACAAGAACTGCTCACCACCTTTACCTCCGGAAAGTCGAGGACTCACGGAACCATTGTAAGAGCGCGTCGTCGCGTACTTTTCAATTCTGTGTCCATGACGAAGCTTGTTTTAATTTTAAACGCACACTATTCTTTTTATGTTTCAATTAAATCACGTCAAAATAAATATTTGATAACAAATCCTCATCTTTAATGGTTACTATCCTATCCTCGTTAGCATCCATGCACTTTTCCACTCTCCTGTAGTCACTAATCCCTTGATATTCACCTCTATTATCTCATGCGTCTCGTTAGCATGCAGTTGTAAGGAACCACATTGTGTGAAAGACCACCCGACATATATATATATATATATATATATATATATATATATATATATATATATATATATATATATATATATATATATATATATATATATATATATATATATATATATATATATATATATAAAGCCCCCCGCCGCGGTGGTGCAGCGGTTAAGATGCCTGACTACACTGTGCTGGAGTACCCGGGTTCGATCCCGACCACAAGCGGCTGCATTTCGATGGAGGCGAAACGGAGTGACGTCCGTGTGCTGTACGAATTCAGTGCACGTTAAAGAGCCCTAGGTGGTCGAAATTTCCGGAATCCTCCACTACGGCGTCTTTTACAGCCTGAGTCGCTTTGGGACGTTAAACCTACAAACCAAACCAACATATGTATAAAGCCTCGCTTAATTAACAAAGCCATACAACCATGCCTACGTCGCTCACGGGTAGCATGTCTTGCTCGGAATGCAAGGGACCTGGAATATCCAATTCCCGTCACACACTCATCTTATCCGAGAAACCCCGGTTAGCAGCTCCTGCCCAACCTGCACGTCACGTGGTCGCGGGACGCCCCACCACCCGGCTGGGCAGCTGACCCAGCCGGGCAGTGACTGTTCGTATATAGGTTGTGCGGCGTCCCGCGACCACATGCCGTGCAGGTTGGTCAGGTGGGTGATGGGAATCGAATCCTCCAGGACCCTTGCATTCCAAGCGAGACACTCACTGGAACTGTGAGAGTTCCTGTGACTTTAGCCAGAGCCATGCCCGGGATTTTTCGCTCACAACGCCGACGCTGGATTTTCTAGAGAACAGAAGACAAGGTGAAGAAAGTTGGTTGTTGTTTATGTCCCTAAATCTGTTTACCTTCGACATCAAAATTTGCGATCTGGTGCAGCTCTTAAGGACACACCTACTTTTTTGTGTTCAGTTTCCACAGTTTAAAATCACCATAACTTCTAAATTTCTGAATTGTTAGACATGCAGATGGCCACGCGTGTGAATCTCAAGCGCTGCTTTTCGTCGTTTGAGGGCGAAATAATCTACGTTTCAGCAATTCCACTCATTACACGTATGTCGCATGCCTTATAACGGCATGCTGTGCGATGTCAGTGCACGTTAAAGAACCCCAGGTGGTATAAATTTCCGGATTCCTCCACTATGGCGTCTCTCATAGCCTGAGTCGCTTTGTGACGTTAAACCCCACAAACCAAACAAACCAAACCGAACGTTCAGATTTTTTTTTTATATATGTCAGAAACGTTGTTTTTGTCGTTTCTTTTTTTCAGCATTTTTGAGTGAGGCGCCTTTAAGGGACAGCTGCATCAGTTTTCGAAAATTTCTCTATATTCAAGGATTCTAATCTACAGAGGCTTTAGGTAATGCATGCCAAGTGTTTTTGCGCTAGCATTTAAACTGATAACGTAATCGACGATTAAAACTCGAGCTTCTTCTCGCAGCATTGAAGGTTTGCAGAGATTGATTGATTGATTGATTGATTGATTGATTGATTGACTGATTGATTGATTGATTGATTGATTGATTGATTGATTGATTGATTGATTGATTGATTGATTGATTGATTGGTTGATTGATTGATTAAAACTTTATTTTCCACCGATTTAGGAGGCCCCCTACTGCCCGCTCCTGGCACGCAGGCCTGAGGAACGGGGGCTGGATCCTCCGCGACTAAGGACTGGCGAATATACATTGGTTATTCGCGGCCTCAGCCGCCAGGCGGAAGGCTCTTTGCTGGTCAGCGGGGACGTCGCTTCGCAGCAGGGTCACCCAGGCTTCTCTACTTTTAATGTTGTCCCTAGCGCCCGGAAACTTAGGGCATTCCCAAAGTATATGGTCAAGGGTCCCCCTCGCTTCGCAGGCTTTACATTTATAATTTTTTCTTTCATCTATCTGGGTGTGAAACAACCAGACTTGGTTTGGGAAATTTCTGGCTTGTAATCGCCGCCAGGCTATGGCCTCTTTATTATTTAATCCATAGGATCCGGTGGCGGCATCAGACGTCTTCCTAATCTAATTTTCGATAATTTCTTTATAGGTTTGCAAACGTTCGTCCATGTCCTCGCAGTCGGGAGGCTCCGCGTTTGCCCGGAAGTAGAGATCTCGGGCTAAATCATGGGCCGCCTCGTTGCCGGGGACGGACGTGTGTTCTGGGACCCAAATAAGGGGGATTTTGCGATCGATTTTAGCTGAAGCTGATAGAATTCGGGCGGCTTCTTGCGAGACCCTGCCTTTTCCGATATTCCAGATAGCAGTTTTAATATCGCTAAAGATCAATCTAGCCTTCGTTCCAACGCAAGCGAGAGCTATTGCGACCTCTTCAGCCGTGTCTATGTTTCTGTTTCGAATGGTGGCGGAGACGACTGGTGCGCCGCTACCATCGGCTACCGCGGCGACTGCCGCCCCCGATCGGCCGCTTGGTCTACGTAGGCAACTTCTTTTACTCTGAATTCTTTTTTTTTTCGTTTAACCAGTGCTTCTGCTCTCTTTTCCCGTTTCTCCTTGTGGTATTCTGGGTGCATGTTGCTGGGATGAGGACGGACAATGATATTCTCGCGACATTGTGGCAGTAGGACAACCTTGTCGACTATGCCCCTATCTGTTTTTCGACCCACTCATTCTAAGATGGTTCGACCCATATTTGACCTACTTAATCTCTCATGTTGGGCGATTCTCACCGCCGCAAGTTTCGTCCAGCTATTATGCACGCCCATTTCTAGCAGGCGTTCCGTAGAGGAGGAGATTGGTAGACCCAGCGCCCTCTTGACGCAACCACTGATGAGCGCGTCAGAGTAGCTCATTGATGACGTCACGGACGATCATATTTCTTGTTATCCTTGTCTTCGCCCACTTCCTGTGGTGCCTCTTCTGATCCCGCCGAAAACATTTCTGTGATTTTTAGCCTTGTTTTTACTTCTTCAAACCAAGCGTTTTTATGCGGGAAATGCACTGGTACCGTCAATGGCGTTATCATGCAACCCCAACCATCGCTGTGCGATGCAGCGAAGCCTGATAATAATAGCGGTTTTAATCGCTAATGGCGCTAGTGACTCAAATCGTAGCGCCAAGATATTCCGCATGCTTAAGCTGCAAGCTAAAAACATCCGGCCCCTCGAAATTCGACGAAATCTAAAACCGGTGCAGTTTCCCTTTAATGTCATACCTTGGTATCCTGCTTTGACGAATCTCGTGAATGCTAGACGGGGTTTGCTGCGGACATGACTTTTCAAGGGCGTTTTTCATGCAAAGGTTAATAAATGAATGGGCGGAATTGTATGTAAGAAGTTATTTGTTAGAGCGAGGTGAATAGCACTGGCAAACGTGGTTGTCCATGAATTTCAAACGACTATCCAGAAACCGGATACCCAAGTTAGTAGGCATTTCGCTAGTCAATAGTAGCAGGTAAAAACACGCTTGTACAGTGGCAAAATGATCTGATGTCACATGCTCTAGTTGCGATAGTGTAAAGTTAACATGAATGAGGAAATCGTCAGCATATCTAAAAATGCTAAACACACTGGAGTTGGCAAGTCGCTCTTTAAGGGTCCTATAAAGATGAGCAAGGAATATGCCGCTAAATACGGGGGACTAAGCAAGACTAATTAATGCATATTTCTTGCTTTTGTATGAAGGGAGTACCTTGCCAATTTATCAAAGTGGAGCGGAGATAAAACAATAGCAATGCTAAAAACCTCTCGACAGACAGACCAGATTCATTTTGGAAAGCCACCGCACTGCAATGAAGGCTGGACTCTTCAACTATGATGAGTAGGTTATCATGAGGCAAGGAATAATATGCCTTTGAAGTCAATGAAAAAATCGAGTGTCGGAAATCGATTTGACAGCATTAACGACTTCCTCTGAAAGTTCTTACCAGAAACGGGTCACTGATAGACAAAATATTTAGTATAGGAAACCCAAGCTCAAGTTTTGGCGCGCGACGCCAGCGCAGCGCCTTCCCTGGCGGTGAGCCGTCGAGGCGACTGGGGAGAAACGCGGCGGGCGCTGCCGGCCAGACGGCGTCAGTAACCCCAGCACATGGAGGAAGGAAACAACTTCCCAGCAGCACTCGTGCTAGGGTGGCACGCGCCTTTCATTCCGAGCGGGGAGTAGGAAGGGAGATGGAAACCATATCCCGTAGGAACACTCGAACAGACGACGCTCTGGCGCGTGATTCCGTTCTCTCAACGGTGATGATGATGATAGGGTACTGTGAACTGCGTCACCTGGCGACAAATAATAGAAATATTGTCAAAACGAATGGGTGCATTTAAAGGCAGCTGTTCACGTCGTTTCTTTGGTGCAGTGAATCAACACTAATCATCTCACACTGATGCCACTAAAACATGTTAGAATCCTGCAATGAAATTTGTTTTCTGAATATTTTTGTAAATTCACAATGGGGGGGGGGGGGGGGGGGTAAAATAGTTACCAACAACTTCCTGTGGTGTGTTCCCCTTTAGGTTGCATTATGTGATGTTTTTGGTTCTTAATCGCCGAAAAACCAGCCCTGAACAGAGCCACGAGGTGACAGTACGACAACGGTCACACTATGCAGTTACCTTCAGCGTAATCACTTCCCGTCTTTAGTCAGCGTATGTTACCTTTAGGTTGCGTTCAGAGACACCTTTCAGCAACAATCGCCGTTTAACCCGCCCATAGCGTCGTCTGCTCGAGTGCTCCTACAGGATATGGTTTGGCAATACGCCGCCGGGCACGCTCTCTCACTCTCAGTGGATGACTTTGCATGAAAAGATAAAAAGATTTGCTTCAGTAGGTTCTCACTCAAGAATGATGGTTTCCTTGTCTGTTATGAAGGATGAGATGAGAGGTGAACAGGCTAACGGTTCATTAAAAAAAGTGGATTAAAATAACAATTAACTGTTGCTAGCCGGAAAGCATTTCTCGCGTGTTCAGAACTGAGCCATTGATTTTACCGAAGCACTGCATTATACTGCATGAATGATTTTTCAACTCGAGGGCGAATGGCAGAAACATTGGCTATTGCCCCACTGGTGAATGAGCTTACTTCATATTAATTTACATCAAGGCCACCGCAGCTTCATTTTGCAGCGAGAGTAAGTTCCAGCTTTGCAAGAGCATCTTCTGTCTCGAAAGAAAAGCTCTCGCTTTTCATGGGATGCGATCATATGCCTGCTATCAATTAACAAACGTGAGCTAGCGTTTATTAGCAAATGCTAACCTTATTAGCATCGCTGTCTAATAACCCGGGAGCGGATACAAAGAATCTATAAAGCACTAAAACTTGTTTTAAAGTTTCTTAACATTGTTTCATAGGTACTTGCGCTCTGGTTATTTATGCTTGTGCGTCACGTGCATTGTTTTGGCGCCACCAGCACTGAATACATGAGTTTGCAGTTGTCCGCCTGTGATGCCCACCATTCTCACAATACTCAAGTCCAAACATATGCGTGAGAGTCGAAATACGTGAGATTAGTTTTATCAGAGCTAGCTTCTCAACCTATCTTCTAGCCTAACTTATCTTCTCAGAGCTTAAGAGTTACGCTTCCTCACGCACAGTTCAGTGGGAGACACTTCAATGGATGGAGAAAGCGTGTCCCCTACCTTCCAAGGCTTTTCAGTGGATAGATACCACCATCCTACAAAAATGTCTCTAACGCTATTACATATACAAGGATACATATAATAACAAATAAAGCGCGCTCTTCATATTTGAGAACGCGGAACATGCGGCATTGAATGCTTCGATTATGCTTATAGAGCGTTCGATATTTCGAGAGCATATGCCGAAAATTAAGAGGAAGCTCCGCGTTAAGGGTAGGACGCAATAGTGTTTCACACACACAAGGATGATATTTTGAACTTTTTATTTTTATATTTATATGTTTACCTATTTTTAACTTTTTATTTGTTTATTTGTACACCGATACTTAGCATTAGCAAACATTGGTTTTCCATTCTGAACCTTTGAGCACATTTTTCATTCCTTACATTATTTCAGCGAATTCATTGATCAGTTACAGGCTATTTTCTTAATTACCATCGTCAAGAATTGGCGTTTCAGCATTCTGGACACATTTTAACCCTCTTTTTTAATTTTTCACTTATTTTATTTATCAAATAATTACGTGAATTTCATTGACTTGTCATCGCCTGTTACAAAGCAATCAACCATCAATCACTAGAACCACAAATTACAATGATTATAATTTTTTTACGCAGCCCCATATTATTTCTGACACACGGTGCCGACTGCTACTAATTCTACGTCCGCGGCTTTTCGATCAAACGGCTGTATGAGCTATTGCTTTAAACGAATAATACACTGGACGCGGCATATATGTGATCGCTGACGTCCGAAGCGCACATCGTGTCCAGTCGCGTATCGTAGTTGTCGACCGTCTGCTTCAGAAAGTACACGTTGTCAACGAACTCTTCAACTTGATTCGAGTTCAATTTACGGAAAATAAATGCCAAGCAAGCATATTTTTCTTAATCCGCGACGCTAACGGTACACTGCGACGTGCCGCGGCCCCCATATCCACAGTTTCTATTCTTGGGCCATGGATGGCGACCGCCGTCGGCGCTGGTATCGAGACATGAATGGATGCATGGATAAGGCTGAATGAATGAATGAATGAATGAATGAATGAATGAATGAATGAATGAATGAATGAATGAATGAATGAATGAATGAAAACTTTATTTCCACCGAAAAGGAGCACTTCATCTCCACCCTCTGAATTGGGCAGCGGTGTCACACGCCGCCTAGCCGTCAGTAGCAATATAATTTATACCTATTCTTGCCCTGATTTCAACCACCAATCAGCTAACCTTGGGTTGGTTATCTCTAGCCATTCAAAGTCCACTTCTCCATTATCCGCAAACCCCAATGCCCTGGCTAAGTCTGCCCCGTTGCCTTGAATTATAGGGCGGAGCCCTTTACAGGAAATTAAGTGTTCAGCCGTTTCCTTCTCCTCTCCACACTCACCGCACAGCGTGTCTATCTCTTGGTGCTTGACTTGGTACGTCTTAGTCTGCAGTACTCCTGTCCTAGCATTGAACAACAATGAGCAGCCCCTAGAATTGTCCTAAATGTTTTATTTGACTATTTCCTGCTTGAATGTACATTTCCAGGGCTGATTTGGTCTCCATCCCTGTTTTCCACAGACCCCTCAGACCGCAGCGCCGCCGCGCGACGTTTCCGGAGCCTGTACTTAGCGACCCCTGGGCTTAGGAACCTAACTACAGCTAACTCGTGAAATCATGGAAGCCACGCAGATCGCTACATTGCAAGATAACTGTGTTAGTACTCCTTCAATTGCCTTATCCAAAAGAGAACTATATATCGTTCCCGAGTTCAGGGAAGCCGTGAACCTTCAATCGGTGGATTATCCCCCCCCCCCTCTTCCCTTTTTTTTTTCTTTTGCTCTTAGATTGGGCCCTGTTGACGAGGACATCCCAAGCGCGACACCGGAAGCTCCATACGAGGTCTGTTAGAAAAGTATCCGACCTCTGGCCGAAGAAAAAAAACTGGCATAACTGGAGCGTTGGAAACCTAATCCTTGGGACTCCACACACTTCTACCAGCGGTGCTGCTATTGTTGGAAGCATTCCGAGAAGTCCTCTTTCAAAATGAAGTTTAGCTCAGCTGTCGTTGCAGACATAATATTCTCTCTTGTCTGAAATCGCGCTTTTTATAATGTCCTCTTGATTTTGGGAAACAGTCAGAAGTCGCAGGGGGCCATATCGGGAGGGTACGGAGCCTGTTGAACTACAGGAGTCTGATTTTTCGCCAAAAAGAAAAATCTGAATCAAGTGCGAGGAATGTGCAGGAGCATTGTCGTTGATGGATGCGCCAATTTCCTGTTGATCACAACTTCGGTCTCCTGCTCCTCATATCATCACGTAGGCGACGGTGGACATCCATGTAATACTCTTTGGTGATTGTTTGACCCTGTGGTGCGCACTCGTGGTGTACCACACCGCGTAAGTCAAAGAAAGCAGTCAGCATCACTTTGACGCTACTGCGCACTTGGCGGGTCTTCTTTAGTCTTGGTGACGTGGAATAAGTAGATGGATGTATTGAAAGGAAAGGCAGAGAGATTGGCCGGAATGATTAAAATCTGGCCTGCTACTCTGCACTGTGGAAGGGGAAGTGTCACGGGATGATTCCACTGTCACGACTGGGATTTGGCTTCCGGGTCGTACCCGTACACCCAAGACTCGTGGTTATGGTGTTCATGAAGTCGGGGTCACTGTTTGTGGAATCCAGCATGCCCTGTGAGACAACACGAACCCTAGTAGCACACTTTGTTGCCTAAATGTGGCCGCAATGTTTGCTTTCAACATTGCCTTAACGTGGCTAGTGTCCTCTTTTTGCCACGTTGATGCAACATACATAAGACAACATTGAAGCAACATTGCACCAATGTTACAACAACCTTTAGTCAATGTTTAAGCCACTTCTGAAGACGATATTAATGCAACGTAGCTGCAACATTTTCTTAATATTGGTACAACTTTTTATTTGCACACATGCAACATTCCCATGACAACGTTAGCGCAATATTGCTGCAAAGCTATTGTAATGTTTCAGAAACTTTCAGGCAGCATTCCAAGCTACTGAAATATTCCGCCGCATTGATGGCCACTAGCTATCGATGCTTGCTGTTCAATAAATATATCTTGTGAAAGGCTAAACCATGTGCAATGGTATCGTCATACCACAATGGTTATGGTAGATTAAGGTCGCAAGAATGAGCAACTAAACATTACTCGTTGCCACACGGCAGTGCGGTGCAGAGGAGTACGAATACCTAAAAGGCTGCACTGGACAACACAGCTTTTCCCCACTTTTCAAGCCGCTTGCTCTGAATGAGACCTTAAATGTAATATTCATCAGCTCTCTACCAGTGCTCATTTAGATGCTATAAGCTGCTGTGACCTGAAAATGGCACTGAAAGTGATTATTCTGGCAATTAGAATGATTTGTATATATGCATGTGCATTACAAATAACCATCATTTGTTTTTTAGCGCTATTTTATTTGTCAAGAATTTATTCAATTAGCCTAACAGCAAGCTTGATTCCAGTATACTCATTAGCTTGACATACAGCAGCTAGTTTCACAAATGTAAGACATTTACTTCAAGACAATCGTTTTATGCAGAAACTTGCAACAATCGTACATAGCACACAGCCGATTTGGCTACTCAAGAACAGGAAGCACAAATGATGTCGACAGTTACTAAGCACAGCAGCATAGCTTTAAAATGTGCATGTCCCTCAACTTGAGTTTTACAAACATGACACTTTAGTAAATTATTAATTGCAGAAACTTGCAACAAAATATAAAACAGCAGTACTGCCTATTCAGAAAACGGAAGCAGATATATAACATACTGAACATTTACACAGGCACATTGGCATAGATTGAGAAATGTGCCACATGGGCCTACATTTCACAGACAAGATTTATTTTATTTAATTACTTTATGAAGTAACTTGCAACAAAGCTACAAAACAACACACCGGCTACTCAGGAACAAGAACCAGAGATAATGTTTTGAACAGTTACTGGGCACAATAGCATAGCATGAAAATGCACCCACCACCCCTCAACTTGCATTTACAAATATAAATCACTTCAGTAAACTATTTACGCAAACACTATAGCACCGTGTAGCACTATTTTGTGCAGAAATTTGACACAAATATACAAAGTAGGAGTAGAACCTAGTTCGGTATTCAGAAACAAGCAGACGTATTATGAACAGTAGAGTCATCTTCCTTCTTTGGACACGCGCTATTGCACTGGAAAACTACAAACAAGTATTGTCAGCATTTGACTGAACAATTTAGCATGTCTAAAAATGCTTGTGCCCTGGTAGCCTCCAGCTGGTCACGATGAGGGTCTCTTCCAAATCATGATGTCACAAGTGAAGCTGCATCCCTGGAAAAAAAAAGAAAAAAAAATCGAATTGTTCAGCTAAGCATCTTGGTGGGCACATCTCTAATTGCAAAATTTTTACGCTGCTCTATGAACACAGACATGGACAGCTGTCGCGACCATTATCTGCTGTCACGACCATTATCAGGACTGACATCTGCCGAACAGTTTTCTAGTTGGTCGTTAACAGCCTCTGCTATTCTTCGTCGTTGCCGGATCGACACTTCGCTTAGCGAACACTTCACTCTCTTCATGATCTGCTGTCACGACCATTATCAGGACTGACATCTGCCGAACAGTTTTCTAGCCGTCGTTAACAGCCTCTGCTATTCTTCGGCGTCGTTGCCGGATCGACACTTCGCTTAGCGAACACTTCACTCTCTTCATGATACATTGAATGTAGCACTTTACCAAACTATCACGAAGGGCATGGGTAACACATGCATATGTGCACTACTGGCTTTGTGCCAGCCAACACGTGTCACAGCTCAACAACGTAGGTTAGAAGTCACTCACCACTGATGTTATCCTCTGTGCAGGCCTCCGTCATTTCAGCTGAATTCTTATGAAGCCGCAATGCAACACAGCAGCAAGAACACGGAGACCACAAGAAAACTATGCTAGAATAAGGGAAACACACGTGAGCCATGGAAGAAGGAAAATGCTCCATGCACGGGAAGAATTTGCCGCGATCGGTGGATTCACACGACGGACCGAATAGCGAAGCGATCGGTCACGTGACCTCTGATCCGAGGTCCGTCCGTCCGCGGCGAGCATTCACACGGTGGGAGAGAATAGCAGACGACAGAGCGGACTTACTCTTTCTCCCAGGCACTGCGCGAGGGGAGAGCCTTGTTCTGGCGCGCTGTTATCGAGGGTAGCCTACCATGGACGATGTATGGACGGTGGGTGAATGCGCGGGTTGCGGCGGCCTACAGCTACTGCTGCTGCGCCGTTTTGCCAAAGTATTGTGGTGACTGTTTCGCTCGATGTGGTATACTACGCAGGCAGTTCTCTGCAGTGCAAACGATCGCGCTTACTCTATGAGAGCTGCATGAAAATACTGCTTTCAACCCTTGGAAGACGACCATTCGGACTGCCCCTATGCTCCCGGTACGTGCCAAATGCCAAAACGCTTGAGGAAAGCGATGAATACATTCAAGCGACTGCTCTGTGCAGTCACAAAACTCACGCATTCGGTATCGCGCAGTGCAAGAGCCTGTCACTGTAAATTCTGTGAAAACCATGTACTGCGAATGAAGGCAAAAACAGGCTAGTTCGACTCCAAAATAGAAACGACTGCCGTCAGTCGTCAGAAGCCGCTTCTCGCTTTTCTACAGCGTTTTAGTGCAATGTATGTTATGTTGTCTATGCTTGGGCACCGGGAGCATAGCTGAAAAGCGTTCCGCGAGAGAAATAAATAAATAAAAAAATGTGTTGTCCGTGAAGGATCCGAATTGTGAAAAGGACTCTCGACCTTGTCGCGAATTGCTGCTCGCGGACTGAAGCGAAGCAGCGGAAATCACTGACGTAGGGCCACGTCACAGCGAATCGTGAGAGCGATTCGCGATTTGGTCCGCCGTGTGAATCCACGCGGTTTGGCAGGAATAGCTCTCGGCGAGGCCGCGATTTCGACTTGATTTGGATTCGCGATGATCTTCAAGACCATTAGGCTGCGGGGCATTAGAGAAAACAGAACTAAATTTCTTCAGCAGTTATAACTTTAATCCGCATGTTTAATTGAAAGATAATGCAATCTCAGCAGTCTAAATATATTGCATATAAATATATATATTTCTATTTTAGTGTAACAAAGTTCAGTACACTTGTACTACCTTGTACTGTTCATCGCATGCACATTACATGCAAGGTTGCACTCAAACTAAAAAATAAATAAACATTGTCATGCGGGGATTTTCTGTTTGGGCTGCAGAAATAGAAATAGTCTGAAAGAACGACAGTTAGCCAATAAAGTAAATGTTATAGCAATGTCATCGTAAGTGGTTCAACATTTATACATCATTTGACAATATTGCTGCAATGTGGAAAGACAACTTTAGAGCAACATTGCCAGCATGTTACTTGTTAACATTGCAGCAACGTTATCGAATGTTGAAAGTTTTCGCATTATGTTGGATAAATGTAGTGCAATGTTATCGCAACATTGTACAACATTGACAATGTTGCTGCAATGTTACAGAAACATATTGTGCTACTAGGGAAGTTGCTTTTGCTCCACCGTGAGCAGCTTTGGCACGAATTTCGCCGCAACCATCTACATGGGCAAATATTGGGTGATAATGGAATGTGCAGAAAAAGTGCTGATGCCCATCTCTTCCGCAATTTCTCAGATAGTCACACGACGATCCCACATCACCACAGCGTTCACTTCTGCAATGACCTGGTCATTTCCGCATGTTGATGGCCGACCGGAACGTGGCTCGCTCTCCATCGATGTGCGGCCGTCTTTAAAACGGTTGTACAACTGCTTAATCTGCGTTCTGATCATAGCATCGTCACCGAAAGCGGTCTGAATCTTCCTAATAGTTTCCTCTTGGCTGTCGGTCAGTGTCTGGCGAAATTTGATGGAGTATGCGCTGCTCTAGTCACTCCGCCATTTGCAAAAAAAAAAAAAAAAACCGACGAGAGCACTGCGCACTACCTCACTCAAACGCTGCGTCCCAGCGACTGCCGCTATCATCAAGCGGGGAAAAATTCGCGCATGCGCACGAAGGCTCAAGGTCGGTGATGCAAGCACGCTTATTTCATATCCATCAGGTGTTTCGCAAAAAAAAAAAAAAAAATAAGGTCGGATACTTTTCTAACAGACTTCGTATGTAATCAGAGGAACATTGCCATCCAACCTTTTCTATTGAAACACCTCAGGAACGCAAGTCACCCCTGGCTTTGTGCTAATATGCTGCCTACAATCCTCACAATCTCCACAAATGGCTACCGTCACATCTCCCACTATCACAACCGCCGATTCCACAGGACCACAGATTACTGAAATGCCCGTACTGTCACCTTAATTTCAAACCCGAAATATTCCATCTAATGTGGCACTGTTTCTTCTTCGATCGTGGCATAGACGCCTTGGTTGTCGGATAGCGGAGCGCGGAGCGCGTGCACTCTGCGAGCAAAAGGTGCTGCGCAAGTTGTAAGTGTGGAACGATAGCAGAAGCAGGATGTCTCCCTCTGGATGTGATTGCCGCACAAGAAACTATGCGTTCCCATCTTCAAAATGTCCTCCCATGGAGAAGCAATTCTTGTATACCGTGTCAATCGAGCTCATCGTAACTCTGGCTAAGCTGTGCGGCTTCTGCCCGTGCCTGCTATTAAACAACAAAAAAAAAAAAATGTTCTGCCTCTGACATTTCCCCCCTGGACACTCTCGCCTCTAAACGTGAGGACGTTTAGTCCAGATGTAATTACAAAGAACCACATGTCACAGGCAGCGCTACTGCAAGCTAATCTCGCCTACTTAACCGAGGAATATGCAGCACACCCACATATATATTCACCGATGGTTCAACAACTCAAGAAACTTCTTCCTGCGGCCTTTATGTGCCCTCAACAAGTCATGTCATTTCTTTCCGGCTGCAGCGGAAGACATCATTTACAACAACCGAACTGCAAGATATTAAAGAAGCTATTTCTTATATCTTGCGCCGAAACCCTGGTCGATGGGTTATCTTTATACCGACTCTTTAGTATTTTTGCCAATCCCCTCCAGCCTGCTCAAGAAAACTAATCATCAATCGTTTCCCTTGATATAGGACATCTTCATCATTTGACTATTACCACAGGCCACTGCATAACATTTCAGTGGACACCAGCAGAGCGTGGCATTCTATAGCCAATGAAAAAGCAGATGGAGCGGTTCGTAAAGGACACCAACATCAGGGATATATTCGGACCTTCTTCACGAAACCTGATGCATCCCAAATGGCTAAAAGACTTGCACTGGCTAAAAGACTTGCTTTTGAAGAAAAATATCGGCTATGTAGCTTCTCAACACATCACTACCAATTCATTCACTCAATAGACCCACATCTAATATCAAGGTTCCCTCCCAATTTCCTCGCTATCTGGAGACTCTATACCAGCGACTTCGCTTGAACTGTGGATTTACTAATGACTTGTGATACCGTTTTATTCAGACAAGCAGTCCGCATTGTGACAACTGCGGCGCGATCGAAACTATAGAACATATCTTGCTGGAGTGTCCTGCGTATATACTGACGAGCGTGCTTACTGTGAACATTGCATGAAGTTCTCCCCAGAGCCTCTACCATTGGACAGTATTTTAAGTCTCTTAGCTTGCCCTAGGCAACAGAGACAAGCAATGAACTTTCTGTTTCAACAATTTGAAAGCATTGGACTTCTTGGCAAGCTATAGTTTCATGCATTTTTTACGCTATGAACGTTGTGCGCTTGCTGCTCACTGTCACGCATTTTTCACGCTGTTAATTTTGTAAGCCCATTTGTAGGACTATATGCACCTCATCACTTCATTGTTTAACATTACTCGACGATGAAAATAATTAGTAAGCATAATTATTGGTCGCATTCTATCTCCCTCTACTTTTATTTCTTTAATTTTCAGTCAGTTCAGTCGTTCAGTCGTGTCCGACTCTTCGTGACCCTATGGACCATGTCACGCCACGCTTTCCGGTCTCTCACTATCTTCCTAACATCATATAACTTCATCTGCAGTGCCTCGAGGATGCCATCTAACCATCGCGTTCGCTGCCTACCCCTTCTCCGGCGACCCTCAACCTTTCCCAACATCAAATCTTTCTCCAGCGAATGCTCTCTTCTCATCAGATGACCAAAGTAGCCGAGCTTTAACTTTAGAATTTGGCCTTCCAATGAGCAGTCAGGGTTTATGGTCGACAATATCGACTGATTTGATCTTCTGGCAGTCCAAGGAACTCTCAAGAGTCTTCGCCAGCACCACAATTCAAACGCGTCAATTCTTCAGCGGTCAGCCTTTTTCAGAGTTCAACTCTCGCATCCATACATCACAATTAGAAAGACCATAGCACGAGTTATACGGATCTTGGTTGGCAGACTAATGTCTCTGCTCTTTACTAGGCGGTCAAGGCTAACCATTTCTCTCTTTCCCAGAAGCAGGCGTCTCCTAATTTCATGGCTGCAGTCTCCTTCCGAGGTAATCTTGGAGCCCAAGAAGAGAAAATCTGTCACAGCTTCCACTTCTTGTCCCTTGATGCTCCAGGACTTGCTGGGCCAGACGCCATGATCTTTGTCTTTTTAATGTTCAGTTTAAGCCCAAACCTCTCACTCTCTTCTTGTACGCGCATCAGAAGTCTCTTGAGTTCCACTTCACTTTCTGCCATTAAAGTGGTATCATCCGCATATCTAAGGTTGTTGATACGTTTTCCAGCAATCTTCACTCCAGCTGAAGACTCGTCCAGACCGGCCTTCCTCATGATGCACTCTGCATATAGGTTAAATAGGCAGGGCGACAGTATGCAGCCTTGCCTCACTCCTTTCTCAATCGGAAACCAACCAGTAAGACCATGCCCAGTTCTAAATGTGGCCTCTTGCCCTTCATACAGGTTCCTGAGGAGACAGATGAGGTGAATTGGAACTCCCATCTCTTGGAGAGCTTGCCACAATCTGCTGTGATCTACGCACTCAAACGCTTTCGCATAATCAATAAAGCAGAAGTAGATGGGTTTCTGGAACTCTCTTGCTTTTTCCATGATCCAGCGAAGGTTTGCAATTTGGTCTCTAGTTCCTCTGCCCTTGCAAAACCCAGCTTGCACGTCCGGAAGCTCCCGATCCACATACTGCTGCAGCCTACCTTGGAGGATTTTCAACATCACCTTGCTAGCATGCGAAATAAGCGCGATCGTGCGGTAGTTGGAACAATCTTTGGCACTGCCTTTCTTTGGAATGGAAATGTAAACTAACCTCCTCCAATCCTGTGGCCACTGCAGGGTTGTCCAAATCTTCTGGCATAATGTATGCAGAATGTTAACAGCGTCATGGTTGAGGTTTTGAAGCAACTCAGCTGGAATGCCATCAATTCCGCTAGCTTTGTTCTTAGCAAGGCTGGCTAAGGCCCATTCAACTTCACTCTTCAGGATGCCCGGCTCGAGATCAGTAATCACAACCGTCTTATGTTGGGTTTGCACATTTGGGTCCTTCTTGTACAGTTCTTCTGTGTATTCCTGCCACCACTTCTTTATCTCTGAGGCTTCAGTGAGGTCCTTGCCTCGTTTGTCCTTTATCACGCCCAGCTTTGCACAGAAGCTTCCTTTGATACCTTTGATTGTCTTATACAGAGCTCTTGTGTTCCTTAATTGGCTGTTGTCCTCAACTGCTTGGCACTGTATGTTCAGAAAGGCATTCTTATATCTCCTTGCTATTTTCTGAAAATCCGCATTGAGAACCTTGTATCTTTTTCTTTCCCCCATAACTTTTGTCATCCTCCTTTCCTCAGCTATTTGCAGAGCCTCTTCAGATAACCAGTTTGCTTTCTTGCATTTCTTTTGCTTTGGAACTACCTTTGTAGCAACTTCCTGTATTATATCACGAACATCAGTCCACATCTCTTCGGGCTCTCTGTCTTCTAGATCTAATTCTTGAAATTGATTCCTCACTTCCACAGCATATTGTAATGGAATTTGATCCAGATCATATCTGAAAGGCCTTCTAGTTTTCTGCATTTTCCTCAATCGAAGCTTAATTTTGGCAACAAGAAGCTGATGATCGGTGCCACAATCGGCCCCAGGCCTTGTTTTTACTGCTTGTATAGCGCTTCTCCATCTCTGCCGGCAAAGAATATAATCGATCTGATTCTTGTACAGACCGTCCGGTGAAGTCCATGTGTACAGGCGCCTCTTGTGCTGTTGAAAATGAGTATTCGCTATGGTCAGGTTGTTTTCTTGACAAAACTCTACTAGCCTCTGCCCAGCTTCATTTGGCTCACCAAGACCGAACTTGCCTATAATTCCGGATATTTCTTCACTCCCGACCTTAGCATTCCAGTCTTCTATGAGAAAAACGACGTCCGATGATGGTGCGGTCTAAAAGGCATTGTAGGTCCGCATAAAATCTCTCAACGTCAGCTTCTTCAGCAGTAGTGGTCGGTGCATAGACTTGGATAATTGTTATGTTGAAAGGGTGACCTTGGATCCGAAGTGAAATCATTCGGTCGTTTTTGGGGTTGTACCCTAGCACTGCTTTGCCCATTATTCTGTTTACTATGAGAGCGACCCCATTTCTTCTCTTGGATTCATGCCCACAATAAAAGACATAATGGTGGCCGGAGTTAAATTCTCCCATTCCAGTCCACTTGAGCTCGCTGATTCCCAAGATATCAATGTTCAATCTGTCCATTTCTCGCTTGACGACATCCAGTTTACCTTGCGTCATAGATCTTACATTCCATGTTGCTATGTGATATAACTCCTTGCAACATCGGACTTTCCGGTCGCTTCCCGACACATCCACAACTGAGCGTCCTTTTGGCTTTAGCCCAGCCACTTCATTCGTCTTGGAGCTACTAGGAATCGCCCTTAGTTCATCCCCAGTAACATGTGGGACTCCTTCCAACCTGGGGGGCTCATCTTCCGGCGCCATATCATTAATGGTATTGTGACTGGCCATAGGGTTTTCTTGGCAGGAAATACTGGAGTGGGTTGCCATTACCTTCTCCAGTGAATCACATTTTGTCAGAACTCTCTGCCGTGACCTGTCTATCTTGGGTGGCCCTACACAGCAGAGCTCACGACTTCATCGAGTTTCGCAAGCCCCTCCGCTACGACAAGGCAGTGATCCATTCAACACCTATCTTATTCCGCCTTTCTCTCCCCAAGAGTAGCATGTCAGCATATCCTTAACGCCGTTTTAATTCTCTGCTTTTCATTAAAGAGTTTACTCTCTCTCTCTCTCTCTCTCTTGCATTTCATCCACCGGTCACAAAGACAATGACGGCAGCAGTGGATGCCATAAATAGAGGAGGCTATGGATCAACTCGGAAAAATACATTCCCAGATGAAGCTTCCGCTGTCGTGGCTGATTTTGGATGACAAGCACAGCCACGATGGCGGCTCGCTGCTTACCTCTGCTGTCATCCCTGCTGGACATCGACACAGCGTTCGGTCTCAGCGACGTGTAAGGAACCCCGTGAAGTAACTCTATAAAGAGTCAATATAGGCGGACTGCACGATCGAGTGACCGGCTATTATATGGTTCAACCGGTCCACAACTAGCCAGCTTCGCGACCACGGTACGAGATGTACGCGGGGGATGAGAAGCGCAACAGAGCCATGACCATCCACGACTGGATGGGCTGCTTCAAGGGCATCCGTAACGTGGCTGACCGCATGGCACGCATGTGCCAGTGCTTTTACTTGACTGAGCAGGCCGTGGTGCGGATACTGCCCAATGAGGTCCCTGATGTCCCGGACATCGTCGGTGGCGCCTACCGCGTCATCCGTACGTCTTCTTGGATATTGTCCGCATTATGTCCGTGCCACTTGCTGAAGAGGTCTACGAGGCGATGCATGAGCCTAAAGGACCGCCCGTCAGCCATCCAGACCCGGTATGCGGCCGCCAAGGGCCTGTCAAGGCAAAGTCTGTGTCAGCTGTGCCTACGACCGAGCGTGCGCAAGTTCCCTTGCACCAGCTCAGAGTACAAGTATGGTTTCCAGTTACCATAGCTATTACTATGCCGACATATTCGTGCGGAAAAATCCCTAGTGGTCGACAGGATTTTGACGTTGCAACTATGACCTCGTGCGAGAATTTCAAGCCTACCCTTTCAAAATAAAGCGCTTGGCGAAGCGCAAAGGCGTCCGTGTGCTGAGCGATGTCAGTGCTCGTTAAAGATTCCCAGGTGGTCGAAATTATTCCGGAGCCCTCCACTGCGACAATTAATTTTCTCTTCTTTAAATCCCACCTTCTTCCATTCCCTTACAGTGCGGTTCAGGTGTTCACCGAGAAGCGATAGATACGGCGCCTTTCATTTCCCATAAACCAATTAGCCTCGCCGGGGTGGTGCAGTGCTAAGACGCCCGAATATTGCGCCGGAGTACCCGGATTCGATCCTGACCGCGGCGGTTGCGTTTCGATATGGAGGCGAAACGAAGAGGCGTCCGTGTGCTGTGCGATGTCAGCGCACGTTAAAGATCCCCAGGTGGTCGAAATTACCCCGTAGCCCTCCACTACGGCTCCACTTTCTCTGTACTTTCACTCCCATCTTCCCTTCCCTTATGGCGCGGTTCAGGTGTCCACAGAAGCAAGTGTGACAGATACTGCGCCTTTCCCTTCCTTTGAATCAATTATTATTAAGGCGAAAGCCTTTAATGGCTCATGCTGTCGTGGACAAAGTGTGTCCCGCTTTCGCGGCGTTCTGACTGGCCGAGGCGGGATGCGGGATCCCTGCATTACAGTGGCCATCTGCAATGCCACACTTGAACGCGCGCCAAGGAACGCCACGCGACAGGAGCGATGGTGTACTGTCCAAACTCACACTTGCCGGAGAAAGTGTGATAGATTCTGCGCCTTGCCTTTCCTGTAAACAAATTACATTATATGTAGCTTTGCAACGAACGCCGATAAAAAGTCTCATCTTTTCTAGCGTTCCTGCCATCTGCATTCCCAAACTTGAACGCGATAGGAGCGATTGCGTACCATCCAAACCATGATCCAAACGCACACTTGTCGGAGAAAGTGACAGATACTGCGCCTTTCCTTTCCTGTAAACCAATTATAATTATATGTAGCACTCCAACGAATGCCGACAAGAGGCTAGCGATGGGAGGCAAATTATAGGATAGGGAGGGTAGGCTTTCGCCATTCTTCTCTTAAGAGACATCTCAGAGACCCTCTATTTTTTATTATTATATAGATAGAAATCACGATGGAAGTGAAACGCAAGGCGTCATAGTTAAACTCCATAAAAATAACCGAAACCAAAAGGTAAAGCCTAAACCTAAGCCCGTGTGGCGCCATCTGGCAGACATTGGTGGCACAAGCTAGCTTTTACACATTCCTCATCTTGTCATGGTAAATTAGACTTTCTGAAGGCTCAAACAAACTCTTAAATTGTTTATATGTATATACAAGAAAGTGTTTGTGTCATGAGACCATAAACGTTCTTTTATCTACCCTGGTTCTTCTATTGCCCTGAAGCTTCTTATGCAATACATCTACAGTAAACGTCCACTTGCCACTATGCTCGCTATGCGTATCTCTCCTCTTGCCTGCAGCTCAGCACACAAACAATGCTTTGCCGTGAAGTTCGCGCTATGTTATTTGCCTGCTGATTTTTGCCTGTATTTCAAGCCCTCGCACTCCTATGTTGTTATTTCTTGAGCTGACGTGAAACATTATTGTATAGCTTATACTTTCGGCTTTGCCATTCTTCAGGACTTCGATGTGAGTAGCGCATGCCACCTTCGTATTATCGTAACCTTCTGCGACATTGGTGCTCAACTGGTTTAGTAGTTTTGAAATATCACGTCAAGTAATGCTTCTCATTCATGTGGTCTTGGTTATGAGCTTTTAAAAAAGAGTTGATTTTGTTTCAGCGTGCACTTCTAAGGTAACTGCAATCCTTGATATGACGCGGGACGCATTCGGAAAGGCGTGCACCTGGTTTTCCACATCATTGCTAGGATGTGTGGATTAGGTACGTTGCAATAACGGATTGTTCGCAAACATCCACTCAAAGGTTCCATGCTGGTTCATAAAGAGTCACAATTGCCTCAAACCTTTCTATTCGAGATGAGTACCTCTTCTGCGGGGCATAAACCCTTACTTGACCGAAGTGTACCTTCGATAGTATGTAGTGCGTGAAACTGATTAGCTTTTGAAAGCACATTACTTCTCGAATAACAGTGGTTCAGGACGTAAGGAGATAATTCAGACTTTTGCCACTTTTGCTCCTACCGTGTTATAAATTCCAGCAAATTCAAGATCTGCAAAGCTTTCTGAAGGCAGCTACACTTCACACAGGAAGAGGCCTATGGCAGATATATTTATGATAAGCCTGACTGTGCTGTTCTGGTGATGAGCACAAGTTTGCGGGCCTGGCCCCAGCCATGGAATCTTCATTTGAATGGAGATACAATTCAGAACTAGTCATTGCTCAGGTTTAGTTTGCACATTAAAAGCCTCCAAGCAGTTAAGATTGCAAGAGCTGTCTATTATAAGTGCTAGATGCAACACGAAAACAAGACAGAACAAGGGGAAAGCACACAAAGGCACAAGCACTGTTTCTAGTAGTTATGAACAACCAACTCACCCAGCATGTTTCAATTCTCTATTATAGTATGCATCATAGCCAAAGTGTCATCTTGGCACATAAAAGCTGTTTACTGCGTAATGTTAAATATGCAGTGGAGTTCAAAAACATCAGTTTTTTTTCTATTCATTCTTCTTGCCTTACGCTGTGGTCCTGTTGTGTCATTGTACAAACTGATATAGTTGGCATTAAACTATCACAATCAGTGCCTGTATTTTTCACTGCTTTCGCTTGAACTTGTTTCTTGTGCTCAGCACATCAAATCTTCCAGTTTTCATCCTTAATGCAGATCGGCTGTGCTGGCACATTTAACTGCTTCTTGGGCCAGTTGATGGTGAGCTTGCCAATTTGCAAGCACCATGTGACTTGGGTACCTGTACTTTGTTCAGAGTTTTTCACCGTCCCCTGAAATCCTTGAACACCAGTGATTTCAAAAGAGCATTTGCAGTGTATAATTTGATGCAGTCCTTAATTTCTTGGAAAACTTTTGATCAATCCAGGACCCGTATTCCGAGTTTGCGTCATTATCAAAGTGTTGCTATCTCACGTGACCTTCAGTCATCTGATTGGTCAAAACACCGAAACCAGGTGTTGCTTCTATGGAACCAGAAGAGGTGTCAACATCATGTTTCGGCATTACCACCAATCAGCTGACTCGAAGTCGGGGAGATAGCGACACATTCGATAACGATGCAAACTCGGAATACGGGCCCAGTTTATGTCAGAAAAGCCTCCTCAGGTGGAACATGTACACCCTTCAATGTTTTCAACAATATCATGCGAGCGTCAGCCTTTTGCTTGATCAGCACTATAAACCAGCAAACTCTGCAAGTGTTGCTGAACGCAAATGAAGCTCAGTCCAAGGCGGCTGTAGTTTATGAGCCTGTTCCTAAAGCTGTTCACAGCCCACCATTTTTTTTTCCTTGTCTCATTTCTTGGCATATGTGCCAGCAATACTCAGAATAAGCCATGTAGCGCCAGTTGCTAGCTGCATGCTCAACATTTCATGACCTAATGTCGCGGTAAGTGCATTGCTTGTTCTTATTTTATGGCCAGAAGTTCACTTAGGGATTAATGGCCTGCATTGGTGATATATGCTTGTTTTTTCATTGAGATATTCCACAACAAAATGTTTGCAGCAAGCGTTGTATTTATCCTGAGGAAATGCAGTGGCATTTTTCTTTACCTTGCCAGTCTATTTCAATCTTATTCAGTTTCAGATCTATTTCTTTAGCAATTTTGGTTCTGTTCTTATTGTTCAGACCCCTTTTACACCCAGATGCCAGATAGTTTTTGCCTTCATGGGACTCCTAATATTTTTGCATCAGGAAACTTGAAGAAAATCAGTTATCGATTGCCCACTTGCAAGGGCAAAAGTATTTTGCTGTTGATTATATCTGTTCTTGCATGCGCATGATTGTGCTGGTACCATTTTGAAACAACAAAAAGGAAATGAAGTTTGTTGGGAGACAGTCATAGGATGCTGAACCTACTGCAGTCTGCCTGTTTCATTTGCTGTCTTTGGGCGCTTGGGAATGGGTATGACAAGAAGCTCGGTAAGTGAAGGAAAAAAATCAAGGACCGCTGCTTTAGGAACAGCCTAGCAGGCAATGGTCTCCCTACTTTGTTATTCACCTCTTACTAAGATTAGGATTGCCGGTTCGCTTCATCATTCGCTGACCATGCGAAAGGTCGATGCTTGCGTGATATTGTTAAAAAATTGGAGATGTATGCATATATAGAAGGCAGGGTAAGGGTGGACACTTCCCAAAGCTTCAATGAAACTTTCTTTATCTGTCGCTAATGTGTCATAAATGTTTCAAGATGCATTTTCTTTTGCTTTTCCCCATTATTTTTTTTTTCCTGTATACATTTTCTTGTTCTTGTACTAGCAAACTATTGTGAAGAAATCAATTTCAAAAGGGAATCCATTAAGGTCGCATCATTTCATTGAGAATCTTTTGGGTGACGGGGCTGTTTGCTTTCCTGGTCCTCTCCCTATATTCCACTGTTTCCTCTGAGCAGCATTCTCCTTTTTTCAACACCAGACATGCTGGCCCCAAAATTGAGTGCAGTCAACATCCCGGCACCATTTTGCTTTTGCATATTGTGTTGTGTGCTGCAGATGAGAACTACACGCCTGGAATAAAATGCAAACTTCAGCCTGCCTGGCTTGAACATGTGGGTTATGATGGGTGGGTTAAAGAGGATTTGAGCGGTCTGCATAGAACAAAAAGCATGTTGTTCCAAAGGAGGATCGTAAGTTTATGCGGTGACAGTGGAAGAATTGACAGTGAGAAGTCGCATGAAAAGCTCGAAGCATTTTTCGAGGTCAGCGGCATTCATGTAGCTTTGTTATAAGTAAATTCTTGTGTGCTCAGCAAAGGAAGGCATTTGAGCTGGAGCTTGAGATGGTGTCTGGAAAAGAGGCAAAACTGAAAAAGATGCTCAAATTTCTATGGTAGTTAGAATATAGTCTTCGAGGATGCTGAGATTAAGAATGGCTTAATGCTCCCTGTCACGACTGGGAGTTTTCACCAGAAGGCCAGTGAAAATGAAGCAAAGTTGATGGCCATGGAGAGAGAAATCGGAGCTAAGCAAGAGTCTGAGGATTCTTCATTTGTGTGGTACCACAAAAGATTTCTTGCCCTTCTGGGTATTTGCCTCTTATATCCTTGAAAAACTGGAATTGTTGAATTTGAGGGTAAATATTTTTTGCAAACCCTCATTGTTGTGTGTAATGCTATATAGAGGGCAGCAGTAGCAACAGTGATTTCAGACACTTGGTTGAAAAGATTCATCTCACTCTTGGCTTAATTTCATTTAAGATGAAGCAGCTGTGTTCAACCAGCAAGACTGAAAGTAACTTGCAGCTAGTTGGAATAATATGTTACAGTTAAAGGCTCAAATAAACCCCACGCATGTTAAATTGCAGTATAAATGGTTATAAATCATTGTGGTATGATTATCACTTATGCTGAGTTACTATGCTTTGTGCTACTGCAGACTCCACCCACTATGCTTTGTGCTACCCATCAAGCTCCACTCCTACTCCTTGTCACATGGTCGCTTCATGATGTGTATTCAAACCTACTGTACAGGAGACATGGGAAGAATTTCTGCAGAATCACTGATGTCTGGGCCACTTGGTGTTGATTCATATTGGAAAAATTCGAAGCGCAAAAAAGCCGAGGGAATAGAGCAGGCATGGCAAGACCTGTAGTGCCCTTGTTTTGTTCCTCATTCATCATTTTTTGTGCCGAGAATTTTTCTAACACAAGAATTTCTGAAAGGTGTTACTAATGATAATATGGTTGGGTTTGTGTGGTTTAACGTCCCAAAGCGTACTCAGGCTATGAGAGATGTCATAGTGGAGGGCTCCAGAAATTTCGACCACCTGTGGTTCTTTAATATGCACTGACAGCGCACAGCGCATGGGCACATTGCTTTTCACCTCCATCGAAAAGTGGCCGCCGTGGCCGGGTTTTAATCCTGCATCCTTGGGCACAGAAGTCAAGCGCCCTAACCACTGCACTACTGTGGCAAGTTGATGATGTGTATGTAGTTAAGCTAGTATAGCTAGCTACTTAGAAACGCTTTTGGAGTTGAAAGTAAGATTAGTTTCTTTGGTCACAATTATGCTGACAACATTGTAGTAACCCCCCCCCCCCTTGGAAGGGTACATACCATGGCATGCTGCACATCACTGTGCTAATGGAGTGTTTTCTGCCATGCAGATGACGCTCACATCTAAGGTTCATGTCCTCGTGACTGGCTGCAAAGCAAAAAGGTTGAGAAACCTTTCAAGCCTCGCACACCGCTCTGTAAATGGGCAGGTGCCATCAAGCGACAAGGACGGAGCCCTGCTGAAGTTAACAGGGTTTCGTCCTGCAATATTGTGGCTTCGGCCTGCATCAACAACCACCAACAAGAACACCAGCGCACTTTCTGAAGCCAAGGATACGGAGGGTGGACAGCTTACTTTAGGCCAGAAGGGTAATAATGCAGACCTGTGAAGCTGCTGCTCTTTTTTTTTTTTTTTCCTGCTTTTCATCCATACTTCATTTTTAAGTACCTAATGTTGGTTTGCTAAGTTATACAAGTTTGTTCAATGCTTGCTTCATTAAAATTGATGCCCAACTATGATAGTTAGAGGCTCACAGTTTAGTTTCCCTTGTAGTCTTCTTTTGATAGTTAATGTTATAAATTCTACCTTAACTGTATCTACCAACCTGCCAAATTGAGTGAGGTGAGAGGAGTTGTAAAGAATTGGAAAACTGCGTTGCAAATGGGCGGTTTAAGCCAATTACTCAAAACATTATTTAAATGAGTCAACCTTCTATGAACGAGCTCACCTTAATAAGAATGCGACTTGTGAAGCTAGCTTTCTATTTGAATGCTATGCTATCCATGTGTGGAGCAAGTGTAACATCTAAATATTAGAACAAGGTTCATAAAGATGGCTCATTACTGTGAAAGTCAATGAAATAGTGATGTGGACTTTGTGTGCACTCTGCTATGCTACTACATTTTGTGTATGCAGTACTGAGTATTATGTAAATCTCGCATAATGCTTGTGTAAGTATTGTTGATTACGTCGTGATTATAAAGTCTTCTTTTTTTTTTTTTTTTTTTTTTTTTTTTACAGTGAAGCAGAGTACAAAGGATGCAAGTTACTTAGGTGTGATATTTGCGGGGCTTGGAGTTACAGGTAAGCCCAATCTTAATAAGGTGCATATTTTGGCAGTACACAGATATGAAGTAGAAGTTAATCCTTATCTGCTCTTTATTTTTTTTATACTGGCAGAGATATCTGTGCTTCCTTTTTATTCATGTTTGTCAAGCTGTTATCTGAGAAGTGAATAATCGCACAGACAGTAGGCACTAACAGCTTTTTCAGGTGTAAATGCAGTTGTGTAAAGTGTGGAGATGATAATATCTTACATTGGCTCACCAATGGACAAAGCAGTGGTTGCTTTATTCTTTTTTTGGGAAGCTACTTGTGCTTCTTAAATCAGTCGAAGTAATCGTATATTAAAATATAATGAGCTTTACTGAAAAGCAAGTAGCTGGCAGGTCTATTTTAATTGTGTTTCTAGTGCAACATTACATCTTGTTGCTGCAGGGTATCCGGCTAAGAAAGTACTCCCTGAGAGTCATGCTTCTCAGTGTACAAGTTCCTCCAGCAGTCTCTTGCTACATCTCCCTTGCCTCAGCAGAGTGCTAAGTATGCTGTAGGCAGCTGACAGTGTATGCCTGATTTTTTCCTATCATAGAACACTGCTGCGTTTTCTGCTGCTTTAGAAAATAAATGTTGGAAAGGGGCACATCATCTTATTACTGCCTGTGCAGGACGAGACACAAGGGACAGTTTGCTAATGAAACAGCTTTGTTTAAAATGCTGGGTTGACCACATTTATTTCTCTTTTGCAATAAAATGTGCCTTTGCATTATAATGTGCACATGCGTATTTTGGTCATCAGCAAAGGTTTTACGTTATTTCAAGGCTTTGTTTATTTTCAGTCATTTTTATTGGTAATCACATCAACTTTCTTTGGGTTCTTTCAATATGGGAAGTAAAAGTATTTTATAATGGCAAAAGCTAGAAAAAAGCTGGATTTTGACCAAACTATATTTTCGCGAAAGAGCAACATGTGAGATTACAAAATGCATTGTGAAAATATCAATTAGCTAAACCTTTGGTAAGTGATAGCTTGGATCATTATTTGAGATGAAAAAAATCAGTAGTCTAAATTGAAAATAAAAAGTCAAATGCAAAATAAAAAAAAAATATGCTGAGAAAATGTTGATGTGGTGCATGCTAACCGTGTGGTCACACACACAAGGTTGACCGTCGGAATTGCCCTAATTGAGGCCACAAAATGGGAGATTTTGAATTTTATTTGCACTAGTACAACATGCCACCTGACAGTGAAATTTTGCACAAATGATCAGATGCCTACAAAGAATATACCATAAAGGTTTCAGTAAAATTTGTGGAGGTAAAAACGAATTGTGGTTGTGTTGAAGGTGTAACAATATTTCTGCATTTTGTCGGGATGGTTACTCACTTCTACAAGAATTTTTTATGCCAATTTTATTCCTGGCATCATACTTTGGAACTAGTATTGAATTTTAGAACACCCAGTACAACAGTTTGCAGCATGCTATGCAGCTTTTGCGAGGTTTCTGCAGATTTTGTTTTAGGGCATAAAAATGAAAGTGTGATATATAAAAAGTTCTAGAGGGCACTTTAGACCACTAAAGTGCGATGAGGCGAAAGCCATTATAGCGCGGTGGATCATAGCCCTCCACTACGGCACCTTTATCTCCCTCTCTTCTTTCACTCCCACCTTCCTCCCTTCCTTTGCGGCATAGTACATGTGTTCACAGAGAATTGTGACAGATACTGCACCTTTTCTATCCTGTAAATCAATTTCAAATGCCACTGATTCCTGCTGCACTAACGCCTCCTAGACATCTGGGCCTGCTTCTGTTTGCTGTGTGGTGCGGCGTTCGAGGAAGCGGCAAATGAAAGGCGCCGCATGGACGCCTGGATCGGATGCCCGGTGGGGTCAGCTTCGTATATGCATGAATCGCCTGGTGACGTCATGACCAGTCATGACGGTACATCGCGCGCTCCCTTTTTGAGCACAACCAGCATTTCATTGAACGCGTCAGAGTTCACCAGCATTCTATAATTTGTTTACAGGAAAGGAAAGGCGCAATATCTGTCACTTGTAGAATCCCGCTATCATCCTCATGGTAGACAAGGGGAATTATGAAGAGCGTTTCACGATCCGGGACGTGACGCAGTTGGTAAAGCGCTGGGATAGGGATCCAAGGGATGGAGGTTCGATTCCCGATGGAGACGAGGTTTATTAATTTACAGTCAAAACTCGATTTAACGAAACCCGATTTAACGAAAATCTCGATTTAACGAAGGTATCCTAATTCCCCCTCAGACACCCATAGGGTTCAATGCTTTGACTAACCCGAAATAACGAAACCGATTCCGTGATTTGTCCCGATTTAACGAACCTTTTTTCGAGAAATAAAGGTGAAAAAGTGTTAATTTTTGGTCTATTTTGTAGACAGCACCCCAAAATTAGAATTTTAGTAAGAATTGTTGTTGTTTCTTTTCATACGCGCTAGCGGCGCCGGTCGTGGTGTTGGCGCTACCCACTCGAAAGTAGCGCGGGGGGTCATGACGATGACCATACGGACCCCCAAAGATTGCGCTAGTTGTATGATTACCAACTTTGGCGCCAATTTGTCATTAGCTGTGTGGCTTGCCGTCCCGTCGGCGGTATTTAGGGAAGATTGTTGCGCCGCTAGCCGAACCGTCCTTTGGGTCGGTGCTACCGGCGTGAATTCGTCACGCGCGAGTGCGACGAAAAGTGAAAATGGTACGTGCTAACCGTTACGATCGCGATAAGCTGGTACGGTTTATGCGGATGCAAAATGCATTATGTTCAATGGGTGCTCAGTCGGGGACTTGACTTTACTACTTTTAAAACGAAAGTACTGTTTAAGCGGGTACGTTTTAACGAGGTTTTACTGTAATCGAATGTACTGAATTATGTGCCCAAGAAATGCCTCATTCAATTTAACGAAGTTCTCGATTTAACGAAATAATTCACGGCTCCCCTCAACTTCGTTAAATCGAGTTTTAACTGTATTTTTAATCCTCGCTCTAGAAAGCATGACACCTCTGCTGACAACCTTCTGTTGACAACAATGAGGCATTAAAGGCTTTTGCCTTAAAATGCGCATGCATCGCAGCTGCAGTGCTATCTAACCTTGCAGGACATGTATATGTGTTGTCATCAGCATGACTTGGCAACAGGCTTGCTGCTGGTCACAACATTGGTGCTAGCTGCAGTTCCCATGTGATGGTGCAAGCAAAGACAGTGCACTGCCACTTGTGACAAGGAAATGTGTTCACATGCCATGGAGAGCAGTCATTTATTTTCTTGCTGCTGTCAAAACAAAAGATACAACAACATGGTGTGCAGGGATAATGTGAGCGAGATGTCTTCGAATTCAATATAACACATGCCTCGCCTCAATATAAGTGCGAGTTACTGAACGCTTCCTGTGCCCTTGAAATCGGCACGCTTATATTTTGCATTGCAGTATCACTGTCTGCGAGCTCTTCAAGGCTCGTAAATCCTGTCACAATCTTTCGTCTGCAAAACAGTGTGCAGATATCTAGCCTTGCATTTTTTTTTAATAAAACAAGCTAAGGGATGTATGTGTGGTAACTGTCGGTGTAATAAGTTGCTTCAGGATGAGAAGGAGCAGAGAAAGTAAAGGAAGCAAAAGGACGCTTAGATTTCCTATTCATATAGGTACTACTTATCTATGATAAAAACCCAGCAACATTCAAATCAGTTGCTTAGCTTAGATCCGTATGACAGCACAATCAACTGCATCGAACCATGGCTTAACCAACTGTATGTATATGTTGTTTTTTTCTGTCACAATGTTTTCTCTACATACATTTTTTTTTATACATTTATTCATTTCGCATTTGTATGCTGTATGGCGGTGACACACTGCAGCAATCATTGCCACACCATTGCCCTGCTACATGTTACCTGAAGCTGCATCATTACCAAGAACCTGCAGGTAGCGACAGTGTTGCATTTGGTGGCAATATCCCTGCTCTGCCATCAATCACTTATTGCAACAATGCCAGCATAGTCCTACATGTCTCACTGGAGTGCTCAGCAGTTTCAGTAAGAAAATATGCTTCCTTGCTATGTTTTCATACTTGCTCACTTTCTTTTTTGGCTAAAAAAATTCAAAGGGTAGCATGGTACAGACAGCTGTATCGGTAGTTTTTGAAGATTAGCTATAATTTTCAAACTGCAGTGCTGAGCATAAGATTAGTAATGAGTGCAGCAGAAATTTTTGTTAGCAGAGGTGGGCGTGTAGCCAAAGTTGGGGGATAGGAAAGAAGAGGATCCACTAGTTAAGTAATTTGTTTAGTTCCAAGCCATAGGGGCTCAAGTCAAAAGAGAGGATGGGAGTAACCCACTAAGTGGTGCAAGAGGCCATTTGGTCTACCTTAGGATGCAATGTCTTCCCTAATGCTGTGAAGGCTTCTAGAAAGAAAGCAGTTGAATAAAGGCATTGGCATGTTTGGGTGTGGCATGTTTGGTGGTAACAGCCATTTGTGAAGACTGGCACCATTATCACAAGGCATGTTAAAGAAATTGCAGAGCAAGCTTGGAGAGGTCAGCAAGAAAACTCTTAGAGATTATCATGAGATCAGCAATGTTGAAGTGATTTAATCAAAAATATAAGTTGGCAATGTTATTTTGATCACATGGAGCTTCACGAGCCACATATGGCAGGCCCTCGTCAACAGTAAAGGTTACAGAAAGACAGTTTGACCACCTACTTACATGCATTAAAAAAGCACTGCTTACACGCATAAAGTGGCTGTAAACAAAAGCATTGTATTCTTGGTAATTTAAAGGTAATTTGATTTTAATAAACTTATAACATTGCTTCAATACAGTAATGTGCTACTTCATTAGTGGTAGTATATAGTACATTAAAATCTCGTTAATTCACAACTCGTTAATTCAAAATTTTGGATAATTCGAATTAGTCGTCGTGGTCCGGTCCGCACTGTATAGAAGTCAATGTGTATAACAGCTTATTAATTCGTTCAAAAATTGGCGCCACCACCAATAATTCGAACTGCGCCCCGCCAAGCGTCGTTGTTGAAAACCACCGTTCGAAGCTTTCACGGCTGAATGACAGGTGGCAGAACCGTTGACACATTGGCGTAGTTGGGAGCACGACCTACTGTATATTGGGTAGGTTGTGGTTGGGAGACTGGGTAGGCTAGGCCTTTTTCCTTTGTGCAGCGAGCGACTCTGAGAGACGATTGGTGTTGTGAGCGCTAGTTTTGCACGCCGCTTGCCTTGAGCTTGTGTCCGTGAGATGTGTTCGCGGGGAAAATACTGTGACAAAACGGGGCAGAGTAAGTGGATATTTTGCGTGAAGGGAAGATCAGCAAAGTGGAAATTGCGAAAAAGCATGGTATTCCACCAAGCACATTGTCGACGTACGTACGCAATAGAAAGGCCATTGAGGATGCATGCGAATCAGATTTATCCAACAACAGAAAAAGGCTACGATCAGCAAAGTACCCCGAGATTGAGATGCAGTCATCACATGGTTGAAGGAAATGAGAAGCAATAATATACCCCTGAGTGGCCCAATCATCATGGCGAATTTCGCCCTGCGCATGAATGTGCAAGATTTTGTTGCCTCCGAAGGATGGTTCCACCGCTTTAGAGACAGACATAATCTTGTCTTCAAGGTGCTGTCCGGTGAAGCAAAAGAAGTGGACGCGGAGACTTGTGCAACGTGGCGAAGCGGTGCCCTGCAGCAGTATTTGGACAGTTTCTCAGCAGAGGACATATTTAATGCCGATGAAACAACTTTGTTCTACAAGCTTCAACCGAACATAACTATAACATTCAAAGAGGATAGCTGTGCTGGTGGCAAGCGCAGCAAAGAGCGGATTACCGTTTTGGTCGCCGTGAATATGACCGGGACGGAGAAGGTTCCACTTTTTGTGATTGGGAAGTCACATAAGCCCTGGTGTTTCAAAAACATCCGAACACTGCCAACCGAATACGGCGCCAACAGCAAGGCATGGATGACAGGCGGGTTGTTCAAAAAGTGGGTGCTGAAGTTCGACCGGAAGGTGGAGCTAAACAACCGACAAGTTTTGCTCATCGTCGATAATTGCTCGGCGCACAAGGTTGACGCCGAGCTGAAAGCTACCAGATTGGGGTTTCTGCCCGCCAACACGACTGCAACCCTGCAGCCGATGGATCAGGGCGTCATTAGAAACATGAAGTGTTTTTGCAGGCGCCATATGCTCAAGTGCATGATTTTGTGCACAGGCAACCAAAAAAGTCACAGCATCACATTGCTGTCAGCAATGCACATGTTGGTGCATGCATGGGAGCAGGTAACGCCATCTACGATTGCGAACTGCTTCCACCACTGCGGCTTTGTTGCTGGAATGGAGGAAAGTGGCGACGACGAGTGTCAGGAACGCCTGCCTGCGGCGATGCGTGCTGCGCTTCAGGACATAAGTTTTGATGACTACTTTGCAGTGGACTGTGATGCAGCAGTGTGCGATGCCCTATCTGCAGTTGTTAGTGAGCGGTCTGTTCCAGAAGATGCGGAAGACGAGGACGACGAAGAGGAAGAGGCGCTCATGCGGCCGTCCGTGGCAGAAGCACTGGAAGCGCTGAATGTCGCGTGCCTTTTCTTCAGCTGTGAAGAGGGGGAAAAAGACTCCCTGCGTCGCATTCGCTTCTTGGAAGATAGAGTGGCGACTGTTACCCTCAGAGAAAAGGGGCAGAAGGTGATAACCGATATTTTTGGCAAATAAATGTTTTTCGTGCCCTCCGCGTTTCAAGCGCGTTCATTTTTGCTCACTTTCATTAATTCGAATTTTGCTTTATTCGAACTGGCTTAGCGGTCCCATGGAATTAGAATTGACGAGCTTTTACTGTATATGGTAATAAACAGTGAGCATCACTTGTCAACAATATTTATGGCAGTGCTTATCGTAATTTGTACAGTGATTCAAAGTATTCAGAAATATTTGCTGTTGGCAAGTAAGTCTAATACCTAATGACAGACTCCACCTCTAAGTTTATACTTGTGTAGAGTAAACAAATTTTGTTCTTTCAACTCATTGTGGAATGATTACTGCTTGTTCTATGTTTTCATTTTGAAGCAGGTTTGTGCTAATTTATGGGCCACATTTGTTGCTGTAATGGGCTGTTTGTGGTCATGTTTGTTTATGCAGGCCTCATGTTCTACACGATTTTCCATGAGCTCTTCTCAGGGCATAGTCCCAACTCTGTGTATTCACGAGCTCTGGAGCGCTGTCGAGCTGACCCTAGAGTGAAAGCAGCCCTTGGTGAACCATTGCAGGGCCATGGTGAAACAACAAGTCGTGGACGCCGCAGGCATGTTATATTTTTGTTGCAGAATACCTTTTCATTGCTCAGAGAAACTGTGGTCTCTATGAATCTACAAGCCTGCCAGGACCACTGAGCAGCACAAATGTGGTACATTTCTATCTAGCTGCGTAGCTACTCTCAGTACTTTCAGTACTTTTCTTACAGTTTACAGTGGTCTAAAGGATTCTTATGTCTTACCACAATAAAAAGTCATAAAACCGGTCTTTTTATCGCTGTATAGTGTAACAGTATTGTGGAGTTCTCTTGGCCTTTTATTAAACTCATTGTTTAAGTGGGAATTCATGAGCTTGAAAGTTAAAGATTAAACACCTTTATGATATGTATTATTGTAATATTAGCTGGTAATGATGCATTGCCAGCTTTTTAATAAATTTGGAGTTATTTGCAAGAGTGTTTGAAAGCTTTCGAAAAATAATCTCAGTTGGCGTCAAAAACAAGCCTTCATGTCCTGGAAGCTGTCCATGTCTGCAAACTTTGTTCCACTTTCTCCTCACATTGTATTGAGCATTGCAAATTTCTGAAAGCTTCTTGCCACTGGTGGCCAGTTTCATCTGGGGAAATAGTCTAGTAGATCTGCTGGATCAGGCGTCCTAAAGTTTGTGGCAAGACCCTTAATCATGTGCGTAAAAAATTTCTTGGTGACAGGCAGAATTGGTTTGGGGACCGACACTCCAAGGCAGTGTTCATAACATTCTTCAATACAATAGAACATTCCCAAAGAAGTATAGTGAACTTTACTACTTTTCTCCAAATTCTGCCATGTTCACTATAATGAATGTGTTCATTAAGCAAGAACACACCAAAGTTTTGAAAGGGAAGGGGGGGGGGGTACATTTAGCCTTGATTATTGCTGTCTTTTTGACCAAGAAAGTAATAATCAAAGCTGAAAATTTTTGGACATTTATCATTTTCTACACCATAGGATGAATGAAGCATCATATGTACGCTCATTCAGAGGAGTTCATTGCTTCGTACTCAAATTTTCTTGATGAACTGTATGTTGAAGCCTTCCTGTTAACTATTCATTACTCATCTTTATCATCAGAGGCTGTACAATGAGCCTGGGTTTAAGTGAAGCTGTCGGCTCTTCAGCAGATCCTAACTTATACAGTTTCTCCCTGTGTTCAACCACTTCTATATAAAGTCCCGCAGTGGCCAGCTTGCTTTCAATATTCAAATGCCTTTTGTGATTAAACCAGACTCCTCTGTTATGATGTCTCTCATTGCTCGTGTGCAGGTTTGAGACTTTTTATCTTCACATACCTAATTGCGCTTGGTGACATGTCTGCTCGAGAGCACTCGTGACACTATGTCATAGTTAACATATGCCAAGCCACGGTGGCTGAGTGGTAGGGCACTCGACTTCTGATTTCACAGACTCAGGTTCGATCTCGGTTACTGCAGCTAATTTTGGATGGAAGGGAAAAGAAAGGTGCTCCTGTACTAGCATCAATGCATGTTAAAGAACCCCAGGTGGTCAAAATTTCCGGAGCCTTATACTACGGCATTCCTCATAGCCCGAGTTGCTTCAGAGCTTTAAATACTTGGAACTGAACCAAGCCATAGTTAAAGGCACCATGAAAAACTATTTACTGAAACGAGAAATCTTGTCACAACAATCGGTATTTTATCAGTCGTCTCCACAACACAAAACGTTTAAAGCTAGCTTCTTATCGGTGATTGAAAATGATGCTCCTCCTCTCCGCCCTCAACTTAGCGCACACTGATGCGCAAGCAAAAAATAAAGAAAACACCCCAACAGGGCCCCACTGCCCCCTGACCTGCCCATGTCACTTGGGAGCTTCCAATGAGAGGCGATTCTGTAAAGTCCGGTTGACGTCAACGGAAAGGGGGTGGTTACGAACGCGCAGTTATGTGTCATCCTAATCAGAAGGAAGTGGTCATCAGTAGCACTTTTTAAAAATTATTTGTAAACTACTGGGTCCACGTAATTTGAATACTCACAAATACCACCTTTGTGGATATGTTGCATTAGAATACAGTAAACTTTTGTCAGTTTAGTCTTCAAGGGACCAGAAAAAATGGTCGTATTAACCAAAAGTTCAAATTATCAAATTGACCTGAAAAACTGCAGAAAATCGTTTGCATCACAATAATTTTATGTAATGAACATGTGTATGATGGTCGTCTGCATTTGAGATGAAACCCAAGTGAGACTGGAGGGTTTTCCCGGTTTCGTCAAATGCTTCGCTTTGCTCACGCTGTTGGGATTGTTGCGGTGCTGTAAAATCGTAAAGACCTCTGATAGCCTTTTCACAGTGTAACGCAGTAGCAGTGGTGCCTGTACACAAAACATCCTCGTCGCGTTTTGAGAGTGCTTCACTGCACAGCCGAAGCAGTAAAGTGCCGCGGTGAAGTGCACATTGCAATGAAATTGCAGGTGACCAGCGTGCAGGTTCAGCATGCGGATGCACGCAAGAGATATAGTATGCATACCTGCGCCATCGTTGTCCACTTCTCCTCTTTGTCATGTTTTTGTTGCACACTTATATTACTGTCCGTCATGGTTCCCAACTCGCCCAATCAGCCGTTCTTCTACAGATATATGCATTCATGTTAGAATAGCGTGGCACCATCCCAAAAGAGTTAAAAAATTGTAGAGGTTCAACTATCCTTGAAACAAGTTTTATGAGCGTTACCCATCGACCGTTGCCACAGCCGCTGCTGCCGTTTCAATCCTAGCTCGCTTCTGCGTTTGGTAAGCTTCTGGATAATGGGCTAGTCTGGCCTCTTGTTGTTCGGTTGTCTTGGCAGCCTGTCTGACACGGCTGTTGTTTTTGTCTCTAGTGATGTGGCATATGTGTTTGGCATATTTACCGAGGTTAAATGAAGGGGTGGCACAGATTAAACTTCATGAAGACGACAATGTTAAAACTAATGATGATACACCATGCATCGCCCGAAATGGCATGACTGGCTGATGCGCACGTCCAATTGTAGTTGTGAAATGGCGTGGCGTGTAGTTAAGGAAAGCAAAGCTGAAACTATGTGACTGAACTATATTTCGGAAATAGGACACTTTCAATCATCGTCGTGCTTCCATAGATCGCAACAAAGTGCACGAGCACCACTGTTCCATGCAATTGAAGTTTGGGGAGGTAGGTTTTGGCGATCGCTGGCTGTACAGGTCATACCTCAACACAATCCCATGTCCGAATTAGCCTACAGAGTGTTGGTGGTGACATCCAACGACAGACAACGTGATGTCAGCGAAAGCACGGGAACTCTGTAATTTTGTCATGAATGACATCGTTACTGAGCTTCTTTGTGCTTCACTGAAGCTTTGAGGCTGAGCCTGAGCATCATAGTGGCTTCATTCAGCGATTGCATCACCATTTTATTAAAAACTGGTGCACAGTTTCATGTGCTTTGTCTACGTACTTCATATGTTCAGATCTCTGAATTTTGCCAAATTCTTAAAAACTGTTTCATCTTCACTTTTGAGGCTGATTGGAGCTATTCAAGGAATTTTAAGAATAGTGTTTTTTAGTAGTGAGGATTAGTTTTGCATATATACTTTGCATGCTTTTAGATTAATGTCTGAGCCTGCATTTTTCTTTTGTAATTGAGCAATTGCTGGAAGGCAGAGCAAAAAAAACCTCAAAAGCTTTGTTTATATTAGAACAGATGCTCCCATTTTTTTTAAGTTTCTTCACTAAAACTCTGGCTATTTATGCAGGCACACCAAGGCTTATTTTATAGAGATTTAATAAATAGCCTGTCGTGCCTATTCGTTGTAAGTACAGTAAAACCTCGTCAATATGTACCCGCACACCAAGTAGTTGCGGTTAAAACGTAGTCTCGAGAATTCCCCGGCTTAGCTACCATTGAAACCCATGTATTGGCTGACCGCTTAAGATGTAGTGGCTCACGAAGTGCCTACCATTTAATTCGTACTTGCCGTCGCTGTTTTGCTGGCTGTGCTGCAGCGTAAAACGTTTTCCGCCTTTCCGGAAAGCATTATCACGTGCGGACTGCCGGCGATATGACATTGCGGCCATTTTGGCTGTGTTCCGACAAATGCGATGATGTCTATGTCAATAGGGAGCCCAGGAAGCGTCGGCTATGATGGCATGAACACATCGCTGAGTAGTGTTGTCACCAGCCCCATCGCGGTAATCATCACCATCATACTGCTTGCGCATGGTCGTGCTGCTCGCCTGCTCGCTCGTGCCAACCTCTCACTGCGGGTGCTGTTATGTTGTGGATGTGTTGCGGGCAGGTAGCGCGCGTTTTGTGGGGGCGTCTTTTGTTTGGAGCTGGTGCTGTGCGAAGCACAAAGCAGTTGTTGCGTTAGTGTGTGTGTGCGAATGGTCAGCACTATGCCGAAGCCTACTCGACCGAAGTATCGTGTACTGACTGTTAAGGAAAAGTTTATCATTACTCATTCTACTGAAAATAGAACTACGAAAGTGCACTAGCGCGTGCATGAAACTTGCTTACCCCCAGTCTTGCCGTTTTTGAAACGGCTGTTGTCACCGCACAACCACCATGGCGGCAACTGAAAATGACGGACTTCTGGTCAGTAGCACACCAATAAAATGCACTACGTACGTGTATTCGTGGAAAATTTGCTGTGCATGAATTTTTCTTATTTCAGAGCGTTTAATAATGGCAAATTTGTACTGATCGGTTAAGGTGTACTACCGGATAGTGCATACTTTTCCTGCACCTCCATCAACTATGTATTAATGGGGTTTTACTATATTAAGTTACGTTGCTCTTATTTTCACTGTCCCTAATTTAAAAGTTTCATCACCAGAGAACATTGTTACATCCTGTTGCAAAGTTGTTTTGTTTACCTATTCCTTGGAAAGACCAATTGTAAAATCAACACGATTTTGTTTTTGTTTTTGCCAGGCATGTTAGCCACATGGAATACATTAAAGATGGCATCAACTACATGCGCATGAAGTTCTATATCAAGGGACCCAGCAAGTCTGGCACTGTACATCTTGAAGTAAAAGAGGTAACGTTTTGCTCAAGTGTGCTTGAAACACCTCTTTTCAATCTTTTGTACACTCTGCTGTGCCTGCAAACTTTAGCCATCAGCTTTTATTATTGCATCTTGCATCCAACAAGTTAATACCGTTGTTACTTCACATCATATGCTAGATGAAACTGCTTTAAGCCTTTGTCTGCATCTTTCAGCCTAAATTTTGCATTTATTAACAGGACAGTCACAAGAATTATGAGTACCGCTACCTATTTGTTGATCTTGATGGCTACCCGAAGCGGACTATCATTCTTGAAGACAACAGGGAACTCAAAGGCCCGAGCAGCACATTTGACGTTATTTAGTATATGAAGCCCATAATCCAGATGGTGCTTGTGCAATTCGATCAGCGAATAAAAATTTCGAAAAGAAATTTCTCATCTTTATTTGATCACACAGCTGTATTAGTTTTTGTCATGTTCACTGTGCCTAGACCTATCTTTGCATTGACTTTTTTTTTTTTTTCATTTGCTGTGAATTATAGGAAGTACAACGGATTATACTATCTTGCTTTGTGCTACCTTTTTGCTCAATACAACAACAGTGCGCAAAAGCTAATAAGAATATTGTTAGGGCTCTCGCAAAGTCAGACAGCCGGAAATCCGGACTTTCCATGGGACTGCAGTTATCTATGAGAATTGAACTTCATCAGTGATAGTGAACCTTTACGTCTTTCGACACGCTGGCTTAGAGCGTTTTCGCACTTGAAAAAAGGCTTTTCTGAGTTTTCACGTGTGCAGGACACGACTCGTTTTCAGAGGAGGAGAGCAAAAGGAAAAAGCACCAACTAGAGAGGACACATGTTGGCATGCAAGAAAGATGGTTGTGCACTCAAAGAGTTGTTTGTGAGAGGTGGCCATTGGTTTATTTCAGGTGGTGTGCTTCACTTGCTCCACATGTGACTAGCAGCTGTATGCATATGCCTTTGTAGTAGTAGCCACCACAATGGCAATAAAACTATCAGCAGTGAGGAGGAAGACCGCGAATGTAGCCAAAGTCAAGTATTGTGTTGTGAACACTGTTGCTAGAGGCCAAAGTCACAAATGGGGCAGGGCGAATGGAATGTAACACAACTGATCTAACCAACTGTAACACATAACTATAGAGCTGTCATGTGATATCATTACATTGACCATTTTTGAAACCAACTAGTACTAATCACTCATCATATTCTTTGTGTAGTACTGCCCTTTTGAAGCCAAATAATCCAAGTTACGTGTGGTAAGTTCTTAGTTGCAGAGTACTGTAATGGGTGTTAAAAAATGCCTATTGGTATTGTATTGAAACTTGTACTGCTCAACTGAATCTGAAAGAAACCTGCTTTAGCCTGTCAGTAAATTCATGGCCTCCTCGATCACATGATCCTAACCCTGTGATTTTTGGTTATGGGGCTATTTAGGACAGTTTTATCGGGGAGTAAAGAGGTTGGGTTGTTGCTAGCTGGAGGTGGGGCTAGCCTTGCGGGTTCTGCTACCATTTTCTCCACTGTAGTGCCTCTTAAACCTTAGTGCGCTCAGGTCAGGCGAATACACATAATCACACGTAATATTTAATAGTCGTGCCTGCTGTCACCATCTGAAAATATCTAAATCCTGCAGAAAAATTTAAAAAAAAAGGAGTGAAACCTTCTTTCTACAAGACCGGTTTCTGCATGAGTAGACAATGTCTTGAAATGAACTGTAGGAGACTCCAGTTTTTTGAGGGAGGTAAGCAACGCACTCCTTTCTGCACTGTACCCTGGACAGCACATAATGTAATGTTCTGTATCCCCACAGCACATGTGGAACACAATGGAGTCATTGCCAGGCTCATGGCCAGGCTCATGTTGTACATGCACACAGGTATGAGCAGAGCCCGTGCGAATGTGATATAGTTAAGTGGCTTGAGATCTTTTCAGTCCTTTGGTCACGTATGGCTTGTTGGGTGAACTCCAAAAAGAATTGGAATGCCTGTGGACTGCTTCTCTGAAGAGCATTTTAGTGTTTAGCAGAACTGTTCTTGATGGATGCCTTGAGAGCGCTTTATGGGCTAGGCTGTCCGCCACCTCGTTGCCTATGACACCTATGTGTAAGGCCACACATCAGAATAATATTGAACAGCCTCTGCTTTGCAGAGTATGCACCAAGTGCAGAGAACTAAGGGACAAGTTATCAGTAAGGAACCCGCGCACTAACCTTTGAAGGGCAGATTTAGAATCCATCAAGATCACAACAGGTTGAGCCGAACATGACCGTAGCTTGCGTAAAGCTGCCTTTATGGCAATGCTTTCATTCGTTGTAAAGGACATGACTTTAGTAAATTGGACAGACCATGAATTCAAAGAAGGAATGTGCGAAACCGCTCCGCTAGCTCCTCTCACCTTTTCCACAAAACCATCACTGAAAGTTTTAAGATGGCAGGCATGCTTGTTCCAAATGCTCAAGTATGGGCGAACGCATTGCCGCCAAAGGAGAACTGTATTTAGAGTGCACGTGAGATATAGTGACTGTACAGTCAAGACTTGGAAATGGCCAGGGTGGTTTCAAATGCTTGCTTTGCCTTTGAACATTAGGGCCCAGGGAACTAAGAGTATTAAATGCCAAGTAGGCTTGAGACTGATCTCTTTTATAGCCGCTGGAGAAGGGCTCACCCAGGTACCAACTATCTGAGGCAGCCAAATTGCAGTAGTAATCTCTGTGAAGTGGCAAGGCTAAGCGGTTTGGATATTTCCTCATGAAGTACAGCATTTTTCGCTGCCTTTTTTCTTTTCTGTGGAAAATTTTGAGACGTTTGAGCTGTGATACCGAGGGTGACATTAAAGGTAATGCATAATGTGACTAATCACCCGCACTTTGTGAAGTCTGACCATTGAAGAAGGGTGGTTTCCTCATTGCTCACTTGCAATTCTACGGATCACGTTGAGACGTGAAGATAGAGGTGCGACAATGGTGTCCACATCTCGTCACCACTGTAGACGGAAATCACTAATGACCCCCAGAAAGCACATGTAATTAAATTGATGAATGCAAGAATACACAAGATAGATTGTCAACCTTACAGAACGCCTGCCTACACCTGAAAACAGAATGAAGCGGATTTTTCCACTGAGTCAATCCCATGCCTTGAAGGTAATCTTGTACTGAAAATAGGGCCTGCCAAGCTATAAAGACTAATCATTTGTGTTGGTTCCCGGTAAACCAAATACAAATGTCATCTGCATATATTTCAATCTGCACATGCCTGCAGTTTTTTTGCAGCAAACCAGGACGGCCAGCTATTACTAGATTAAAAGGCTTAGGAGACAGAGCACTTCCTTGCACATCTTGCAGCATAACCCTTTCGGTGCTTATAGTACTCCCTAACCTCACTTGAATTTCATGATCACTGAGGAATGAGGGAAGGAAGCTTAATAGATGGCCCTGTATGTTTATTCCTTGCAAGCTATTCAGGATTGAGCTCTGGAGGATGCTATCGTAGGCTTTCGCAACATCAAGGAAAATGTGTGGAAAGGCTGAAAGCTCCCTGATGTTCCATATGATTCGCCGAGTCTAAGATGCTATCTTGCACACTTAAACCTCGGTGGAATCCTGTCATACATGTTGGCAGTGCCTTGATGCCCTCAAGCCACCACGATAAGCTTTCATTTGCCAGCTTCTCCATCAGCTTAGCCACACAGGAGGCCAGTGACATAGGGCGATACGAGGCAAGGTCCGTCATGTCTTTGCCAGGCTTCAGCACTTGAACTACATATGCCACCTTCCATGATGGAGGAACATCACCAGGCTTCCAAACTCGATTGAGGTAGTTTAGGAGCATCTTCCTGTGTTCAGAAGGCAGGTTCTGCAGCATTTGGTTGGTGATGCCATTGGGACCTGGTGCACACTTGCACCACAGGGCGCTGAGTGCTTTCTGAAGCTTCCTGAGTGTGATTTGGGTGTTCATGATGTACGAGGAGGCAGCAGGTAGAGGACATAGTTCCATTCCAGAATGGCTTCATATAAATTCATCTGGAAAGTCGTCTGTCAGATATGCAAGAGATTTCTGCTTGTGTATTGCAAGAGCTTCAAAAGGCTTCCAAGGACGAGATTCTCCAGCTAGACTGCCAATTACTCGTATTCTATTCATCGATGAAAATATGGTCAAGCTTTCACGGAAGGAGGCCCACTGTGACCTGCAGAGCTTATTCATGTGTTATCAAATGACTGATTTCAGCCTATTGAAGGTCATCTTCAAGGCTCTGTCATCCTTCCACATGAGTTGTTGCTCCGCCCTGCTGTGCGCTGCACGAATGTTCCAGATTCCAGGAGGGCGCTGCAAGCATCCGAGGCGAGCGGACGCGTGTCATATGCGCTCCGCCGTTTTTGGGCTTTTTGACCCGTTCAACCCGACTGGACCACCAAAATTTTGGCTGGGATCGACGCCGGAAGTGAAGAGGATCACGAGGACCCCAAATTCAAGCCGGTGATTCCAATATTTGGATTTTGTCGGCATTTGAATTTTCCTTGTGGCCGACCAGGCGTTAAGCCTAACGAGGCTTAGCAAGAGAGCGGGGCTCCGCGGCCTCCCCGGCCTCGGCCCGAGGTAAAGAAGGCCCGGAGTGATGTCCCGAGCAAGCGACCCCAGATACGACCGACCCTCAGCGACAGGCCCGACAAGATTTTCGGCCGACTCGCAAGAATTCATGGAGGAAGACCTCCAGGACACCACCGAAGCGCCTCCCGAGCAACAGGTCCGAGGCGGACCCGCGGCGGCAGGCAGCCAAGCCCTAGGAAGCAGCACCCCTTCGACGCAACGCTCACAAGTAAGCAACAATGGCGGAACCGACGCAGATTGGGAAATCGCCATGTCGAGAAGGCAGAAGAGACGCCAACGCAGCGATAACAAGCAGCAAGTCTTGGCGGGAACGAGCCTAGGGAACGGGCCTTCCCTAGGCGCGGCGAAGGTCACAGATGGAACGCCAGCTGCGCCAGAAAGGAAAGAGAAAGTAGGAGCGCCGAGGCGGAGACTGCCGCCGCTCCCCAGAGACGACCTTAAAATAGTCCTTCGGCCGAGGGGACTCGCTGTTAAAAACCTGCAGACGCACCAAGTGGCGCGGGCGGTAGTCGCGGCTACCGAACAAGGATGTAAGGCGGAAGACCTCATCATCCGACTGCGCAACGGATCGAACATCATCATCATCAGCACCGACAACGAAGAAGCGGCCCAGAAGATTAGGCGCATCATGCAGCTGAGCTTCGGGGGCAAGAGCTACGCCGTGAACGCCCACGTAGCAGCACCGGAAGGAACGCTGCGCGGGGTCGTCCACGGCGTGGACCCGGGAACCTCACCGGAAGAACTCAAGACTAACCTCAGAGTCCGCACGCAAGGCGTGAAGATCCTGGCAGCCAGAATGCTCGGGAAATCCAGCACGGCCGTCATCACCTTCGACGGCCCCATTCTCCCGAAGCAGGTGCTGTACTACGGCGGTGAGATGTGGTGCTACCCGTACCGGCCCACGAGGCAGGTGTGCTACGCCTGCGGCCAACAGGGGCACCGAATGGACGTCTGCCCGAACCCGGAATCCAGGACCTGCAGGCAGTGCGGATGCCAGAATCCGGAGGCAGGACACCAATGCACACCCAAGTGCCTGCTGTGCGGCGGTGATCACGCGGTGGGCACGAGAGACTGCAAACAACGCCTCAAGTCAGCGAGCGAGCTGAGGTGGGGACCCCAGCAGCAGCAGCGGCGCAGCCGAGGCCGCAGCCGGGGAAAAAGACCAAGATGGTTCCGGGACGAGAGCCAGGACCCGGGCCGGAGCAGCCGCGGAAGCAGCCGGAGCCAGAGCCAAGGGTCCAACCGGGACGGGTCCTACCCACCCCTGGGCAACGCCGGCAAGCAACAGCCGCAGCAAAAGCAGCAGCCGTGGCAACAGAAAAAGAAGAAGAGCGGCGGAGGTGTTAAGGTGAGCTGGGGAGACGGCCCTCCCAAATCACTTTTTGCTCCGCACTCTAACACTAACAACATACAATCCACACAAGACAAACAACTATTAAAAGAGATTTCGAGCCTCAGGCGCGAACTAGAGCAAAGTCGCGAGGAAGCGAGGCAACTAAAGAAACAACTAAACGACATTATCAGAGAGAAACAAGAAATGAGGGCGGGTTATTCGCCGGCTAGAACGCCGACTCCACCACCTCAGGCGATGGACATGGCGCAACAAACCCACGAAGGGGGAACCCCAATTGATGATATAAAAAACCTCATAATGGCTCTACAGGGACAGATGCAGCAAATGCAAAGTGAACTGCAACAGACACAACAAAAGTTTGCCCTACAAGAACAGAACTTTAGAACCTATGTTAAAAACAACACCACGCAAAGAACCACCAACGACGCCAGAGACAGACTATACAACGAACGCAGGTTCGGCGCAGAGACCCCCCCCAACACAAACAACAATAACAAAACATGGCAGAACGCCACCGACAACTAGAACTTTGGCAATGGAACTGCAGGGGGTACAAGCGTAAGCAAGGCCTCCTGCAGCAATTCATATACACCAGAGGAAACCCACCGGATGTAATTATGTTACAAGAAACAAACAACACCCCAACACTCAGGGGCTACACGTGTCAGGAAAGCGGACGCACTGCGACCCTCATAAGCAAACAAGTTGTAGCCATAGCACACAAAGAAATAGAGGACACCCAGGTCGAACATGTAATTACAGAGATAATTCCCAAAAAGAAAACAAATTCCAAAAGCACCTATATCGTAAACCTATACAGCCCACCCAAGCAAACAAATGGGAACTTTATTAGGCTCTTTGCGGAGGCGAAAAAGTTGGCGGGACAAAACACCTTAATCATAGCGGGCGATTTTAACGCCAAGAGTCCGAGATGGGGCTATAACAGAGAGGACAAAAAGGGGCGCGGTATCTGCACGGCGGCAGAGAACGTAGGATGTGAGCTGCTAACCGACGAGAATCAACCGACTAGGCAAGGGAACAGCGTCAGTCCAGACACGAGTCCCGACCTAACCTTCATAAGGGGCGCCAAACAAGCAGAGTGGGAAAACCTACTCGAGAACCTTGGAAGCGACCACCACATAATAAGGATCTGCACAGTGGCGGACAACGTCAGGAGGAAGATTGGCACGGCTCGGCTGACGGACTGGGACGCCTTCAGAGCGCACTGCAAGCAGCTCGGGGGCGACATCGGTTCTGCGGAAGAGTGGAGCCAACAACTCAGACGAATCCAAGACCTATACACGAAAGAAGTAGACAGAACGGAACAAACGCCGGAGGTGGACAAGCGGCTCCTCAAGCTATGGGAGGCGAGACGCGGGCTTACCAAGCGGTGGAAGAGACAAAAACTCAACAGGAAGCTAAAGAGGAAAATTGCCGATATAACCAAGCAAACGGAGCAGTACGCGACGCAGCTGGCCAGGCAGGGGTGGCAGCAATTCAGCAACACGCTGAACGGCACCCTCAGCACAGCCAGAACATGGCAGATCCTCAAGGCCCTCATGGACCCGAGCAAAAACAAATCCGAAGGCAGCAAGTCGATACAGAGGCTGGTGCACCAATACGAAGGCACGGACGAACAACTACTCGAAGAGGTCCGGATCAAGTGCTACGGCAAAGATCAGGTCGAGAGCTACCGAGAAGAATACCGTGGCGAGGAGAACCCGGCCATGGACCGACCCATCACGAGAGAGGAGGTCGTCGAGGCGATAAGATCGGCCACGAAGAACACGGCGGCGGGGGCGGACAAGATCCGGAACTCGCTAATAAGGAACCTCAGTGACGAGGCGATAGATCAGCTTACGACCTACCTCAACAAGCTCTGGCAAGAGGGAAGAGTGCCGACGGAGTGGAAACACGCCGTCGTCGTGATGATTCCGAAGCCAGGCAAAAAGCTGCAGATCGAGAACCTCAGGCCGATATCTCTAACGTCGTGCCTGGGCAAGCTGTACGAGAAAGTGATCACGAAAAGAATCCAGTCGCACCTGGAAAACGAACAATGGTACCCGGACAGCATGTACGGGTTCAGAGCCAACCTCTCTACGCAAGACGTGCTGCTCCAACTCAAGGAGGAAGTGCTCGAGAAGATGCCGAAGGCGGGCGAAAACGTCGTCATGGCCCTCGACATAAAGGGGGCTTTCGACAACGTAAGCCACGCGGCCATCATGGAAGGCATCAACAACACCAACTGCGGGAGGAGAACGCACGATTACGTCAGAGCTTTCCTGAGCGACAGAACGGCGACCGTGGGGCTGGGCGAGCTGAGAAGCGACGTCTTCCCCACGCCGTGCAAAGGCACACCCCAAGGATCCGTCATATCGCCCGTCCTCTTCAACGTGGCAATGATTGGACTTGCAAGACGGCTCAAGGAGATCCAGGGCATCCAACACGCGATATACGCCGATGACATCACGATATGGGTCACCCAAGGATCACTCGGGGAGAAGCAAGAAAAACTACAGGAAGCGGCAACTTGCGTAGAAACTTACACCAGAGAGAGGGGCCTAAGATGCTCGACGGAGAAATCGGAACTCCTCAGGGTCGGCAAGCATCCCACCCAAGCGACACTGGAGGTCGTTCTCGAGGGCCAGAACATCCCGGAAAAGAACATGATAAAGATCCTGGGCATGTGGTTGCAAGGAAGCCGGAAATGCAGCCACACCATCAGCCTGCTGAGTAAGGCGGCAGAGCAGGTGGGCCGTATGATCAACAGAGTCTCCCAAAAGAGATATGGAATGAGAGAAGAAGACACTCTCAAGCTAGTTAACAGCCTAATTGTCAGCCGAGTCACGTACTCCCTGCCGTACCACGCGACGACCAAGGCGGAAAGAGAGCAAGCCGACATCATTCTCAGGAAGGCGTACAGGACTGCTCTACACCTACCCAAGCACACGTCGAACGAAAAGTTGCTCCAGCTAGGCATCAGCAACACCTTCAGTGAGCTCGCCGAAGCTCTGCTGGGAACGCAAATCACGAGACTCAGAAGCACCCCCACGGGACGAGCGCTCCTAAGAAGGTTGGGTCGGGACACGAGCGGACTGGTAGACAGATATGCGGACGTACCGGACCACCTTAGGAAAACCATTAACGTGGGACCATTGCCGAAAAACATGGACCCCAATCTTCACGAAAGCAGACGAAAAGCGAGGGCCGAGTACGTTGAGAGAACGCTAGCCCAGTTAGACAACACTGTATACACGGACGCTGCCGTATATCTGCGCGAGAGAGAACGCGTAGCCGCGACGGTAGTGGTAAACAAGGAAGGAAACATGATCACGTGTGCCACGGCAAAGGTCGCCGGCACAGCGGAGGCCGAAGAAATTGCCGTCGCGCTGGCGGCAGCAGAAGGCTACAGAACGGGCCGATCTCTCAACATACTGACGGACTCGAAGGAGACGTGCAGGAACTACACGAGGGGCAGGATCAGCAGAACAGCCCTTAAAATACTCAGCGGGGCAACCTCCGCCGAGGAGAAACCCAGGCATAGCCTAATCTGGATCCCGGGCCACACGGGCATAGGGGGGAACGAAAGAGCAGACAGCCTAGCTCGAGGTTACGCATTCCGAGCAGGGCAGTCAAATGCTCCGGAGCTCCGCCTACAGGCTTGCGAGGGGGGATACGCAGAGATCTTGCACTTGCATAAGGGAGCTAGAATTAGATATCCACCACCACACAAAGCCCTAACAAAGGAGGAAGCGACCGGCTGGCGCAGATTACAGACCAACTCCTTTCCTAACCTACACATACTTAATAAAATGTTCCCGACACAATACAGAGCCACCTGCCCTTGGTGCGATGCCACACCTACACTTTATCATATCACGTGGGAATGCGAACGCAACAAAGCATTCCACCAACACGAAAACCCGAGTGCGGAGCAATGGGAGAGTCGGCTCACCAGCAGCGAGCTCGCGACCCAAAGGGCCTTAGTGCAGCACGCGACTGATGCAGCACGACTCAGTGGAGCCTTGGAATAGGGGCCCACCCTTGCTGACGAGAAGTCTCAAGTCGCCAGCGCCAGAGAAGACGACGGAGACTTCACAACCGCGAAACCCTTAAAATATTCAATAAAGTTTTCACTCACTCCAGATTCCAGAGTTCTAAATCAGGGGCAAGGAATTGGTAAAGTACCTTGACCACCACAGTTGCTGTCATCTTACTAAAAATCATTTTGCCAATAAGTTCATCGGAAGTATGTTCTAGGTGCTCTCTGTAGTTGTCCCAGTTGACAACATGGCTGATTTTAGAGGCATGCTTACAGAATTCGGCAGCAAGCACAAAAATTGGGCAGTGGTCACTTCTTATGTGGCCAGGTGCTGTTGACTTCTTCACCCCAACTTCAGGGCAATGTAAAGTCAGATCTATAGATGTAGCTGAAGCTGGATAAGTACATGATTGAATACTCCCCAAAAAGATTGTGATGGAAGCCGCTCTTTCTTATTGGGGAGTATTCAATCGTACTTATCCAAACAGAGGCATAACTTTGGAGGTACTATCACGTGACTAATGTCAATTATGCACATAGCTGTACAACTCCGCAGCAGGCTATTTTGCATTTGCGAAATGATTCTACGGTGTGTGTTAGGGCCATTTAGTGCATTTTATAATTTTTTTTGCATGAAGTATAAGAAGCTTAATTTAACCACTTTGAACATGTGCTGCATTCTGTACATAAAAGAACATCAGAAAGCTTTGGGACACAGATTATCTGTTGCAAAAGGATCATTGCATACATAAATTTGCATATTTTGTCTTGCTACTAATGTGCGGTTACTGTAAACTCACACAAGCGGCTGCAGTTTATAGTATGCTACAGCTTAAAAAAGCAGCAGCTTCTAACTATGGACCATGGTATGTAGTGTGTGTATTACTCCACTGAAAAATAAATGAAAACAGTTTTTTGAAATTTGACTGTTCCAGACAAGCCAAAGGCATCAAAATTATTTAGCAGTAATTAGGCTTCATTCTTAGCTTTTTATTTTGGTTAGAAAAAAGGTTTAACAGTGGACGACTGTCTGTGACGGAGGAGTTGTGATATTTACTGCAGTCTTTAGTTGTATCCGACTATAGAGCCGCTTCCTCAGTTTTAGCAATTTACAAGAACATGAAGGGTAACATGAGCATAACAATGCCATTGTGGGCTTAGCCTCATACACAAATACTACCCACACAATATCGCAAAGCATCTCCTTACTGCAATACCTACTCATCTCTTCACCATCTGGAATGACGCAACATTCCGGCAATCCCTCTCATCCCCAACTTCGCCCCATCTTATGGAAAGCCATGCTGAGCAGCTTGCACCCGGGTGATCAGTTTTGGCTAGTGGACCAAGCTTAATGAGTAGTACAGACCACTGTAGCCCTGACTGAAGTCTGCTCTTCAGCAGCAGATAGCCACCTTTTAAAGCCAGTATTTCTCCAGCCTTCGCTGTACTACAATTCCCAAATGAAGGTTTGCAACATACTCGCCTTAGGGTTGTGAAATGCTTGAAAATCTTGGAAAAGGACAGTATATGGTTGCCTTGACTCATACTGTACTCATTTCTTTGTACTGCTAAGTATCTCAGGTATATTAGAACTCATACTCTTGACAAAGGGAACATGCCACAACATTGAGGCATCAGCAGACAAGTGACTGGAAAATGAGGAACTTTGTTTTTGATAAACATCAGAAGGAAGCCAGCAGCCACTGACACAAAAGAATGTATAGGGGACTTTTTTTTGTGTTAATGTGAACTAATAATGTAATTGTGCAAATTACTGATAAGAAAGTAGACGAAAAACTTCGCTGATGGGATTCGAACCCACGACTTCTGAATTTCCAGGATGTTCCACATCTCCCCCAATGGAGCAGGGTAGCGCTGGTAAACACTCTAAAAAGTAGGTTAATTACGCATGAAATAAATATCTAAAAAAAGTAGAACAGCCTTTGGTGTAGCTCAGTTGGTAGAGCACAGGAGGCAAAATTTGGAGGTTACGAGTTGCATCTCACCGGTGATGGTTTTTTTTCTTCTGCTTTATCAATTATTTCCACGATTACAATATTGTTCACATTGATTAACTTGAAAAAAAAATCGCCTATGCTTTCCTTTGTGTCATTGGCTCTCAGATTCCTTGTGATGTTTATCAAAAACGAAGTCCCTCAATTTCCTGTAATTTTTTGCTGATTAACTCAACAAGACATTCAGAAGCTTCTTGCAATAAACTACGGAATGGTTTAGAGTTGAGAGATAAAATTACTGGCATAATCTTGGAATAAAGCTTTTACAATATTTTTGATGTCATCAATACTTTTTTGTTTTTATCCATCTGCGTACAACTGTATCTTACGCCTCACAATTAGGAAGAAATATGTGCATTAGAAATGCAGTGCATGCCAATTTGTCGAGAGCTAAATCACCATTTTGTGTCTGGTACTGGCACTTAATCGAGAATAATATCTGGACATTGAGAGAACATGGTCTCGGAACATCCATTTAGCTATAAATAACTTGTCTGGTTTCATAAGTAATGTCCAGTTAATATGGATGGCTCTAAATTAAATTTTTCTGAGGTTTAAGATTTCTCATTGTATTTATGCCTCAGCATCACAAACAAATATAAAAATTCTAAGAGGCACTTAAGACTGCTTAAGATCAATAAGGCCTTTGGGGCTAGTTCTGCTGTAGTGTTTATTTGACAGAACTGTTTTCTTAGACACTTTGAGACAATTTATTTACTTGTCTTACCATTGTCAATAGGAAGAGCTTTGCACCCGAAAGTGCTGCGTCCCAAGGTCACACATAACCCAGCAACCTGTCTCATCCATCCGACGCCCTGGACAAGGGAAGGAGGGAGTTTTTTTATTCGGGGCGAAGGCTGTACCCGGACAAGTGCCGCGACGCCCCGTGAAGGCAGTCACGGGGTTGCTGCCCCCTCTTCAGACGAGGAGTTCGTGGCAATTGCAGCAAGGTTTCCCCGCATATGGCACAGGGCAGGGGAGCGATTTCGGTGCCGCATTCTAGGTCAGCAGCTCCACTCGGTGGCGGTGGCGCCACTTGATCTGTGAAGCGGCCGGCAGATGAACGAGTTAATGAATAATGGCTAGGTATTTGGAAAGGCTCATCTTCTGCAGTCCACCTTGTGTCAGCACGTCTTGGAGCCATTGGGGGAAGGGGGAGGATGGGGGAAAAGTACGGTGGTTGAGGGAAAAAATGGCGGGCACCGAACAGACCGCTTGGTAGATACAGCAGGTAAGATGGTTTGGTTTGTGGGGTTTAACGTCCCAAAGCGACTCAGGCTGAGATACGCCGTAGTGGAAGACTCGGGAAATTTCGACCACCTGGGGTTCTTTAACATGGACTGACATCGCACAGCACACGGGCTCCTTGCTTTTCGTCTCCATCGAAAAGCGGCCGCCGAAGCCGAGATTCGATCCCGCGTCCTTGGGAACAGTATTCGAGCGCCTTAACCACTGCGCCACCCCGGCGGTGCTGTAGGGCAGGATGTGAGCGAAGTCACTTGCATAGATGACGGAGGACTTGCCAGCGGGAGGCAGGCAGAAGCCAGCAAGAATGCCTGGAGTTGGGCTGTGGGTCGGGGGAAGGACCCAGTCAAAAAGAATCAATGGGTCCAATTAGGAAGACCAGTCAGATTGAATTGGTTCTGCCAATGCCAAATGGTTTGTCCAATGGGTACTATCCAACCCAACTGATTTCTTCACTCCCAATTGGGAAGCCCGGTTGGTTTCCTCACTCCCAATTGGGGCGCCCTTGATTTCATGACTCCCAATTGGGAATGAAGAAACCATTTGGGGGTCCCAATTGGGACTGAAGAAATCAACGGGGCATCCCAATTGGGATTGAATAAACCCATTGGGCTAATGGGAAGCCCAATGGGTTACTTCAATCCCAATTGGGATTCCTTCGCTCCCAATTGGGACGGCAATTTGAAACGAATTGGGCTTCCCATTGGTTCCAATTGGTCCTAAGCAAACATTCCCAATTGGGAACGTTGTCAGTGATATCCTTGACTGAGGTGTGCACAGATATACATACCTCTAAAAGAGACAACAGTGAAAAATTTAAGTTCTTATAAAAACTATATGCCGCTTAATCTTATTAATTGATTATATTGTATTCACTGTAAGTGCAGGCATAATTAAATAAGTTAACTCTGAATAACAAAGATGTGTCACTGGTCCCAGCAGCCTTGTTCAAAGAATGGAGTATATAAGTCTGCAACCTGTGGATATATACATTGAATCTGTGTTCCGTGTGTGCAATGCTTGCTTGTCTCGTATATGATTTCTGTAAAATATTGTAATTTCATTCCACTTGTATAAAAGTCGGCTCCCCTATAACTTCTGGACACAAAACATTGAAATTGCATCTCCATTCTTTTTTTTAAGCTATGTGAGTTCAAACCATTTGGGCTCAATGGGTATGCCATTTGAGTTCAATTGGTGAACCATTTGATCTTCATGGGTGACCAATTATTTCCAATTGGGAGCACCAATTCATATCAAATGGTCAGGCCCAATGTGTGGCGAAAACAATTGGTTTTTGACCAATTCATTTCAATTGGGAAATTCCCAATTGGGCCCATTGAATTTTTTTGATTGGGGAGTCCCATAGAGGGCTATAGATGGTAGGCCAAACCAGTGGCCTTCAGGAAGTCGGCCAGGAGGTTGAAGGCCGACAGCAGATACGATTTCGGGAAGAGGAAGTCCGCCTCGGTGTCGGCTGGTAGTCCGAGGCGGCGGTATATCCATCCCGCGGCAGACTGGGCGGTGGCCAGAGACATGCACAGCAGATGTGCTAGTTTCGTCCTGCCAGCAGGAGGGTGAAGGGGCCCACCCATGCCTGTATAACCAGGAGGCAGGCCATGAGGAACCGGTGCGGAGGCGGAGCAGCAGGGTTCGGTCAGGCCATGGTATCTTGTCCGGTAGGTGGGCGGAGCCGTTGTCCCGACGCAAGTCTGCGTCGGGGTGAAGTGTCGAGACGGTCTGGTTCAGCACCCTCTGAGAAGTCGAAGGGCGTGACGTGGCGGGAGTTAGGTGTGCCCTAGCTCATGAGCTGCCTTTGCCAGTAGGTCCGCCTCATTGCCTGGGACACCGACGTGTCATGGCAGCCAGTGGAAGCTCACCGGGCTCCCCGAGTCCCTTTAGCCAAGAGACGCGCCCGAAAAAGTCACGGTCGACTGCATGTCTCCTCCGTTCATTGATCAGCAGGGCTGTTCGAGAGTCGCAAAGAAGGGTAGCAGCTGGTTCCCGGGAGCTCGTTTCAGTAAGTCAGCAGCCAGGTGGCGACCAGCCATCTCAGCAGTGGTCGAGTTTGCAGGGAAGGAGAGCCTACCGGAAGACAGCCCCGGGGCGGGAATGAAATAGGCTGCTGCCGCCTACCCGGAGGAGGGAAAGACAGCCGTCACAGTAGACTAGAATGCGGACCTCCAAAGTCTCAGAGCAGGGAGGCGACTGTATGACGCATGGCCGCAACCTAAGTCCATTTATTGTGGCATCCAAGTAGTGTGGGATGAATCGCCAAGGTGTGGTGAGAGGAGGAGATAGGAATGCGAATGTTGGTGTTCCTCCCATGGTGCCATTATACAGAGCACCCCATCATCATACAGAGGTTCCCTATGCGAGAGGGGGCGGCACGAAGCCGGGATAGCAGGGAAGCGCCATCTTAAGCGTGATGAATCCAGTCCACGTGCCGGAGCCAAGTTTGGAAGAGCGGAAGGGACAAGGGCCAGGTGCCAGCCTCTGCATGGGTGTCCGCGATGGCGGAGGTGCGAGGGAAGCCCAAACATGAACGGAAGACTCCGATGAGCTGCTTTAGGAGACTTCGGTCGGGCAGGCCGTAGAGTAACAAGGGGGATGGCGCAGAGCAAGAGAGAAGCAGCGCCCTGGGTAAAGTGGCACGGCTCAGGAAGGCGAGTAGCCATTCCCTCCTGCTCGGATGCGAACAGCTTTGGCAGCTGCCTTTAGCTAGGCAAGAAGAACCTTCTCTGCAGGAATCCAGGTCAGCCTCCGGTCAATGAGGAGGCCCAGGTACTTGACCTGGTCCCTCCAGGGTAAAGGCACTCCAGCCAGGTTGAGTGTGCTCACTCTTACCCGAGCTCTCCTAGGGTGGTAGTTAAAGGCCTCTGTCTTGGTTGTAGAGCGGGAGAGCCCGATACGCTTGACGAAAGCTTTTACAGCGTCCAGTGCCTTCTGGAGTGCAATTCGAGCTGACGAGGCGTCGGCAGGGACCACGAACCCAGAGGACCACGTCGTCGGCATAAACGCAGTAGCCCACAGGGAGTTTCGGGTTGGATAGTAGAAAAGCTGGGAGCGACGCCATGGCCAGGTTGAAGAGAAACGGGCTCAGTACGGAGCCCTGGCACTCCGGCACTCGATGAGAGCTGAGAGTGCCCCCAACACGCACTTGTAAAATCCGTCCTCAGAGGAAGGCCATGATGAAGGTGCGCAGGGCGCCTCCCGCACCGAGTAGGTCCAGGACCTCGTGGATGGCGGCGTAAAGGAAGGTATAGAAGGCCGCCTGGATACACAGAATGACGAGCATGACGACATCGCCATCACTTTTTGCATCCTCCAGGATGGACACCAAAGCGGCGCGGGAGTCGGCAGTGCAGTGGTGGCGCCGGAAGCCGCTCTGCTTCTCGGGAAAGTAGTGGGTTGTTCGGGCAATCCGCATCAGCCTGGTTAGTACAACTGCCTCGAGTTCGGCAGGCAGCCAGATGGATGATACTGAATATGATGAGAGGAGCATAGCGGGTTTCCTTGGTTTGATGATAGGTAAGCCAGGGCCAGGAGCCAGTCAGGAGGAAGGCAGACAGTCCGGCAGATGGTGTTGAGGCTGTCCAGGAGGCATTGTAGCTCAGGGATGTCCAAGTTGCGAAGCACATGGCTGGTGATGCAATCAGCCCCAGGAGCCTTTGGACCTGTGGAAGGCAGCAACGAGCTCTTGACTAGATATGTCAGCAGAGCAGGTTTCGGTCTGCTTCTGGACAACAGGACGAGGGATGGCAACAGGCAGGCGAGAATTCCGCCTGAGGGATGCAAGAGGGTCCAGAGAGGACCCATTCAGTCCCGGAAGGGGCCCAGACGATGGGAGAGCTGGGGCGACCGCGGCGGCGAACTGATTATCCAGGAGCTCTGCGAGGGCAGCCAAGGTAATAGGCCGTGAGATGGCGATGGCCAGGATAGGTTGCCGAGGAATACTGGGGGAGGTGAGACTCCGCAGGAGCCGCCATGCTCTGCCGGAGTGGCGCGCCTTATGTATTTTCGAGTAGATGGTCACCCAGCTCTCTCCGTCTGCGCCTGGGCGTCGTCGGCAGAAAGCATCAGTTTTGCGGATGTCCGCAAGAATTCCGGTGGAGATAACCCGGCGTTTCTGTCGACGTAATTGTGCCGAATAGAGCTGCGCTGATCTGAGACTAAAGCAAGGAAAGGCACTCGCCTTGACAGTGGCCTTGCGAGCTCAGGAAGTCGCATGGTCGAGTATATGTTCTCTCCCTCTGGAATGTCTTTACACAGCTGAGGTCAGCCCACCGAACGACAAATTAGGCTCTGCTCTCCTGGGGGCGTCGAGAGGGTGGCTCCATGGAGCACCACTTTCCCCTGCTCCTGCAGGAACAGGGGAAGTGGTCAGATCCCCAGGTATTGGTGCCCTATAGGCATATAGGTCGGGCCTGCCGAAATGAAGGTGAGGTCGATAGTAGACCTCTGGCCAGGTCGGACGAAGGTAGGGGATGGCGGTTTGAGTGTGGTGCCGAGCGCGTGTGACGTCACACTGATAGCGCGTCTCATATTGTTATATAAACGCTTTATGTCGGACACTCCGGGTTCTTCTATTACGCACTACAGTGTGCGAATAAACCACGTCCGTTGGTCGTCCCTCTGGCTCTGCCTCGTAGGTCGCAGCTGCAACATTCTGGCGACGAGGATGGGATACGAAATCCGCCTGGTTAAAAGAAACCACTAGCAGCGGTCCCGGAGTGTGCTTTGAGGAGACTGGAAGGATGGAAACGAGTAGAAGGTTCGATCAGTTCATCGAGGACGGCGATGAAGACTTCGAGTCCAACTTGGAAAGGTTCGAACACTTCCTGAAGGCATCCCAGGCGAGCGACGACCTGAAGGTGTCAGTGTTCATAACTGCAATAGGGAAGAAAGCCTACAAAACTTTTTAAAAACTCTGCTGGAACCGGAAAAGCCGGAAAACAAGGCATGCACAGCTGGTGCAAACCCTGCAAGAGCAATACGTACCAAAACCCCCCAGTAATTGCCGAGTGGTTCAAATATAACCGGCGTTTCCAGCAAGAAGGTCGAACAGTGGCAGCGTTTGCGATTGAGCTGAAGTAGTTGACGGCGTCTTACGACTTCGGGGCGTTCCTGGACGAAGCTCTTCGCTACAGTTTGGTGACCGCTGGCTCTTTGACAGAGAACGTCTGCGATAGCGCAAAAAATATCGAGTTGGCCCGCAAGGAAAGCCAGGATTTTCATCCCAGCGTGGGGCAAAGAACCGTCAGCGTTCTCCGCCGCAAGCCAGATAGCGAAAAATGCACACAACCTTCGAGGGAGGACGCTATACTACGTTGCTTGCTGGGGAAAGGGCGACGAAGTCACCGGGCTGTTTCCGATGCGGTTTAGCGCTGGAAGCGGCTACCTGCAGATATCGCAAGTATTTTGTCGGTCGTGTAAGCGTGTGGGACACTTAGCAAATATGGGCAAGGACAGAAGTAGAGACTCAGTGAACGCGCAACAGCTAAGGGCAGTGACGCGGAGGAACTTGTGGTGCATAATATCTCCTCCTGTGAGGGAAGCACCGGACTTTACGAAATCTGCCTAAAGTTAGCAGAAAAATGTTTGCATGCAGATTAATTGATACGGGGGCGTCTTTATCGGTTGTGCCTGCCCAGCCTACCTAAAGCGCCATGCAGTCTAAAGCTAGGAACTTACAGAGGTACTCCGCTGCCGGTAATGTGGAAGGATAGGATAGGAAATACGTTAGTTTCTCTAGGAACGTCTTGTGCTAGTTGCAGAAGAGGTCCATCTTCCGTCTTCTCACAGGGTCGGTGCCCCTATTCCAGGGCTCCGCTGAGCTTCGCTGCTCGCTGGGCGTGCTGAATTAGACCTAGTTGGCAATCCAAATCGCCGCTGGAGAGCCGGATCTCCCACTGTTCCGCACTCGGGTCTTTACGAAAGCTATCGTTATTTCTACATTGCCACGTGATGTGGTATAACGAAGGTTTGCTACCACACCATGGGCAGGTGTCCCGATATTGTGACGGGTAAATTTTGCTTAGGATATGCAGGTTAGGGAATGTTCCTGTCTACAGTCTTCGCCAGTACACTGCCTCCTCTTGTTTTAGATCCGAATGAGGCAGCGTATAGTGGATCCGTACCCCCTTATAGTAGTTCAGAATGTCTGAGTACGTAGGGCCGACTCGCTCGGGTAGATCGTCCGATTGGAAGCTCGGCTCGTGTACCCTCGAGCTACGTGATCGGCGCGTTCGTTCCCCGCTATGTCGGTGTGTCCTGGCACCCAGTAGATGTTGTGTTTGACTTTTGATGGGGTCGCGCTCTGGAGGAGCCTGAGCGCGGCGCGACCTATGCGGCCGTTCATGTAGTTACGGCACGCTTCTCTCGAATCTAAGAATGGTAAGGGACGTGTTGCTTCGATACCCGGCTACCACCGCAAGAGCAACGGCCAGCACCTCCCCTTCGGTTACCGTGCATTCCCTGACTGAGGCGCTAGCTAGTTCCTTTAGGTTGGAATCAATAGCTACCGCCACTGCGCTATTATGTGAGCTTCCTGTATACGGAGCCGCGTCCGTGTATACCGTTGTGGATCTTATAGCTAAATTTATTTGTACATACTTCGCCGGGCTGCTCTACGGGCCACATGCAAGTTGGGGTCCACGTTCCGGGGAAGGGAGCTAACCTTTAGCGTCTGGCGAATTGCGTCCGGTATGCTCGCAGTACGATTCTCGATTTCCGCAGTTGCAACTAGCCCCAGTCGCCTAAGAAGCGAGCGCCCCGTAGGAGTCTGCTGGAGCCTGGCTGTCTGCGTGACCAGTTGGGTTTCTTGAGCTCTTCAAAGGTGTTGTGAACGCCAAGAGCTAGTAGTTTTGCGTTAGAGGTGTTCATTGGTAGGTGCAGGTCTGTCTTGTAAGCTTTGCGGATGATGATATCTGCACTTTCCACTTCTCCTTTGTTGAGGTTGAAATACGGGAAGGTGTAGCCTACGCGACTGAGTATCAGGCTCTGAACCAGGCGCAGGGTATCCCCCTCTCGCGTGTGATCATCCTGGCCACCTGAGTAGTCGATTGCTTAAGAAGGCCGAGCGTATGGCCGCATCGCTGATTGCTCTGAAGCCACATTCCTAATACTCGTATCTTGTCTCGTTCGGGAAGTAGCTGTCCTTCGAGGCAGACATTGAGGGCCCCTTCTTTGTGTTTCCCTTTGTGAACTCGCAAGAGTTCAGATTTTTCTATGGAGCAGGCGAGACCTCGTGCACGGACATATTCTTCTACGCAGGTAGCCGCTGCTTGCAGTCGTTCTTCTTTCTGACCGAGCGACTCGGAGGTAACCCAAACCGTGAAGTCGTCAGCGTACATGGCGTGCTGCATGCATGCCTTCGATCTTCTCAAGTTGTCTAGCGAGTCCGATCATAGCCACGTTGAAAAGTAGTGGCGAGATGACGGACCCTTGAGGTGTGCCTTTGTTGGGGGTCGAGAATTTATCGCTGCGAAGGTCTCCGAGCCCAACCGTTGCAGTTCGGTTGGAGAGAAACATCTTCACATAGCTGTGAATCTTCTCGCCACAGTGGAGGTTGTCGAGTCCTTCCATTACAGCCGCGTGGCTAACGTTGTCAAAGGCCCCTTTAATATCAAGGGCCATGACCGCGTTCTCGCCAGCGCTCGGGACATTGGTGAGGACTTCCTCTTTGAGTTGTATGAGGACGTCCTGGGTGGAGAGGTGAACTCGGAAGCCGAACATGCTGTGGGGGTACAGGTCTTCGTCCTCCATGTAATTTTGGAGCCTCCGAGTAACGACACGCTCGTAGAGCTTGCCTAGGCACGAGGTGAGTGAGATAGGTCGGAGGTTTTCGATCTGGAGTTTCTTACCCGGTTTTGGGATCATTACGACCTCTGCATGCTTCCACTCTTCAGGAACCGTTCCTGCGGCCCAGTGCCCGTTGAGGAAGGTTGTCAATTGGTCGACCGCCCTGTCGCTGAGGTTGCGTATGAGTGCATTATGGATCTTGTTTGCACCCGCCGCCGTGTTGCGCGTGCATACCTTTATGGCAGCGAACACTTCTTCCCTGGTGATCGGCCTGTCCAGGTGGGTGTTCGGTCTTCCCAAGTATGGTTTCGGGTATGTTGCAGGCAAGGTCGTGCCGTAGCATTTCTCTTTTACTTTATCTAACAGTTCCTTCTCCGTACCCTCGAAGGTGTGGATGAGTCTGCGGATAGCTTTCCCGCTTTCGGCCCTGGTTTGGATAGAGTCGAGGAGGGTCCTGAGTATACGCCACGTTTTGGCCGTGCTGAGGGTGCCGTCCAGCGAGCTACTGAGCTGCTGCCAGCTCTGCCTGGCCAGTTGGGCTGCGTACTCCTCCGCTATCTTGGTGACTTCTGCCATCTTCAGCTTGAGTTCCCTGTTAAAACGCTGCTTCTTCCAGCGCTTGGTGAGCCCTCGACGTGCCTCACATAGCCTGAGGAGCCGAGGGTCCACCTCTGGTGTTTGCTCGGTGCGATCCACTTCCTGAGTGTACTGCTTCTGGATGTCTGAGTTGTTGACACCAATCATCTATGGAAGTAATCCCCCCTTCCAGGTCCGTGCATGCCTTGCGGAAGGCCAGCCAGTTGGTGATCTTGGCCGTGCCGAGCTTGCGCTTGATGTTGGTGGCTGTTATCATGATCTTCAAGATATTGATACGGGGCAGAAGGCTAGCACAGGAAACCACAGCAGGTGAAGGGCAAGCGTCCACAGCACAGTAGAGCAAGTGTTCAGGCAAGTCCCAACGGTTTCTTCAGCTTCGTCTTCCTTTCGCGTCACTACTGTTTATCGTCCTCTTTTTCAACATCCAGCAACGCGCAGGGCATATATGTAACATTACCCCCCCTCCCCCCACGAAAACCACAGTCTCGGTGCGCATTATGTCGAACTACTGCAGGTGTAGTACGGCTTCATTCGGGCGACATGAACGATCTCGCTACGTGGCATAGCGGTCTGTTGCGGCGGATGCATAGGGGTGATCTCATGTCACAGGAGTGACTGGCCGTAAGACACGGTAGGGTCCTGCGTAGCGTGGCAAGAGCTTCTCACACACCCAACTCTACGAGCGGGAGTCCAGAGCAAGACGAGAGAACCCGGAGAGTAGTGGACGTCGCGGTGACGAGAATCATGGCGGCGTTTCTGGGAATTTTGGGAGGAAGCTAGTCGGCGGCGAGCAATACCCCGGGCGGCGTCAGCTCGAGATATGGCGTCACGAACATAGGAGCTGGCATTTACGGTGGGAGGCAGTACGCTGTCAAACGGAAGGGGAGGGTCGCGGCCGTATAGGAGATAGAAGGGGGAGTAGCCCATTGTGTCGTGACGGGAGGAATTATATGCGAACGTTACAAACGGCAAAGTAACATCCCAGTCACGGTGATCATCCGATACATACATTGACAACATGTCCGTGAGCGTGCGGTTGAGGCGTTCGGTGAGGCCGTTCGTTTGTGGATGGTAAGCGGTGGTGAAATAGTGCTTAATGGAGCAGAACCGGAGAATTTCGTCGACTACCCGAGCAAGAAAGCAACGGCCACGGTCAGTGAGCAGCTGGCGTGGAGCACCATGGAGCAGGATGACGTCGTCGAGAAGAAACGCAGCCACGTCAGTTGCACAGCTGGTAGGTATCGCTCGGGTGACAGCGTAGCGCGTAGTATAATCCGTGACCACCGCAATCCATTTATTCCCCGACGAAGAGAGTGGAAAAGGCCCGAGGAGATCAAGGCCAACTCGGGAAAACGGGTCTACTGGAATGTCGATCGGCTGCAGGTATCCAGCAGGCACCACCGATGGCTTCTTCCGTCGCTGACACCGGTCACAAGAAGCCACGTAACGACGAACAGAGCGATAGAGGCCCGGCCAAAAGAAACGGCGGCGGACGCTGTCGTACGTGCGAGATAGACCAAGATGACCCGCAGTGGGCACGTCGTGCAGTTGCTGTAGAACGGTGGCGCGCAGATGTTCGGGGACTACGAGCAGAAGCTCGGCGCCATCTGGTCGCATATTCCGCCGGTATAAGGTGCCGTTGTGGAGCACGAACAAAGCAAGGGTTGCATCAAGGTGATTAGTGCTGAGGCGATTGATAATACTGCGAAGCTTGGGGTCTAAGCGCTGTTCATGGCGAATATGTTTAACCCCGCACCTCCACCAAGATGATACGGGGCAGAAGGCTAGCACAGGAAACCACAGCAGGTGAAGGGCAAGCGTCCGCAGCACAGTAGAGCAAGTGTTCAGGCAAGTCCCAACGGTCTCTTCAGCTTCGTCTTCCTTTCGCGTCACTACTGTTTATCGTCCTCTTCTTCAACATCCAGCAACGCGCACAGGGCATATATGTAACAATATAATGGTCACTGTCTAGATTCTCCAGCAGATTCTCCCACGTTGCATGTTTCGCCCCCCTGGCAAAAGTAAAGTCCGGACACGTATCCTGGCTGACAGAATTGCCAAGGCGCGTGGGTTGTTTCGTCTGTTAAGAGGGTACATTGGATCGCTTCCGCCGCATCCTCGACCTCTATACCTTTCTGATTATTTGTGGGGTATCCCCATTGCTGTCCGCGAGCGTTAAAGTCACCTACAATGAGCAGCGTGTTGCTTTTAGCAAGTTTGCTGGCCCCTAGAAAGAGTTTATGAAACTGCGCGTCCCGCTGGCGAGGCGGGCCATAGAGGTTTACAAGAAAGACACTCTTTTCCTTGCGCTTCTTTTTGGGAATAATTTCCGTCACTAAGTGCTCAATTTTCGTGTTGGGAATCGGGTCGTGGGCTATGGTTACCAACTTCTTGCTCACCAGGGTTGCCGTGCGTCCGGTATCGTAGCACGTATATCCCCTGAGTGTCGGTGTCGTGTTAGTTTCCTGTAAAGCTATTATATCGGGTGTGGAGTCTTGCGTGAGTAGAAACTGCATTAGGAGTCCCTGTTTTTGGCGGTACCCCCTGCAGTTCCATTGGCAGATTTCTAGTGGTGTTTGTTCAGCCATGGCTTTGGGCGTTCGGATTGGAGCCTTCAGTGCCGAAACGGCGCTCTTGTATGAGCCTGTCCCGGGCCTCGTTTGTTATTCGTCGCGTATTTTGGCTTTTGACGTGGTCCTGCCACGCACCTTTTTGCTCTATTAACGTGACTTTCTGTTCTAATATGTTGGTTTTGACATACATAGCATCTAATCTTGCATGAGTTTGGCGAAACTCTTCTTTGATGCGAACCGTGAAATTCTCCACGTGCTGCATGAAAGCTCTTAATTCCTCGGGGCTCACGTCTAAGGCGGACGGGGGTCGTTGCACTTCGACCGGCGGGATCGGGGGCCACGGTACCTGCCTTGTTCTTTGAGCCTGCATGTCTTTAATGAGGTCATTGACTTTTTTACGTAGATATGCATTCTCCTCTCTTAGAGCTTTAACATCTTCCGAGTTACGCGTAATATTCTTTTCATCCGAGTGCGTAAACAGTGAGTTTAGAGGGCCCGCTCCCCAGCTCACCTTAACGCCGCCCTTCTTCTGTCGTTGCTTCTGCGACTGCTGCTGTTGCTGCTCCAGCTTGGCCGTTGACCGGTTTAGCGGCGGGAAAGAGTCCTCCCTGGATCGGCTCTGGCTGCAATCTTGCACTATGTTACGGCCTTGGCTCGAGGAGCGGCCATGGTCCCGCTCCGAGCTCAGCCACTTGGTTCGGCGCTCTTGACTCAGGTTCCGGTTCCGCTGCTGCTGCTGCAATTGTTGCAATTGCTGCTGGGGCTCCCACTGCAGCTGCTGCAGTTGTAATGTGGAAGATAAATGTTTTGGTAGAGCACAACGCGAACAACGGTCAGCACAAGCTGCTTTCGTTAATTGTCGTGAAGACAAACGAGAATACGAACGCTATGCTGTTGGGATGTGACTGGCTGGAAGTACTAAAGCTGGACTGGTCTAGTGTGCATGGTGTGTAGTGGCAGCTTTGCTCGAAAAGTACGCTAAGGTTTTTGTAGCGAGAGCTACACTACGCCAGCCGTTTCGCTTCTTCGCCGTGATCGCACTTTCGTCGTGGTCGCTAAAATGGCCGCACCTTGGCCGTGGTCGCACTGACCTTGAGCCGTTGCCTAGCAACCGCTAGAAAAAGAAGAAGAGGTCGTGGGAGGTGTCGCTGGCAGCTGACATGGCCTAGCACTAACTTGGCGTAGAGCTTCCTGACATTACTTTTGGCAGGAGCTGCCAACTCGGGCCTCTCCTTTAACATGGGAGAAGGATATCACAATCAGCCTGATAAAACCTTATTGCATTTACGTTATCCCTAGGCAGCACAGAAGATGTGCGATGCTCAAAATTCCAAGCCTTTCCTTATAGCTGCAGCTGCCTGCTGGTGGGGAGTGCGTCCTCCTCGGACCACGCAGCGGGGCGGTGTGCTTTGTGTAAAGTCTAGCTCCGCCATCTTCGCTTGCAGCTCTGTCGCGTGTCGGCGTGTGCCCAACGCAGCAACCGTGGCGTTGTTGCCAACTTATAGAGCAAGTTATACCCGTTCAACAACGTCACCATGCACATCACTAGGCAGCGAAATGACATAACTTGAAGAAAAGTCTTAGGGTCGCTCGCATGCTCAGCAATGTACATGTGCGATATAGCTCGTCTCAGCGTGGCATGACCAACCTCGAAGGACTCACGTGTATCCTTCGCGTGGGGAAAAACGATTGCGCAAATGGCTATAGGAGTACAGCCGGCAGAGATGTGTAGCGCCCACATAGGCAGCAATACCAATGTGCGCCGCGGCCGCGCCGCTCGGCTCCCAGAGCCAGTCGAACATTAGTCGACAAAAATAAAAAGGATCCTACCGCTTTCTTTCTAAAGTTCTCTTAGGCTGATCAGGCTCCCCGCTGAATCGATGCAATTCAAATGGTCGCCACTTACACTTAGGGAAGCCGGCTATAGTCCACCCCTTCTCTGAGGATGTGAGCTATCGCGACGAACTGGCTAACGGGCGCGGCAGAAAGGATAGTAATAACACTTCCCATGCCATCAACGTGCGTGCGCAAAAGTGCATACACTACAATGTTTCCCGTTGTCCCGTGGAGCATGGTAAGTCAAACACTAAGAGAGAATTCCCGGCACATCAGCATCCGCGCGTCACCCTGCTGCAGAGCGGTGGAGTCCTGCCACCTCCTGCTCTCGCAAAAATTTACCAAGATCCCAGTGGCTAGTGTCAGCTCCTGAGCTCTCGCGGTAATAAAAGGTTATGGTGGTTTTGCTTTCTTGCCGTTGTGCAGTCAGCACTGCAGTATTAGAAGAGACTGAAAAGTCAGCCCTGCTCACTGCCATGACTAGTCTGTGTGTCGGTAGTCGAATACACACACACACTCGATTTCTCGCACCTCTGGCCCCACGTTGGGCGCCAGGAATAGGGGGGGGGGGTATTCTCGCAAGAATGCGCCACAGTGGGGGGGGGGGACTAGACACTACAGTCGCCTTCTAGCCCCAACATGCAGCCCTAACAGCCAGAGCTGTGACCCCCAACCCGCGGTGCGAGAAGTCGCTACTGCGGCGGGTTCGAACCAGAGGAGACAAACACCGAGTTATGTAGTCTAACAGTCTTTATTATGCTCGAGTACACGACAAAAGACACTCAAGAATAACCGCCGTAGCGAGCGAACGCCGCGCGTACGGGGGGGGGGGGGGGGATAAAACCACCTAAGGCGAAAACGAGCAAGGAGGTGAGAGGTAGTTTGCTCACCTGCTGTCGCGGCTTCGTGCTCACGGCCCGCAGCGGTAAGTGCGTGCGGTCAGTGGGCGATTCTCCGCCAACGTGTAGAGGAGGAGGCTTCTTAACGCGCGCGTAATCACTCGTATTAATTACGCGCGGGGGAGGGGATTGTGAATCCCCACACATACTACGACCAAACCAAAGAGCTAGGGCTCGTGTGTGATGCATCCACGTATGACGTTGGCGCCATTCTGTAGATATGTAGAGAAAAAGCCAATTACTTATGCGTTTAGGGAGTTGAGAAAACCAGAACAAGATTAATTATGCTCACACACACAAAAAAAGGCTTTCGCTATTGTTTTTGGGCTGAAGAAGTTTCACAAGCACCTGTTTTGGTGTAGTTTTGTCATTTATTCGGATCACCAGCAATTAGCTAGCCTTCTGGCGCACAAGCCTGTTCCAGTAATGTCAGCGGCACGCATGCAACGCCGGGCTTTGTTGCTAGCAGTGTACGATTACAAATGGGTTTATCGTAAAGGCAGCAATGTTGGGAATGCTGATGCGCTTTCATGATTGCTGTTGGTGAATGATGAAGATACCTAGATAGATTATGTACACTTCTCAAGTGTCGATGAACTTCCCTTGTCTAATGAAGCAATCAGGAAAACAACAAGCACTAATGGCTATTGCTATCGAAAGTGCTGATGTGTGCAAGAAGTGGCTGGCCTGCGCATGTAACTGACAGTACATTGTCCCCGTACTTTTTTCGTTGGCATGAGCTATCCGTAGATCAGCAGTGCGTTACGCGGGGAAATCGTATTGTTTTCCTCACTGTTTGCGCAAACAAGTTTTGGCGCTTTGCCAAGAAGGTCAGTGGAGTTACGCGTGGGAAAATGCTCGCGCGTAGCTATGGTGGCCGCAGTTAACCCAAGATATTGAATGTGCTGTTAAATGTTGCTCTACCGGCCAGTTGACGCAAACGCTGCACTGAAGGCCCCACTGCAAATTTGGGTTGGCCGAGCCGCAGATAGCAACGTATCCACCTGGATTTTGCTTTCACACAAAATCAATGGCTTTTGGTTGTGGTAGATGCACATCCTAAATGGGTTGAAGTGTTCGTATGAATTTAACGACAAAAAGGCTATCCAAAAGCTGCAGTGTGTGTTCGCGTCGTATGCCCTTCCGGGCGAGGTCATCACTGACAATGGGCCACAGTTCACTGTGAAGAGCTTCACAGAGTTTCTGCACAAGAACGAAGTGCATCATACCAGGACACCTCCGTACTATTCTGCATCAAACGAAAGCGCCGAGAGATGCGTCCAGACGGTTAAACGGGATCTCCTGCGGCAGCTTCGGGTATTAGGAAAAACCCCCAGCACCGCATAGACCTGTTTCTGTTCAGGTACCGGAACACTCCTACCACAGCTGGGCAAACACCAACTGAACTGTTCCTGTCGTGGAAGCCCCGCACTCGTCTGACCCTACTTCAGCCAGACCTAGAGAGACATATAGAAGAACGTTTCTCCAAGATAAAGGGTCAAGTCAACCAAAAAAGAGGATCATGGAGGGCATTCGAAGAGAACGAAAGTGTTCTGGTTCAAGACCTTTGTCCGGGTTATGCCAAATGGTTGCCTGAGGTCGTCGAAAAAAGGTGCAGTGCCGTTAAGTACACTGTGCGTGTAAGTGTAAGGCCGGAGAACAGATTCGTGCATGTAGATATTTTACGTCCGCGTTATCTTGAAAGTTACCAAGTTCAATTTCAGACCCTGTGCCGGAGGCGTCTGATACGAGGCCTCCTCTTCCTGCCCTGGAGCTTCCAAGCTCTGCGGCAGCACCGCCGGAGCTACCCGAAGCCTTCGATCCCTTGGACCAGCGGGATGTTCTATGCCAAGGTTCCGCACCGTCGAAGCCTCTTGTGAACCTACCTCCCCTCTAGGGGCACAGACTTCGACGCAGTGGTCGTGCGAGGAAACCTCCGGATTGGTACAGGCCATAATAAACTTTGTGGGAAGGAGTGTGGTGTCGTGCCAAGAACATGTAGCGTCACAGTGATAGCGCGTCTCATATTGCTATATAAACGCTGTATACCGGACGCTCCGGGTTCTTCCTGTTACGCACTAGCATGCGAATAAACTGCGTCCGTTGGTCGTCCCTCTGGCTCTGCTTCGTCGCTCGCGGCTGCAACATTGAGAAACCGCACCGCCGAGGTCATGATCTGGAACAGACGATTCCCCCGGCGGGTGGTTGTGCGGGATCCCCATTCCGAGTGGGGGCATTGAAGTCCCCACAGACAAGGACAGTACTGCCAAGTCTGGAAAGGACAGGAGTCAGGTTGCTAAGGTTCCAGGAACCACCAGGTTGTATGTAAATGGAGGTCACCGTGGTGTCAGTGGTCCGCATGCAGATCGCTATAGCGCATGCCTGCGCAGGGCCTGAGAGGACGCCCAACTGGATGACAACATATGGGGCAGATTCACTGGTACCTAGATGGCGCGGCGGGGGGCCCCTTTGTGTCCTGACAGCAGGCAGGGCTCTTGGCGCAATAGGGTGGTGCAACGCGCAGCACTGGCATATCCCACGAACCCTGGGAGGCGGAGGGAGTTCACCGCGTCATGAGTATCCTGGAAGGCCAGTACATCGAAGGGGAACTTGCCATCCGGAATGAATCAGGCGAGGTCTGGAGGCGGGCTCGTAATGACCGCAGGTTCCACTGAATAACCCGCTGGTGCCCCAATTTGCTACTTGTTCTGACCATGGTTGTGGATGGAAGGGCTCTGTGTGTTAGGGCAGCCAGGCAGAGCGAGTGGCCTGCCGAGTCGGGAGGCAGCTGAAGGAGAAGTGCTTACACGGCAAGGCACAGGATGGCCATGAGGTCTGCTGGGGGTGTCCCTGAAACCGAAAGGCGCCACGCAGGGGGAGGGGGTACCGGAGGGCCCCAGCATAGCGGGACTTGATGGCAGCGGGTGCTCCCTGCTGTAATCCAGAGTGGTTGGAGGCCTGCAGCTCAGCCAATACCCTTCTCTTGTCCGCCGGGTATATTGTGTTTCGGAGAGCTGTGGTAGCTCGGCTTTGATGTGGCCACGTGGGGTAGACTGCGTCGGAGGCTGCATGGCGTCCCTTACAATGAATACGCCTGGGATGCTCTGCCTGACAGGCGGAGCCATGAGGGCCCCCCACAGATGGCACACCGGAAGGGTTTGGTGCGTGTGGACGGAACATGGTTGTACCCGGCGCACCAGCTCCACTGTAGAGGTCGGGACTGGAAAGTGCAGACATAAAACCGCATGCCCGAGATGAGGACATGGTCATGATGGGGGCCAGCGAAGCGGAAGTAGACCATACGTCCGCTGTGTCTGACACTGGTGATGTCCACAGTGGATTTCATTGTCAGCAATGGTGAAAGCATCAACTTCCCCGCTGACACCGTTGATGGTGCCGATATGTCCATCTGCCGAGGATGCCACGAAGGCCTGGACAAGAGTGTCCAGAAGGCAGCCTATACCAAGGGGGTAATCACGAGCCTCGCTGGAGGTGACGTCAGCTGCAATGATGTTTCGGCGTCTGTTGAGCCAAACTTCGCAGACGCCAGGTTGAGCATAGAGAGCAGCACTCCAATCCTCCTTGATTGCTTCCTGGAAAGTGAGGGCGCCGAGGGCGGATAAGAACGGCCTTAGTCACCTGTTTCCGGATGCGTCTGGACATGTACCCACCCTCCCCCTTTATCCCCCTCTTTGGCTGTAGAGAGGGGAGGAGAGATGATCGTCATGGAGGCTAGGCCCCGAGGAAGGCAGTAATGACTGCCCGTGATCTCCAGGCTGGGTAAGTAAGGGGGAGTCAGCCTGGTTAGAATCAGCAGGTCCCTGGGCCTGGAGGGACTCCGCAGGAGGAGTGGTAGTAGAGGACTTTCTTTTGCGAGAGACAGTGCTGTCTCAAGGAGTGCTGTGGAGGACCTTGGGTGCCGGTTTCAGAAGCTCCAGGGCTTCCGTGGGAAGTCACATAATCTTGTCCAGTTGTCCCATAGGTTACAGTCTGGGTACCCAAGGGGCTCGGGGGGTGAGAGTTGCGGCAGGTTCGACAGTGGTATCCTCTTGTGAGGACTGGAAGGAGCGTTGTTCGAGACGAGGGTCCACTCGTACCTTGCTCTGCTTAGTAGTCCGTCGAGGTGGGGGGGGGGAGCATCAGACATCAGGAATTCCTGCACACGAAGCCGGATGGCCACAGGCGATGTCCGGGCCAAAAAAGAGGTCGTTGCGAGCTTTAGACCTCCCAACGGGGGCAAACGGCCCCTGTAGAAAGTTGGGATCACAAACTTCAGAATGGTGGCTAGAGCCACGGTCTGCACAGGGCTTGAAGTGGTTTGCATGTGACAGGCCTTGTGAGAGGGCGGAGGTTGAAAGCTTAGGGAGCCTGAGCGTCGAAGGGGGTCAGAAGTCGCCAACATCACTCACTCAGACCAGAGCAATTCGAGACGCTGGCGGAGAAGCAGAAGGTAGAAGGCAGGCTCGCCTGGCAGACTAGAAGTCCTTTCTGGCGGAGCAGCGGAAAAGGGTCCAGTCATGATGATCAGACTCAGAAGCGGCGGCCTAGCCCTGGGCTGAAGTCTCAGGAGACGAGGTCACCATGGGAAGAACAGCGGCAGAGGAATCTGCAGAAGAGGGAGACGCCATGGACGCGCAGCGGTAGGCGGAAGCCGAAATAGGTCATCACGAGGTAGCCCCACGAAGGCTGCGGGGAAGCCAGGCCTTGGTGGTGACTGCAAAACTAGTCCAGGGCGAGGGGGGAGGGTGCAGAACAGCGGAGCAAAGTCAGCAGGCCAGGGGAGTAAGGCTGGCCAGGAATGCTAAGAGAGCAGCAGTAGGGCGCCTGCCAGCACGCACAAAGATGCGCGGCTGACCTAGCAGGGCGGAGGGCGCCTGCGAGCATGCACAAAGGCGCATATGGCAGGCCTAGCATGGCGGAGGGCGCCTGCAATTTCTCCGCGATGCCAGCGTGATTTCTGACAGAGCAGAGAGGAATCACAAAGCCTACGCGTAGCCGCGCAGCGCACGGCAGTCTGTGGAGTCTGCGCAACCCACCCGCGCGGGAGCGCGTGCCAGGCACAACCGCGCGTGCACACGGAGCAGGAAAATGAAGAGGAGGAGGAGGGGAACAGTCGCGTATAGACGCGCGCAAAGCCGGAGCTCTTCGCCAGTGAGGTTTCTAGTTTTTGCTTTTTTTAGTTCCCCCGCTTGCAAAGAGGCGGTTGGAAACGTGCTTTTATCGGTGCTTTCGAAAGCAAGAAATTATGATTAACTGGTAGGCTGTCGTCACTGCGCGCCGCTTCAGATCCTGAAAAACGATCGCAGTGAACATTGTTTTCAAAGAGCGCTTGTTGGCAGGCTGTGAGACATGAAAAACATGAACGCGGATTCGCTACTCGTAGGTGAGGCAAGCGACAGGTATTTTGAGAGACCCGAGGCGGCACCTCTTGTGTTGTTAATGTGTGGACAAGTAAAGAATAATGTGGAAGCCCCGATGTCTCTGTTCATGCTGTTCAGACAGTGAAGGGTCCAGTCTACTCGTGGAGAATGATTGATACGCGTGTACACAGCGACGAGTACGCCGGGCGCCGGTTGGGGAGCTTCCTTTCCCTTTATGACTGCTCACTTGAAAGGGGCCCATTGAACTCTTTGGGGACAGACGTTTTAGGCAACCTCCCACAAGGTCAATGAAAGTAAATGTCGCCACCCATAATGATCTATTCGCTTCAGCACTGTGACGACTACACAGGATGCTACCGAAGCCGTGGGGCCTGTTTTCGGCGCGTTTTGGACGTGTTCCCTACAAAGGCACAAAGCATGCCGCCTTACCCTTTGGTTCATGCTGACAGCGGCCAGGGGAAGTTCGCTGCTGCGGCTCTGCCATCCGAAATCAATGACCTACCTACCTTTAACGATGAGGTGTTTCTAACGGCCTGAGTCACTGAAGAGAAGCCGAGGCGTGTCATTTTTGCAGTTTTCTCTCTCCACGAGGCGAACACCGAGGAAATGCGTAACGAGGGGGGCAGTTCTCCAGGGAGAAGGGATACTTTTGTCTTCGTAGTTCTACAGCTACTCAGTGCAATCCCTAGTTATCTCTTCGAGCGAGCGCGCAGTTTTGAGCTCCCGAAGCAGGATCGCGTGTGAGAATAGAACGATTGGCATATCTGTTATTTGAGGCCAATTGGGTTCCGCGATGGCCGCTGCGGCTCCGCCAGGGACAAACAGTGGTGCGAGATACGATCAGTACGAGATACTTCAACAAAAAGGGCCGACAACCACCCCGTTACCGTTTACCACACAATTTGTACGAAAAAGCGCGCCGTAATTTTATCATTGTACTTTTTTTGCCCCCTTTCTTGGAACGTGACGGCGGCCAGAACGCGGCGGAGGTTTTGCCAAGGTCTGAACGGAGAGCGCTGACGCACAGAGCGGCGCAGCGCCCCCTGGCCCAGGTCAACTTTCTGTGGCAATGGAGCCAAAGCTACAGGGGCGGGGCTTTCAAAACTGTGTTACTACGCCACGTAGTTCCAAGTATCTGACCTTGGCTACAGTGCTCTAGCTCTAGAATATTGGGCAGTGTCTCGTGCGAGGGCGGAGCATGGGCTCTTTTTGCGATGACTGCTGCGCCATCGGCCAGGGGGCGCTTCGTGTAACAGGTGTGCCTTCGTGTAACCTAGGATTTAACCTGTCATATAGATTAGGTGGAAAGGCGGTAGAGCAGCGCCTCCCCGGTTTGATGTATGCAGACGATATTGTGCTGCTAGCTGAGAGTCTGGAAAAATTGCAAACTCTAGTTAAGTATTGCGGAGACTAAGGGGACGCTCAAGGCTTCAGTTTCAGCGCCGTTAAGTCGGGTCTGATGATTTTCAACGGCTCAACTGATCAGGGTCTTAAAATACAAGGCCTTGAAATACCTAGAGTAGCAGAATATAAATATCTGGCGGTATGGGTAAACGAAGGATTGGCATACATTGGAAAGCATGAGCAATCACTTACGGCCAAAGGGCGAAGGAATGCTGGGATAATGAAGCATAATTTGTGGGGATACAATAAGTATGAGGTTTTGAGGGGTATTTGGAAAGGAATTATGGTGCCCGGACTTACTTTCGGAAATGCGGTTTTGTGCCTAAAATCAGAAGTACAGTCGACATTAGAAACAAATCAGAGATCCGTTGGACGATTAGCACTAGGTGCCCACGGCAAAACTACAAATGAGGCGGTACAGGGAGATATGGGCTGGGCATCTTTCGAAGTACGGGAAGCTCAGAGTAAAATATTATATGAGGAACGCCTGAGGAAATTGGACAGTAACAGATGGGCAGCTAAAGTATTTAAATACCTGTACCTAAAAAGCGTTGACTCACAATGGAGGAAAAGAACTAGGAAACTAACTAGTAAGTATGCTAGTAAAAGGGACGGAGAAATAAAGAGCATTAAGCAACAGGTGAAAAACACAGAAGGTAAAAATTGGATAAATTCGATGGAAAAGAAACAGAGTGTGGAATTATACCGAAAGTGGAAAATGCAGATCAGGAAGGAAGATTTCTTTGATAACTCAAGAGGCAGTGCCCTACTTTTTGAAGCTAGATCAGGGTGCCTTAGAACACGCAGCTACAAAAAGAGATTTAACAATGGAGATGACGCATGTGCTGTATGTGGAAACTCCAGTGAAACAATTGACCATATTATACTCGAATGTAATGGTATCTATCCGGAAGTTGGTGCAGGCGCAATCACTGTTCCTGAAGCTCTGGGCTTTAGAGATAACAGTGGCCGGGTGAATAAACCGGCGGTGGAAACTAGCAAAAAACGACTGGAAGATTGGTGGCTTAAAAGCAGAGAAGTGACATAATGTTAGTAATGTAGGAACAAAATTTAATAAATAGAATGGTGGTTTAGTTAACCATTCTAAATCAATAATTAAGATATAGGGAGAAAAATGAGCATGATAGCTACTGCTACCACCCCGTTTCAAAGGGGACGCTCCTATATTCCATTCCATTCCCATTCCGTGCGCAGCGAGCTGTCCGCTGGCTGCGCTGCCGTGAGCGTCGGCTCATCGTATCTGCACTGCGTGGTGCGCTTAATTCGATATTTAATGCTTGGTGATCGCCTACTTGCTTAAGAATTTTAACATTTCAACCATAATGCATTGTTCCATTATCTGCGCGGCTGTATGGCGCTGTAATGCCAGCGACGATATTGGTACTGTGAACTAGAATATTTCACTGTAATATTGGTGCGGTGCGCGCTATTAGCCACGAGCTAAATACAGCATAGGTCGCACTTCGCGTGTGTTATGAGTGCATCTCGTGTTTTCGAACCTATCTGAGTCTATTGCACACACTTGGATAAATATGTTGCACAGAAAGAAATTCATTCGAAGCCTGCGGTGTTTCGAAACTCGCGAATCTTGGAATCCTGTCTGAATAGCAAAGTGTTTTAGAGAGATCTTGCATTGTGCAAAAAACAAAAAAAAAAAACAAAGAACGTCATTCTGCAGACAGTCATTTATTCAGGTTCCAAACATGGCACAGCATGCAAATCAGAGCCTTGGTAGGCCATACCGTCCTTGACCACAAGCGTACACTTCTGGGAAAAGAAATTTCCGCTGAACGACGAGCACTCACCAGCAACTGGCTGTATGCCTGCACCAGCTAGTGTACTACTGTAGCCCACTAACATGTTCAATTAGTGCCTTCGCCTCTACTGGATTTGAAATGTCTTGCGAACAACTTTTTTCCTCTTATAGAAACTTCCGCCACAAGAGCCTCCTCACCCGATTTTGTAGCCGACATATCAATTTTGACAGCTTTTTCAGGGTCAATTTGCTACTGTCTCCGGCAGCATCCAGCTCACATGCAAATCGGCGTAGTGGAAAGCTTTTTCTCAGCGTGGCAAGGCGATCCTTGACCACATTAATTTCGGGTGTTTTAGTAACCAGGCTGCAGGATCTGCTTTTCAGCCATGTAGTAGTGGATTCATACTAAACTTCTGAAGCTCTAAATCTCAAATGTAAAGGCGAGCACCTGTCCTCACTTCTTAACTAGTTGTGATAAAGTGGAAATCCTCATTGGCTTTTAATACAAGTGAGAAACAAAACATGCAGCCTGGTTACTTTTGGCAAAGACGGCACATTCGTTTTTCTTGGCAAAACTCCCCCTGTTGGGCTCCTCGGGACTGTCGCCGTCAGATGTCGGCTGCTCTTCATGAGCTAGCTTGTAAACACCGTCTCCGCTTCGCTGCATGAATTGTCTGTTCACAGATGTTCCCGACTTTCATTTTCTTTTTGGCAGCGACTTTGAAACATATTTTGGTGCGTCCGGAAAGATGGTCGGAACGGCGCCATCAGTAAGTATGTGACCGGCCTCTACTCTAGTTCACCGTTGTTTTATACGTGCGCTGAATGAAAACTTGTTCAAAATAGCACTCGCGCACAACGCTTGCTTCGTTCAGCACTCTGTCTGCTTTCTTGATGTTCTGTGACCAAATCTCACAGCGATCGTCGTCGATGGATACACGGAAGAGAGAGGAACTCCCTTGCACAAGCTGTAACCGCTGCTGCAGCCCGGCACTGTCCCTTGTGTCGCGTCGTCTTTCCGTCGTCGTGCACGCATTGCTTAGATGTTCCAATTAGTGGAGAGCACAGACGGGGTTTCAACAACACACCAAGAAAGCGCAACAAACGGCGAAGAACATGCAGAACAACGAAACACGAATCCCTCAAATAAGCGCGAAGACGGTCTGCGCTCGTCTTTGCATGCGCATTTTTAACAAATCGAACCCAATTAGTCATAGTTAATAACGAATTTTCTGATTACATTCCAGTAACCTCAGGCGTCCCCCAAGGATCAGTGCTCGGACCGTTATTATTCTTAATATACATTAATGACTTGCCCCTTCACGTATCATGTCACATTCGTATGTTCGCAGATGATTGCGTCATTTATCGTACTATTAATAACTCTTCCCACCAAGAAGCCTTCCAGACTGACCTAACTAACGTTCAAAAATGGAGCGACCTGTGGATGATGACACTTAACCCTCAGAAATGCAAGATTGTATCCTTCACCCGTCGCACTAAACCATTTATTTTTTCGTACAATATAGCTCAAATCCCAACAGAAGCAGTTAACTCATTTAAGTACTTAGGAGTCACGCTATCTCATGATTTATCTTGGCGCACACATATTACTAATGTAATATCATCCGCGAATAAAACACTAGGCTTTTTGAAACGCCACTTACGTCACGCTCCCCAACAAGTTAAACTCCTGGCTTACCAATCGCTAATCAGACCGAAACTAGAATATGCATCCCCCATATGGAATCCACATCAAATATACCTCATAAATGCCCTCGAATCCGTCCAGAACCGTGCCACTAGATTCATCCACAATACCTATTAATACCAAGTCAGCGTGTCGTCTTTAAAAGCAGAATCCGCCTTATCAACCCTTGTTATTCGTCGCCGCATTGCCAGCCTAAACCTGTTTCATAAGTTCTTTTACAGCACCCACGGTTACGCAGGCTATATCACATCACCAGCTCGCATATCGCATCGCACTGGTCACATTCTTCAAGTTGCCCGGCCTCGGACCCATACGACCACGTTCGCTGCCTCCTTCTTCCCTCGAGCAGCATTAGATTGGAACGGCCTTTCCCACAGCAACGCCGCTATCACCTGCCCATCCAACTTTTCCAAAGCACTAACAGATCATATTGTATGTTGAACCCACATGGCAACCATTGTACTTATTTTTTTTTTGTATAATCCACCCCTTATGTAATACCCCCACGGGGGTCCTTAAGGTAATAAACTGAACTGAACTGAAGCGAATGGAGCTCGGCTCGGCTCGGCGCACCGACCGCACCCCTTGGCACACCTGTTACTGGTAGCGCCCCCTGGGTGTCACGCGCGCTTTCATTGCGGCGGCGACCTCGCTCCTCTATTGTTCCCCGGCGCGGACGACACACTGCCCAAGATTCTAGAGCACTGTACCTTGGCTATCCTTGGCTGCGGTCTCGGCACCGTGCACAACTAGAGTCCCTAGAAGCACGGCCGCTCAATGGAGGCGCACTTGGGTGCGGCCCGTCGCGTCGCCCAGAAGAGCCGTATTGCGCCTAGTTCTCATCGCCACCGCTGCGGCGCCACCGCTCCGGGACGAGTCCGGGCGGAGAGCTGCGCGCAGCGGCCGTGGCTGTGCTTTCGTTTCGGCGTCCGCGTGGTCGGCGCTTGCTCAATTTAGGATTATGAGCGGCGTTTCACACAGTATGTGATGCTATGTGCATGTTTGCTATTGATAAGGTGATAGCGGCAAATCATCATCACTAGGCTTTTCCAAGTCATTCGTGGTCTTCCGTTTACAACGAGAACGAGGCAGTCGTGTGCTTCGCTGAGTGCGCACCCACTTCGTTGCGTTTCAACCACTGTAATAACGTATTAGATATTGCAATCTTGAAATCGAGACATGCTTTGGGGCCATTTATTCAGCGTGCACTTTTCTGGAAACTTACAATTCAGGACGTAGCGTTCAACATTATTGTTCAGCCTGTTCCTCCGTTTTCACTGGAAATAATATTGAAGTGGGTACCACCACCAAAACATACTAGCTAACACAAACTGTTGCAAAAGAAACAATTAACACAAGACAGCCAGTTCAACGACACGCCCGCAGGCTCAGGCAATTTTTTTCTTGTTTGATTATGAAGCCGCGTGATGCACAGAAGGCACGCAAGCTTGTTTTACAAGCGAACTTTTCTCGAAAAAGGTTTATGTACAAGCGTGATTTTTTCCACTGTCTGATTGATGTTGCCTGTCCAGTTGGTCAGCAGTGGTCGCATTAGTTTGGTTAGGTCCTTAGTCTGACTGCGGTCTTCTCTCTCGCAAATCAACTCCGGAAATTGCACAAAATAGGGAAGAAGGGATGAAATTAACATGTTGCATAGCTTGCTGCTTCTTATGACCTGCGGGCACTTCATCACCTTGCTAATAAAGGTGCATGCATGTGATTTTCAGATACCTTAGGCGTCCATCATCAAGAATTTTGATAAGTCCAGGGTTTTGCAGGAATCACAAGGCACAAAGTTAATAAATGGATGGGGAGTAATAAAATTATTGACGCTCTAAAATAAGCACTAGAAGTTATTTAAACTTTGGTAATATATAAATAATGAAAACTCGGGCAGGCACTGAAAACAGAATAAATAAAAATGTTTCATGAGATTCTGTAAAACTATTCATACTTTCTCTTCAAATGGACGTGCAAGGTAACCAGCCAAGAATGCAATCGGTGCTAACTCTATCTCAGCTGCTGGTTCACACCACACATGAATGAATCCAAGCTGACTCGAAAACTCTCTCGCAGCAGACGTGATATGGCAGTTGGCAAGGTACGACTTTCATAATCACGAATTCCAAGTTTTATAGCTGCCTATTGTTGATAGGTGCATTTGCAGACCGATGCTTGCAAGATGCCAACCTGCACAAGGCATGGCAAAATGTGTATAACATCAGTCGATATATTTTTTTTTTTTCGCTAGTGGTACCTTCAGTATTTTCTTCGAGGTGAAAACTGCAGCCCTTGCGTCAACTTTGTCGTTCCCACCTTTGAATGGCCTTAGGCTGCTTGTCACAAGCTGCTTCACCTATTATACAGCGGAAGATGCGGGAGCTTATGGCTGGAATATAGAGCGAAATTCACGGGACTCCGTCGCTCCTCTGGACAAGATTCGACAAGCCGATGGGGCAGCGACCGCCTGTCCTTGACGCGGCTGCTGCATAGTCGGCCGAGGGTATAAAATAACCGACAGCAGCACGCCCTCACCAGTGCGTTTGGGAAGATTCAAACTTCCGGCCACTCCGCGGTGCTCCGAAAGCGTATTGTGTTTCTTCGGGCCCGCGATCGACGCATCGTCCTCTGTACCTGTACGGCCGCCGCTACCGAGCAACACAGCCTTCGACGCCTCAGCAAACAAGAAAGACGTGAGAATTTCATTCGCCACGGACTGTTGTTCAATCGAACATTATTTTCGCTTTGTTAACTTTTGACCTGACTTAGTAGTATTTTACGCTGTGTTCTTATGTAACTTTTGCTCATACTTATAATATCTGAAATACCTGCTTTATTATCTTTATAGTCTTCATATTTTTTATCACAGTGTTTTGTTCATTGTCGGGTTATTTTTTTTCTCTTATCATTTATTTCTTCGTCTTTATCAATATCTTGTCGTGGCGTTGTATTCTCTTTCATTGTACTCTATTATTATCAGTGTAATTTTGGTCTGCTATTTATAAACCTTCAATTGTTTGTAAAAGAAAGTGACCTATTTGTACTTATTCCTCAATCACACACCGACACACGTGCTTCACGGGTTGACCGGCCTAACTTTTAAATGTGTTCACAACCCTCATAGAGGAACGACGGGTAATCGTGAAGGGGATCCCGCACCTCTTTTGACCGTAAAGGCGGGGGTTTGTGACATAATTGGCGTCCGCGACAGGACTGGTCAACCAAGTGTCGGTGAGGGAGAGAGGAGTAGGTGCAATTTTTTTAGTGTTGTATCCTAGCACTGCATAACGCTTTCCACCTAACATGGCTGATGCAGAGTTAGAACGGCTTGTTGAGTATGGCCGAACTTTTGGCTTTGAGGGTCAAGAGCTGCTCAAATGGGTAGATCAGGAGCGAGCTCGTCGCAGAGAAGAACGCAATGAGGAACGTACGCGGCGGAAAGAGGAGGCAGAACTAGAATCTAAACTCCGGATGGCGGAGATGGAGAAAGAAAAGGAAATAGAGTCGCAGAAAGCCCAACTCCGGATAGCGGAGATGGAAAAAGAAAAGGAGTTACTGATGCTCCGACGAGACCTACCTAATAATCCGGCAACTGACGCTAACAGCACCGGAGAGACAAGGTCAGAAACGGGGGAGAGTCAAGCTGCTCGGCCCGAATGCATAAGCCCGCACAAGCTGATGCCGGTTTTTAATGAGGGCAGGGACGACCTTGACGCTTACCTCATGCGTTTCGAGCGCGTCGCTGAGAGTCAGAATTGGCCTCGCGACCAGTGGGCTACAGCCCTTAGTCTATGTTTAAGCGGCGAAGCGCTCAGCGTTTTTAGTCGCATGTCTGCGTCCGAGTGCTTGGACTACAACAAGCTCCGGCAGGCACTCATGATTCGCTTCCGTATGACAGAGGAAGGGTTCAGAGAAAAATTCAGGTCTGCTAGTCCCCGGAACGAGGAAACGTGTTCACAGTTCGTGACGCGTCTTCAGAACTTCCTAGACAGATGGATAGAGCTGTCGGACACAAAGAAAGAGTACGCAGATCTCTTTGACCTGATTCTAAAGGAACAGTTCCTTTCTAACTGCGCCACTCCGCTACAAATGTTTTTGAAAGAAAAGAAGGACACATCCTTCTCTGAAACAGTAGCAAGGGCAGAAAAGTATGTGGAGGCCCATGGCTGGTCAAACTTCGGAAAGCGAAGCACCCCGAAGAATAAGGCAGAAAACGCCGTCTCCAAGACGACCGAGAGAAAGGAAACTTTGCTTCAATCATCGGATGCGAAGAGCAGCGATGAAAAGAAATGTTTTATTTGTTCACGCACGGGACACCGCCCCGAAAATTGCCGGGCCGCCCCATCCGACGGATCGGGACCGCCCAAGAAATGCCACAAATGCGGAAAACCAGGTCATCCAAGCTGGAGATGCTGGGCAAATGGGGCCCCGAAACTGAGAGAAGAAAATCGGGAGTCCGCTGCAGTATGTGTTGAGAACGGATACCTCGAACTTAAGGATGGAGGGAAGATCCCCGTCATCAACGCTGGGTTCACCAGTAAAGAATGCGCCGTCAGGGAATGCTTACCTGTCGTAGCCGGCATGATCGGAGGCCAGACAGTCCGAGTCCTGAGAGACACAGGCTGCAACACGGTGGTGGTAAGAAGGGACTTAGTACGGAAAGAAGATATCACCGATACGAAGTCTCCAGTTTACCTACTTGACCGCTCAGTCCTCATGCTCCCAGAAGCTTGGGTCGATGTCGACACCCCGTACTTTCAGGGACGACTTCTCGCTAAGTGTATGGAGAATCCCTTGTACGATTTGGTGCTGGGAAATGTGGAAGGTGCTAGGCCAGCAGACGACCCCGATCCGAACTGGCACAAGACAACAGAAAGCGAGACTACGAAGTCCACTGCAGTAAAAGTTGAAGAGCTAGCGCCTGACACCGAGAGCCAGCCCCGCACCCATTTCGGATGCCGCTGAAGCTTGTCCGGTAGTGACTAGAGCGCAGGCGTGCAAGGATAAAACGCTGAAAAAGCTTAAAGTCCTGCAAGGCCTCCCTAGTGTATGCCGCGAAGAGTTGGTTCAAGGGCAAGAGAATGACGCGACCCTACGCTCGTGTTTCGATCGCGTAGGCCCGCCGCAAGCGAAGAAAGGAAAGGGTAGCCACCAGTTTTTCATTGCTAACGGCGTCCTTCAAAGGAAATACGTCGCCGAGTCGGGCGGGGAGTACACTCAAGTTGTTGTGCCCCAAAAGTACAGATCAGCTATTCTCAAGCTGGCACATGATGGGTTGATGGGAGGCCACCAAGGCGCGAAGAAAACCCTACTGAAGCTTCAGACAGAATTCTTCTGGCCAGCAATGCAGGCTGACGCTAAGCGGTTCGTTGCCTCTTGCGATCTGTGCCAACGCACAACTCCGAAGGGTCACACCACACGAGCGCCTTTGGTTCGAGTACCCGTCATTGAGACACCGTTTCAGAGGGTGGCGATCGACATCGTTGGTCCACTCAACCCGAAGTCCGCTCAAGGCAATCGGTACATCCTGACCATGGTGGACTATGCCACTCGGTACCCTGATGCAGTCGCACTTCCTAGCGTCGAGACCGAAAGGGTAGCCGAAGCACTTGTCGAAATGTTTTCCCGTGTAGGAGTGCCCAGAGAGGTCCTCAGTGACAGGGGCACGAATTTTACGTCCGAAGTAATGAAGCAGGTTAGCCGTCTGTTGTCAGTAAAACAGCTGCATACCTCTCCCTACCACCCGATAGCGAACGGCCTAGTCGAACGGTTTAACGGCACGCTTAAACAAATGCTCAAGCGCATGTGTCAAGAGAGACCAACCGATTGGGATCGCTACCTGGCTCCACTTTTGTTTGCATACAGGGAAGTGCCCCAAGAAAGCCTCGGCTTTTCCCCATTCGAACTGTTATATGGGCGAAATGTGCGTGGACCCCTGGCTGTACTTAGAGAGCTTTGGACGAATGCAACCATCCCTAACGAGTTGCGAACGACGTACGAGTATGTGCTTGCTCTACGGGACAGACTGGAAAATACCTGTAAACTTGCCCACGAAGAGCTAGAGCGCGCAGGAGAGCGTTACAGCCGCTACTACAACATCAAGAGCCGCAAACGCTCACTCAAACCGGGAGAGAAGGTTCTTATTCTTCTTCCCACAGAGCACAATAAGCTGCTCATGCAATGGAAGGGTCCCTTTTCGGTCATCAGCCGCAGGGGCGATGTCGACTATGAAGTGGATTTGGGCCATGCCACAAAAATATTCCACATCAATATGCTGAAGAGATACCAGCAAAGGAAAGAGGACACCATTGTTGCAGCTGTCGGTGCAGTAATATCGGCAGAAGAAGACACAGACGCTGGAGAGATTGAGCTTCCTAAGCCCTCCCAGACACAGTCTATCGGGGATGTACACATTTCCGAGAGATTGAGCCACGTACAACAGAATGAAGCCAAGAAACTTCTGCAACAGTACGAAGGTATATTTTCGGACCTTCCGGGAAAGACCACGCTAATCGAGTGCCAACTGAAGTTACAGAGCGACCGGCCGATAAGTGTAAAACAATATCCGCTACCGTACGCTTTGAGACAGGCAATTGCATCAGAAGTGGACGACTTGCTCCGATTAGACATCATTGAGCCATCGGAGTCGCCCTACAATTCCCCTGTGATCGCCGTACGCAAGCCCGACGGGACGCATCGGCTATGCATTGACTTTCGGAAGTTAAACGAAGTCATCGCAGACGACGCCGAGCCCTTACCACGTGCGGACGACCTTATCGCCTCGGTAGGCCGCAAGAAATTCTTTTCCAAGCTGGTCTTATCCAAGGGATATTGGCAAGTACCGTTGTCACCCGATTCAAAGGCGATGACTGCTTTCACGGTTGGCACGGGGCGCTTTCAATTCCGATATATGCCCTTCGGTATTAAGACGGCGCCAGCCATTTTTACGAAGCTGATGCGGAACATCTTAGCCGATATTCCCGACGTGGCGTACTACTTCGACGATGTTCTCATTGCCAGTGCGACATGGGAACAGCATCTCCAAACATTGTACGAGGTCTTTGCTCGAATTGAAGCGGCTGGTCTCACCATCAAACCGCTGAAATGCGAAATTGGAATGGAAACCGTCGCATTCCTGGGCCACCAAATTGCGTCCGGAGAATTGTCACCCCTCACCAAGACCCTACAGAAGATACAAGAAGCTTCACGGCCGACAACAAAGAAGCAGGTCCGATCCTTCTTAGGACTCACGGGTTACTACCGTGATTTCATCCCGAACTATGCTGACCTAACCTGTCCTCTGTCAGATCTAACACGGAAAGGTCAACCTTCAGTCGTGAGCTGGGGCCCCGAGCAAGAACGGGCTTTCAAGAACTTGCGGGAAAAACTGGCTGAGGCACCAATTCTGAAATTGCCAGATTTTGACCGGGAATTCGTCCTGCGAACAGATGCTTCTGATAGAGGTGTTGGAGCCGTTCTGCTTCAATTGCATGACGGAATCCTGCACCCAGTTGCCTATGCGAGCCGCAAGTTGCTCCCTCGAGAGGTAGCCTATTCAACCACTGAGAAAGAGGCTTTAGCGCTCGTTTGGGGAATCGAGAAATTTCAAGTCTTCCTCTACGGGAGAAGGTTTCTCGTTCAGACGGATCACCAGCCTTTGAAGTTCATAAAAGAAACAAAATCTAAACAGCCGCGTTCTTCGCTGGAGTATTAAGCTTCAGGAATACAACTTCCGTGTCGAGTATATTAAAGGCAGCGAGAACGTGGGAGCAGATTACATGAGCCGGCTGGAATAGTTGTTAAGCTTGCACTACTGCATAGCTGCATTGTGTTGATTGTGTAATGAAAATCGTACACGATGTGCCTGTATATATGTGCACTTGATTGTTATCAGTGATCCGTGACTTGTGACATGTGCGCAAGACATGACTGAAGAACTACAGTGTTGTGGTGTGTGCGGGTTCAGATCAGTGCGTATATGGTGCGCGTCATGAACGGTAGTGAGTGACGAACGATCTTCAGTGCACTGAACGGACCCAATCTACTGCACCCCTCTATAGGGGCGTAATAACATCGTTCTCGGCGCTTGTGGAGTTCTAGAATATTCCGAGGCAATATTCTTCAGTGGGGGGCAGTGTCACAAGCTGCTTCACCTATTATACAGCGGAAGATGCGGGAGCTTATGGCTGGAATATAGAGCGAAATTCACGGGACTCCGTCGCTCCTCTGGACAAGATTCGACAAGCCGATGGGGCAGCGACCGCCTGTCCTTGACGCGGCTGCTGCATAGTCGGCCGAGGGTATAAAATAACCGACAGCAGCACGCCCTCACCAGTGCGTTTGGGAAGATTCAAACTTCCGGCCACTCCGCGGTGCTCCGAAAGCGTATTGTGTTTCTTCGGGCCCGCGATCGACGCATCGTCCTCTGTACCTGTACGGCCGCCGCTACCGAGCAACACAGCCTTCGACGCCTCAGCAAACAAGAAAGACGTGAGAATTTCATTCGCCACGGACTGTTGTTCAATCGAACATTATTTTCGCTTTGTTAACTTTTGACCTGACTTAGTAGTATTTTACGCTGTGTTCTTATGTAACTTTTGCTCATACTTATAATATCTGAAATACCTGCTTTATTATCTTTATAGTCTTCATATTTTTTATCACAGTGTTTTGTTCATTGTCGGGTTATTTTTTTTTTCACTTATCATTTATTTCTTCGTCTTTATCAATATCTTGTCGTGGCGTTGTATTCTCTTTCATTGTACTCTATTATTATCAGTGTAATTTTGGTCTGCTATTTAAAAACCTTCAATTGTTTGTAAAAGAAAGTAACCTATTTGTACTTATTCCTCAATCACACACCGACACACGTGCTTCACGGGTTGACAGGCCTAACTTTTAAATGTGTTCACAACCCTCATAGAGGAACGACGGGTAATCGTGAAGGGGATCCCGCACCTCTTTTGACCGTAAAGGCGGGGGTTTGTGACACTGCTAAAAAGCGATACTATAGACCCGCTTTCAGAGCCTGCTTTAGGGCGTATCGGAAGCTGAAAATAAGATTCGGTTAAATGCAATCCACTATAGTAAGGCACACAGAAGACATTGTTGTAAGATACGTGATGTGATCAAGAAGGTACTTAATTTGCGCTACTGTGGATCTGATTGTCATGATTATTGCTTCGTACGTTTGCTTGGTTAGCTTTTGCTTCGACGTGCCTCCTTGGACCTGAATGTCTTCGACATGGCAAAGTCCAACTCTAACCAAGAGAGTCGCTCGTCATCTGACAAATAGAGCGACTCCTCTTGGTGTGTCCATGGCTTCACTTATGCGATGTTGGGCAAGGCATACCATTTTGGTATCATCGTCATAAAAGTGATCGTGGCGCAGCTATCTTGAAACACACATGCTTCAGGATGACACGGCGGGTTGTCCAGGAGGAAATGAAGTGTAGCTATAACAAGTGGGGAAAATAAAGCTCTTGACCTGCGCACATTAATTTTTTCAAGGTTGTTTGGCTCAACATGAGCCCGCGGGAGTTACTTAACTTGTAAGGTGGGTAGTTCGGGAACACGGAGGGGACGGTTTGAGGAAGCAGGACCTTCAGTTTTATGTTCTTCCTGTAATCGTCAGCTATGAAGTACAGTGAGCATACCAGTGACTTGTCACTCGGCTCCCACCGGCTTCCTTTTCCGTCCTAGCCCTCCCGAGATATGTTTTTCAGCCATGCTGCTCGACGTTGTGAATCGCACGGGAGCTCATGGTAACCGATCTTTTCTTGCTTTCGTGGTGCACAGCGGCACACAGCAGTTGCCTGGCATGGTGCTGCATACGCTTAGGACGCTGTTATGCTGAGTAGTCAAAACGATAACAAGCGCCAACCCAGCCAGCGCGCTCCTTCCGCGTCGTCTGCTCGTCCGTGCCGGCGGCGCCTTGTCCTGGAGTGGTGGCGCCCCCGCGGAGAATGACGGCGGAAACAGTAACTTCTCCCAATACGCGCTTCCCCAGCCATTGAGGCGCGACGCGACGGGCCGCACCAAGTGCGCCTGCATTGAGCGGCCTTGCTAGAAGTATTTGTTATGGCGATTTCCACTGGTCGCTACGGAGCACGTTTTCTTGCTCCGGGACGACGAATTCGATTTCCACTGGTCGACCAAGATAGGTTGCGCGTATTCCGCTGGTCGTTTGGGGCAGCTCGGGGCGCTCCAGCTCGATCCGCCGACCGAAGTCGGATCTCGCCGGAAGTCCTAGTCGCTGACGCGGTCACTTCCGGATGCTGCTGGATTCTTTTGGCTGTTTTTGACCGTTTCAGCGACATCGGCAGAGGACGCTGGATGTCTCCGTTTTTTGCGCGAATACGTCGAAGTGCGTCTATCGAAAAACGTCTGCAGCGTTAAAAAAATGAGAAAGCAAGTTGAGGGCCGCAATCCTGCCTATTTATCAACCGCAAACATTTTGGCGCTGGGATGCGGCTACAACTTTCGAAACCGGCTCAGCTTTACTTCCGCCGCACGCTCTACGCGTTCCGCTGGTCGACCAAGGCTGATTCGCTCTGTAGCGCTTTAGGTCGGCTCGGGCGCCCAGCTCCGATCGAGCAGTGGAAATCGCCATTAGTCTGCCGTCCGAGCGGGGTTCCCTATAGGGAACCAAAGCTGGAGTTTGCTCCGCGACGCCAGCGCTCGGTTTCCAGCGGAGCGGAGAGGAACTACAAAACCTACGCGCATTCGCGCCCGCGCTGCGCGCGGCTGTCTGCGGAGTCTGCGCCATAGAGTTAATACAAAGACTCTAGAGGGAAAGCTGGGCAGGGAAACGAGCTTCTCACTGGTTCGCCGCCATCATCAAATTTATCATTGTGGCCAGCACAGTTTCTGCTCACTGCGTCAAAAATGAACAAAGGTTTGAACAAAAGTTTTAAAAACCGCTGCCGATAACACAACTGTAGGAAATTTCTATACATTGTTTTCAAGTTTCAAGCATATTATATAATCTTTCAGGCACCTTCTTGGCAATAAAGGAATGATGTAGAACACTTGGAAACCATGTTTGCGAGCAGACGTAGCAGATCAACAGTAAACACACACGAGCACCCTTTGACATTTACTGTATGCAGCACTAGCCATCCCGGATAGACCAAGGGCCGTTGCTGTGGAATTCGTCACTGTTGTTTTTTTTAATATACTGTGGTCGTCGTCTTGCGCCAAAGCAAATTTCTGGCATATTTTCAGGTGATCGGGCACAGAGGAGATGCATGTGCACTCGACGGACGAAATGCATGCGAAGCGCGAAACAATCGCAGGGATAGCCGGCCTTGCGATAACAACTCAGAAGAATCAGGACACCTATGTGATGTTACAGTAGGTACGCGACGCAACATATCACAAGAAATGCTCCACACGCGACGATTCTGCCGTTGTTTACAGCACCTACTGAACAGTACGCCCGCCGTCGGTTAGCTGCACGCCGCCATCTTCCCACGATCCAAGTTGCCAGCTTCAAACCATCTTCATGTGCCAGATTTAGCAAGTAAAATTCATCTGGCAACCAATGAACAGTGTGATAATGGCGGCAATCACGCGGTCACCCCTCGAATGCATTGGGTGAACGGGCAGCTTTCCCTCTAGAATCTTTGTATTAACTCTATGGTCTGCGCAGCCTGCTCGCTCGGGAGCGCGTGCTACGTTCAGCCGCGCGTGCACGCGGAGCGGGAGAAGGAGAGTGAGGACGAGGGGAGTTGGTGGCGCGTCTTCGCGCGCAAAGCCGGCGCTCTTTGCCAGTGGGATTTCTTAATTATGCTTTTTTTCTGTGCCCCGGCTGACATAGAGGCTGGCTGGAGGCATGTTTTTTATCGGTGCTTTCGAAAGCAAGAAATTATGATTAATTGATCGCCGGACATTGTTTTCAAAGAGCGCTTTTTGGCAGGCTCAGACATAAAAAAAAATGAACGCGAATTCGCTACTTGAAGGCGGGAGGCAAACGACAGGTATCTTGAAGGACTTGATACGGCACCTCTTGATGCCTCTATCCATGTTCACAGAATGAAGGGTCCAGGCTTCTGGTTGAGAATAACCGATAGGCTTGTACACAGCGACGAGTGCTCCTTCCTTTCCCTTTGTGACTGGTCACTTGAAAGGGGCCTATTCAGCTCTTTGGGGACAAACGTTTTAGGCAGTGCTGCCGGTGCCGTGGGGCCTGTTTTCGGCGCGTTTAGGATGCGTTCCCTACAAAGGCACAAAGCATGCCGCCTTACCCTTTGGTTCCTGCCGACACCGGCCAGGGGAAGTTCGCTGCTGCGGCGCTGCCGTTCGAAATCAATGCCCTATCTACCTTTAATGATGAGGGGTTCCTAACGACTTGGGTCATTCCCCAGAAGCCGAGGCATGCCATTTTTGCGGCAGTTTCCTCTCCACGAGACGAACAGCGAGGAAATGTCTGACGACTTTCCATGCAGATGGGGACATCTCTCCACGGAAACCTTTGTCTTCTTAATTCCACTGTTACGCTGCGCAATTCCTAGTTCAGTTATCTCCTTTAGCGAACGCGCAGTTTTGAGCTCCCGAAGCAGGATCGCGTATGAGGATAGGATGATTGACGTAAAGTGATCGCATTAATGAATATCCGTTTCTTGAGGCCGACTCGGTTCCACGATGGCTGCTTCGGCACCGCCAGTTAGAGAAGTACGACACACGAACGGTACGAGATATCCCCCCCCCCCCCAAAAAAAAAAAAAGGAAGGCCCAGAACCATCCCGTTACCGTTTCCACACAAGCTTCGCGGAAAAAGTGCGCCGTCATTTTTTTCATTCTAGTTCTTTTCTTTCTTCTTCCCCCCTCATTGTTAGAGCGCGACGGTGGCCACAATGCGGTCGGAGGAGGAGAGAAACAACCGAGCGCACGCGCGCAAACACGTGCTAGAAAGCAGCGCGGAGCAGACGACAACATGCTTTTCTATGCGGCGGCTAGCAGACGACGCGGCCGGGCTGCGCGTAGATTTTGACGGGGTCTCCATGGAGGGCGCTGACGCACAGAGCGGCGCAGCGCCCCCTGGCCCAGGTTTTCTCCCCAATATAGCCGGTTGGCCGCATCTCGGATGAAAGCGCAGGGGGCGCTGCTCGCCTTCGGAGTGTGGTGTAGGTTGTACCGTACTAAAATTCTAGCTCACTTTAACCGTACTGCGCGTCTGCGCCCTACTGAACCGCTAGTGCCGTGGCAACGCTTGTGCACCATGTGCACTTCTTTGCGCTCGCGAGCCGGAATCCGCGGAAGTTAGCAAGCATGTGTGTTGGTGCTCCTTTTTTATGGATGTGCGATCGCGTCATGTCCACACAACGGGACAAGTGTGACAGCACGTGTTTCGAAACCTACCGCCTTCTAGGAACTGACACTAACACACAAATAATATTTGTCAAGTATGGCTGCCTTAGTGGCCTGATCAGAGCAATTTGATTTGAGGGATGATGGGTGGAAACACTAAAGATTCTGCCTACTCCACGTTACCTCTATTCATGGCCATGAGCCGTCATATTCAATAAAGGACTTGCAACTCAACTCGTGCTCGCGGGTGCAAGAGCGGGTAGTGCTCGTTCAAGCTGAAATGCTCTGTCTTAGGACACCGAAAGACGCAGAGAAGAGGCAAGAGTGGAAGCACACCATCAAGCGCGGCGACAGAGTGCTCGGCGAAGGTATATGCCAAGTAGTGTCGTTTGTGAGCGACACTTCGAACCCTAGCCGTTTTATTGATGATTGTGATTCAGGGAAAGGTTAATTGAGATTCCCTGGGATGTTACCTCACGAAGGATGCCGTCCAGACAGCGTTTCCTGACGTTCCAAAACACTTGCCGAAGCCCCTAGCTGCCTCAAAAATGAAATGAGCGCAACTTATTGTGCGAGCAAAAACAGTCAGCAAGGAGACCTGCAGAGAAAAAGAATTAAGCGCATTGATCCCAAAACACCAGTGAGCCGATTGAAGAATACAGTGACAGTGGATCGTACGTGTGACGAGTCTGCTCCAGGAATGCAGAAAGCTGCAGTCACCACCACCGCGTGGACAAATGTCGATCTTTCTGATGATGAGCAAGTAACATTCGCACATGCCACTCAAGCGAGGACGGGTCGCTGGAAGCAATCTACGTAAGCCGGCTAGTCCTGCTCCATCGCAGTTATACAGGTGAAGCTACCATGAATGCTGCAGTGTACATTCGAGCAAAGAAAGTGAAGGAGATAGCAGCTGTCAAGTAAACAGAAGAGATAATTAATCTTCTTCAGGATATTGCGAAATTCAGTTTCTGTCCTGGCTTGGGAATCGAAGCCCATGCATGACAGACCTTTCCCTCCTCCAATGGGCGTTACTTTGCGACGAACTGTACCACTCTTTCTGATGCAGCATCATGCATAGCCTGCAAATACTTCCGAAAGTTAACTCAGAACACCCTGTCAAGAAGAAAAGGATAAAGTCTGGCGGGTGTAAAGAATAAAGTGACTTCCAAGTCACGAGCAGGTTTTCGTATGAAAGACGTACAATTGGTGACAAAGTTGGTAAAAGGTCTATGAAATGAAAATACCTTTCAAGGACAGAGTTTGAAAGAAGGGTTAGTGGTCTTCCTCTCAAGCAGCAGCTGGTTGTTAAGACATGTTTTGAGGCTGCAAAACGCAATTCGAGAAAAGCAGTGGCATATTCGAGTGGCTACTCGGCTTCCTAAGCACAAAATAATGCATATCAGCAGTTTGCCTGAAGCGCAATGCGATTTGCAGGGCTCGGGTTTCTATCTTGCGTGCTTTAATTGCGCATCCGAAAGGTTCCAGTTCTACTTACGTGTTATAACTTAACAAGAAGTTAAGATGAAATTATAGCGCGAACGAAAACGCCGGCGACAGCGCTCTGTTTCTCGCACATATGGTCATCTGAGCCTAGAATGTGCGTCTAATATAGTCCTTCATGCAAGTGCAATTGTTTATACAAAATATTTAGAAGACGTTTTTACAATACGGCACCACGGTAGTATTCAGTGAGGATAATAGGGTATAGACCTCCTTCACTCCGGCTACGTCACGAAAATGCGGTGGCGCTGTCGTCTTTAGTGACTTTCGCGTGGTAGGCAAAAACACGCTTCAGTCGCTTTGCCTACCGTGATTGTGCGATGGCTTGCTGCTGCCGGGGGATGCAGAGCACCATGCCGACTAATCGCGTCGCTATGACATGTGTTGAAAGACAAACAAGAGGAAGTTTAGTAAGCTTGCATAGGTTTCTTGCCGACAATGGTCGCCGTAAACAGTGGTGGGCCGCCGCGGTGAAGCGCCAAGGCTGGATACCGACGCCTGCTCATCGAATATGTGGCAAATACTTCGTCACGGCTAAGCTGAAACTTATTCACCTTTACGCCAGAGCGGTCTATCGGATCAATGGTCGCGAATATCTCGAGTTTGGCCTTTTTACGACGCGTGATGGGATCTTGGTACTGTTTTAGTGCTGGTGCGGGCGCGGGTGCACAGGTAACATATGTACCTGCGCGCTTCTTTGTTGGAGCATGCGTAGATGTTTTACCTTTGTAAACTGTTCCTTAAGCCCGTTTTTTCGCTGTGTATGTAAGCGCAGTGAGCTGCTACGCAAGTGATCTGTGTAGCACTCCTCGATCCGTGATGTACCATATTGCATGGCTAAACTTCGCCGCGTTCACTCCAAATTATTTTAATCTACTTCCTGATGAAGATTGCCACTTCACGTTGACAGCTACTGATTTGGACTGGAGCTGCATTTTGTATTTATGCCGAGCGCTTTTATTTGTATTCACAGCGGCTGATTGTGAATGCGAGTTGTGGGGTTTATCCTACATTGAAACGCGGTCACAGTAGCCGAGACCGAACTGGGCCGCCCTAACTACGGAATCACGGGTGAAGGTAAAAACGGCCCCAGAAAAGAGTTCCTCAGAAGATACAGTCCCGAAAAGAAGGTCCCTGAAATATATAGCCCCGGAATAATCGTCCAGAAAGGTCCTATCAGGAAGCGGCCCCTAGGAAAAAATGTCACCGAAGAAATTGGCTGAAAATCTGCCCGGAACTCACTCCGCGAAAAATTGAACATCTTATTGGACGCATTTTTTTTTTTTTTTAGAATAGATGCAACTATTGTTTGGGCAGTATGCCCTCTGGGTGCTTTACAGGTTTACAGGAACTGGAGTAGGCTTGGCGAGAAAGCATTGCAAAAAAAAAAAACGAAAAAAAAAAACCACCACTATAACATCCAGCGAGTATTATACAGTTTCCCCCCAGTTTCCAAGCTGGGAAATATCGCTCTTTAATATAGGTCTAATCACCCGGCTAATATTACACATTCGAGAGACGTGTTTGCCCTCGACAGCACAAATTTCGGCGCCATAACGTTTTTTTTTTTTCTTTGCGAACACACGGCATCAGTGCCATGTTTTGCAAATTTCAAGCGGATGGGTAGAAAAAAGCACTGTAGCATACATTATGACGGCTAGACACAAGGAAACTCAGTCTACGTTTTTAGTAAACAGAACTACAGAACGTAAAAAAAAAAAATAAAACGGCGGGGTTCAAAATATACATAATGTTCGCTAAAACAATAAACACAATGTAAGATAAAAACAGTGAAAGTTGATTACAATGAGCGTAATTCATCGCTGATAAGCCAAGCACCAGGCAAGGGGAAAGCTCGACTTTGCAGTACGTTTCATTGCATCTGTTTGGGGCCATTTGTTCCTGGGACGTTTTTACCGGAACCCACGGAACCACAGTGGCCGCTGCAGCTCGTAATTGTAATGCAAGCTAACAGCGCGACTACCCGTAATAAAATTGCTACCTTTATCGACGACAGCCGCCCACGAACAAAGCAAATATAACAGATGCGCAGCGTTCTGATCTCAACCAATAACGCAATGATACGCAAACCGTGTGGTGTCAAGGCTACCGTTGCCACACTGACCTAAAACATCTTAACCGTACAGCCGCTCGACGCTAGCGAGGTGCTTCGTGCTTACCAAGAACGCTCATTTGCCGCTCGGTGTGAAGAATCCTCCGATTATGCTATGATGCTTCGAGCGGACTATTCGTACGCGGTACGAGCGCTATTTATGAGCGAGAAAAATCGCCGTCAGCTTACTCGACTCAAAGTAGTTGTAAGCATCCGAAGCTTTGTAATTCTCGATGCGTTCCATGCATAATTTTCTGGGAGAAAACAGAAAATAGATGCCAACGTCGCTCATTTTCCTCGGCTGGCAGCAACGCTTCTCTTGTGCGCCTTGAACCCAATCCCCATCGGTACGGCGTGCGGGTCCGTACGCTGCACGCCGTGTACGTAGAGTTTTTCAGTGTATCGCTTCTGTTCTCATCGCTGAGGCTCACGAAATACTAGCACATGGTCGCTTCGTCTGCCTAGAAGGCGCCTGCAAATCACAATAACACTGCCTTGACAAGCTCGACCACAGTGCCCCGGCTAGCCACTGTACACCGCCCGCGGTCGTGCTTTTTGCCTACCGTGGGATCGCTGACGAGAGCAGCGCCACCTCGATCGCCTTGTTTGTTTACAAACATGAAGGAGGTCTATAAAAAGCGGCTTCGTTTCTGCATCGGCTCCGGGGCATGCGCGCAAAACTTCGGTTACGACAAAAAAAAAAATGCTTTCAGTGGTTATGCCAGTAACTGGGGCGCGAATTCAATACTACGACTAAACTGAGATAAAAAACTAAAGAGCGGCATCGCACGTACAAGGCACCAGGCTGTGCGCAGCGGATGCATTTCGAAGCGCACGGGTGCGCGCGTCGTCTGCTCCGTCAGCAGTGGCGCCATGGAGGAAGGAAAAGACTTTTTTTTTCTTTTTTTTTTCCACATAAGTTTTTTCCTTCCTCCTTGAGTGGCGCACTCCGGTTCACCGCAGCGCCACCGCGGCGATCATTCAGTGGCAGCCCCTGCCGCGGCCGGCGGACGAGAGACTATAGCAATATTTCTAGGGACCCTAGCACAACGTACTCTGTCAAAAACAGAAAAACAGACGCTCGTTACGAAAGCGCCTGTCAAAAATAGACGCGCGTTACGAACGCGCACAGTAATGACCGTTGTAAAGCGGCAGGCGCATCCCATCTGGCCCCGCGTGCGCTGCTTGCGATTTGCGAGATTGTCGACAGGCCGCGCAGCCATCGACATGAACGCTGCGTATTAAATTCCCACTGTAGTTGCTAGTACTGTAGTATAGGCAGTATAGGCCTGATACAATAATAAGGTTAATAGTTCCGTAATGGTATAACGTTCCTGAGCATCACTTGCGAAATTTCTGCAGGCACTATGTTCTTGTGCGGAGCGAGCTGGTGCGTTTCGGCTCCGTAGCTTCCACCTAGAGAGTTTTAGCTTACCGTGATCCGCGATCCGCTACTGGGATCCGCCACCGCGCGTTCCACTGCGCATGCCCAGACCCCCCTTGACGCCGACAGATGGCGCCACATACTGGATGTCGGTAAAGTCCCTTTAGATGTCGGCACGCAGACCTGCCGCGTCGGGACCAATCAGCTTGACCGCCCCGCCCACGCGCGGTAGAGAACCACGGTGGCGGATCGCGGATCACGAGATTTAGCTTACCGTGATCCGCGATCCGCCACCGTGGTTCTCTACCGCGCGTGGGCGGGGCGGTCAAGCTGATTGGTTCCGACGCGGCAGGTCTGTGTGCGACATCCAGTATGTGGCACCATCTGTCGGCGTCAAGGGGGGTCTGGGCATGCGCAGTGGAATGCGCGGTGGCGGATCCCAGTAGCGGATCGCGGATCACGGTAAGCTAAAACTCTCTATTGCCACAGAAAGTTGTCCCAGAGTCTAGTAGAGCGAGCGCGCGAACAGGCCGCCGGGCCGGTGAAGCAAGGGGCCGCACAGTGGAGCGAGGGAGCAGGAGAAATGCGTCTTCACTCAACAAGGTCCAGGGAGAGAATCAACCCAGATGGCGTGCGGCTGTGGTCGATGCTTGTCGATGCCTGGCTGTGCCGTCGCCTCTTCCTGCTCCCCGTCGCAGTCGCTCATCCACTATACTCCGTTTCATACATCAAGTGCAACACTACCAAAGCTACAGCTCTTGTTTGCACCCCGCCGGGGTGGCGCAGTGGTTACGGAGCTCGAATACTGTTCCCAAGGACGCGGGATCGAATCCCGGCCTCGGCGGCAGCTTTTCGATGGAGGCGGAAAGCAAGGCGCCCGTGTGCTGTGCGATGTCAGCACACGTTAAAGAACCCCAGATGGTCGAAATTTCCGGAGTCCTCCACTACGGCGTCTCTCATAGCCTGAGTTGCTTTGGGACGTTAAACCCCACAAACCAACCAACCAGCTCTTGTTAGCGCTCTCCGCATCCGCGATAAAAAATAGTGCCTGCTCTTGACGAGAGAAAATAATAGTTGCTTTGTCTGCAAGCTTAATACATTTTACATTTGCCATCAACTTCATATAAAGCACCTTTTTTAGGAAGAAAAGGTCGGATTCGGCTAATTTGTATGTTTTTTTATGACGTTTTTGTTCGTGCCACGTTTTGCTGGCCCGCAACCTTGCCAGCTGTGCCACCAGATGGCGCTGGCTGTGCCCTCCGCGCTGCGCATTCCTTTTTGAGAAAATGGTTCTTTGGTGAGCATTTTTTCTATAAGCTCCGCTCTGTGAAGATGTCTAAGCATGCGAAGCATGTTATTGCAAACGTGTGTGCTCTGAATAGAGCCCGTTTCGCCAGGAACCACTCGCCTACAGAACGAGCGCGTAGTGATACCCCTCCTGTTTTTCTTTTTTCTTGCGGACTATTTGCGTAGCTTTCGCTGCGTTGCACCTACCTGATGTATGAAACGGAGTATAGGTGCCGCGTCCTCTCCATCCACCGAGGCACAGGCCGCGTCGTATACGTTGCCCTGGAGACAAAAATTACGATCTGTTTCTCACAAGCCTGGCGTGGAGTAGTGGTTTGCGCGCTCGGCTGGGGATCGAAGGGATGGTGGTTCGATTCCCGGTGGACAGACTTTCTGTGCACAGATTTTGATAAAATTCCCGCGGTGGTGCAGTGGTGGCGCTCGACTTGTGGCCAAGGAGGCGGTATCGAATCCCGGCCGCGGCGGCCGCTATTCTATGGAGGCGAAAAGTAAGGCGTCCGTGTGCTATGCGATGTCGGTGCAAGTTAAAGAACCCCGGGTGGTCGAGATTGCTGGAGGCCTCCACTCTGGAGCATAACACACCATAAACCAAAAAAATTCTGCTCTCGACACTCATGAGCTAAGAACGGCGTTCGCATAACTTGCTGTGCAGACATTAAAAAATGGTGGAAATGTGCGTCACAATTCTTTTGGACCCACTTATATTTTTCACTTTGAAATACGCAACTGCGCGAGCAAGACATTGACTTCCCTAGCCACACATTTCCTTTCCTGTATTTTTAGCAGTGAATTTCTGCCGAAAACAGGTGAAATCTCCAAGGCTGTGTCCCAATGATGGTGTATTTTTATGTGTGGTTTTTCACGCATTACGTGCAGTCATACTGGATCGACACACTTTTTTATATTTCGTTGCGTGCCTGCGAGGCTGTGAAAAAAAGCTCATTCATTGCTTCTCCTGCTTTCACCCGTCTGGTACCTGAAATCCATCTGGGCACAAATCCATGCTATTCTTGGAATGTAAACAGACCTTAATCAGATAAGCCGCGATGTCATCGCACGCGTTTCACCGCCAAAGCACTGCCATTCATTTCCAAGATGCATCTTGCAAAATGCGCAAGAGAGGGCTCTTTGATGCAGATATTGAATTTAGCAGGCTTTGGGGCTTCTCGTTGCGGGTTTTCTATTTTTGATTTGGTAACACTGGCGCCGGAGCATGGAGCGCGTGTACCCTGCACGGTATGTCTGCATTCAATCTACCTGTCATAAAGGCAATGATGGAAGCGGTACATGCCATGATCGAGGAGATTATCGGTGTACTACAAGGAATTACGCATTCCAAGATGAAGTTTCAGCTGTCGTGGCTGATTTCGGAAGACGAGCACAGTCACGATTGGCGGCTCGCTACCTGCCAAAACTTTGCGAAGCAGGCATCTCTGCTGGACGTCCGACGCAGTGTTCGTGCTCATCGATGTGTGTAGGAAGAGCGTGAAGAACCTTTACGAAGAAACAATATTCCAGGTGGACTGCACGATCGGGCGGCCGGCTAGTATGCGGTTAAAGTCCTACAAGTACCAGCAGGTGGACCGAGCGAAGTGTGATGCAGGTAGAAAAAAATTACAAGGGTTCAACGCTGCGGAGCCAAATATTGAACGAAAGCATTAGCTGCGGGTCACCGAGCGTTCTTCTTCTCTTTTTCTTCTTCCTCGGCCCACATATAAAGCCCCGCTTTAACCAAGCCGTATGAACGTGCCTTAGTGGCCTATAGGGGTAACATGAATGCCAGGGTCCTAGCAGGCTGATTCTGACATAACCGTCCCATGTGAAACGAGAGACCCAAGTTGGCAGCTCCTGCCAGCCCACGTGGGATGTGACGTCACAGCGTCACGTGGGTAAGACGTGGCTACCGGCCGCGCTACGCTGAAGGCTCGAAACCTATAGTAGTATATTGCTTTCGCAATAAAAGAAAGTTGGTCAGAATGGCAGAGGGCTTTTCCAGTGGCTGCCTTGCAGATGCGGCTGCGGCCGCCCCATTTTGCTCCACGTGGGATGTGACGTCACAGCGTCACGTGGGTAAGACGTGGTTACCGGCCGCGCTACGCTGAAGGCTCGAAACCTATAGTAGTATATTGCTTTCGCAATAAAAGAAAGTTGGTCAGAATGGCAGAGGGCTTTTCCAGTGGCTGCCTTGCAGATGCGGCTGCGGCCGCCCCATTTTGCTAGGAGCTCTACTTCACTCCTGGCTGCCCACACAATAGACTTCTTCTCGGGTACGTCACGCGATGCGAGTTTTCGGTTCGCGCCGCAGACGCCGATGGGCAAAACAGTCGCCTGAATGCATGCGCTCGCATAGAGATTCTCTGCGCGAGCAACAATAATCTTCATTGCGGGCATTGGGACCTTTGTTCAGTTCAGGCGTTCAATCGTGTCCGACTCTTCGTGACCCTATGGACCATGTCACGCCACGCTTTCCGGTCTCTCACTATCTTCTTAACATCACATAGCTTCATCTGCAATGCCTCGAGAATGCCATCTAACCATCGCGTTCGCTGCCTACCCCTTCTCCGGCGACCCTCAACCTTTCCCAACATCAAATCTTTCTCCAGCGACTCCTCTCTTCTCATCAGATGACCAAAGTAGCTGAGCTTTAACTTTAGAATTTGACCCTCCAATGAGCAGTCAGGGTTTATGGTCGACAATATCGACTGATTTGATCTTCTGGCAGTCCAAGGAACTCTTAAGAGTCTTCGCCAGCACCACAATTCAAACGCGTCAATTCTTCGGCGGTCAGCCTTTTTCACAGTCCAACTCTCGCATCCATACATCACAACTGGAAAGACCATAGCACGGGTTATACGGATCTTGGTTGGCAGACTAATGTCTCTGCTCTTTACTAGGCGGTCAAGGCTAACCATTGCTCTCTTTCCCAGAAGCAGGCGTCTCCTAATTTCATGGCTGCAGTCTCCTTCCGAGGTAATCTTGGCGCCCAAGAACAGAAAATCTGTCACAGCTTCCACTTCTTGTCCATTGATGCTCCAGGACTTGATAGGGCAAGACGCCATGATCTTCGTCTTTTTAATGTTCAGTTTAAGCCCAAACTTCTCACTCTCTTCTTGTACGCGCATCAGAAGTCTCTTGAGTTCCACTTCACTTTCTGCCATTAAAGTGGTATCATCCGCATATCTAAGGTTGTTGATACGTTTTCCAGCAATCTTCACTCCAGCTGAAGACTCGTCCAGACCGGCCTTCCTCATGATGCACTCTGCATATAGGTTAAATAGGCAGGGCGACAGTATGCAGCCTTGCCTCACCCCTTTCTCAATCGGAAACCAATCAGTAAGACCATGCCCAGTTCTGACTGTGGCCTCTTGCCCTTCATACAGGTTCCTGAGGAGACAGATGAGGTGAATTGGAACTCCCATCTCTCGGAGAGCTTGCCACAATCTGCTGTGATCTACGCAGTCAAACGCTTTCGCATAATCAATAAAGCAGAAGTAAATGGGTTTCTGGAACTCTCTTGCTTTTTCCATGATCCAGCGAAGGTTGGCAATTTGGTCTCTAGTTCCTCTGCCCTTGCGAAACCCAGCTTGCACGTCCGGAAGCTCCCGATCCACATACTGCTGCAGCCTACCTTGCAGGATTTTTAACATCACCTTGCTAGCATGCGAAATAAGCGCGATCGTGCGGTAGTTGGAACAATCTTTGGCACTGCCTTTCTTTGGAATGGGGATGTAAACTGACCTCCTCCAATCCTGTGGCCACTGCAGGGTTGTCCAAATCTTTTGACATAATGTATGCAGTGTGTTAACAGCGTCGTGGTTGAGGTTTTGAAGCAACTCAGCTGGAATACCATCAATTCCGCTTGCTTTGTTCTTAGCAAGGCTGGCTAAGGCCCATTCAACTTCACTCTTCAGGATGCCCGGCTCGAGATCAGTAATCACAACCGTCCTATGTTGGGATTGCACATCCGGGTCCTTCTTGTACAGTTCTTCTGTGTATTCCTGCCACCTCTTCTTTATCTCTGAGGCTTCAGTGAGGTCCTTGCCTCGTTTGTCCTTTATCACGCCCAGCTTAGCACAGAAGCTTCCTTTGATATCTTTGATTGTCTTATACAGAGCTCTTGTGTTTCTTAATTGGCTGTTGTCCTCAACTGCTTGACACTGTATGTTCAGGAAGGCATTCTTATCTCTCCTTGCTATTTTCTGAAAATCCGCATTGAGAACCTTGTATCTTTCTCTTTCCCCCATACCTTTTGCCATCCTCCTTTCCTCAGCTATTTGCAAAGCCTCTTCAGATAACCAGTTTGCTTTTTTGCATTTCTTTTGCTTTGGAACTACCTTAGTAGCAACTTCTTGTATTATATCACGAACATCAGTCCACATCTCTTCGGGCTCTTTGTCTTCTAGATCTAATTCTTGAAATCGATTCCTCACTTCCACAGCATATTCTAATGGAATCTGATCCAGATCATACCTGAAAGGCCTTCTAGTTTTCTGCGTTTTCCTCAATCGAAGCTTAATTTTGGCAACAAGAAGCTGATGATCGGTGCCACAATCGGCCCCAGGCCTTGTTTTTACTGCTTGTATAGCGCTTCTCCATCTCTGCCGGCAAATAATATAATCGATCTGATTCCTGTACAGACCGTCCGGTGAAATCCATGTGTACAGGCGCCTCTTGTGCTGTTGAAAATGAGTATTCGCTATGGTCAGGTTGTTTTCTTGACAGAACTCTACTAGCCTCTGCCCAGCTTCATTTGGCTCACCAAGACCGAACTTGCCTGTAATCCCGGATATTTCTTCACTCCCGACCTTAGCATTCCAGTCTCCTATGAGAAAAACGACGTCTGATGATGGGGTGCGGTCTAAAAGGCATTGTAGGTCCGCATAAAATCTCTCAACGTCAGCTTCTTCAGCAGCAGTGGTCGGTGCATAGACTTGGATAACTGTTATGTTGAAAGGGTGACCTTGGATCCGAAGTGAAATCATTCGGTCGTTTTTGGGGTTGTACCCTAGCACTGCTTTGCCCATTCTTCTGTTTACTATGAGAGCGACCCCATTCCTTCTCTTGGATTCGTGCCCACAATAAAAGACATAATGGTCGCCGGAGTTAAATTCTCCCATTCCGGTCCACTTGAGCTCGCTGATACCCAAGATATCAATGTTCAATCTGTCCATTTCTCGCTTGACGATATCCAGTTTACCTTGCGTCATAGATCTTACATTCCATGTTGCTATGTGATATATTTCCTTGCAACATCGGACTTTCCGGTCGCTTCCCGACACATCCACAACTGAGCGTCCTTTTGGCTTTAGCCCAGCCGCTTCATTCGTCCTGGAGCTACTAGGAATCGCCCTTTGTTCATCCCCAGTAACATGTGGGACGCCTTCCAACCTGGGGGGCTCATCTTCCGGCGCCATATCGATAATGGTATTGTGACTGGCCATAGGGTTTTCTTGGCAGGAAATGCTGGAGTGGGTTGCCATTACCTTCTCCAGTGAATCACATTTTGTCCGAACTCTCTGCCGTGACCTGTCTATCTTGGGTGGCCCTACACAGCAGAGCTCACGACTTCATCGAGTTTCGCAAGCCCCTCCGCCACGACAAGGCAGTGATCCATGAAGGGGTGGGACCTTTGCCTCGACCCTAAATCGTAATGCCTACGAGCTGCTGTGCAGTGGGATGCACCAACCGCGCCAAGAAAGGCTCTGGTATACGCTTTTTTCGTTTTCCACGGGACGAAAATCTGAAAGTGTGTGTGAACGCACTGCGCCGATATAAATGGAAGCCCACAGACCGGATCTGCGGAACTTGCCCATGCTGATTTGTTCTAGAGTTCAGCTAGTTTAGCATTCACTGAACTTATTACACTATCTGGTGATTTACATAAAACTGTTTGACTGCAGGTTGTTTTGTACCCATAGAAGTAGGGGCTTTGAGAAGGCAAGCAGTACCTCATTATTTACCTTCTTCACATTTTTTCATATTTCCTCAAAAAGGGTGCTCAACTCAATGGTAAGTAGCAACTAGTAAGGTATGTTGTCAGAGAGTTTAAGCTAAAACTAAGGTAATAAAGATCAAGTAGATAGAGGGAATAAAAAAATTGTTACGTACACTTTCAAGGAACTGGTTGTTCCACTCACAAAGCTGTGAACTAGTGGACCGAATGAGTCCAGATGAAACGAGCATTTCCACTTTGAAGAGTAAATAAGCTACATGCGTGGCTAAACTAAAAGATAAATGTTTATTACTGTTAAATGTCAAGCATTACAAGAGCGCGCACACTTTTAAACTTTTAGATTACCATTCGAGCTATTGCAGCAACTAAAGTGCCAGAACCCCTAGAAAACGTTCAGCGTGCACAGGGATGGTAGAAGGTAATAAACATTTTAATTGTACCAAACTGGTAGCATACAAGTGTAAAGGCTACACTTACAAGTGTAAAGGCTAGACTTGCAAGCGTAAAGGCTAGATAGGCAGGGTCTGAAGTGCTCAGGCGGCACATGGGTTGTGAGGCAGGTCGCATAACACGGATCCGGAGCATTTTGGCCACCTGAGATTACCATTCGACCTGACACTGCATGACACAAGAGCACGCTTTCAACTTTGGCCCCATCGATAAGTTGCCGCCGCTGCAACCGCGGCCGGGATCGAACCAGCGACGTCGAAAACCTTATAACACGATAAAAAAATACGAGATCCTATGCTCTGCGTATCGCAGGCTGATTTCACGCGTGAAGGATATATTCTGGCAGGACGATTTGCGTGTACTGCACGTCCAATCTGCCGCATCCATTCATATTCCTGCCTATCAAAGTAACCTGTTAAAACGCTATTGCTCGACGTCACACCGAACACAGCTTACCCGGCCATGCATGTGCAGTGCCTGTACGATTCCGTCCTTGTGCAAAAGCGTCCAGGCTTCATATAGCTTGCCGGTGGTCCTCTGCGACGGCGCCACTTTAGCTTTTAAAAAGCGGCACTTTAAGCCAGCGTCGGCAATGAAAACTTGGCGCACATGCCCTTCCGCTGCAAAAACGTAAGCCTTCAACGAGCGATAGGACTTCAAGCTATCCGTGGCGTAGCTAGGGCCGGGCGTCTGAACAAGATACACGCATATGTCACCAAAACGAACATTCGGCCACAATTTGGGGTCATTTTTCCAGTCCTTCAACTGCTAACTTTTCAACATACCGCCGGCGAGCGATTTCAGGCAATAAAGTCGCGTACTCAGGCAGCTCCATCGCTTTGGAATACACAGGAACGCATTGGAGGCTAGTCGAGACAAGGAATGGGCCTTGGTCGAGACCACGGCGTGAGAAATAATCGAGACACAAGCGCGCGCCGCTGCATTCAGTACGGCCGCGGCCGAGAAAAACGACGGATTTTGCCCATCGCCGCTGCACCAAAGAGCGCTGCAGTCGCCGCACGTGCGTTCCGTGACGTCACGTTGTTTACTCGAGGGAGAGGTCTATTGCGGCTGAGTATGGTGCTTCACTCTGCGGCTGCCTTAACCTGAAGATGATCATCCGGGACTCCCTGATGCAGCGCGTGGTGGGACGGGTTTCCAAGCGGGGCACTCAGGGCACTCTCTTCTGCTACGTGCGGCCCGAACATTCTAAACCAGCGTGACTGCCGTCTGCAAGATCGTCAATCCGGGAGCGATTGTAGGCAACCCTGCACATCACCTTCGATGTCTGGGCCAGATAGTGCTCATGTCTGAGATAGCGTTTCGCATACTCATGCAGAAGGTCGAGCCATCGACGGCGGAGCGGGCGCTCAGCCACATTGTCCAGCATCGGCGCGGGGAATGTTGTGCTATCAAGACGGGCGTTTGAAGCGTGCTGTTCTCTCTCGTGCTGAGAAGCCCCTTCAGCATGCTTGCGGCACCTATCTCGTTTATTTGTGCACGAAAAACCCGTTTAACTTTCCTATAGACATACGTAGTGAAGAAAAGAAATTGCCCACTGCTAAAGAAAAAGAAATTGCCCACTGTCAGATAGGAAGAGAACTTGACACCCGAAAGTGCCGCGTCCCAGGGTCACAACCCACCAACCTATCGTTATGGTGGCCATATACTATCGTCATACATACGACGTCCCCGGCAAGAAAGGGGGAAGAGTTTCCCCTAAAAAAGGTAAGGGGAGGGGGGGGGGGGGGGGCAAGAAGCGGCCTGCCAAGCGCTTGGGAGCCTTGTTCGCCGGCGTTGCCAGTGTGTTTCAAGTGTTTAGAGAATTTTTAAGTTATGATGCAATGCTGTGAGCTATCAGATGAACCATACCTAGTTCATTAATTTGTAGCGCACAGCGACGCTGTAAAGCGGAGGAGCTAAGATCGGAGTTTCCAGCTGGCAAAAGAAAAGAATAAAGTTGAAAGGCGCGTGCACGGTGCGCACGCACGGTACGAGCTGTTCAGTTCGAGAAGCCTGCCACGCTGGTCGTTCCGTACTGGTGCTCCGCTGCGACACCGTAAACTCGATACAGTGATGACTCCGGACTATGAGATGACCAACCCCAGCAACCTACCACCCCCAGGCGACCTTCCGCCTGACGCGCTTGCGCCCACGGGACGTCACAGCTATCCAGCTCCGCCTGCCGATATTCTGGCCCCAGCATCCGCATATCTGGTTCGCCCAGGTGAAAACCATCTTCCATCGGCACCACGTCACCTCGGAGGCATCTCGGTTTCCAACCTGCCTGCTACAGCCTCATTGCTGCCTGCTACAGCAGGCAGCAATGAGGCCAGAAGTTTATTTCACAAGTACCATCACAACGGCAACAGTTCAAGAGTGTCTGCTTGGTATCTTCGCACGCGAAGGTTACCCTCAAGGGATAGTGTCAGATCATGGACCGCAATTTTCATTCTCGGATCTGCAAATTTTCCTTCACGAACGGAGAATACACCACTACTCCTCCTCGGTTTACCACCCTCAAGCCAATGGACTTGTAGAACAATTTAATAGAGTTTTCAAAGCATGTTTATCTGGCTTTGTGCGAACGACGTGGCTTACGTACTGCTATAATCGACTACCTCAGTGTCTACCGCTGTACACCACATGCCACAATAGGAATCGCCCCAGCCATGCTGCTTCATGGCCGGATGCCTCGCACAAGACTAAATATGTCGTGGGCCTGCCGGATCAATGTTTCTCAACAGATCCTACAAGAGCGCTTAAACTCTTACGACAGCGGCTCGAGGAGAAGCAATCCAAGTACAAGCGTTATGTAGATCAGCGGAGTGGAGCCAGGCACCGGGACTTTCAGATTGGAGACTATGTGAGAGTTCGCAATCCGACTGTACGAGGCAAGCTGACTGCTCGGTTTTCGGAGCCTCGAATAGTTGTAGAGCGACATGGTCCCGCCTCATATCTGCTGGATGATGGATGTGTGCGGCACTCATCCAAATTTTCGCCTGTTAGTCAAGCAGTAGTGCAGTGCCAAACATCATCCTCAGCTCCGGCTGTCGTAGCGGGCTGACCACATAACGTGCTTTGCGAGAACGTTTCCCTTTCCAAGCAATTTCTGCCTCGAATTTGCCCAAAACCTTGAGGCGTGAACCACTTATGTCAAAACCTCGTCGGTTCCCGTTAAGTTCACAGGGAGACCTGGAAAAGATGACGGAACCACAGTAACTTCGGCCCCAGTATCAACTTTGCAAACAATGGAACAGAGTTAACGCATACATGTATCGGGTCTTGAATATTTGGGGGCTGGGATTTAAAAAATTCCTATGCAAAATCTACTACCCCATTCGAGCTGAAATAACGTTCACAAAGTAGCAAAAGATAGTCTACGTTATCTTATAAGTGATTCAACATCGGTACTTGCCTAGATTTTCCGAAATCGAGAAAAAACTGCTCTCGGCGGCGTGCATAATTTTTGCAGAAGAGAGTCGAAAAGCTATTTTAACATGACGCGCCATCTGTCGGGCAGCGAGGCAAGCGCGCCAACGGCCGGGATGGAACTTGTCTCACTGCTCGACAGATGGCGCATCATGTTAAAATAGCTTTTCGACTGTCTTCTGCGAAAATTGTGCACGCCACCGAGAGCAGTTTTTTCTCGATTTCGAGAAATCTAGGCAAGTACCGATGTTGACTCACTTATCAGATAACGTAGACGATATTTTGCTACTTTGTGAACGTTATTTCAGCTCGAATGGTGTAGTAGATTATGCATAGGAATGTTTTAAATCCCAGCCCCCAAATATTCAAAACCCTGTATATGTACCGCACTTTTGCACCATGGCGTTCCAATCTCTCCCGCAAAAAATTGTCCTGTGTCTGCTTGCACGGAAGAAACTCGTACCTTGCGTTGGTTGCCTGTCGAAGTCTTTTTGATGCATGCTTTACCAAAGTGTCCCTTTATACACCGCAGTAAATTGCACTTAAATTTCCTCGCTAGGCAAACTGTTCGGGGATGCAGGGATTCACCGCAGTAGATGCAGCGTCCATCATGACGCATTGAAGAGGTGGCGTTCCCACGTTGAGGCTTTTTGTGACGCCCCACGGCGTCGACTGCTGCTGCGGAGCCAAGTACTGTCACATTTTCGCATGGAAAAGGTACCCATGAGGCTTGGTCTGCCGTGGAGTTGCGAAGTTCTTGCTGCTGCTAAGGGCGGACGCTAGAGACAGCTTGGAGTCCATCTGTAGCGGCTCTGAGAGTGTTTCATCTCTCAGTCCGACGACGAACCTGTCTCTGATCAGTCGTTGCTTAAATTCACCAAAATCGCACCAATCCGCTAAGACATGCAACGCAGTTATGAACAGGTCTACTGACTCACAGGGCATTTGATGCCGCTCGTGAAAGCAAGTGCTCTCGTACACGACGTTGATCTCCTTTATGAAATACGTGTCGAACTTCTAGTCATCGTCCAGGAAAACGAAGGTGGCAAGCGTCCCGAGCTTGCCATCCCATAATGTAGAGAAGCGTTCCTACCTGTGCTGCTTCTGAGCGCTCGTTGGTGACACCGACGGCTCTCTTCGCCGACATTTTGCTGCCAACAGACTGCACACGAGGGCCGACCAGTTCACGTCCCGGAAACGTGGACCAAAGTTCAACCTCTCCAACCCTACAGAGCCCAACCTCACCTAACACCCATACTGCTGATGTTAGCCCGGACACTCCCACTCCCTCGTGCTCTTCCCCCAATATAGAACCAACAGAGGACCCTCATCAATCCACGTGTGCCGCAGCAGTAGCAACGCCCCGCAGAACCACACGTGAAAAGAGACTTCCGGCAAGATTCAAAGACTATGTGATGAATTAGGAGACCTTAAACATTCGCCAGCAATCTTTTTTTTTTTTAAGTGCGGAGGAAAATGTGATGACTACGAAGTGTTTGCTATTGGACGCGCGCGCGCAGAGAGAGCGAGGAAGAAAAATAATACAGAACGGCTGTAAAGCAGTCGATTGCTGCGTACTGCCTCCTTCACGGTACAACACTGAGATGGCTCAAGAGGTGGCGGATATTATCTTAGACCCTCTCATTAGCATGCGGCAGCTCCTGGGCGAAAGCATGCGCTGACTCGAACGGCGCACTGTTGAAAGAGCTCGTCTTGCAGCGCTTGCCGCAGTCCACCCGCCTCGTCTTGGTTGCTGAAGCGGGGGGGGGGGGGGGGGGGGGCATATCCTTGATTACCTCGCCCAGCTAGCTGATCGAATCCATTACGCGACTTCGCCTTCCGTCGCCGCCCTCTCCTCTCCATCAGTCATCCGTCATTTAACGATTAGAGATCCGGATCGATCAGCTGGCCGCTTCTCTCGATGCCTTTCGGACGTCCTCTCATGCCCAGCACGGATTGTCAAGTCCTCGCCGCAGTTCGGTTTCGCCGAGAGGTTCGCGCTCTTCCAATCCTCGCAGTGAGCTTATTTGCTGGTGTCACCGCAATTTTCGACACCACGCCCACCAATGCACTCCACCATGCAATTGGTCGGGAAACGCGCTGCGAGATCATTTATGACGGCAAATGACCTTGTCCTTCACCTTAATCGCCTTTTCGTAGCCATGGACCGCATTTCCGCCTGCGCTTCCTCGTCGACACTGGGGCCAAAGTCAGCGTCCTGCCGTCCACCAAGGCTGAGCGTACTTCCAAGTCACCTGGACTTACTCTCCGTGCGGCCAACTCAACCACGTATGGTCTCCGGTCTCTCACTCTGGACCTTGGCCTGCGGCTCACGTTTCGATGGGTCTTCATCGTCGCCGATGTCCATCAACCAATCCTCGGATCCGACTTCCTGACTCATTTTGATCTGTACGTCAACATGTGTCGCCATCGTCTCATCAACAGCACGACACGCCTTTCCATCACTGGCGTTATATCGTTCCCACTGGCATCCGCACGGTGATCCCGTCATGCCCGCACGCCCAAGTCCTCGCAGACTTTCCCGAGGTCACGAGGCCTTGTAATCTCCACCAGCCACCCAAACATGGCATAACCCCCATTTTCACGCGTGGTCCACCCGTCGCAGCTCGTCCACGCCGCCTTTTCGGTGAGCGTCTGGCGATTGCTAAAAGGAAATTCGAACACATATATGCTTCAGCTGGGTATTATTCGCCCTTCGTCCAGCACTTGGGCTTCACCGCTCCATCTGGTGCCCAAGAAAGAACCGGGTGACTGGCGTCCGTGCGGCGACTACAGGGCTCTCAACGCTCACACGGTCCACGACAGCTATCCCCTTCCACACAGCCAATTGACTTCACTGTACACCTGAACGCATGCAAGATCTTTAGTAAAGTGGACCTTAATTGTAAAAGCGTACCATCAAATCCCTGTTGAACCGGCTGATATATCCCGAAGACGGCCATCACTCCACCCTTCGGCCTGATTGAGTACGTGCGCATGCCCTTTGGGCTACGCAACGCAGCTCAAACTTTCCAGAGATTTATTGCTGAAGTGACGCGCGGAGTCACGGCTGTGTTTGCCTGCATCGACGACATCCTTCGCAAGTCGTACTGGTCGTACTCCATAAGATCACGAGCGCACCTCCGGGAACTCTTTCAACGCCACAGTGACGCTGTAAAGCGGAGACGCTAAGATCGGCTTTTCCAGAAAGGCTAGACAGACATACCTCACACCTAACAAAACTCTAAACAAGGCGGAAGAACACATCTCTCCGCCGGCTACAAAGAGACACTCTCGTTACACCATTTAAACTCCACCAATGGTACCCCTTACTTTACACACCAGAGTGCCCACACTGTGGAGAAATAGCTACGGCTTTTCACATGGTGTGGGCATGCCAATTAAGTCCCTTTATCGATAAACTTCCTAATCACAATCGGAGCAGTGAGAGGCCATTCTGCACAGCGAGGACCCCGACCAACAACGAGGACTGGTTCGCAGGGCCCACGCTGCGGCGCAGGCCACTGGGCTGCCGGAATAGTCGGACCACCCACAACTCCGAGAACTCCCATGCACTCAATAAAGTTTTCAATCAATCAATCAATCAATCCAGTCGGCGAAAGAAAAAAAATAAAGTTGAACGGCACGTGCACGGTGCGCACGCACGACACGAAGGCTGTTCGGTTCGAGAAGCCCGCTACGCTGATCGTTCGATCTTTTCTGGTGCTCCGCTGCGACACCATTAATTCGCTACAAACTAACTGCTTTTTTTTTTATAACCTCCTTGGTTTCCCCGCTTCCTCCATCCCTGCTTCCGCTCAGCATACAGAAGCTTTTATAGTGGTCCAAGCTTGACCCCTAGAATTTTTGTTTGTTTGTTTGTTTTTTTAATCCGCATCGGACCTCGCTGCGCGTTGTCAGCTTGTCTCGTTCGTATATATATTCCAATGTATATGACTTTAGAAAACTCAATGTGCACATTTCGCGCTTTTATTCGCGCCCAATTAAATGTCGTTTTGACCGTGAAAAAGACATTGTAGACAAAGTCCAGATTGATTTTCGGCGCCGGTTGTTAAGCTTTTCTGTCCTAGCTGTAATCGGGCTTGTTGTAAATTTCGTGTTCGAAAAGCGATGCCTGAGAATGTAGAGACAAATTTGTGTTAATGAATCGCCCCCCCCCCCCCCCTCCTTTTTTTTTTTTTTGCCCTCTACAACTTCTGTATTTAGGGGGCGATCAATTTCGTTGTAGTTTTTCTTTGTATCGACATGTGTGTTATGTGCAGAAGAATAAAGAACATGTAGCCGCTGCAGTAGCCCGCTACATTTCTGCGAATCGACATTCTGTGCTAAGGCTCATTGCTGTCTGTGGTCCTCAACTGTTACACATCTGAGACACATCTGGCGCGCGAGAGGAGGATCGGAACCCCGCACCCACTATCGTCTCTTCCGCTTCTACCGCAGTAAGTGAAAAGTGAAATCCCCCCCCCCTCCCTCTCCTTCGTTTTGCCACCTGCCAAACGTAGGGTGCCTCGATGCGCGTCCTCTCTCCCTAGCCAAACGTAGCTGGTAGCGTACCACTATGGAGTACCCGGGTTCGAACCCGACCTCGCCGGCTGCGTTTAGATGGAGGCGAAACGAAGAGGCGTCCGTGTGCTGTCCGATGTTAGCGCACGTTAAAGATCCCCAGGTAGTCCAAATTACTCCGTAGCCCTCCACTACGGTTCCTCTTTCTTTCTTTCCACTTTCACTCCCACCTTAATTCCTCCCTTCCCTTACGGCGCGGTTGAGGTGTCCACAGAAAACAAGTGAGACAGTTACCGCGCCTTTCCCTTCCTAAAAATCAATCAGCTGTACCACCATGGTGACAGGTGTCAAGTAAGAACCATCAGAAGTTGACGGAAGCACGTGCGTCGCCGCTTCCTTCGCGGCCGTGTGAGTGCTCAGTGCACTTAAAGGGCCACTGTCCAGGGAAGGCCCTTTTAAGAAAAGGAGCCCAGTGTTTCGATTAGGTACCGGAGATAGTCTGTGCAAAATTCTACAGCGACACGCGCGCCGCAAAGCATCGAAAATACAATTCAAAGCTCCCTCATGCTCTCCTTTGAGAAGCCAGCTTCACCGCTCCCTGCGCTGGCCCGACGGGCCACGATAATGACGTACGTATCGGGAACGACGTCCATTGGTCCGTCTAGCTGACTGACGGGAGAAGGATGGGTGTCTACCGCTCGCAGCGCGCTTTTCCCTCGCCACGGCCAGACTGAATCCAGCGGCGCGCGCTCCCTCGACCGTTTTTTTTTTTTTTTTTTCGCGCTCGCGGAGAGCCACGCCCCACCTCCCGCCAAACGCGGAGGAGGAAGGGGAATTTGTATTGCGGAGGCTAGACGACCTCGGGCAGGAGAGTGAAAAACCTTTGCGAGGGAACGGAAGGAGAGAGGCAGGATAGAATCGGGTGATTGCGGTGGCTGTAACTGCGTTATTAGTTACTCTTTTCAAAAACATTTTGCGGCCTTGCGTTCCAGGGGCGAAGTCTCACAGTCACCGGGGAAGAAAATATTTTCGACCGGAGGGTGGACAGTGGGCCTTTAAGTGCACCCTTGTCAGCTGAGGGGAGAGGAGAATCGAGGAGGAAAGCGCAGCACGGAGGAAAGCACGGCATGACATATATTAATGGCGTGACCACCGTGGGCGTGGCGATTGTGCAGCGAAGGCCGAGCGCGTGTGCTGCATGTGCTGTGCGTAGTAACGTTATGAGGCGTGCACCGGTCTTAAGTCCAGCAGATTCTCTCCTTTCATAGTCATTCATGCTTCTATGAAACACTACCGAGATCGTTGTACTGGCTGTTTTGTTCTAAAAACCGAATGCAGCGCCACCGTGTTGTGTGATCTGAGTTTTGTTTACGCGAGTAGTTGAACTTGCTTTGCCGTTGCCTTTTCTCAGTGTTCACTATCGCCAGTGACGGTGACCGAGTGGCATGCCGTGATTTTAGGTGCACGCGATGCCGCGCATGTCCTGCTTCTCTGTAAATATTTGTGGCACTGCTAGCTGCTAGTCTAGTGCTGTGGGGCGCGCGGCGCCCGCCGTGTCCTGCTGTGCTTGCACTTCTCGTCGTTTTTGCGCACATGTCGGTCACATCGGTCGTATCAGTCCTGCATCTATAAATGATCCTACATGTCATCCGACGGGTGTCCTTTCGGCCGTCTTCGTACTTTTTGGTTGGTTTGTATTCGCCGTACCTTAGCGCGGGCGAGGGAACTGTGACGCTTGAACTAATTGCTGGGTTTTACCGCAGCTTCCTTTACGTGGAGTGGCTTTGCCCGGCGCTCGTGATGTCTCGGGCATCTTAGGATCGCCTGGCATGGCACCACACAAGCCCCCGAATGTTCTCGTTTTCACGAATGAGAATGGATCGAACCAACCTCGTTTTCATGCTGTGAAGGAAACGCTAAGCATGTGTCTTAGCCCCGATCACTATGCCGTTTACTCGCTTTCGGAGCACCAGGTTTGTACCTTATCTGTTAGGAAACGCTAGGCATGTGTCTCGGCCCCAATCACTACGCCGTTTACTCGTTCTGGGAGCACTTTGTTTGTACCTTATCACTTTTGTCGGTGTAGTTCGAGAGGTCTGACATAGGCACTACGACGCCTACCCTTGTTTCAGTATGTTGCTGCTGTAACTAGATTTTAGCACGAAAAGCGCTATTATACCGGTCGGGATCAGGAAGTGAACTGCTATGTGTACTGAAAACGTAGTAGCCGTAGTAGGTTAAAGGTTTGGGTAAATAACGTTTAACTGTTTGACTGTTCAAAAAAATACACTGCCCTTATATTTATGCGGCGACTACAGGATTATGCATTTGAGCTTGTTTCTTGCTGCTTATAGAAACTGATTGTCAGGCTTTGTCAGTTATTTGATTTGTATCTACATTTTGCAGGTCAAAAGTACTCCTTGGATATCCAATACTAAACTCCTTATTGTTGCATGTACTGACATGAGCAGCACAACAAGGCGAATCTTCACAGAATATTTTTTTCGTGGAGGGAATCTTCTTGTCATGGCTGCAAAGTTGGATTTGCCTGGTGTTCGGTACATGGAACACTCATCAGGGTCCGAAGCCATTGCTACAGTAGTATGTGAAGCAGCAGAAGACATTGCAGTGCTGAGAGGTCAAGTGCTATACAAGTTTGATCAGAATTCCAGAGTTAAAACTGTAGCACATGACCGAGAAGGTGCAGGCGTTGTGTTTGAGCTTCGAGGAAGTGGCAGTGGTGGACTGGCACTTTTATCTGAGGTAAGTGGTTCTTTTTTATTGTACCTTGTACAAGATTTTTGTTGTGATTTGGTTAATTATTATGCTATAATTGGTGAAGCAGTAGTGAAACATGTTGATATTATTAAATACCATTTGTGTTGCTTTTGTAGGAGTGAATGGGATTGGGTTCGAGATAAGCTTAAAACAAAGGTGTGATAATTTGGTTTAATGTTGTCACTCACTTTTAGCTATCACTATGCCTCTAATTATAAGTAAGCTTTTGTTGTGTAGGCATTGTGTCTTAGCCAAAGGTTAACCATAAAAGCTACTGTTCACGTCGTAGGTCTGGGCTAAATCATTCTGTGCTACGCAGTAGTCTCATACTTCATAACCAAATTATGATGCATTGTTCTATTTCACCTCTGTAGAAAGTTTTCGTGAATGTCCATGTGAACTTCACTCGCCTTTTTTTGACTACGGCATCTGTGTATTGGAGGCTATATGCCATTTCTTTTTCTTCTTGGAATAGGAAGTACTGCTTGCTGATGGTACAGAATGATTTTAAAAAATTCAATGGCAGCATAAAAAATAATTGTGTATCTTAGTAGCCACATGATTAGTAATAATTTTTCTGCCTGCAGCATTTTTTAAATATAACTTAAACCATGTTTTAGTTGAGGATCTGCATATATTTCCTAAGCAAAAGGGGGTTTGCATAAAAATTGATCATAGTTTTCTCATGCTGACTTAGTGCCAGGTTTACAAGACTGGAAATTCTCACAACTGTGGCTTCACCCTTCTACTTTGTTAAAAGGCAATGCTTGAGGCTATAATTACTCTTTTTGTTCAAGTATGCAACACACACAAGAAACCACTCTGAATCAAAATAATGAATACACTGGAATATGATAGCCATTGGTTTCAGAGAATAAAATGGCATTTGTTGGTGAAGGGTTATCACACAGTGTGTGTCTCACCATTTATCTTTTATTTCTTTTTAGAATGGAGAGACTATGGGGACAAAATTGATGTACTATATTAATTAATAAGGTACCATATTCTAAAAACAGAGAAACCACTCTCACCCAAAACAACTTTTAAGTTGGAAAAGTCAAGTAAAATGATGTGGTCATCACCAGCCGATTTCACAAGTGAAAGGAGCGAGTTAATACCGATTTTTTGGCACAGATATGAAAGGTTACTCTACACCACCATTCACTTCAAAATTGGGACAACCCATCCTTTTTGGTAAGAACATTTGACTCGGCTGGCAGGCACATTTTTAAATCCAGTTTTCTCTGTGATAAGTGGATCATTTGCTGCTAAGCAAATGTAAACATACCCAGGTAGTGCCAAGGAATCAATTTTTACTGGAAATTGAAACTGGATGGAGTTGTCCTGAGTGTCCCTCTAAGCTGTCTCATCTACATGCTCATTGGTAGTTATGATAATATGGCCTTGGAATCTCTTGGCTTTTTGAATCTTTAATGAAAGAAGCAAAGCTTAGGTGCCTATGCTTGTGAGAGAGCCTCATTATACGTATATTTGGGGCATGGGCTGCTTATTTTCATTGTGCCGAATTCTATAGGTTTAGTAGGAAGTAAAAAATCCTAGCTGCATGGTATAAACTAAGCTAAAAAATGGGCAGTGCCTACAGTGCTTCATTTTGCAGCCATACTTTTCCAAGCATTTGGAGGTTTGCAATCTTGATTATTTGTGTTCTATGCATATGCTTTTCAGATCCACTTGGAACTTGACCCAGGGTTCTTCAGTACATCTGAAGATGTGTTTGCACTCCTAAAGAAGGCAAACAAGGGCAGGATATCAATGTTGCGAAGCATATTATCGAAGCACTTTCGCATAAACTGCAGCCTCAACACATCTCACAAGTTGTCCATGGGAAATGTCTTTGCAGCAACAAAGGTCAGTCTGCATTGTTGACATAAGCATGATATAGTGTTTGATCTTGGTTTTATTATGTCATGTTTTTGACCTTTGCTGTTTGAATAAAAACCTCGCTGCTTGTCCTCATTTACTTTGTTTTGCAGGAAGTGCTTGAGGACTTCTTGTCTAGACCACAGACTGCATCTGGTGTCTTCACGGATGGCAATGTCACTTTTTGCTACGTCACTGAAGACAAGGCTGCATCCATGACGGCTACAGTTGACTGCTTACCTGTGGTCATTCCATCTGGTGATGCATTTTTCTGCAGCCCTTCTTTCAACAGTGCTATCTACTTCTCAGCATTGAAGACGCACAGCTTGGGCCGGCTAGCCCTCTTTGTTGAGAATGTGACAACCACCATGACAGCTATAAAAGCGTAAGACAACATTTCTCTTGTAATTGTACCACTAGATGTGCTTTGTCTTTTCAGAAGGCCATTTCGCTTATCATGTGCATATGCTTTTGATGCAGTGTCCTCTTAAGATTTTGTCCTTTACTGGAATAAAGAAGCTAGTCCTAGTATGATATATGGGATTCAATATTTCATAGCGAAAAAAAAAAAAAATTAGGCTGTATAGGGTTCTATAATGTTAACTACATCGCACGATACACAGTAACTTTGCATGTTGCTTTCATTGAAGTGCGACCTCAACGTTTGGAATCGAACCTGCATCTCCAGGCTAAGCAACCAAGTACCCTAATCACTGAGTCATTCTGGCAAGGCAGAGCTATTGCTGGTAGTAGAAAAATGACCAAAGAACTTAATGTGAGCAATGGCTTTTTTTTTTTTTTTTTTTTAATGAAAAGCATAGCATATAAATTGATTTGAGGGAACATAGTTCACTTGTTTTCTGTGAAGGATGTTGCAAGGTGTGAAAAGCAGCCAAGCACATTGCGACAGTTCATTCTCCTAAAATTGGCTAGCAAGCATTGGGAACTATAGGGCCTGTGTACTTGACAGGGCTACTAATACATTGCTGTATGCCATAGCTCCTGTGCTGGATCTAGCATGAATACAGTTAGAGCTCCAGAGTGCGCCCTGCTGACTCTGCACTTCTCCATCTGAGCCAAGTTTTTGAGAAAGCTTTTAGGTTGCTCCTCACTTTGATAGATTACCTTTTAGGGTGTACTGTCTTCATAGGGTCTTTTGGTAATGCAGTTCACATACTAGATATGTGGACAAAAATAAGCTCGTGCATATGCTACTCATAGTTGCTGAAAATGCTGCTATAACATGACTGGAATTTTTGTTTTAAAATCTTGCAAGTAGCTATAGCAGCTTCTGCTTGGTGCTTATGACACACGAAGCAAGGTCATTTGGCTACTAGGATTTGCATCAGTTTTTATTCCTTTCTTTTCTGCCCAGCTTGCAGTCCGTCCATGGATCTGTTGCAATCGCCACACGTCAGCTAAATGGTGTAGGTAAGTATATTTGTGAGAAGTGATTGCTGCAACCATTGTCTGTGCATTATCACATGTTAACATTGTGCAGCTGTGTGTGTGTGTGTGTGTGTGTTTCTTTTTTTTTTTTTTTGACTAATTGATAGAACCTCAGCATAACACTAGTGCTCCTGCCGTGGTACAGTGAATTTGTGGTCACCTACTTGGAAGGGGCAGCAAGGTATTTTTGTACAGTGAAAACTAATTTCAGTTCTACAAATTCTACAACAAACTTCTTGAAATAGATGTTTATTGTCAAATTGCAGTTGTTTTAAGATAGGCTATGGGCCATGTTTGACAGAGTTGCTTCATTCCTCTTTAGCCCACTTCTCATATGGGTAGTTCTTTCCTGTTCTATTTTAGTTCTGCTACACTCCTTTAGACGTAATGTAGCGACTCACAGCGTGCCAGTCTGAACCAGCTGGATATTGCTGCTAGGTCAACCTATCCTGGCTGGTAGAAAGCCAGCAGAAGTAAACAATTCCTTAACACTTGAAAAAAGGACTAAAATCAGAACTTGAATCCACTGGAACCGGCTGTTAGTCCACTGCTGACTCAGTCAAAAAGTGTGTCTCTTTCTGTCTCCCCCACCCCCCCTTTCCTATTATACTTAAATAACTCGCTGCAACAAAAACTGCCTGGTTCTATCCTGTGCACACATTTGCTTGTGATGCCTAAAGAATTTTGTGCAGCAAAAAATATTCATTGACCTGCCATATTTATTTGATATTTTTGTAAACAGGATCATGTGTATATTATGCTGTAGATATAATAACAGTAGTGAACGCTTAACGTTGACGGATAAAAATCCAAGAACCTACAATAACGGCAGTTCAAGTTGTTTAAGAAAAATTTCAAAAAAGCTCAACAGAAGTGTGTCAGTGATGCACTTGTTTGTTTTTGGTCTTTCGTCAGTGCTCACTTGGTGCCTGACAGAACATGCTCCCATTGCTCCGGGAAGATGTTCGGAACGATTTCAGGAGCAGTATCAGTGAGCTGTAATTGTGTCATTGCTTCACCAGGTCGGGGAGGCAATGCGTGGCTTGGTCCTCCCGGCTGTGCCATGTTCACCGTGTGCCTGCAAGTGCCGCTCAATTCACCACTCGGCCAGAAAAGCCCATTCGTCCAACATCTTGCTGCTCTGGCTGTGGCTAAAGCTGTCCGTTGCACAGAGGGCTATGAGGTAATCTGACCACTTAGCACTGACTTGCATTGCAGTTAACTTGCAAACTGTAAACACTTGTATGGAACAAGGAGGTTATGATGTGAGTTTGAAGATTAAGAAGGTAGTAGTAGCATGTTGAACTGCTTGCAAAATATTGCTTTGTATTGCTGCAGCTCTTGCTGAATAAAAAACGTTAATGTGCTATCATGTCATCGGTGTGTAGCATTCCAAGGAGTGTTACTGGTACACAGAGATGTCAGGTTTGAAGTTGGTGAACATTGCAATATTTTTCTCTCTTATTTTTATTACTAATTGCATTTTAGATCATATCTTGCTTTAGTAATATGTAAGCTGTTACTGGTATGCATTGCTGGAAGTGGAAGAGCATCCTGCAAGAGATTTACAGACTTCTATTCCTTTTCACTCTGATGCCCTTTGCACTGCTAGGCAATATTGAGTTTTCTTAAGCAAGCTTTCAAGAACTCTGTTGATGGGGTTATCATAACTGAGGCACAAGTCTTTAATGGCACCAATTGCTTTTGTCTTCCCTTTTTGTTTTCATTTTTAGGTGTACTTCAAGCTGTTTTACACTAGCAGAGGCTTCAAAGTGCACAGTCACCTATTTCCCATATGTTTCATTATTTTGGCTAGTTTAAATAGCAATTGAATCTCTTTCAATGAGTATACGTTGGTGTGTTGTTGCGTGAAGCTGTTGAATAGATGTATCTTGTGACATCTCACGATGCTTGTAGAAGCACCGCAGTTGGGCCAGCTCATAACAGGACATGAAGAAAAAGGCATTTTTAATAGAAATTGCTAGCACACTGCCTGCATTACCTATTTCTTGTGTGTCATTTTAATCAAAAGATCCAAACGTTAAGTACATGCTGCACAGAAAGCACTAAAAGGCCTAGATCACCTGAGCTGGAAAAGAGACAGGTGGTAATTCAAAATGAAATACAAGTGTAAACTACAGAGAGGTCATCTTCCTGTGACATAAGTCTGCTGCATTGCTTGCTTAATGCTTAGGTACAAGTTGCACACAGTTTCGTGCTTATGGAGAAAAAGTGTTGATTGGACAGAAGAGTGGCTGCCGTAGAGAAATTCAAGGTAGTTCTCTTTGGCTTGTTGATTTTACATTCATCTTTGAACTAATTTAGATTGTAGTTTTGGCATGCACTGGCTCAGGTAGAAAGCGTACTGACTTGTGAAATGCAAAGGTGGTTAGGTGGAAGGCAAGGTGTAGTTTTGTTAAGAGATTGACAATATTGAGATTATAGTGAATTGCTTGTAACAGTTGTGTGCTTTCTTTTCAGATGGTAAACATCAGAGTGAAGTGGCCAAATGACATTTACTATGGATCCCATTCCAAAATAGGAGGTGTCTTAGTCTCGTCTACAGTTAATAGAGATGCCATCACCTGTTATGTTGGTAAGCATGAAGTGCAGTGTCTGATATAAACCATAATGCTGTTATTTCAGCATGGTTGTTGGAAAGGTGATGCATGTTGGCCAAGTAATGGTAATCAGTTGCAGACCTAAACATATGCAATCTTTGTGAAATTGTGCATGTAAACTTAATTAGTATGTCCTTTGTGGGCTGTATGGTACATTTAATGTTCCTTCTTTCTTGCATGTAGCCAAGATATGTTTTCTTCAGGTCATTAGGCCCTCTACTATTGTATCACCTGGTCTAGTATTCATATATCAGAAGCATTGTGATTCGTGAAGGAAAGCTGGGCATGATTGCATTGGTGTGGGAAAGTTACTGTGATATCTTGATGGAACCTCATAATTGCAAGAATAATTTCCTTCCAGAGTAGTGTGGACACTGTTCAAAGAGCTTTAGTATGTAGCATATCCTAAAAAAAATCTGCTGTTCATTTTGGATCTTGGACTATATGATGACACATCAAAATCCTCTGATATACCTGCTTCAGCTTTTTCGTCACTTTAGCATCCTTCAAGTTGATGTTAACAGGGAAGCTATGGGCAGTACAGTTCAGTGCAGTAAAGAAATCCTCACTAGATTTGCACCTTCTGATCTCTTTGTTGGCTCTGCCTATTTCAGGCTGTGGCATAAATGTTTCAAACAGTCAGCCAACTCTTTGTATCAATGACATTGTGAAAGTTGCACCATCTAAACTTGGAACATCGAAGGTGGCTGCCCCTCTGACACCTGAAAAAGTAATTGCTAGAACATTGAATGAAATGGAGTTCCTGGTAGCTACATTCCAGAGCGGTTGCAGCAGCATGGTACTGCAAGAGTATTACAAGTACTGGCTTCATGGGTGAGTGTTATATTTGTACTGGCCGTAAGTATATTTAGACACCTTAAAGGAATCACTTTAGGCTACCTGCCATGGTGGCTTAATTTGGCATTCAACTATTGAGCCCAAGGTGAAGGAGCTGCATTTCGATGGAAATGCAAAAATGCCAATGTGTGTGCAATGTCGCTTCATTGAAGGAAATAATACGGAGCCTGACGCTATACTGCAGTCCCTCGGCCCATGTGCAGTTTCGGGGCATTAAAATGCCACACACCAATTACTTTAAAGCAGAAGTACCCAGCCCAGTATAGCACGCATAATAAACTTCAGCATGCCTCCATTTGTTTGCAGCCATTCCTTCCTCTGCCTTTATTAAGGAGAAAGTTTGCAGTGATGGCAGTTTGATAGCATTCTGTGTTCCCAGTACATCATTGCATCTTGTTGTTTTTTCTTAAGTTAGTACCTGTATGAGCAGCTATGGTGTTCTGTATTTTAACTATGCATAGCCTAAACTGCAGCTGGTATGTACCTACACTTTTTTTTCTACTTTTAACCCCCATTGCGTCTTTTCACTTGGCACAGTTGGGATGCCATCCAACCATGCGAGGCAACCGCTAAAAGTTTTATTTCCAAATTTAATATAACCTAGCCTAACAACATCTTAAATGAGTTAACACACAGCATCCAGTGCACCATTCTTTTCTGAACCATGAAGCTAAATAAGCTGTATATTAAATAATCTTAGCCTTCATAGTGGTGTTCTTATGATAATTTTTGATGCTTGGATGCCAAACTTCCTATGCTCAGGATGCAGTGTCTCAAAGAAATTAATTGTTACCCTCTTGAAATGCAAAACTTGATATGTATAGGAGTGTTTGCAGTACAACCCTTTCATTATTTTGTTTGTTGTTTATATATAGCATAAAACCGGTTAAGCTGACCACACTAAAAGGTAACCGGAGCTGTTGACATGCAATGTACACCCTTTGTAAATGTTTGGAGCCTGGGGGCCTTGCTGCCAGGCAGTGGGGCTCCTGCAGCATTCGTGAAAATCCTACACATTGTACGGGGCACGACCAGAGAGCTTCATACCTTTGCAGGACGTCTAGCAACCGGGAGGACCAGGAATTGTCCGGTAAATTTTAGGCACCAGGCAAAATCAGTGAAATGTCAGGGAAACCATAAAAAATTTCGCCAAGTCAGGGAAAATGGCATGATACATTCTGCTGTGCACTTTCATTCTAACCTGACACGCAGCAAATATGGTATTCACGCAGATTTTTTTGGGGGGGGGGGGGGGGGGGGTTTGTGCTGTCTCACCAGCGTGTGGTAGCCAAGCAGCAGTGCTGTAAGACTAGGCGCGATATACTACTTTGACGCCAACATATGGCTGAGCTGCCACAATAGAACCAATACGCACGTGAGGTGGGTACTATAAAAAGTATGGTCGAACCTCGCTATAATGTAAATGGATATAGTTAATTATCGGATAAAACTAACTAAAATTAATGTTTGGTTGGTCTATCCTTTACTTCTATGGGAAGTTTTCTATATAACGAATGAAAAATATAAAATTTGACGCAAGATCAGTTGCAACGAAGCAATTTTTTTTTTCATTAAAACGGCAAAAAATGTGTGAAGGAGCCGGAAAGAACATCAAGAAACGCATTGAATTGCCCAGCGCCAAACTGTGTTTAAATTGCCCACACGTTTGTGTTCCGAGTCTTCTAGCGGCGGCGAAAATGACTAGTGCCAACGATCCATGGCCTCCGAGATCACCGCGCGTTTCATTGACACCGCCACTCGAGTCCGGCCATGTCTGGCATGTCATCACCATTGCCTTGTCATTCCGTGAACCCTTGCCATGCCTCTGCCACTGCGACCGACTACGCACTCTCAGAGTCCGTGCGCGGAGGCAACATCCCTTTTTGAGTAGTCACTTTTGCTCTCCAACATGGAACCAAGCTTTTAATTGAAAAATTGTGCGTTTTTGCACCTTTGTGTTGTCCATATTAGTGTCCGTTTTGTTTCATTTTATTAGCAGGCTTATTTACAGGAATTTGATCGCGCACTTTTAAAACGAATATCGGATATAATGAACAAATTTTCACGCCCCATACTACTTCAGTATAGCGAGGTTCAACTTATGCGGAAGCGCTGCGTGAGAGCAGTACACGACATAAAGCAGGAATAACCACGCTGGCAGCGACCAGCATAAAAGCAATTGGCGAGCTGTGCTGCCAAGCACACGTGCACAGCCATACTAGATTGGTTTGGCTCATTTTTTTGTGGGGTGGGCGGCTCGCTTGCTCTGAGGCTGGCACCAGTGCGGTTTTAATTTTTAGCAAACATTTGATGTTCTTAACGCCCATTAACACTAATGACAGCCTTTTCACTATTGTAAATTGCAGATTATGATTAATAAAGTACAAAAAATTTAACACTACTTACGGGTAGGAAAAAATAGGCTCCGTTAAACAGTAAGAGCAAATGTGTTTTCAGTGTGCCATTTCAATGAATAGCTTTTTGTAGTGAATTATTTGTCTATGCTCATTATCATCAGCAGCTACATTTTTTAGCCTCTTCACTCTTCAGTGAATTTGAACTGAAATAATCAGGGGAAACCTTGATAAGTCGGGGATTTTGGAAATAGTGGTTTGCTAGACACCCTGCTTTGGGAGATTTGAAATGCTGAGGATGCATTACAAGCCTCGCTACATAGCTTAGAAGCAAATCCCCTGGCTTCAAAGGATGTGCATGGTGTATGAGTTTTTCTAACTGCTAGAAGTGGCAGCTTTTGTGCTCAATTTCTTTCTGCGGATAAAATTTTGGCATGCATTGTAATTGTAATGTGTTTTAGTATGCTCAGGAGCAATCTGATGGCAAACTGTTGCCGTCAGATTGCTTCGAAGCAGCAAGTGCTTTAATGAGATTTGTGTGGTCTCTGCAGTGATTGGTTCTGAAAATGGGCCAGGAGCAGCTGCCAGTGTTTACCCTTCCTCATATGAGTGCAGTGGGTCATGCATCAGGCAACAATTCGGCCTTGTCAGTGGTACTGAATGTGCCTAATGCACTAAAATTTAATAAAATTGAGCACACTTATCAGCGCTGAGGCACCTCAAAACAGAAGGTTTCATTCTCATTTTTTTTTTTTATTCCAGAGGTCAGGAGGTCACCCTGCAGGATCATGGGTGCAAGGCATTGATCAGAGGCTTGGATGAATATGGCTACCTGTTGGCAGAGTGCTCGGGGAAACTGTACAAACTTCAGCCTGATGGAAACAGCTTTGACCTGATGAACAACCTTATTGTTACAAAAGCATAGTTCCAGTGCATCTGCTAGTGCATCTGCTAGTGCATTTGTTGATATATGCAGAACATTTATTTTTTATACCACCAAAGATGAATTAATGCACCAGATTATGCATTTTTTTGCCAGATACAAATAAGACTTGAGATTCTATTCACTAAATTAAATACACACCGAACATGTTGGTCTTAAGGGCAAGCTCATAATTTAGTCATGACAGTCTTTCAGAGGTAATATATTGTTACCATGGCAGGCCCTATTAGTGCATTTAGAATTGCTTGGTGATGAGTTGAGATTCCATTTTCTAAATTGAATGGGCAGATGACATTTAGATTAAGAGAAGTGTTCAGAATTCAGTCATGGTAGTCTTTCCAAGGTTATTTAACTGTTGCCATATAAAATAATAAAAATTACTTGTCTGCAGGTGTATAGGCAGAGTAGAAACCTGGCAGAAAAGGCTGTGTACAGGTACCTGTTAAAGAAATATGCTGATTTCAATCCACTATTTCTTTACAAAACCATACATTTTCTATTGCAACTTGAAAGTGTGTCACCACTCCAATAAGTCAAACTACGTAGCTTCCCATGTGGGACTTATGTGTTGTGAAGTTTCGGGTTATTTGGCAGCGTCTTTTCACAAGCATTCCTTTGGCATTTTCTTCTACACCTGAAAATTTTATTGCAAAACATTAATTTAATACTCTACAATGCTGCTCAGCCTCTGTAACGGACCCTTTTGCAAATTGTTAAGTCAGCTTCCTTGCATGAGTGTGGCTGCATATAGTAGTATTGAAAATTTTCATAATATATAGCAAAGTGCTGTGATGTGAAATATGCTAATATTGTTTCTTTCATGAAAGCATGGGTTATTTCTTCGCATAGAAATTCAGCATATTGTTCTAATATTAACCAATACAATTGTGATTAGTGGTGGGTCAGTGTAAGGAAGCCAACTTAATAATTAAAAATGTCCTGAATAAAGTGCAGAGTTGCAGTTTTATCTTTATTTTGGCTTGAGCCTTTGAAGCCCTTCTTGCAACATATTTTGAAATTTTATCCATTCATTCATTGTGATATTTGTTTATATTTGAATAAATAGTATTTTTTAAAAAAAATTTTTAGAGTATAATCCTCTGTATGTAACCTTTGGAAGCACATCAAAGGGACATAGCAATTTTGGACACTGTCCATTTGCTTCTACACAGGGAAGATTTTTCACATTGTATACAATATTCAGGTATGATCTTTTCTTACTACCAAAGGGTCATCGAAAAGGCCATTCCTACTTGCAGTGGCATAATTTGATGTTATGAAAATCAAGTTGGGCAACTTTTGAGTGCCTTTAATGTGATAAATGCTGTTTGGCTTGATTTGGTCGTCATGGCTTGGCTAGCTTTGTGGATCTCTCAGTGAACATACTCAAGCCAGCATTTTGAAAATTGTGTGCAATCTATTATGTTGTGCAACTAAAAGTATTATCAGCTTTTTTTTTCTTTTCTGTGCCTCGTAAGCAAAGGCCCTGGAGCATGTGGTCTTGTATATTTCACAACATACCGCCATATTAAGTTCACTTCATTTAGAAGTTTAGCAGACACATCTAGAATATACTAACAACAGTTGGTTCATAAGACTTGCTTTCATAGCATCTACCATGAAGATTCCTACAGCTCAGCTGGCAGTGTTTGCTAACTGTGATTCTGATATGCATAGTGCTTTAGTTGTGTATAACATCTGTTCAGGAGCTTTATTTTATACAGATGCATGTGTGTGTGCTTGTAACAAAAAAAGATTACTTGCACTGCAACTTTGTAGAAAAAATGCTGACACCAAAAGTATTGAGCAGTATGGGGAAGAGAAGAAAGAGGATAAAAAATGCATAGAATATTTCACGATGTGATGCAACAAATCTGCATTAGTAGTTACTTGTTGAACATTGGTTGTACATTTTGCTTTTATACTGACCGCCTTCCTATTGCACATTAGAATTTTATTGCACAGTTTTTCCTTTCCACTGCTGCGCGAGTTTTTGGAAGGTAGAGGTGAATGGGCGGGGGTTGGTTGGAGGCTCATAAGTGAAAGATAGAATTTTATTTGCAAGTGTTGGGAGATGAGGGAAAGTGCCGATTTGCTCCGATCTACTTTTGCACTGAATCGGAGCGGCACTGGATCGGACTGACTGTATTGACAATGCATTGAAAGGGGAGAAATATTCGGATACAGGCTTCACCAGCTGCATCATCCTAGGTTAGCGGTATACGAAATGGAGCTAAGCTGCCGTTACCTTTGTCATGGGCAAGTTAGGCCCGATATCCTGCCCTTAGCATATTTGGGTCCATTTTATCTAACACATCAACTGCCTGCATAATCGTAGGCGTGCACAGAGTTCTGCATTAGGAGGAGCAACGTTTAATTGCAGTGCCCCTTCCTTTTTGCTCACCAAAGTACCTACTGCAAAACGCAGCGTAAAGATGAGGATTTGTTATCAAACATTTATTTTGACGTGATGCAATTCAAAAATAAAAAAAAATAATGAGCGCTTAAAATTAAAACAAACTTCGCCATGGACACAAATTGGAAAAGTATGCGATGACACGCGCTCACAATGGTTCCTTGAGTCCTTAAGGGGTAAATGTGGCAAGTGCACAGTTCTTGTAATTGTAAAAAAAAGGAAAAGAACTCTGCACGGCCACAAACTGGTGTTTACAAGTGACAACACAGGTCCGGCAGAGTAAAGGTATGGAGCCGACTTGGCGCCCCCCTGAGAGGATTAGAGGTGGTGGCTGACCCCCTTGTGCGCATAATCATTGTTCCTTGCCTGCTACTCAAATATAAAACATCTTTGAAAGCTTTTATATACTAGAAAAAGTTCGTCTTCCTGAAAATTCTGCAAGTATAGCAAAGTGAGACGCCATCCTCCTTGCTTTTGCAAAGAGCAGGGCGCTTTTTACTTTGTTTATGTTGACAAAAAAAATAATCTGCTTGTCAACACTAAATCAACTGCTTTCTTCATAGTTTGCAAACAACAGATGCAGAGGGACCTGGGCTTCTCTACTCGGTAGCAGAAAATCTTGCAGTGACAAACAAATGACATGTAAAATTACTGTAGTTGCCCTCAGCAGTGCACCAACATAACTGCTGAGGTTAGTAACTGTTGTACAACACATTGAGACTGTAAGGGTAGAAATCTTTATTTCCACCCAATAAAACAAATTGTTCCAAATCGCTTATTAGAATACAGTTGCCAACCTGTTTTTGGACTTGGCGGTAGCCAGGAAATGGTCAGAATAATCGAGCAGTCCACCAAAAAATCTGTGAATTTAAAAAAATTATTACAACAAATCTGTGTTAAAAATCGCGAATTTTGCCACTCTCCATGTTTCGGTTGTATGTCGATAATGAGGAGTTATAGCATAGCATTATCCACTGCGATGTGCTCCAGCGTTCCGCTTGTGCGCACGCGCCAATTAGTCCAGGTACGTCGCGCACCGCTAAGAAGCATGAGACTACCTCAAGGTGATCTCCGCATACACAGTGGTGTTCCGCAAAAGCAGATCGTGCTAAGCTATAACCCTCCGGTTAGACCATGTCAGCCAGAGTATGGCTTCGTCTTGTTCGCACCGCTTCACTTTATGATAGGCCAACACAGCTGCAGGCCATACCGCAAAAGAACGCAAACGCCGCACGAAGCAGTAATGCTTAGTTTCCATGAGTAACGATGGTCGCGAAGACACCACCATAGCGAGATGGAACTCATGGGAAGTACTCCACGAATGCACCAACCCCCCAGCTCATGGCATCCTCAAAGACACGGCAGACACTGTTCATTTTATTCTCAATCCGATTGTGCACCTTGTAGGCCACCACGATGGCAACAAAAAAAGTGCCGTTACTGTCGTGACACGAAATGGCAACAATGAAGAAACAGCCAAGCTAGTCTGTACGCATGACTGTTTAAAATCCAAGATGGCACCTTTCAAGGTCACGAAGAACAGACTGGGTGCAAACAATGCCCACTTACGTCTACATATGCCAGAAGAGCCTTCTGCCAAATGGCGATCACCACAATATGCCGGCGGCAATTTTAGTCTGAAAAATCAAACTTTTGGAGTCACTGAGTCCGAAATATCGGTCTGCTTCTGTAAAGAACTGTAAAGCTATTTTTTTGTCATTTATTCATGTCTAAGCTTGCAGTTGCCTCTTTCTGCTGAAGGCATTTCTTCACTTCAAATCATTCCGAGTAACTTACCAGGATACAGTCTTAGGGAATGGGACTTGCTGATGTTTTGTTAGGCTCATTTTAATGCCCTGAATAGATTTTGAAAAAGCGAATAACTATGAATACCATCTCTCTAGCTGACACATATTTGGACTGGTATTTTCTTACTTTTCTTGAGGAAGACTAGGGTCACTGAGCCATCCTGTTAGATAAGTGTATGTTACGTTAACCTAGAGAGCGCTGTAAGGTACATCTACTTAATATTTCATTACATGGGACGCTAAGTAGTTGAAAAAAAAATGACATAGTGCTCCATTTCAGGTTTGTTTCATTCATGCTTATTTATTCACAAAAATAATGTAACAAGCTTTCAGACAGTTCAACCAATCAAGTTACTTAATTTCAAGGTCCTCCAGCTCATATTCGAGGTCCTCAAGATCTTCCAAGTCATCATCTTCAAAGAGTTTCTCATCAATTGGAACAGAAGTAGACTCTGATGCTTCTGAAAAACAAGGCAATTTTTCTCATAGGCAACAATGTAGCAATCAAGAAATGTGGAAGGAGTACAACAATATTAGGTGAAGAACTTGACAAACCAACACCTAAGATTCAAGCATGACAGTAGTATAAAGGACGAACAGCCGGTTTATGGTTTTGCCTATACAGCACAAAACATTGAGCCATGGCTGAATATATATTGCTACACATCGCTACTGAAGAAACTTGCAATAATTTCAACATCTTTTACAACAAAACACTGTGCAATAGTGATAGCTTACTATATTAACTATTGTAATGCTTTGTGCTTTTTCGCTATGTTTTGGTATCAAGTGTGTTGTGTGTATTTCAGTTATCAAGTGTCATTGCTGTATATCTGTTGCATGTATTCGTGTCTGTGTGTGTGTGTGTGTGTATATATATATATTGCTACGAAGATGACGAAGTGGGAAGTGGCGCGGGGCAGAGCGCTCGCGCCAGGCCCGCTGGCCATTAAAGCATATTGTCGCCATGTTCCATCGCTTGTCATGCCACCAAGTAACGTTTGGTTGGAGGTGCGGTTCATCCCCATCCTCGCCTTGCCCCATCAAAGCCAACCGTACGCCGGGTCCATCTGCCGAAAGCCCGTGGAGATCGCCGCCCAGCTCTGCCCCAGCCCTTTTTGCTCAGACCCGACCAGCCGCTGTCCCCAGCCTTGTCCCCAGCCCTGACCACAACACACGACGCCTAGGAAGAGCCCAAAGCCGATCCTACCGACCCTACTGACCCCACAATGAAGCGACCTCACAACCACTCGAACGAAGACAGCACCCCCGCCCAAAACGTTCGGCGTGTTTATGAGCCTTGGCCTTCGGCAAATGGTGAAGATTGGACTTGATGCTCCGGTGCAAGCATTCTGCCCATCTTCGCATTCACTGTGGTGTCCAGCGTTTCATGCCCCAATCCTGTGTCTGTGCTCATCGTCACGTCATGCATTGGACAAGGTCTATGTACAACTGGTCGCGCAACTTGGAAGAAAACGCGTGCAGCTGCCTACTGCCAGCGGCATCAGCTCGATGAGGAGGGCTCCTGCGAACTGTGAGGCAAATTACTAGCGCACAGAAATTAAGGTCTGCCAGAACTTCAAAGAACTAGAAAGTAAACATAATATTCGTGCTCAGGAATGAATGCAGTTTTTGTTTCTTGCGTAAGAAAAAAACATGTCACATTCATAATAATATTTTAACTTGTTTCTAACGGCCTCTCTCGGCCATTTACTATCCGCTGCGTAGTTGCCCAAAGCTCAGAAATGGCTCAGACCAAAGCTTTTTTCATCCGCGGAATGGGTGCGTCATCGGCCCCGGTTCAACGTTCATCGTTGCGTGCTGCGTACAGATGGGTTATCTGTACTAAACAGTCAGTATTTCATTCCGCTGGTTGTGGTAGAGATTTACAGCAAGGCGAAGACTGTGTGTGCTCGATGAGAAACTGATTGCCGCTGCATGTACGCATTTCCGGACGATGGGACAATGCTGCATTACAGCTCGGCGGCTCGGCTCGGCCAGCTCGGCCTCCCAGGCACGTCGCAAAAGTGGTGGCTTGTTTTACGGATACACGTCTGCATGAGCGGCGTATCGCTGCATGTTTTAATTGAACGGTGAAGGTGAGATTTTATTGCCCCCAAGACGCGTGTCGCATTTCTCAAAGCCTTCCGTTCCGCTCCCTTTGCTGCGTGTTTTGCTAACTGCGTCATATTACCGCACCAACGTTCGCTGAACGTGCTTTAGCTGTTATTACAGTGATGTTCCTATTGTCAATGGGATCTTTCTCATGAACATGTTAAATCCTTAAGTTGTAAATTTGTAACCTCACATTGACTCCTCTCAGTGGCAAATGAAGCGCGAGTAAAATAATGGCATCGTGAACAGGGCGAGATTTATTGGAGCGAAGCTATATCGTAGATATTTTCACTTCTCAGACGCATTAACTTCTAAATATTAGCAATCCCAATTTGAATTGCTTACCTAAGCTCTTACAGGTTGGCTTCTAGTTCTAGCGTTACTTATTCCGTTCGTTTGTTTTCTGTTCTTTGACAATGATATGTACTTTGTTTGTTAGCAAGATCTTTTACCCTTTTATAATCTCACCGCGTCTCGTTTGGAGACCTACGCTCAGGTCATTTTGTTATCACGAGGATTTCATGAAGACCGTAACGGATGAGCGGTGGTCGCTTTCCTACACTTAGATTTCATTGTCGTGAAGCGTCTATGTGTGTAATTGTGAATTAAAGCCTGGCTTTTTATGCAGCACAGCTTCACTCATTTATGCCCTTGGTGAAATGCCTCAAGCCATGTGATTCTACCCATGTGCTTGCCGAATTCACTTGAAGGCCCTTGTTCACAAACGTGCCCAAAGAAATAAGCCCCAGAATGCGTTCACATGACGCGCGACGAAAGACTAGGCTAAAGACGATGGAGGCAGAACGATGCTATGATAAGGTGGTTAAAGATGCCGTAACATTTCAGTTAACGTAAAACTTGACAGTAGAAATCCATGTCAAGTAAAGTTGGCTGAACAGTTACGGTGTCCATTTTGCTGCCTTATCCGAGCATCGTTCTGCCTCCGTCGTTGTTGGCCTTGTTTTTCGTTCATAAATAAAAGTACAATCAAATTTCCCGCCAAAAGTATGTCACTGTGACGTCACAAGCAACGTCACGTGTTAGTTTTGCCTCACAGTTCGCAGGGGGCGCCGGGAAACTAAAGCCTTGCTCAGAATCGACACGCAGGCTTCTATGGGAGTTACGCTACCATTTGTTCTTCTACCATGCATTGGATTTCTAGCAATCGATCGGGACGATCGCTCGGTGGCCCCGGGTAATGCTACGAAGATGACGAAGCGGGAAGTGGCGCGGGGCGGAGCGCTCGTGCCAAGCCCGCTGGCCATTAAAGCATATTTCATCGTCATGTCATCACGTCGTTCTGTTCCTGTTATGTCGCCATGTTCCATCGCTTGTCATGCCACCATGTAACAATATATATATATATATATATATATATATATATATATATATATATATATATATATATATTGTAAAAGAAGGCTAGGTCGAGACGGCGAGGTCATGACTGCAAGGACAGCGAAGCCTTGTCTAGAGTTTTAATCCGATCACGAACCCAAGCGCGCGCCGGAGCCGGCGCCGCGGGACGATGATGATGGTATGTACAAATGAAAGACGAAGATCATGGCATGTACAAATGAAAGAAGGTCCACAGAAGGCTCGCACAATCTGCCCGGGGGGTCGGAAGCGGCCAGCCTGGCCGCTCCTAATTAACCGATGTACCGCGTCGCACAAACGGTTTCAAGCGAGAAACATGAACAATTTCAGTTCCACGGTGGCGTCGATCGGCTGGGGGATCAACAGGCGTGACTTTGTAGTTAACTGGAGAAGTTTGGCTGATGATCTCGTAGGGACCAAGGTAGCGGTGGTGGAATTTGTCACTAAGGCCAGGGGTGCGCAGTGGTGTATAAAGCAGTACTTCGTCACCGGGACGATAAGAGACCACGCGATGCGTAGAATCATAGCGACTCTTGCGGTCTTCCTGGCACGCTGCTGTGTTGAGGCGGGCAAGATGACGGCATCTGGCCACACGAGATAAGAACTGGGTAGGTACTGATGTGGAGTAGTCGGGTGTAGAGAAGAAGGAAGCGTCGAGAATTGTAGTGGGAGGACGGCCATAAACGAGGAAAAATGGAGAATAACCGGTAGTACGCTGTACTGCTGTGTTATAGGCGAAAGTGACGAATGGTAGAATAGTGTCCCAATTTCGATGATCCGGTGTGATGTACAGGGTCGTCCACTTCTAGCTATAACACGGTCACTGCTTTCAAAGCAACATTGCGCCCGACGTAGGCATATATCGATGCAAAGTGATGCGAGCACAGAAGGACCCGGGCGTGTTGCTTCACATGGCCTGCCACTAAGCTATATTGCTGGGCCGAGTCGGACGCAATGACGCTTTGAAAGCAGTGACCGTGTTATAGCTAGAAGTGGACGAGGCTGTACATGGAGATCATATCTGATAAGGTGCGGTGAAATCGCTCAGTCAGCCCGTTAGTCTGGGGATGGTAGCTTGAGGTTGTCTTATGAAGGGTGGATGACGCGTGAAGAACTTCGGCAACGACTGCCGATAAGAAGGCCGTCCCGCGGTCACTTAGGAGCACCCGAGGAGCGCCATGACGCAATACAATTGATGGCAAAAAGAAATTTGCTACTTCTTGAGCGGAACCGGTCGGTACAGGTGCTGTCTCAGCGTAGCGTGTAAGGTGGTCGACAGCTGTTATAATCCAATGGTTACCACCATCGGAGAGAGGTAGGGGACCATATAAGTCGATGCGGACTAGGTCGAATGGCGTGGCGGGACAGGGAACAGGTTGTAGTAGAAGGCCAGCGGGCGAAGACGTCGGCCGTTTGTGACGTTGGCACAGAGGGCAGGATGCGACGTATTTGGCAACGCAGGAAGATATGCCAGGCCAAAAGAATCGTTTTTTCACGCGGTCGTAGGTTTTGTCAACACCAAGGTAACCTGCAGTAGCGTCATCGTGGAGAGCCGCTAGTATACGTAGGCGAAGCACACGCGGCACGACTGGGATCCAGCGAGTTCCATCAGGGCAATACACAAAGCGAAGTAGGATGCCATCTTCGATCTTAAAATTGCGAAGTTGTCGGCGAAGCCGAGCATTGGGTGGGTCCGAAGCGCCAATAAGGCGGTCGATGATGGGTCGGCAGTAGGCATCGGCTAATTGCTGTGAGCGGAGAGCGTGTTTGTTTTCAGAGTCATCAAATGAAACTGGTGTGATATACGTCGGGGAAAGAGATGGTCGGCTGTGGTCATAGGTGGAAATGCATTGGGAAGAAAAACAGCAAGCCGATTCTGAAAGTGGACAGCGAGAAAGAGCGTCGGAGTCTTGGTGTTGGCGACCCGATTTATGTGACATCGAAATTGTATTCTTGCAGGCGTAGAATCCAACGGCCAAGTCGACCTGTCAAATTTTTGAGCGAAGACAACCAGCAAAGAGTATGGTGATCGGTCACAACTGTGAAATGCCGACCATATAGGTAAGGGCGAAATTTTTGGACAGCCCAGACGACGGCAAGGCACTCCTGCTCGGTAATGGCGTAGTTTTTCTCAGCAGGAGTCATAGTCCGACTGGCGAAGGCAATCACTTTCTCACGCGAAGTTGCATCGCGCTGCAGGAGTACAGCTCCAAGACCGAGACCACTGGCATCAGTGTGCAGGATGGTTGAAGTGCTGTCACTGAAGTGGCCAAGAACAGGGTCTGATGTGAGGGCATGCTTCAGATTATTAAAAGCGGCTTCGCACTGTTCAGTCCACACGAAAGGGCTGCGTGCTTTAAAGGCCCACTGTCCACCCTCCGGTGGAAAATATTTTCTTCCCCGGTGACTGTGAGACTTCGCCCCTGGAACGCAAGGCCGCAAAATGTTTTTGAAAAGAGTAACTAATAACGCAGTTACAGCCACCGCAATCACCCGATTCTATCCTGCCTCTCTCCTTCCGTTCCCTCGCAAAGGTTTTTCACTCTCCTGCCCGAGGTCGTCTAGCCTCCGCAATACAAATTCCCCTTCCTCCTCCGCATTTGGCGGGAGGTGGGGCGTGGCTCTCCGCGAGCGTGAAAAAAAAAAAAAAAAAACGGTCGAGGGAGCGCGCGCCGCTGGATTCAGTCTGGCCGTGGCGAGGGAAAAGCGCGCTGCGAGCGGTAGACACCCATCCTTCTCCCGTCAGTCAGCTAGACGGACCAATGGACGTCGTTCCCGATACGTACGTAATTATCGGGGCCCGTCGGGCCAGCGCAGGGAGCGGTGAAGCTGGCTTCTCAAAGGAGAGCATGAGGGAGCTTTGAATTGTATTTTCGATGCTTTGCGGCGCGCGTGTCGCTGTAGAATTTTGCACAGACTATCTCCGGTACCTGATCGAAACACTGGGCTCCTTTTCTTAGAAGGGCCTTCCCTGGACAGTGGCCCTTTAAGTAGTTCATGAAGTGGAGCAGCAATACTTGCAAAATGCCTTATAAAACGCCGGAAATAAGATGCCAGGCCGAGAAAACTGCGCAATTCTGTAATCCGTTGTGGACGAGCAAAGTTCAAGACCGCAATGATTTTTTCAGGGTCTGGACGAATGCCGTCATGGCTGACTAGATGTCTCAATATTTTAATTTCTTTCTGTGCAAAGTGGCACTTCTTGGTGTTGAGCTGAAGGCCCGCTGAAGCGAGACACATGAGGACCTCATTCAGGCGCGAGATGGTCATTAAAAGTTGACGAAAAGATGACAATGTCATCCAAGTAACATAAACAGGTTCTCCATTTTAGGCCACGAAGCACAGTATCGATCATTCTTTCAAATGTCGCTGGTGCGTTACAAAGTCCGAAAGGCATAACATTAAATTCGTAAAGGCCATCGGGAGTTGAGAAAGCAGTTTTTTCTTTATCGTCCTCGTGCATAGGTATTTGCCAATAACCTGAGCGGAGGTCCAAAGTCGAGAAATATTCGGCGCCTTGGAGAGAGTCAAGGGCGTCATCAATTCTTGGCATTGGGTATACATCTTTGCGGGTAATTTTGTTGAGTGCCCGGTAATCAACACAAAAGCGTACCGAGCCGTCCTTTTTTTTAACTAACACTACTGGGGAGGACCATGGGCTTGTCGAGGGACGAATAACATTACGATGGAGCATGTCATTTACATTTTCTTCAATTACTTTTCGTTCAGAGAGGGAAACCCGATAAGGCCGTCGGCGAACGATAGAGTTACCTTCAGTAATGATGCGATGGTGCGCAACACTAGTCCGTCCCAGTGGTGGGGAAGTGGCATCAAAAATGGCTTGGTGGTGTCGAAGCAATGTCAGCAGTTCTTGGCGTTGGTTCGGCGTGAGGTTAGGATTAATAGTCTTTGTGAGAACAGAAAGAGAGACGTCTGGCGAAACACGGCGCTGAGGCAGAGGGGCGGTGAGCACCATCAAGGACAAAGGTTGAACATCCACCATGCAGGGGAGAGAAGTTCCTTTTGGGAGCACGAGGGATTCACGTGAAGTGTTAGTGGCCGCTACTGTCGCTGAGCCGTTGCAGAACCTCACAAGACTAGACGGGAAGGCGATACCACGTGCAAGATGACGATAAGATGGTGCGATGAGTACGTCCCCGTCAGTGATGTGGTCAGAAACAACGGTAAGCAGTTTTTCGCACTGAGGAGGCAAAACAGTATCAGCGGCGGCAACGAGAGGATGATGTCGTTCAGAAACTTCAGATGAAAAATCGCTGTCTGTCATATGGATAACACGGTCGCCACAAGAAATTAACGCCGAAGCGGTTGACAAAAAATCCCATCCTAAAATCATCAGATGCGCACATGGTGAGAGCACAGCAAACTGCACATGATGGCGTACGTCGTCAATAACAATTCGTACGGTGCACTTTGCTAAAGGGCGCAAAGGGACGTCATTGGCTCCACGGAGTTCAGGCCCATCATATAGTGTCGTCACTTTTCGCAAACGGTAGCACAAATCAGCGTGAATGACAGAAATTGCAGCTCCTGTATCAATCAATGCTTCGACCGGTAATCCTTCAGCGAAAACAGAAATCACATTATACAGGCGATCTGGAGGACTTTTGGTAAGTTCGTAGAGTGCAGTTTGACCTCCGGAAACTGCAACGCTTAGTTTTCCGAATGGCGGACAGGGATAGTTGTTGCGGGTCGGAGAGGGGAAACTGAGCGGCGGTATGGGGATAGGGACCGACGTCGGGATGCATGGGTTCCACGAGGCTCAGACGAGGATTCTGGAGGTGGGGATGATCTTCGAGGTGGGCTTGGAATAAACCAGTGTTGATAATATGACGTTGAAGGGATGTCACTTTCAAAGGTATCGTAACCACGGCGCTCGTTCTGGAGGCGGCGACGACAGACGCTGGATATATGTCCTCTAATGCCACAGTAATAGCAAATTGGTTGGGAGGGGCGCCAAGGTGCGTAATAGGGTGGTGCAGGTTGATCCGTCGCTATTGCATTGACGTGATTGTAGGTTGGTGCCGGTCGAGGCGGGGGAACTAAAGAAGGGGGGGATGCTGCGACGTGCGCGTAAGTCGGTACTGAGCGGGGTGCCGGAGGGCCAGATGTCATAGGTTCGGTGATTGTTGCCAGCTCTTCTTTGATGATGCTGCGGAGACCGGCGTCATTAGATGTTGCGGAAGAGTGATCGCACCCGTGTCGACAGACAGGCTTGAGGGCCTGGAGCTCCTCGCGGATGATGGCTCGAATAAGTGCCCGCAGGTCGAGATCAGCATTGGTCGGGCCAGTAGCGTTGGTGGGCTGCAATCGGGAGGACTGCAGCTGGTCGATGCGTTGGCAAGTCGTAATAATGGAATCAATAGTTGAAGGATTCTGAGCAACTAGGATGTTATACGCCGTAGAATTGATTCCTTTCAAGACGTGGTGTACTCGTTCAGGTTCCGCCATGGTGAGACTAATACGCCGGCAGAGTGCAAGTATGGCCTCTATATAAGACTCATATGACTCATCAGGACCTTGAAGGCGTGAAGCGAGCTTGGTCTTCGCGATCTCAGTCCGAACTGCCGGGTCGGCGAAGTACTGTCGGAACTGCTGTTTGAAGGTGGTCCAGTTAGTTGTGTGGGGCTCGCGGTTGATGAACCAAGTCCTGGCGACCTCAATAAGGTAGAAAGAGATGTTGAGAAATTTCAGAGCATCGTCCCACCGGTTGTAGGCACTACAGCGTTCATAATAGGTGTTAAGCCAGTCATCGACGTCTTCATCGCGACGACCAGCGAACAGCGGCGGGTCGCGCTGTCGTGTGGGCACAGTCGGAGGGGGTGGTGCAGCCGAGGTAGAGGGTCCGGCCTGTTCGTGGGTACTGTCGGTAGACATAGCGATGGTGGCAGTTGCCAAACGGCGACCAGAACGTAGCTCCAGCGAGAGGCAGGGCCCAAGGCAGCAAGGGGATCAAATTTCACCTCCACCACTTGTAAAAGAAGGCTAGGTCAAGACGGCGAGGTCGTGACTGCAAGGACAGCGAAGCCTTGTCTAGCGTTTTAATCCGATCACGAACCCAGGCGCGCGCTGAAGCCGGCGCCGCGGGAACCCATCAGACACAAGTTTTGAGCGATACGCTCAGTAAGTGTGCGTGTGGCGTGTGTGTGTCAGAAACAGTTGTTTGGCAGATGATAAATGAATGCGCAGATGAGTCACAAAGAAAAATGAAAAACGTAACAGCAGGTTCATTCGACGCCTCGATCGCTCACTTGCACGCATGCACACACTGAGCACATTGCTCAAAACAACCCCTGGCTGCTGGGTTGGGGCCTCACTGTGCTTCTTTTGGTGGGGCACAAGCTTGGTGTGTTTCCTGGTGAACACAATAGCATACGCAACTACTACTATGAGCCTGCAACTGATGAGAAATTATTGCACGACTTAAGCAATACCAAGTCAGAAGTTAAGGCTAAATTGTAGTGCACAGATACAGCGAGTGAAAACAGACTATGTGACTAAGACTACAGGATGGTAGTTTGATGCACGTATCCAATCTCAAAGGAACATGAGGTAATCTAGGTTTGTGAGAAAACGAATGTGGGTTCGCGCGCGCCTGCTTGTGCTCTAAAAAAAATGGCAGCCTCCTCAAGCTTACAGCCATTCGACAAAGCTCGGAAAAGTTCATATCATACTGTGGCAACATATAGCTCTCAGTTCTTGTGTTGAGCTTGTAGTGTGCAGAGTGGCTTGAGTACCTGAAAACATCTTCTGCACAATATGCTTAAGTGCTGCTAATTGCAGCTGCAACAAAGATGGTAAAAACTGACACAATTCTTCTTAGCCAATATCTTTGACGACCACTTCTAGGCTGTCATGTTGCTGCCAAGTTGTCTAGATTGCTGGCAGGAAAGACTTCAAGCTGCCAGTTGTGTCGGCAAACTTGGGTGTCCAACATTTTAATGTGTCAGCATTCCTCAGTAAATCTCACAGAAAATCAATCTGTCCATAACATAACATGTAATAAACCACTTCAATATACTTATGCTGTGCGATACCAGTACAAGTTAGGACCCGTGGTGGTCAAAACTTCAGGGCTCTTCACTACAGCATTCTTCACAGCTGTTTTGTGACACTGAACACCATAAACCAAACCAAATAACACCATGACTTCCAAGGAAAACAAACACCATCAAATAATTAGTCATGCTTAGTCACATACTGCACAGACAGCGACATGTGAGCTGGAAAGGCATGCTCTTACAGTAATCAAGTAGTTTGTAGTTGATTAGTTAACAATTCATTCCCCTCATTCAAACTACAAGATGAAGGCAAAAATAAAGAAATTGAATTAAAAATAAACCAACTTGAATCTCCTACTCAAAACAATAAAAAAAGTCGTGAGAAAAGATTAGCCACAGCAAGAATGTTTATGCATACACTGACAATTCTTTCGGAATTTCTGCACTTTTTTTTTTTTTTTCAACTGTGGATGTATTTGTGACGAATTCTCAAGAGGTATTTTTTGGCAGGATCTGTACAAGGCTGATAGAACGTTATGCTGTGCATCAAGTTTGCTTTCTTTTCTTGGTCATGTTGGGGTAAATGTGCCACAACTTTATGGCCCTCTCATTCAGATGCTGCACATGTACACATCAATAGTAGCAGCTTGGTTTTCTCCTTATGAATGACGCTGGCAAACGTGCCCAAAAATTCCTTCTCAAAGTTCCCCCAAGTTGCAAGAGAAAGTTCATTCCTTTTGCATCAATGTACATACTACACTACCTAAAGAAAAAAAAAAAAATTTGGGGACAAAGTGTCCACCTTTAAGGATCTGAAGCGGCAGCATTAATGGCTCTCGTCTGTGGCTCCTCTTGCAGATCCTCGTTTGCGTACGCTCACCCCTCAACGTAATGCAATTTGCCACTCGCTTAATGACTACTCCTTTAATTAGTGCTTCTTTAATATCACACAAACTCATCAGCACACAGTTGTAACTTGCCACACTGTGTAAAAGACCATACGACATAAACAAAGTCTTGCTTTAACCAAGCTGTACTTATGTGTATGCATGCCTGACTCGGGATTCATTATTAATATAAACAGCGCGAACACGAAGACAAAGGACAAGATACAAGAAGCCACAGTACAAGTGCTGACTCACAACTAAGCCTAAGCCCTTTACTCCAAGGCCCAGAAAAAACAAACATGAAGAAAACGAAACAGTCACGTGAAACAACCCCTGGGTTCACCTGCTGCATAAAAAAATTACTTAAAAAAATCACTTAAAGACACCTCTTTGCTTGAAAGAGCAAGAGAAGTCTTGCTGACACACTTATTGTCCGTTGAAATAAAACACGATTCCACTATCTCTCTCGTTATCTTCTCTTTGTGGCGATATAAAATCCTAACACTGTCAAACTTAGGAGTGCACTTCTTCTCCTTCTTCATTATTTCACATGACTGGCAATGTGATACCAGAAACGTTTTGTCCTTTCCACTTTCCAAGTTGTTCCGGTGTTCTTGTAGTCTCTTATTAATACACCGTCCTGTTTGTCCTATATAACTGGCTCCACAAGAGAGTGGAAGCCTATACACAACACCTGTCTTGCATCCAACATATGGGTTTCTATGTTTCACCCCACACTCTTGCTTCTTCGCTTCTCTTTCCCTTTGAATAGCCGGGCAGATCCTCTTCATCTTGAGCGGGGCGGTCAATGCGACGTCAACATTATACCTCTTGCCTACATTTTTGAGGCCATGCGAAATTCTGTGCACATACGGTACCACTGCAACCTGCCTCTTCCTCTCACCCATGCTGGGCAGGGATTTCAGTCTGTGCGTTCTTTTAAGGCTCTTCAGTACCCGGCAACTGGCCTCAATAATAACTGACTCCCGATAACCGGCCTTTGCAATTCTTGTCACTTGTCTTTCAAAACTCTTGCCCATGCCGTGGTAACAAGATTTCTTGTTACCACGGCATGGGCATGCCCATGCCGTGGTAACAACCGTGGTCAAAAGGTTCAACGGTCTGTGAATACTAAAAAGTCGTCCACATACCTGAAGGTGGAATAATGTAAGCCCTCCAAGTTATCCTTCAGGTGTCTGTCCACGTACATTAAGAAGATGTCACTCAAGACCGGTCTGTGAATACTAAAAAGTCGTCCACATACCTGAAGGTGGAATAATGTAAGCCCTCCAAGTTATCCTTCAGGTGTCTGTCCACGTACATTAAGAAGATGTCACTCAAGACCGGTGCAGGATTCAACCAACGAATGAAGGACATTATGGATGTTTTTACTGAGTGTGGTTCCGGGCTGGAATTTACTGTTGAAGAACCAGTGGACGATCGGTTACAGTATTTAGATCTATTGATTCAATTCGGTGATGATCATATTTGTTGGGAATACAACCCGAGATCGATGAAGCTGTTGCTAGGCTCCAATTCGGGACATTCCAAATTAGTGAAGAATGGGATGATCAACACATGCTTATTAAATGCGTTGAAGAAATCTTGTTACCACGGCATGGGCAAGAGTTTTGAAAGACAAGTGACAAGAATTGCAAAGGGCGGTTATCGGGAGTCAGTTATTATTGAGGCCAGTTGCCGGGTACTGAAGAGCCGTAAAAGAACGCACAGACTGAAATCCCTGCCCAGCATGGGTGAGAGGAAGAGGAAGGTTGCAGTGGTACCGTATGTGCACAGAATTTAGCATGGCTTGAAAAATGTAGGCAAGAGGTATAATGTTGACGTCGCATTGACCGCCCCGCTCAAGATGAAGAGGATCTGCCCGGCTCATCATCATCATCATCAGCCTGATTATACCCACTGCAGGGCGAAGGCCTCTCCCATATTTCTCCACTTAACCCGGTTCCTCTGCCCGGCTATTCAAAGGGAAAAGAGAAGCGAAGAAGCAAGAGTGTGGGGTGAAACATAGAAACCCATATGTTGGATGCAAGACAGGTGTTGTGTATAGGCTTCCACTCTCTTGTGGAGCCAGTTATATAGGACAAACAGGACGGTGTATTAATAAGAGACTACAGGAACACCGGAACAACTTGGAAAGTGGAAAGGACAAAACGTTTCTGGTATCACATTGCCAGTCATGTGAAATAATGAAGAAGGAGAAGAAGAAGTGCACTCCTAAGTTTGACAGTGTTAGGATTTTATATCGCCACAAAGAGAAGATAACGAGAGAGATAGTGGAATCGTATTTTACTTCAACGGACAATAAGTGTGTCAGCAAGACTTCTCTTGCTCTTTCAAGCAAAGAGGTGTCTTTTTTAAGTGATTTTTTTTAAGTAATTTTTTTTAAGTAATTTTTTTATGCAGCAGGTGAACCCAGGGGTTGTTTCACGTGACTGTTTCGTTTTCTTCATGTTTGTTTTTTCTGGGCCTTAGAATAAAGGGCTTAGGCTTAGTTGTGAGTCAGCACTTGTACTGTGGCTTCTTGTATCTTGTTCTTTGTCTTCGTGTTCGCGCTGTTTATATTAATAATGAATAAGTACCAACTCGCCCAACAAAGTATCTGACTTGGGATTCCCATTTCTCCCTACATTTTCTTTTAGCAGAATTCACTTAATTGCATGACCTAATGATGTTTGAGTCATATCGCAACCTTGTAATCGTAATTTATAAAATATTTCAAACACTTTTCTGCCACTCCACATGTGATGTCGAACCTTTTCGACCAATCTGAATTTTCCTGACACCTCGGCCACGGTTGTCCACTGAACACGTGGCCATAACACTGTTGCAAATAAACACAAGTGCTGACTAAGGGGCGCAGGGACACAACTGGTTGATGGTCCAGAGCACACATACCAGATATCACGTGGTGGTGATGGCAGGCAGACCAGAAGAGATGCAGGAATGCTTGTGTAGAACTTAAATCTAGGAGCTTATCTATGTGAACCAGTGCTCTTAAATGGAAGTGAGCTCAGCACTGGCACTGCAACACATGCCCTTAGCACTAGTTAGAAACGGAGTGCCTCACTGCTTCTGGCCACATGTAATTTAAACATAGCAAACTTTTGAGATATTTAAAACAACGATAGCAATCTAAAAAAAAACTGCAGAAGCTGCCGTGCACAAATGTCCCAAATTCTAAGAACACGTCTCGAAAGTGGTGAAGGATGCGAAAAAATAAACATCATAACACTTTCTGGCAACACCCTGCCTTCACCTAACAAGCAGGAACCGTAAGAATGTAAGAAACAATACCTATTGGTGAAGCAGCTGCAGCTGCCAAGTCTTCAGCTTGCATAGACTCTGCTCTCAAGTTTTCCAGGGTTATCTCCCTTACAACCTAGAAACAGAAGCATAACCTAAATATGTAGCAGGGACACATTCTGCAGCAAAATAGAAGTTTCTAAGAACCTCATACTACACATAACACAGCAAATTCATAGTAAATTCACAGGCTGTTTGCAATGCTTACTTCTAAATCTTCTGTTGGATAATTGGATACTTCAGTTACTAATGCTTTGTACTGCTGTAAAGCTTTATAGAATATGCAAATGACTGATTAATTCATAAAATGATGTTCTTAATGGCAGTTTCTTCACGTGAACGAGCGGGCAATAAATGTAATCTCATTGATACAGTCCCACTTTAATAAGTTTCTTGACATAATACAGTTCTTTTTCGTTTCTCAGTTTGTGGCTGATGCCTTGCAGAGGCAACACATTTTCGTCGGCTAATGTGATAGTAGTTTGGCGTGGGTTTGGATAATACAATCGCGAAAACGAATGAAGAACTCGAGAGGTCTCGAATTTTCCTCCAGGAGGCAGCGAAAAAGTGCTGGTGGGGTCAATAGTAGCTGCAATAATGATAATGCTCGTGGCTGATGTTCCAGTAGAATTTGCTCTAGTAATGAACTGCCTCCCACTTTTGTTGAGAATATTGTTTTTCCCAAATTTTCGTAGGAGTCCCCGAATTTCCCACTGATAATATCTCTGTGTGGTTATCTTTTGATCAGATCTCTTGTGGGAGTGAGCTCTGAACAAAGCTGGCAGAGCGCAAAGTTTTAGACGATTTTGTGGCTGTGGAGCTAAGCTACAAAACTGCAATGCTTGTCTCGAGTTTCTGGAAACTTGCTTCTGGACATTCAGAAACAAAAGGGCAGCACAAAATGACAGATTATTCAAAGTGCGGTAACAAAAGTAAGTTCTGTGCCTAGTATGTTTCACTCGCAACATTTTGGACCCTGTTTTGAACAATATGATATAATTTTGGGTAACACACTGATTTCCAATTCACATGAGAATCGTATCAACGAGGTTCCACTGTACTGTGTTATATCCTGTTTAACCCCCAACATGGATTAGTACTAGTACAGCATGGAAGCTATACTAGTACTGTACCCACAAAAGCTTATGACTTTGTTATGTAGCGTTTCACTTCTCAAAGCCTCACTGAGGGTTTTAACAAAAACAAGGAGTGGTATAATGACATTGTCATTGCAAATCATGAACATGGCAGTCAAGTGTTCAGTTACTGAATCCCTCAATTATGATTTTCACAAATGATGAACCACTTTTTGGGCATGGATAGAGACAGGGTGAACAGGTGTGCCAGCCGTGTATCATAACTCATCCCGTATGTCACTATTTCTTGAGGTCTCGATGAGGGGGCAGAACAAAAACAAGGTAAGAGGTAGTAAAATGAAGTGAGAGACGTCAGTCACAGTAGTTCAGCTCTGTCACAAGGAAAGATGCTCATCAGCACACTGGACCAATGACAAGCTACTTTTTGAATGAGGATGTAGCAAGTGCGATGAGGTGCATTAGCTTTGGCATTATTGCATGCTACATACAAAACAGACACAAATTAAGAGAGTGTAGGGCCTTTGTGACCACCCACTGCCTACAAGGCAAGAGTTTCACTACTCTAGTAATGGACATCACCATTGCAATTTGCGATGTGCCTCTATCTGGCATCACCAGAGAGAATGAAGTACTTCGATTCATTTTTTACAAATCGGGCAAGTACCATGGCCAAATACAGTATTCAGAAGCAGATCAGAATGCTTCATCAAAAGTTGTAAGCTATTTTTAAAAACATGTTTCTTCTGGTTAAAAGTGCATCTTCGTGAGCACCCCAGTACCATTACCGGCAGCAGACATAAAAAAACAGCTGAATTAACAAGCTAGCTTGAGAATCAGCACATAGTAGTTAAGCTGTAACTATTATGGTCAGGTGCCTCGTTTATTCGAAGATGTATAGCTCACACTTAATAATATTAATAATATTGGGAGTTCTCGATTTTAAAAAACACGATTCTCATTGACACTGCAGCACGACATTTCAGGTCCACACAAATTGAAACCCCTGAGCAAAGGGCACAATGCAGCCATTCCTACGAACTCTCGTCACCTGTCAATAAATGCCATATACACTTTTCACAGCAAGATCTCTAAATAAGTCAGGCACCAAACTGTGCAGTTCAAAGATTGATTTGGCATAAGATTTTATTTAAACAGCTTGCTGTTTTCTGATGACAGACATGGGTGACAATACTGTACAAAATAAAAAGCTCCTTCAACTCAAAAAGTCCATTTTTAAAACTTGAGAACTGTTTTTGGTGAAGTACTCTGCATGTTTAGAGCCTTCTGCAATGCAGGACTGCCGTGCATGGCTAGGTATGGCTTGATGCTTTCTTGTGCAGTCTCAGGCTGGCCAAAGTACTCTGGGGCCATGGAAGCACTTTTGGATCAGGTAAATTATGAGACAAAATATTCACCCCAGCCTCCATTTTCTGCAGTTGTGCGAGGGAGGGGGGACACTGCCTTCTTGGCTCCCTTGTATGTATGCCCATGAGTGCCATGATCTCAGGATCTCATTTCCTGTCCTAGATTTTGCATAGTTCAGCCTTTTCATCTGTACTGGTTCTTCATCCCCACCTTAATACATTTGGGTGGAAGATGCTCCTAAAGCAGGAAGCTCCCTTCTGTCTGTAGATTCACTTCCTTTCACATATCATCATCATCATTAGACACTGCACTACACTGCTTTTTTTTTCTCTCTCTTTTTTCATTACTCTACATTTTTTTCTGAATACTGACAGGTTAGGCAACATAATAATTCGAAATGAGTGTTTGTTGATGCATTCCTTAGCTCTGCTTTGCTGATATGAGATCAATTTTTACATCAGTTTTCACTGGAATTATCCTGTCATAAAAACTTATTTGTTGAGTCTGCCCAGTCCCTGCTTACCTAAATGTATGTCCTACTCCATGGTGAATGATCCTATTCCTAATGAGGATCTTGGTCTGGGATAGTTGGTTCATTGTTTTTACGCAGATTAACACAGTGCAATAGAACAGGGCACGAAAAGAGGACAACGCACAAGAAGGGACAGGCACTGACTACCAACTTTATTGCATGTACAGCAGAGGCACAATTCATAAGTTTTACAATTACCATGCTGTACAGTCACCCGCTCATAAATGAGAGGGAACAACACGTTTATCATTACACACCTAAATAGGCAGGATGACAGGCACAATCACAACTTGGCAGAAACAACTAGGGAAAACTAAACAGAAAGGTGCAAGAGGCATGGATAACTTCATCAGCACCCTCAAATTAACTCAAAATAACTGCTCACTTCCTCCTTCAGAACTACAACTGCATCGCTAGAGTAACATCTATGAAAGCCACATTACAGTTAACGTCCCTTCCTTCCCGTCATAAGTACGCTCATCTTTACTTAAAAAAATAATGTACTGTAAACCCACACTGCATAGCGATCTTGTACACCTTCCATCATATGCCTCATCATGAATTGACCATCGCCATAAGGTTAGCATTCCCTTCTTTAAAGCAAAACTTGCAGCAGATGCCTTCATTCCACGAACAGCAAGGACAGGAACCAACTTCTTGGGCCTACTGCCTCCATCACCAATCATCTGCGTTTTTGTACTGCTTAAGCTAAAACTGTATGAAAAGGAACATAACCAGCCTGTACACAAGCCCCTTGTATATATCCCCTCCCCTCTTCAATGCCTCTAGCCTTGAGGGTAAAAATAAATTATATATGAAAAAAAAAACTGCATGTAATAGCAAGATGTAGAAAACAACACTCGCTCATGTCAACAATAAAGGTTTGCAAAACTACAACTGTACGTAATCTTTATGGTGCGCAAAATACCTCATGAAGGTGAGAAGGCATGGGGTGAATGAAATGGACATATGCCCCTAAAAAACCATGACAAGGCACGTAACGAACAAAAAAACATGAAAACATAACAAAAGTGAAAAAACTGTAAAAATGATGAAAAGGAAGATGTGTAAGGAATCTAAAACAACACTTCCAGGCAAAAGGCACAGTCAAAAACAAAACCGGGAGCCACATGACAGACCATTGCAATCAGCCCCGCTATCGATACTGATCTTTATTGGATACAAAGTTTCTAGCATCAGCAAAAGGTGATTGAAAGTTTCAAGATCATAAACCCTACAATTTCCATACAGGAGAAAGAAATGTCCTACTAGGAAAGAGCTCAGTTCTTGCATTTTAATCTCAGCTAGGCATGTATTTTCGTATTGCTGTAGATAATTTGACATGTTGTTTGTTTCAATATCTTTGTCTTTGTCACTTTTAGTCGTTTTGCTGTGTTGTTTGTTGGCTTTGGTGGACTTCTTTGTTTTGTTTACCGGGTTTATTAGGTTTTGGCGTCTGCGTTTTTTTTTTTTTACCACCTGCCTGTGCCTTTTGCCAGGAAGTGTTATTTTAGATTCCTTACACATCCTCCTTTTCACCATTTTCCACAGCCCTTTCATGATAGTGATCTTTTCGTGTTTTTTCATTCGTTATGCTCCTTGTCACAGTTCTTTAGGGACCAATGCGCATTTCATTCCCTCTATGACTTCTCGCCTTCATGAGGTGTTTTCCACACCATAAAGATTGCATATGATTATAGTTTTGCAAATCTTTATTGTTGACATGAGTGGGCGTTATTTTCCGCATCTTGCTATTCCATGCACAGGTGTTTTTTTTTATTTAATTTGGGCTCTCACAAATTTCAGTTTTGTTTTCTTTGCTTGTTTCTGCCAAGTTGTGACTGCACCCATCATCCTGCCTATTTAGGTGCGTAATGATAGCTAAAAGTGTTGTTCCCTCTCACTGATCAGCGGGTGACCGTAGCATGTGGTCCATTGCAAGACATACAAATTGCGCTTCTGCTTTACACACAATAAAGTTGGTATTAAGCGCTTGTCCCGTCCCATCATGTATGTTGTCTTCTTGTCATGCCCCGTTTCATTGCACTGTGTTAACCTGTTCTTAAACTTCTCCGCATGTAATTTAGCAGTCAATAGAGCATGAACATGAAGTGAAAGCTTGCCAACTTAAATTCAACAATAAAAATTGAACAATTTGAATTTTTGTATAATTTGAAGTGAACTATATTTAGCCCAACTGAGCTCCATGGAAGCGTGTGTATATAAAGCTCAATAGTGACATGAGTCAGTTCTGCCACTAAAGATAATTCGAAATATGCGCAGTGCACCTGGGCAGCTTGGCACCTGGCACCATGGCCAGGTGCCACTATCGTGTGGCCTAGTCATTTGGCTGTGTTGCCTCCAAAATAGGGACGAGAAGGCAAAACCAAGTAAAACCGAAACGGCATCATGGTCGCCACTGCGTTCGGAGGTAGCCAAGGCGGAGGCTGCCTCCTTTTTGTTCTGGGCGACCTCACAGATTTGAAAAGAAAAGCTCATTGCTTCTACTTCCGTTAGTTCAGAAATATACATAACTGTAACTGTTGAAGTGGTTCCTGTGAATGTCCACGTAAGGTCATGGCATCAGACGCTCGCAAATTCAGACCCTACAGATCTCGCACTGGTTAACAAGGCAGGCTATCTCCAGGTATGATCAGCACGGTAAGCAATTGACAACTATCCCTACTCAAACCTGAACTTCATGCTGGAGAGAAGACAGTGCGCCTCTTCTCCAGTAACAGGTGACCACTCAGCTTTGGTTTCGCATTTACAAGAATTGCGCCAGGCCAGGCTGAGACGGCAGTGACTATCAGGCATGTGAGCCAGCCAATCAAGACCAGCAGCACATTGTTTTGTATGCTCATCGGCGACACTGCACCTTTCCCGCATTTCCATCCATGTTTCTTCTATTATGCCACAATTGTGCACTCATCAAAGGTAGCTTGTGTGTTGTGCAGTGAAACCTCCTCACTTTCAACCTCACATGCGGAGTGAAGAATGCTAAGGATGCCCTACTATTTTCTAGCAGTTTTGCTTTGACGCTCCAGACAGCGTGCAAAAATGCAAAAAATAGTCACTGTTGCACTGTTCTCATCTAAAAAGTAGGTGACCAAATAATTTTACCAGGATGCAAGTGGTTGTCGTCAGTTCTTGTTCTTTTTGAAAGGGGCTGTGGTCATTTGATAATCAAACTTTGGATAATTGATCATTTTGTTCTGGTCACTTAAGTTATAATTAGCACACTTTTACTACTATACGTTTTCCCCCCTCAAAGCCTCAGTTGTTCATTAAACCTACAGGCAAAACTTCAAAATATTTGAACATATAATTTTGTGTAAGAGCCTGTCAAAGTAGCCAATACAATAGCTTCATCTTTTTGCAAAGACATAAGAGGTAACATTGCACTATACTATGCCACTGCCTGAACGTCACTTATCTTTATCTGTATTTATTACACGCAATAGCCCTTAGCCACAAAAGCAAAAACTGTCTTTGTCAACCTGTCATTATAACTGTAAAAGATACAAGTTACTAGGCTTGGCACAGATAGAGAGCCCTGCCAATCATTTGGAGCAGACATGTGGGGGGCAATAAATCCTTGTTCCTAGAAGCACAAGGTGGAAGCAACCAAGAAATGAGACATGAAAAGAAAAAATCAGTCTTCCTCACCTCAGTGGTTTCTTCCTCACCCTCAAACCGAGACAAATCATATGCTTCTTCATCTTCTTCATCCTGTCCATCATCTTCCGCCAACTCAGGACGGAACGTAAACATGTCTCTGCCACTCAACTGGAAAAAAAAAGTTATCAATTAAAATAATTGTTCACAGATATCTTTACATATACATAATAAAATGCAAAATGAAAGAACCAAAATAGTATGTGCTAAATTTCGTCAGTGACAGAACGATTTACAACCAAACAGAAAACAGATCTATTAATGCATAACGGCTGCTTATGCACCTATGTTTTAGATAAATTTGCATAAGTATGATGTGCAGTCAAGTAAACAATGCTCAAAATGAAGTAGCAGCTCCAACAACATTCTCAAAACAAAGAGTGCAGCTCTCAGTGGCCTACACTACACTCGGCAACTACAGAGAATGGTTGACATGAACTCATAAGATTCCCCAGCTGGATTTCAGATGCTCTGAACACTCTCCCATGTCACTACAGATGGTATGAACACAAAAACAATGGCCACTACCTCGAGCACTATGCATTGCCTGCACATTGTCGATAATATGCGCATCTCCTGTCACACAGTTTGCACTGCGAGCAGTGAGTGGAGGCATGTAGTCCTTGCATTACCGACGTCATGAATGAATAGTGAGCTGTGCTGCACAGCCCATACATCGCCCCCACCACAATCACCAATCATGCAGCACGCAGTGCGATTAGTAAGTGGCAACAAGTGGTCGTAAACACTGACATTTAGCATAGCACATACTGCTATCGCTCACCGCACACTGCCAGCGCATTTTGCATTGATTGGTTCTAATGTGGCAGGAGTGCACGCATAGTGCCTTGATGCACATGCGCATCGACGACGCGCACTTTGAACGGCTTTGAGAAATACTACTACCATCAGTTCTAAACAGCTCCATGTGAATGCATTTCTTGTGCTTCGACGTAAGAGAGTTGTTCGGTCTGGATAACAGTCAGTAGTCATAAATTTCTGGGTATCTGGTTTTCAGACTCTTGCTAGAAATATTCACGTTTCTTAACCCATCGTTTGCCGGCTCCTTAATAAAGTTCATGTACGTACGTACATACACACACACACACACACACACACACACACACACACACATACATACATACATACATACATACATAAAAACAATTGCTTGCCTTTATGGAATAGTCCATGTGGTACCACAACGGCTGAAGCAAGCTAAGTACTATAAACTTTTCTATTCTAAGCTGTCTTATTGTATTTTTGTATGGGGCACCAGGAGTAAAGGTAATCATAAATTGATCACTGTACAAAAGAGCATGTTATCAACAATTGAAGGGCACCGTATTTAATCACGTAATGAACCCACTTTCCTCCTATTGCTGCTGATAATTTGAAAAAAAAAAATAAAAAATCGTGTCCTTCCGTTTCACACCATCATTGCAGCAGGTTGCACGCAGTCCACAGTGAATTCCTTGGCAACGCGCCAAGATGCTGCACTGCAATAACATCGTAGCGTTTATCTTTTGATATTAGCTCCTGTGGTGAGGGGGGCAGGGCACTTGGTAGAGTGCCAGTGCCCTTGAAATGAGGTGTAATGGCTTGCTCGACTCATCTGGCCGTGTAATCCTGATATTCAGCATTTTCACTTTATCATGCTGTGATTGGGTGTCCACTGCCACAAAATCATTGAAACTCGTGACTGCAGCAAATGCCTCTTGAAGCAGCAAACAATGCTAAAAGCTGTCAAGCCAGCATCGTGATCACAGCTGACCACGTGCTTTCATTGATGGTTGATGGGTGGTAGAATGTCTGCATAATGAACCCCCCTCCCAAAAGTGATGCCAATTTTTAAATGGATTCATTACACAAGAAAATACAGTATTACAGTCATCCTCAATATTTCGCTACAGCACCCCTCTCCATCAAACATCATCAATGCTTAAAGAAGACCAAATATATTTTTACCAATTGTTCCAACATATAGTCGAGTCTAGCCCAGTTACAGTGAATGTAGAGAGTTCAATTTCCCATTCCCATTTTTTGCATTTGCAATACAATTTGGGTTCAGTTTCAACAGAGTAAATAAAAGTGTGTATATAGCAAACCGATTTTGTATCAAATGAAAAATAATGTATTGATCAGAACATTTTTTAAGCCTTTCTGGCAAATTTTTGTGTGAAAATAAGGGCAAAACTCAGCTGATGGCGCATTCACGGCATCGTTTGCACTGCTGCTAAGCAAAAGCTTGCTTCACTGCATTGTTTGGCTCGCGTCTCTCACAATGAGCCATGCCATGCTGCCATTGAGCCAACCACGTAGGAGGAAGAAAATTAGGAAAATAAAAGGCAATGTTTGGTGACATCACGAAGCAGCGGTCAACTTTGCGAATTGTGGTCCTTGAATTTCTCTCCACCATTCTGCGTTGCGGAAGAAATCGTGGCAGTGTTGTGGAGCTTCAAAGGAAACGCCGCCTGCCCTTTCCCTCTGCTTTCGTGGATCTTTGTTTACGCTTCTCTCATTGACAACATTACGCTTCCGCCTTGTACTGCTTCTTTGATATCTCATGACCTCCGACTTCGCCTGAACAAATTTTTGACAATGGACTTACTCAGTTATCCCCTTTCTCGGAATTGACTCTGACCGTCCCCTGTTTATCTCTGATTTCTCAACGATGTTGAGTCTCACGAGCCCCAGCACCTCAACGGGCAAGAGAAAGATGTCTTTGAAGACGAAGCGCACCATTCTAGACAAGGTGTGCAGAAACGTGATGAGTGATTTCGCACAGAATTATGGAATCGCACAGTCTACATTTTCAATGATAATCAATAATGGCAGCAAGATTGACGCCGTTCTCAATGAGGACATTGGCAGCGGGGACCGAAAGAAGATCCGGAGTGCCACATACGGCAACTTAGAAGCCACACTTTACAAGCGGTTTTTGGATGCCCAATCAAAGAACATCCCACTCAGTGGACCCATCATGCTAGTGAAGGCCAAGGACTTGGGCTTTGCCCTCAGTCACGCTGACTTCCAGCCAGGAGATGGGTGGCTCCAGCGATTCAAGGAGAGACGCTTCATCACATGTAAAAAGGAGGCCGCATCCGTTGACGAGGGATCACTTCAGCAGTGGATGGCCAAGCACCACGATCGGATTTTTTCGTATTCCGACAAGGACATCTACAATGCAGACAAAACAGAATTGTTCTTTCAACTGTTACCATCGCAGATTCTCGCAGACAAGATGGACAAATGCGTGGGAGGAAAAGCCAGCAAAAACCGGATTATGGTGCTGACCTGCTCGAATATGGATGGCTCGGACAAGCGAGATTTGTTGGTCATTGGTAAAGCCAAGAAGCTGCGTGGCTTCGCCAAGGTGCTCTCAATACCAGTGACTTACATAAGCAACAAGAAAGCATGAATGACAAGAGATTTTTGGCAAGTAGCTTACCATCTTTGGCAAAGAGGTGGTCCAAAGGAAGCACAAGGTGCTGATGTTGCTTGACAACTGCACCACGCATCACATCAATGCACACCTGAGCGGTGTTGAGGTTTTGTTATTGCCCCCAACAACTACTGCCAGGTTGCAACCTATGGACCAAGGGGTTATTCCTAACTTCAAGGTCCACTACCGGCGCAGACGTGTCGCCTGCCAAGGCCTAAGCTGCCACAGTTGACATCGCTGTAACAGCTGACAGTGCCGCCACGACAGCCTGATTGGAGAGTTCGCTAGCAGACTTGGACCTGTGCCTTCGGGTCTGGGCCACATGGACTTCATTTTCGCTCAGATGACCTTATCGCCACGGAGGACTTCACGATTGATGAAGTTGCTGGGAGCGGCACGGTAGAGACCACTGTGGACAGCGCCTCCGACAGCGACGACACTGGTTTGGCCCCTAAGCCATCACCGCAATGGCCATCGCAGCTGTTGACATTCTACAAATGTTTCTTGGGAGTTCGAAGCAGAACTTCGGTTTGCAGTTGGACAGTATGGAAGCCGCAATCCTGAAGTTCGCGCTCACGAAACGTGTTCAGAGAACGCTGGGCCACTTTTTCCAGCGGCAATATATCAACTTGCTCAGATCAGTAGTCAATCATCCTAGCACCCTAACAACTGAGCCACCAGAACGAGGCAGTTATCATTTACGATAGCAATGCAGTGTTAGTAACAGCCATGTTGAAGCCATGCTGCAACATTTGAATTCCTTCAGCATTTTTTTAACTTAGTACATGACAATGGAACCATGATGCAAAACAAGAATGGCAGTAGGATACAGCATAATATCAGTGATACAAACATGACCAATACGAATTTCAGTATGATAAGCAGTGATACAAACAAAACCGATACGAATTTCGGTAAGACAAGAATTTCTAAAATTTTCTGACTGGGGAAACCTCCGACTGTATGCACTAAGCAAATTTCGTTTTTTTGGAGAGGGGGGGCTTGAACACTCTCCTGCACCCCTACAGGTAAAAAAGAATGAGACAGCTGCAACTACAGCTGTGAGCAGGGCACTGTAAACTCGAGTGGTGGTACATGTGGCCCGTCCACTGTGGCAGCCGCACAGCGCACATCACGAGTCCCCGAGCGGTGGCGTGCAATCCGCTTATTGTGTAATGCTACATAGTTCACACTGTAAGTCATGCATCTATTGTGAAAAACTGCGCCGAAATAAACACACCACAAGACAGAGGACGGGACAAAGGCGCTTTTGTCCCGTCCTCTGTCTTGTGGTGTGTTTATTTCGGCGCAGTTTTTCACAATAGAAATATGAACCAACTAGCCCAAGAAACGGTATTAAAGTCATGCATGGCAGCCCACATAGTCATAGCTCGTGTCAGGCAGATAAACTGTGTGCACATTATAAAACCAACGGACATGTTAAGGGTACCCACGCCAATGCTGCGGCCTGCCTTGAACTCATCTCGCTTTCGATCTCGCTCCTTCTGCTCACTGGCCTGCTTCTCTCTGATCTTGGCCTTTTTCCATGCAAGGAAACTCTCCAGAGTGATGCGGGGCAGGTTGCCACCCAGTTTGGCTCTCTGCAACAGGGTGAACAAAAAAATGCAATGAGAAATCAAACAAAGAATGTTGGTTTATGGGGTTTAATGTTCCAAAGCGACTCAGGCTATGAGAGATGCCAAACAATGAATGTCACAACACTTACAAAAGTGCACCTCAACATAGCTGTGTACGTAGTGACACACTTGAAAACAGACAAGAGCGACCAGCCCCAGCAACGTAAATATTTTTGTAAGAATTGGTGCACCACATCAGGTTTAATAAAATGTAGTTATGTGGCGTCAACATAGACACTAAACAGTTAGAGGCATGCGAATGTTTGAAAACTACCGAACACACCCAAAATTTTTTAACTCACTACAGTTTCACCACAGTGCTTGACAGCAATGACTGTGCAGTGAAACATCCTCAAAACGCGACGGGGTCGTTTTGCGAAGAAAGACCTTCCCGACAGTGTGCGCAAAACAAAGCACTTCAACATTCTCCCTTCGGTTTCATCTCAAATGCAGAAAATGATTTGTTAGACAAAACTACTGTGGTGAAAATGGCAATCCAGCATGGCTGTCGTATAGGGACAACATTTTTTTTTTTTTTTTTACGCTAGCTTGCCATAAGGCATATTATAGAAACTCATGTAAATTATTTTCCGTAAGAAACCGGAGCAGGCTCCCGTTCTTATCGTTGTCGGTGAGCCATTTAAAGAAGTCCTCTTCCCTTGTTGTGTTTAGTCCCACTTCCCACAGAATCTGTGTCCTTGATGCCCTTGTCCCTGCACAAGTCCACAGCAGGTGGCAAACATCCACTTCTTCAGCTGGTGTGGAACACTTCGGGCATGTGGTTGGTCCGATGTCTGCTCGAGATTCCCATCGGCATGTTATCGACGGGGTAAAAGCCGCCCCAGCTCTTATCCTTCTAAGGGAAACCTCCTACAATCTCGTTAAGTTATGAGGGAGGGGGAATGTACACGGAGGAATGAGGGCACGTGTACGTTTCCTTAAAGAGGATGCTAAGATGGAAACAGCGGAGCAGGCATCAAAAGGGAGCCTGGTGGGGCGCGCATTAGTGTTTGGAACTTCGTGTGTGAGATGGTCAACTTTTCTCTGCTCAGCATTCTCAGTATCATCTTGTGTCCAATGTATCTGGATGCGTATCTTTGTTTTTTTATTGAGTGCGTGGATTTCCTGGGTTACACATAGCGTAATAGTCGTGAATTCCCACGGAACAACATGTATATATGATGTGACCGAGGTGCTACCATACCACGTGACCAAAATTAAACCATACCACACAACTACACAATAGTTTCAAAGCAACAACAGACACGTAGCAGCGGTGCTCAAGCCCAATTCAGACCTATATTTTCGTTTCGCTTATACACATCAGTCTGGTGGGCATCAGGGTTGCACCACTTAGTAGCACCATTTGTATAAAATTTGTGGGCCCCCTGCTTGGCACAGAAGGTTCAGGGTGGCGTCATATAATTCAGCAGGTCACGGAGCAAGAAAGTGCTAATTAAGTCGGAGCCTGGTCTACGGATTCACACCGGTGGCCTTTGCTTCCTAAACCATGACCCCCGGGGACCTTCAAATGGCCATTGTAGCTAAACCGTTTGTCACAGGACGTTCTGGATGGTGTCAAAGTTTCGTTTTGCATTGTATACACTGTTTTCTATATTTGGCTTGCAGCATTAATTTCGGATATACAGTCGAACCCGGATATATCGAACCCGGATATTTCGAATTTTGGTTATATCGAACTCGCGGAAGATCCCCTTGAAAATCCCATGTAAAAGTATAGAAAAGCTGCGTCGTATATCGAACTCAATTTCACCGGTCATTCAATATATCGAACTCTGCACCACGCATTGGACGGTGCGCCTCCCCTAAAGACGATCGCATCACCTCGGCCGTTTGCCGCGTGACGTTTTCAAGCCACGCGCGGAGGGAATGAGAGGACACAGCTCGGCGACGGCAGGTCTAGAGCAGCGCCGCGCCCTTCCCCAAAAGGCGCGCGCATCTGCAATGATAGCTGCCGCGCTAGCACGTGACGTTTGCAAGTCGTGTGTGAAGGAACGAGAGGGAATCAATGCAGCCGTGGTGTTCGGGAGAGGGGAAAAACGCGATAGAGCGAAGCGCAAAGGTGTGCCCACTCTTCTGCTGAGCTTTATCTCTCCCCTTCCTCTCTCTTTCCGGGTCTCGTTCGCAGCAGCATGCACTACGCATGCCAGCTCACTTCGTGGCAGACGCTTCACTAGTGTCTGTTGTGAACGCTCTGCGCGCGGCGGCTGGCGTGCGATGAGCGTCACGTGTCGTGCTCAACGTGCGTAAGCTACAGCGGCCGCTAAAAAATGGCAGATCTTTTCTTTTCTTTTATTATTATTTTTTTTTTTGCAAGAGTCAAGAGTCGTTTATTCTTGCCGTCGGGCTGAACGTATGTTATGGCGGCTGCGGAGGTTAAGAAGCGGCATTTTTTTTTTTCTTTTGCGAGAATTGTTCGCTCCAAACGGCATTTGCAGCTGTCACGCTTGGCAACGATTTTGTAGCAGTGGTCTACGCCCCCTCCACCCCAAGCGCGGCACGATAAATCGAACCATGGCTTGTGCAATCAAGCCATCACACGGGCACTCTGCCAAGTTCGCTTCCTGCCACCACAGGATCTACAAAAAGTGTAGTTAAAAGATACACATGTCGTAGTGTTATCACTGCGCAGTATTTGGCATGCTGCCAATAAATGAGCTGTGGATGCGACGGTCGAAACGGAGAAACGCGCCACCGATCGTTTTTTTTTTTTTTTTTTTTTTTTTTTTCAAATTCTCGGGGGCGAAAATGGGGAATGGGTTCATTATGCGAGAGGGTTGACTACGCGACAAATACCGTATCATTTTTCACGATCGCAAGTGGCTTCTCAAGCCGATTTCTGTATATCGAATTATTGATATATCGAACTATTTCGTGATCCCCTTTGAGTTCGATATATCCGGGTTCGACTGTATAACAAAGGAGTATACCAGAAATCGCAAACGTGGATATACACCATGTGATCCGGATATCAACAAAGTTGGCAACTGCATTGCTGAATCAGTCTATGCAACAATAAAAAAAAAAAACATCTACAGCTAACATTGAATAATCGATCGCTACCTCAGTGTCGGCTTATTTTCTGAAAATTGTTCGAGCCAATTCTATAATTCGAGCTTTCATTTAACTCAAAACATTTTTTCTGGTCTCTTGAAAGCCGAATTACAGTTTACTGTATTCAACAGCAATGTGACAGCTCTACTCTGTTTCATGCAGGTCCTTCCTGTAAAAAAAAAAAAAAAAAGTATATGGAATTCTATATACAATTTATACTGAATTTTTCAGTAGGTTATACACGTCTGTGTGATGCTAGTTTAATTTTATTTGCAAATAAGATGTGAATTCTAAAATAAATAAGACAAACAATGTTTGCTATTTTCCATTTTTCTTTCACTGACCAGCTATTTGATATTCAATTCGATATTCGAAGCTATTTTTTCCTCACATTCGTCAAAGATCTCAATATTCACACTCACCTAAAAGAATGATAAAACTGGCCATTTGTGAATCTTCTGACCTTAATTTGGGGAACGAAAATAAAGTACAGCTTTTACATGACTTAATGCCAGATCCTCCTAGATCAGCCTAGCAGCCGGCCCACTCAAGGTTAGAAAAAGAAAACGAAGGCCCTGAATACCATGTGGTCAAGAAGACTGCTTTCAGCCCACATAAAGCAACACTACTGTGGCCCACTGTGAGATATTCAGATAATTGATGACCAGAATTAAACAGAGCACCTTCATCCTTTTCAGATGTTAAAAATTTATGTATCTTTGTAGGCCACAGGGTTCTACTCACTAAAACGCAATGTAGAAGTAGAAGTAGTTTTTTTTTACATTTGGAACGGATTTAGTCAAATGCCATGTTTAATTTTATTATATACTGCATGCAAGATGACCACTTTAGATAACATGACGAGTCAATGCCTAAATATTTGCTATATATGAACTGTAAATATGCCTGTGGATTAGATATGAAGTAGTTTGACAATGAATATGAGTGCCGAGAATAGATTGAAATTAAGCCAGTCTTCTTAACATACAGCAACTTCAGCCATTTTCTGCACCATGACTGTTATGCATTAAATGTCACGACTTCAGGATGTTGACGGCAGTAGTATTTATCAAGGGCAAAAACAACATAACTGTAAGTAAATAATCATGTGATAGAGCAAACATCAACTAGTAAGTTGTTTAAACAAATAAAGATAAATGAGGACCAAAGACAGTGAAGAACAATTATCAGCATAGATTAGAATCTCAATGACATCATCTCACACCGCCATCAAAAATATTACAAGTCCAATAAGTGTAATTACGATCTCAGGAAGATACAATATGCATTAGATTTGAGAAACGCTTAGCCAGAGGATCTTTAGCGTGCATTTACATCACACATGGTTGCATTTTGCGTTTCGCCTCCATCTAAACGCGGGCGCCGCGGTCGAGTTCGGCCCCGATAACTCAGTAGCCTGGGCCACTGTGGCTGGTTATTGGACAGACATTTGCGAATATGCATTTTGAAACTTGCCATGCAATTAATCTGAAGACTAGAGCCAATGTTCCTGTAGTCTGGCAAGATTACAAAAACAATCATAAGATGTCGCTACGCTTGCTATTCAGACTAAGAGTGTTAGAGCCAGTGATAAAGCTTGCTGTAATTCTGCAGATGGGCGCGAGGGAAATACGAATGAAAATGGGGATGATACTACAATATTAAAAATATATATAAAATTTAAATCTAATACGTTCTTGGTTAACCTGTGATGCAGCTTTTCAGCTATGGCCTCTGCTGATATCTTACTTCCGTTCTCCCATGAAATCGTCGACACGATTTGCCTTTTTGACGACGGAATATGCGAAATCTGTGCTGTGACAGTGGTAAAGTGCAAGCATAAAAAATCTGAACTCTTACTACAGGAGTCCAATATGTGTTATTTTTCTCATGCTCAGAATGTTGGTTTGCAAGCTCGATGGCTTTTCCCGCGGTCGCACCGGTACGAACCGCTCGTAGGTTCGATGACACTGTCTCAATTTACAGTGGCAATGTATTGCATGTAAACGAAGCAAGTGTGTACCATCGAACAAAGAACAATGGTTCATGGATCAAGGAATGAAGGCATTGGCATAGGCATTGTAATGAAGGCGGGGTACTCAAAATGAGCTCGACTTCGTATGCAACCTTGTTGACGGTCGTCCATGGCAGACACTCAATTGGTGCATATATGGAGGCGAAGTAGTCCCAGACGGCCATGATGCCAAACACATGTCCACTATTATACAGTGTGATCCTCCTGCGCACACTGTCACCGCAGAAGCACCCAAGACGCGCAACAACGGCAGATCGCACGCATGCAACATGGCCATGCTTGCCGCATGAGGCCTGCCTTGGGTTCCAACGACCAAGGCTTTCAGTGGCGCCCCTATAGGCGCTGTGCATGGTGTATTGAGCAGTCAATTCTGGTTATTCTTTTAATTTCTTCAAACATTTTCTTTTTTTGCACTGTAACAATGAATATTTAATTTACCCATCTCGTTCAATAATGCCGTCAGCTAGAAACAACTCCATCAAGAGGCATCACAATGTTGCTGCTACTTTGTTTTTCTGTAGAGTGAGCAATAGGATGCACGTTTCATTCAATACCTCCGGACAGTAACAAAAACCTTTAAGTAGCACATAAGCCTAAAGCCGTACCCAACAGCAGCACAGCATGACACTGCCATGGCCACAGTCAGCACAATGCTGATTTCTGGCTAATTCTGCTGATTTGCTTAGTAAGCTCCTTCCTGCCCCAATTCTGACAGCTCATATTTTGCAAGCCAACCTCACATTAACAAAACAAAATAATACTTACCTCTGTTTCAATTAAGTCTTCTATGGTCAATGTATCTTCTCCAGTTTTAATTTCATCAACATTTTTCTTATTCTTCTTTAGCACAAAACCGGATGGCACTGCATGGCGATAGTGGCACTTTTGCCCTCCATTTGGGCACTCCCAGAACCAGCCATACTTGTTCTGTTCTAAAGCATCCAAGAAGTGCTTGCAGATCTGCAACATCAGACATTAAAGATGATAAAAATTAATTTCATTTATGACAGCTCTGTAAAATAAAAGAGCTGTATATGGCAAATGTGCTCATTAGCCATTTTACGAGCAATTTGCCTTGCCTCAGTTTTTACTCTTTGCTTTCACACACAATACGAGCTGTACTTACGTTATCAGTTTTCGTCCTTAAATGAGCAGGTGATGGAACGATTTTAATTTCACTGTCAATTTATAGCATTGCCTGAGAATGCATGCATGGTTTTAGCATAGAATTTGCATGATCTGGTGATCTTAATTACACAGTAATACATTTTTTAATAAAGTTTAACATTTCTGCAATGTAGGAGTCGGCAGCAGTACAATGCTAAAAGCTCCGGCCTTGATTTTCTCACATTTTCTATATATGAGGATTACAGAGCTAAGTAAAGATTTAAAAAACTAGAAGATTATAAATTATGACTGTTTATAAGCAAAAATATAATTGTCAAATTTACATGTTTCCTGCATCCCAAAAGTACAATATGAAAACTCTAGGAACAAGTGGCTATGGCTGCACTTGAAGTACTTAGTTATGGACATTTTGTACACCTTCCCACATTGTTCTAAACAGGACCCAATAAAGTGGATCATCAAATAAACACCAAGCCAAGTCACGGGTTTCAGAGACGTTAAATCAGGCCACATATTTTCCGGACAGACCTCATGGCCCCTCCTGAAAGTGGCCAATTGCCCACTATATTTGAGACATGTAGCAAAGTTCTAGTTAATGAGCTGCAAATCTCTATGTATAAAAAGGACATTACTCCTTTACAAAGTGCTGCTTCCCAGCACTAGAAGTAAGTTCTTAAACACTTTTGTACCACTGTGACTCACACGGCATAGCTTATCAGCCTATAAGCGGTCATGCAAATCATCCTGCCTCTTGCAATGTTTATCAAGTGCACTATACTTTAAAGGACCATCGAGAACAAACACAAGTTAGTGCCTGTCAGTAGATTACTGCAGCCTAATAGCAAAAATGCTTTCACCCAAAACGGACTTTTATAATCTGTAAAAGGCCAGAAAATGAAACACCAGTATCGCTAGGTTCCCTGACTTCCTGTGGCAGAAAACTAAGTTTCGCGAATTCAAAGCAAAGAATCTGCAAAATTTCAAGGGAGACATTGAATAAAATTTAGGGAACACTCAATTACATTCCGGGTTGAGAATGCAATAGCATTAAAGTCTGAAGCCCGCTCAGCCTGCATTTCCTCCTCCGTCATTGCTGCGCATTGCAAATGCTGAAAATGTGCAGCCGACCGATACACCGTTTTCAGCTACATACTTCCATGGTAGCTCTATCCGCTTGTGGAGATTTTCCACTACAGTAGACACACACGACGTTGATTCTGGCTTCATTTAAGCCCGATGAGTGGAGCTGTCTAGCCGCGTTAAGTGCAGATGCGTCTAGAACCGAGTGCAGCTGCCAACACTCCGCCAAAATGCAAATGCAGAAAACCACCACAGCAAAGCAAATTTTGCATCCCAGAAAGATCACAGCACTTTTAAAGAATTTCTCAGCCGCCCAAACACACAATGATTTCACAAAGTTAAGATAACAACGGCACAACCTTTAAAACCCTTTACCATTATTTCAAGTAAAAAATGCAAATACCTCCAAACACCTTTAGTAGTACTCTGTTCACGGGTCAATGCTTCATCTGGTACCTGTGTACTAACTAAATCACAAAGAAAGGCAACACATCTCCTTGAGCAACAACAGAGCTGCAGACACAGCACAAGCTACAAACATGAGAAAGTCACGTACAATGTCAGTTTTTGGCATTCGCCTCTCGGCTTCTCCATGCTTCTTTTCCACAACTTCAGCAAGCTTGGCTTCATCCCAGTTGTCCATCGTGTCTGAAAATTATTTCACAGCACCTTGAACCTTTTCTTTAACAAAATTTTGTTTAGTATATCACGACCATAATATTGATCAATTAAAACCCCGTGCATTCAACGTAAAAAAATAAACTGGCTACCAAAGCCTTATTCTGGCTTTTAACGTGCCTGATATACACATGGTGGCTCCTGAGTCTCTTAGGGTGGAATAATGTAACAATGCTGATTCCATGCTATTGGTCATGACATCAAAACTGCACATGAGGTGACAACGTGAACATTATCATGACGCCTAGGTGTGATGTTTTATGAAAAGGGCTGATGAGATATTAAAAGGCACGCCCAAATGTTCTACTTTTCTTTTCCTTGAAAGGGGCCCATAAAATTAGCTTTTTTTCTTTTTTTTTTTTTCAGAAGAAAGCCATTTTGTAAAAGGCTGGTAACAAAAATATGTATGGTAACAGATGCTGATTTTTATAATAAAGCACAAGTCGAAAGAGATCACAATATATGCAAAAAAAAAAAAAAAAAAAACATTTTTAAACATTCACAGCCTCACATTAAGCAAACAGAAGCACATTCTGGATTCAATCCATTTTCTAGGCCAAACAACCATGCCAGTGTAGGACCAGGCTGAAAGCTCCAAGGCTTTTAAAATTCCATTATTCTATGACCATAGTAGAATGTGATTGGCTGTGATCATCGTTGTTTCATGTTCTCTCGTCTGCAATAACTCGATTACCACACCGCACGCAGAGCGGCCCGCGCACGCACCCTCCATATATACTACGGTTCCGAGGAGGACGCTGCATGGGTGGACGCGGCTTGCACAGGCACGTGCTCTGCAGGCACGTGCTCTGCGGTGGCGCCAATGTCCACGCTCGAGGACTTATAAACCGGGCAGCGGCGGACACGGGCCTAAACGACTCGAGAAAGCGCATGCATATCTTCAGCGAGCTGACGCAGGCCTATTGAGCAGAGCATCAGCTCTACCCCCAACCCCTCCCATTCCTTGCTATCCACCACCAAATCCTATGGCGCCACCTGCAGACCCAAACTTTTCCCACACCCTACCTACTATCCCGCATGCACTCAGGTGCCTTCACCCCATCTTGTTCTTTGTGCTTTCATCCCACCGCTACACTAACACACATCCTGATGGAGTGCCCGGCTGATCCTCCCCCACCGGGCTTGGAGCTCTCCACCTGGGAGGAATGGGAGGCCTTACTGTGCGCGACGGACCCCCATTGGCAGAAGACCGCCATCACGCGGGCCACGGATGTGCTGCAGCGACATGGACTGTCACACATCTAGTGCAGTGAGGCCGTGGTGCCTGGCCCGGGCTTGCGGCCCACACCCCCAGTGCACAATAAATTTTTCTCTCTCTCTCTCACAAACTGCAATGAGTCCGTGAGTTCAACAAAGCCAAACAAAGGTTTCATGTGCAAAGCCCAGCTATGACACACTGATGGCAATGAAGATCCGCATGTCAGCATCGTGTACCTGTGGGTAGGCATTACCAAGAAACGACAGCCGTTAAAGCAAAGTCGTGCATGCGGCTAAAGACTGCACAAAACGGTATCCTTGCAGCCATAAGCTAATGGCATAGTAGTCTTTGTAACATAAAACTTCTGCCTCCTCTGAGCCCTTTGTTGCGGTTATAACGATCAAGGTGCTGCGCAAGCACCCCAAGACGCCAGGAATGCTGCAGTACAGGAGATAGCAGTCTTTCAGAGCTCTTTTTTCCTACGGCGTCCTTGGGAAGTGAATCCACTGAGTAGATCCACGTGCCAAATGCAGGCAGTCACGGAAGGTTGCGTCTGCCTTGCTACCAAGTGATAAGCTTTCAGGCAAAAAAATTCAGCGTGCACAACTGCCACTCCACCTCAAGAAAGGTTTCAAGCATGACACTTTTTTTTCAGCTAGCTGGCCACACAGCCACCACACAGTTTCCTTGCTCAGTCAAAAGCAGTGTCTGAACTGTCCGTCCGGCATGTTGATTGCGTCTCAATAGTCGTGAAAGCAAGGCCATTGATCTCTCGCAGGAGTAACTGCAAAAACGACACCACCATTTTTTATTCCACATGCATAAGGCTAATTGAAATGATTCCAAAAATAAAGTACACCTCATTATCATAATTAGTGCGTAAATGTTATTTGGTGTCAATTTCTTTAGCTTCCTTGTGACGTCGCGTGACATCCTGCAGCACAATCTCAGTAAGCACACATTTGAATGTTGGCTGACCAATCGATGAGAGGGCGATGACACGGAATCGTTATACAGTCGAACCTCAATATAATGAACCTCAAAGTAACAAAATTCGCGATGTAACAAATTTTTTTTTATTTCCAAACCTCTGCACTATTGAAAACCATGTATTATTTTTTTGCGATTTAACAAAGTAATTTTATGCCGCACTTTTGATTTAACGAAGTTTTCGCGCATTGCGTGACACCTTGCCACCAGCAACCTTGACAATCAGATGAGAACTAAATCTTCAGCCCTGACACACTGCATTTTACATCTGCCCTTTTACGCGTCAACTTTGCCGGCAGTCTGGAATTTGTGGGCGAAACAAGATGATGACAGGAGCGTACCACCGCACGATCCGTCGTGTGCATACAAAACCAGCGGTGCGGAAGTTTTAGGACACGTTATGCCATTACGTCACTGGCAGTCGGAAAGACAAATCGCTTACCGGAAATACCATAATTACTCGCATAATGAAGCCCTCCTCTTTCAAGAAAAACCGACGAGAGTTTGAAGGGAGGGTTCAATACGTGAAAACTAGCGCTATCTTTTTTTTTTTTTTTTTTTTAATTCTCAGTGGCAAAAGTGAGAGGTGGGCTCTTATGCAAGTAAATAGGGCAGGCGTATGTGAAGCCTGAGCCAAAGATGCCGCGCTCAAGGTAGCCGCGGCAGAATCGGCGATGCAGACATACGATTAATCTAGCTCACTATAATATGACAGCGTCCCCATTAAAGTTTCTAAATCAGCTAATCTAGAGACTTGTATTAACTCTATTGGCTCTTGTCTCCGTTTGCTAAAGTTGGATGATGATGATGATAATACCGGTGGCAACATATGGCAGCGGCTTTGAGTACTAGGCATTACGCCCGCTCTTTGCGCACGCGGGGAAAAATTAATCGCTCGCATCCGTTTTCAAACAATCATTATGTAGTCCTGATATACAAAATAACTTCCGGTGCCCTTGTTAGTGCTATTATTGCTAGAATTTCTTGCTTAATTCATGAATTCATAATTTACAAGTTCCCAGCAGTGTTCCCAAACCTGTCACTTCATTTGGGCAGCTAAAACATAGCAACCTCGACATTGCAAAAGTCACGATTTAACGAAATTTCTGGCTGCAAGTAGGACTTCGTTACATCGAGGTTCAGCTGTATTATGTATTCCATCCTTGTCATGGCTGGTTGGCCATGCTAGCAGCAATTCAATGGCGGCCAAACACAATAGATGCCTCATGTACTATGTGGTGTCAGTGAACATTAAAGGTTTCCAGGCAATTGAAATTATTTCAGAGCCCTCCACTACAGCACCATTTTTTCTCTTCATTCACTTCCATCCTCCTCCCTGACCTCAAAAAAGGCTGAGGTGTCAACCGAGAAACCAAATAGTTGCCACCACTTTAATTTCTTCAAAGCCAATGTGCTCGATGGGCACTGTGTATTAATCAGATGTCACACACAAGTTGCATTCATACTATTTGATGAAAGACAGCGGGGCAAGAGGTAGGTACAAGTCTAATCACAGATTGCATGCAAAATTAAAGAAAAATTAAAAATAATGCAGGAAAGCCATGTGCTTGAGCAGCAAACAAACAATATACCTTGATCACGGACATCTGTGTAGATGTCCCTTTTTTCTGCTTTCCTCTCAATAGTAAGGTCGTGAGAAAACTTGCATTTGTCACCCTTGCCACAGGTTCCTTGCTTAAAGAACGCACACAGGACTGATTTCGGATCTGCCCCTAGAAGGAAAATGGTTAAGATAGAAGTGCTTTTGATTTAGTAACTATGCATAAAGGAAAAGAACAATGTTTAGCATGTAGGATACATACAGCTAGACATTCAAGCAAAACCTTCAAAACTCATTTCACTGACTCCTTAAGTAATAAATGCATTTCTAAACTTTACCAACACTTTCTGATTGCTTAATCTGAAATTATGTTATCATATTCAACATGCATTTTCCTTTTCATTCATTCAGGATGGCCTATATTTCCAAACATGCAAAAATGAGTTATATCCAGTATATGCATTTAAACAGAAGTTTAAATTGCACTGAAAGACTGCTGTGACACAACATAAGAGGGGACATTAGCATTCAAATATGCAGCTCGTATCAAGAAATACAAAATCATTGCCCTCTGAAAGAAATGACAGCATACCTTTCTCTACTTTTTGAACAGGCCTGAAAAGGAGCTGGTTTAGGTCCTCTGCTTCAGTTTTCTTCTTTTCATTCTTAACTTGTGCTTCCACCTGGAGGAATTAAAAGGTCTAAAATATTTCCCCCTTGTCACTTCCTTTCCCTATGCAAGAGAAGTCACTTGGACAGCTGATGTGCAGGAAGTTCAATGAGAACAAAATACAAGGCATGTAGACAACTATTTATACATGTTTTAAATGCTTTCTGCTTGTCAAAACTATTTCTGAGAAACATAACACAGTATGTGCTTGACTTGGTAAATACAATCCCACATTCTATCAATGTGCATTTCTCAATGAAGACAGAAAATAAAGTGGATGTTAACACCTATCAGATGTCCCAGGGACAAGTTGATGACACAAATGCAGCCCACCCATCGTAAGGCAAGTTCCACCGACAAAGGTGAATGCACGAAACGAGGACAGGCTATAACAAAAAAACAAGCAAGAACTTATTGGCTGACCCAATAACAGCGGTAAAATGAATTATAAAAGAGAGACACTCTTATTGGCTGACCCAATAACAGCGGTAAAATGAATTATAAAAGAGAGACACTGTAATTTTGCTGCTGTTTCTCATGCAATGTGTTGCATATTATGGTTTATAAAATACCTTTTTAGCAGGCTGGTTGCCAAACTTCACTTGGTGCTGAACCTGCTGAATAAACTTCTGAGTTTTTGCTCCTTTCTTGTTTTTGAGGCCAAATGTTTTGTCCTGGAGACAAGGAAAAAGAAAGAAAATTTCAGATTCTTGGTCATCCTGCAAGTATGTTTGCTCATTTTTAACAATTATGCATTTGTAGTTCCTCACCAGTGAGCCTTGGAAGACTAATGCAAGACTGTAAGTCTTGGTGTCTTTTTTCTTTTCATTTTTGTCCTACATTGCCCCACTGTGTCCTTTAGCAAATGGGGCGCATGATGCAGTTCACATACGTCCCTTATACAAATCATACAAAGAAGGCTTGTCTAACACCAGTGCCCTGTATACTCGAACCAATGCAGATTTTTTCTTAACATAGCCTCACTTCAGACAACACAAAATGGCATTTGATAATAACAGGTGATTTTTTTTTTTTTTTTTTTACAAATATCATACACTCTCAACGGAGTGTCATCAGCATCAACCCCAACTTGCTGCACCAGTAAAAGTTGGTTAAAGAAAAACTGAGGTCAACTCCATACAAATTTTCTTCTTGGTAAAAGTCAATACTACGGCTTTTTTTTTTCTTTTTTTTTGTATGCAGATGCTTGCCCAGTAGCAAAAAACAGACCAATTACTGAGAAAATTGCATTCATTCATTTTTCCATCACTAGACTAAAACTTGTGATGCCTTTACTACAAGACTCCATGATCACTGTTTTGAAGTTAATGGTGGTGAAGCCTATCCTCTGGGATCTGCACAAGAACCGTGTTCACATGCGCTGCACATTTGCTTGTGAAATCAGCCATTGGCGGCGATACCTGCATTTTTATGTTTGGTTTCTTCTAGCCTATAAAAGCTCCGTTTTCAGTTTAAATAGCGTCTCTGTCACTAGTATACATTAACCTATTCACAGAGGCCAACTAAAATTTATTCTTAGTGTCCCTTTGAGCATCGAAAAATTAGTTTCATCTAAGTGCTCTTACTAAATGCACTTTAAATTGTCATGGCTAGATGGCACAAAATGAATAAGTGTGGGAAGGAGACACATCCTCTAGCCAAAGCTTTGACAATAGGATCTATCTTCTTCATCTGTACATAGAAAAGAAAAGTAAGCATGTTGAAATGTTGGACCATTATACCTAGTAGCACATGAGAGGACATTTCATTTTCACATATTTCTTCCACATCAGCCAGCTTGACTTCTTAAGCTATGACCAGGCCAATTTGATCAATTTAATATCTTCAATGGAAACGCAAAACGTTGCAAGAAGCAGGGGACACAACCACCAGCGCTATAAAAGCCGAACCGAAGTTACTTCTGGGGCGATGAACCAACTTAATTAGGAGCAGAAGGAGCTCCGGTGCGCGTCGATAGCACGCTAAGTACTGAACAGAACTAGACTGAAAGCAGCAGAACGCTCGAAAACTTCAACGCTGGTACAGTTTTGTACGAGCGTGTGTACCGGTACGACCCAAATCTGACGACTCCACGAATATACACAACTTCCACACGCACATATCTGTATACGCTGGCACTAAAGTGCATGACCACATTACAATATGCACATTTACCACGCGGTTGTCAAATACTGTGATGAATGAACAGCTTTATTTAATTTCCACAGTCCACCATGCGTCTAGTCAATGCGATTAAGACAGAAAAGCACCAAGGGCCCGGCTTCGAGCAGAAATGTAACCTTCTCCTCGGGAAAATACTTTTGCATAATATGTTCCGAAGAAAGAGTATTTCGAGTGAGCAACGAGTTCACGATAGACACGCGTAACCATGACCACACAATTCGCAGATCGTGTCACAAATCGAAGGGCAGTGAAAGAGAATGTTTTCTAAACAGTAGCACGAGCAAATGTAAGAAAACAAAAAATTGTGGCATACATTTTCGCTTCTTGCGCCAATTTATTGGATGAACGAGCAAAGAATCCGGCAAACCAGCTGCCCCTGGTAGACCAATGTGTGCAAGCCTCAACATTGGCTTACCTCAATTACTTTCTCTTTTTTCTTCATTTCAGTCTTTTTACTTGGCTCAGGTGCTTTCTTCTTAGGAGGCATAGTGGCAGTTCCTTTCTAATTTCAAAACCTGTCCAAACGTAGTGAACACTGTCAGGCGAAAAGCGAGCACAGTTTATCTAGCCACCAATACCTGAAACCTGAAGGAAAAAGCGCAGCCGCGTTTTCGCATTACTGATCTCACTCAGAAATTTGTCAGTGTCCACAAATTTACAACTTACACCAATAAACATTTGTTAAGATTGATTTAACATTTTGAAAACGTTTGTTAAGAAGCTATTGTTGCAAGAATGGCAAAAAGTTGAAGAGGTCCGAGTGTAGCCAGGTGCAGCCTTGGTGCAGCCAGAACAACACAAGGCCAAGCCCTACCTTGAACAACATGACAAGGGATTGCAAGGGGGATTGCATGAGGTGCTTGTTCAGCTCTTTGGTGTCTGCCTTGTCAAACTCTTGCAACCTTCAAATCTTTCATCACCAGCAATGTCCGTACTAGAAAGAGAAGCTATACAGAAACAAATTCAGCAAGATTGGGCAAACAGGGAGTACATAGAAATTATTAGCGGCAGCATAAAGAAAATTGTAGATTTCCTTACTTCGTTCGGTAAGCATACGCCTTTTTCTTGTTTACGTTGCTCAAGTGAGTTCTGTTTAACTCAGCGGCTCGCGATTTCAGATATGTCTTGTAGGGCGAGGCTTGCAACCCTAAACGAAAAGCTGACATCACTGGAAAGAAGAATTGAATACTTGGAAGCCAGAGTGAGTAATACATACCGTTAGTTTCCGAGTCCGAAACGAAAAGGGCTGCTTGTCGGAGAAGGCCCACACGGTAGAGAATTGGAAAAAGGAGTAATAATGTGCACGTGTAGGTTTGCCTGTTAGCTTTGATTAGCTCGTATTAATTTCCTTGCTGAAATGCGGTTACCGAAGCTGAGAAGCTTGTGTGGATGGCGCCATGCGTGTGTTTACACGTAACGTATCTTGTATGCACTCTGCGACGGGCATTCGCTGAGGAGGTGGGCAGGAGTTATTTTGCATACTGACACGCTCAGCATGCCTTGTGAAATGATTGCAAGGCACTAATCTTTAGATCGATTAACAGTGGAAAGTGCATACATGCATTTTTTCCGAATTTGTTCTGGTGCTTGTAGTAAACTAGCATAGCACATCAGTTTCTGTTGTACGTACAGAACGTTTAAAACGAAATGCGTTCTTTTTTTTTTTTTTTTTTATCGTAATGTGAGAGTTGATAGATTAAATGAGCCCTCAGTGTATTTCTGTTTGCTGCACCCGTAGCTTTAAACGTGCTGTATTCATTCATTTTCAGTATTTTAACTGAGTAAAGAAAGAAGCGGTACCACAATGCTGCTTATTGCTCTTATTCAACCGAAAGCGGCTTAAATGCATATTGTACAAAAACTAATATTATACCCCTGTCACACGGACAGTTTCGATCCTCGCTGAACTCGATCTGCATTCAACTCAATGCAGATCGAGGTTGTCATATGGCAACTTTCAAGTGCAATCGAGCTCAATCCTACTCGACTTCAAGTTGCTTCCTCAAGCGCTTTTGAGATTTCAAGCACACTCCAAAGCGAGCGTCGACACTCTCATCATCAGTGAGCTCTAGCGCACACGAGGAAAATTTCTCAATGCTCATCGAAAACGCCCGTGTAGCATGGGACGCTTCAATCCTTCTTGAAAACCTCAATGCAGATTGAGTTCAATGTGAATCGAAAGTGACCGTGTGACAGAGTTATTAGAATATGTTGACCGTCAAAGCAGTTTTTATATTGGCCATGTTATATATAATTTATTCGTGCTCATAATGTGCCCGACATTCATTGTAGTACACCCCTTTCTTCCAACTCCTGCTTAACTCCTGATACACCTCCAAAATTTTATTCTTTGCCTCTGTACCCCCTTGTGACTGTGCTGTTGGTATCCTACACATAGTCTTCCAAAAGGCTGCATTGGGTAGATATGTCTCACGTGTAATACCTGTCACACAAACACTTCCGATCCTCATTGAACTCGATCTGCATTGAGGTTTTCGAAAAGGATTGAAACATCCGGTGATGCACAGTTGTTTTGAGTGGCCATTGAGAAGTTTCTTCAAGTGTGTGGCGGCATCCGCTTTCGAATGTGCTTGAAAAATCGAGTGCTTGAGGAAGCGGCTTCAAGCAAAGCAGGCTTGGGCTCGATTTGCTATGTAACAACATTGATCTGCATCGAGTTGAATGCAGATCACGTTCAATGAGGATCGAAAGTGTTCTTGTGACAGAGGTATAACTTGGGCCATTGATTGGTTGGCTTAACATTCCAAAGCGACTCCGGCTACAGGTCACATTGGTTAGTTGCAGGAAGAGGTTTCATCTAAGAGCAGTCTTTTCTGCCAAGTTTATACTAAGGAAGAAGTTTTTTTTATTTGCACGTTATCAAAATGGAATACATTAAAAAAAATCGTTGAGGCCCATTCTTGGCTGAAATTTTGTAGGGGTTGATGTCGAGATCCAAGTGTCCACCTGCTCCTTTGTAATTTGTGTTGCAACATTGTTTCCCCTGCTTTGCTCTTTGTAGAAAGGAACCAATACACCTTAAAGGCTGTACTTTGCTTTGCTCTTTGTAGCAAGGAACCAATACACCTTAAGGCTGTACTTTGCTCCCTGCTTACTCTACTCTGATCTTAAATGGCAGCCATACTATTCTTAGCAGGAAAAACAAAAAAAGTATGGAGTATGGAGCTACATAGTGATTGTAGAGCGGCTGCACAAATCTCTATTTTTCCCCCACCTTGGCTCCTCCTGAAAATGGTTGCATATGTTTTATGCATAATCTGTTGAGTAATTACAAGTTATCCAAGAAATATTCATGGCAGATTATCAGATTCCTTTAAGGTACCAAGTCAACATCAGGAGTATAGGTGCTGGCGTTAGATCGAGTTGTATTTTGATTCACACAGCTTGATAGTGCCAGAATGTAGCTTCAGCACTTTACCTGTTTTAGCATTGAATTAAGAGAAACTCTCCAAATATTTTAAATGTGTTTAACACACTGGAAATATTTCATATCAAAATTGATTTTTTGGATGTTTCATTATAGTCTTTCTTCACTGGCATTTCTTGCAGGTCACAAAAGGAGATACATTCAACTGACTTTTACTTTTTTTTTTTGGTTCTATGCAAGGAACCATGCAATCTACATGAACATCAATTTTTTATGCATGAAATTCAACCAGCTGCATCAAGCTGGTTGCCAATTTGTATAAGCATCGCAATGCAACCATGGTACAATCTGCTTGTGGCATTAAGCCAACAATAAAAAACTGGAATTTTGTCCTCTGCCCCCTTTTTATTAGCTAATACAAAAATATCTTGTGGTGAGGCATAATGCTTGGATCTTTAATGTATCCTTTAGTTTTATTTTAACAGCACTTTCAACAGCATAGTTTTCTCCCCAAATAATGTGCACCCACAATCCGCCTTTTTCACAAGATGTGGCGCCCTCTGGGGAGCGGTTGAAAATTCCTTTGCAACTAGTTGAAAGAATCCTTGGGAGAGACAGTCGCCCGCGAACTGACGCGGCTGGGTTGGCGATTCATTTTCAACCAGGAAAGGGGCACGCATGCGCAGAGCAGCCTTGTGAAAAAGCCGGATTGTGACCGATATGTGCTCCATTGTTTTGCATGCCTGCTGTATATGAATATGATCCCCAAATAAGGAATTCAGCATCAAACTTGCTTCCAATTTTCAAGCTGGTTAGCATGGAGGGTTCTTAAGTCTACAAGTCCCCAGCGTCAAAAGTCCTTCAAGACACTGAATTTTTGCTTGCATGCTTTCAAATGATGCAGTGAACAGTATACATGGATCACCCTTTTGAATAATATGGCTGCTAAATAATTTCTTTTTAATGCTGTTTCAATTCAACAAAACAATCACTGTGATGTGCAAGGTGGGTTTAGGTCATGCAAAACATGGAAAAAGCAATGCAGTTACTGGAATGTAGTTTTTTATTCATGCAATGCTTAAGCCAACCAGTTTCAGGAATGGCAACAATTTATCAGTGGTTCTATTGCATTTTTTTTTCCTTGCCTCATAACCTATATGCACCTCTTACACAGTAATTGTTTGGTCAGCAGGATGAAAAAAAAAAATTGAATCAAATTATTTAGCAGTTATAGGTGAATATTTGTCTTATGCATCGTTAGTACATTACAGAGAAAACATGCAACTAGGTCTCTCTAGTTCTATGTAGGGCCAATGCTAGTATACTTCAATTTTGATGCAGTTAAGGTGGGGGTCCCACGCTTACCACTTGCCTTATTCTATAGCATTTGCACGATCACTTATTCTCCTGCTTGTGATAAAAAATTTTTCAAAAACTTTGTTAAAGAGGGAAGTTTATACACATTCCAATCATGCATTGTTAATAGCAATAATTGAAATGATTGATGAGAAAAAAAACGTGTGTGCAATGTTTTTCAGAAGAACTAGTACATTCAAATGAAATGTTAAAGTGCAATCAAGGTGTTTTGGCTCGGCACACTAAAGACCAAACTTGTTGCATATTAAGGAAACGGTAGGCAAAATTTCAGAAAAAACATTTCTAATTTTTATTTTTTTGGCAGTTCAAAACCCCTATTCTATCCTTAACATAATCAGTCTTTCATTTACGCTTACAGATAATATTTACATACACTAAATCGACATTTTTGAAATCTATGCAGCAACCAGCCACGTCCCCCTTTGACACTTGTTTAAGATATGTGCCTCTCCTAATCTAAAAAAAAAAATTCAGCCCCTATTTGGTTCACGTTTAGCGGGATGGGTGTCACTAATCCGACAACAGTGAAAAGCTAGCCAGTATATTTTGTTTAGTGAAACAAATACATGCGGCCAGATTACTCGCGACTTGCGATATTTTGCTCGTGCCTCAGCGTGTTCTTGTGGGCAACCAACTTTTTTTTTTTATTTTGAAGCTGGATATTTGGCGGTCATCCAATCACAAAGACCAAAAAAAATGGTTTAGAAGACAACGCTTCCACGGGAACCTGCATAAATTGATCAACAATGACACCAAATCTCCGCAACACAACCTAGTATCGAACTCCGCCGTCACCGTGCGTGTCTGCACCGAAGCTTTCACGCTGGGTGTGATGCATGGAGACCATAATGGAAAATGTTTGTGACTGTGGCTATGGCTGACTGACATTAAACTTTCTCTGGTGTGCTGTCGCCAAAAGCAGTTCGTGTTTATAGCATGCGACAAGGATTTGCAGCTGGTTGAAGATGCTGCACGAAAAGGAGTTGCTAGCTAGTTCTCCCAAAAATGTGTAAAGTGGCCCTTAGCGCACCGGTTCAATAATCCAAACAGAAAACATCGAGCAACATGGCTCGAGCTGACATTTGAGGCCATTCGGAATTTCTGCAGGGCGATTAACAGTCCATTACTTATGTGAAGCTGACTGGAGGAGACTATACTTTGTGCAGAAAGCTACACGACAGGCCACTAAGGAAGTGCGGAGAGCAAATCAGCTAGCACAGAAAAGAAGTATTCACAATGGAGGTGACCAGGCCAGTGGCTATTGAAAAAAATTAATTGGCATGTATTTCTAGAGTTCTATGTTGTAATAAAGCTCTTTCTTCAACTTCAAAGGCAATTATCTCAAAACATGAAGTTTTGCTGCATTTGATCTCTTTTCTCAAAACTTACTGGAGCTAGGGGAATAATAATTTAGATCTATTGAATGAACACTACAGTCTACTAAACTAGAATGATCAACATTGATCAAGAGAGCTTCGATTTATAGGTAATTTACTATAGATTTTGGCTTTAAAATTTGATTGTCCTAGTAAAAGAAAAATAAACAAAAAACATTCAGAAAACAATAATCCTAGTTCAGTATCACTACCTCAGATTGCTGATTACAATGATAACAAGATGAATGCTCTAACCCCAGCAGATCATGAGAAAAAGGGTCACGAACATAAGCTAAAATGCAAAGGATGAATAGCGCTTACCCTGTCCCCTTAAAAGTTTAGTCTTTCCATCTAATTGACAAATGGGTGCATATCTGGCACATTTGTGCAATGAGAAAATATTATGTGTGCAAAATATTTTACTGCTGCACTCAATTTTTCTTTAGGTCTTTGTTCAAAGGTAACAGTCATTCCGAAAATGTGATCCACAGAGGTCTGGCACCGAGTGGCCAGACTTTCATGGGTTGCATTTTTTCGTGATGGCAGTGACTGGTGTACGAAATGAATGAACAGAGAGAGACTGAAAAATGGGGGTCGAAACATGATCATAATTACAGCACTCGAAGCTGCAAGTTGGCCACGTTCGTTGCACAATTTTTTTTCTCTCGTATAAATTATTGCTTATATGAATGACAACACATCTGTCTAGCCCTCCATCTACCTGCCCATCTGCTCCTACCATGGCCTGGCATTTGATAGAAACGAAAATAAGCAACACCCATTTCATGCTCTGAGATTCTTTTGAAGATATCACACTTAAAAAGCACAAGATGGCAAAGATCCAATGTAGGGTTAAATAACTAAGCGGCAGAGTGGTCCATAGTTTCTGCCCCGCCTGTCACATTAATAAATTCTTTTAACTACCACTAAGCATGTAGGTGCCTATAAGTTTAAAATAACAAGCCCCGTCAAAAGTTCCCAGGCCACAGGATCTGCTTTTAAGCCCCAAAGCTCAGTCTGTATGGTAACAGAAGTACTCTAATATATGGAAAACTTGGCTGCTCCATAGGTGTATTAAGTACTACACTATACTGTTGAAAACCCTGTGGCCTGAAAACTTTTTTGACACTTTTTACCTCTTGCAATGGCAAAAGCAGCAGCTAGGCGACAACATGTAGCTCAACTTGTGAGAGTAAAGCAAATTAAAATTCTGCATTTTACTATGTACACTTTTTGTCAAAAGTTTAGAGCCCAGGGGGTCTACTTTTGAGCCGTACTATACGGCTTGTAATGCATTCCCAGGTTTCCAAACTTGCTGAAGGCAAGAAGATTTTTCATTCTACCCTCTCCAATTGCTAGGACTTCGACTGTTGTTAAAGAGGTCATAATATACTGCTTAAAAGCAGACCCTCTGAGCTCTAAACTTTTGACAAACGCCGTAAATGCCACAAACCAGAGCAGTACACGTACAGCAGAAAAGCACATTCTATAATCAAAATGGGAATGTTCTCAAATGAGTTGGGATGCTCATCGAAATTCATTTATTAAAAGTTTTCAAACGCAAAAGGTCACTAAAAAGCCTAACATAGCATGTAGTATCAAAAAGTTTAGTATCGGTAGTAGTCTGGCTTAAAAGGTCCCTCAACAGGGATGCCAAGGTAAGATGACTGCTCCTTGTTCAGTTTGCTCAGCTTCACTCCAAGATGGTTAAGGTGAAGTGCTGCCACTTCTTCATCAAGCTTCTTGGGCAAGAAATATACATCCACCTAGAGAAAAAAGGCAGCAGATAAGAAACCTCTAATTGGAAGAATGGCTCTATGTGCAGTTAAATGAAATGCTCACAACATCCATATGGCCGTAAATGTAAAAGCACTACATTTTTTACTAAGAGGGCTTTGAAATAAAATCCACTTGCTCACTTTTTTTTTTTTTAAGGGGGGGGGGGGGATGATTCGCATTTTATTGCAGAGCATACCATCAGGTTATTTTTTTTTTTGCTGCACATTACAATTATGTGCAAGACCTATACATCACATTGTATTTGCCAGTGACTGGTAACTTAGAGTCAAACCAGATACTGTATTTCAGTTTTATTAGCAATAGCAAACAAATATTAGTTCTCTGAAAATACTGTGCATATTTAAAGCAAAGTCTCGCTACATATCAAATTGCATACCATGAGCCTCCAAATGGCACTTCTAATGACACGCATCGGTTTAGTTGTGCAATATTTTGCACCTGCTGGCAGTGTTAGTGCTTTGAAACAGTAGTTCATAACGAGACGGAAGAAAGGAGCACAGCGAAAGCTTTCCAAGAGGGTGCGAACCATTGCACATTTTACATGTCACCCAGCTGGCCTATGTGAAACTTTTCTGCAGCAACTTTAGAGGGGGCAAGACACTGAAGCTTTCAGTCATTTGCACTCTTTCAAGTCAGCATGGGCATTTTTTCTTTAGCATAAAGAATAGTATAGTAAACAGCAACATGGCACCATTTATTGATAAACACACCAAGGGCGCATCCGATCAGTTCCATTTTTTTGGAGTTTGGTCCCACAAAGCTGGCGCAATGCTGCCAGCACTGCATAGGAGTTTTCAGATGAAGTTGAGTGCTGTCTCCTTTTCATAAAAATAATAATTTTCCCTCAAGTACCCAAGCTGGGCATTACATAAGGGGGGAGCAGAAAATCTCAAACAGTAGGACCTTTTGGTATATGACACTAGAAAATATGATACCACTACCAAAGGGAACCTACCTAGTATTGCTTTTGCTTATATTAACATCTTCCTTTAGTGCATTTTATAACAAGCATTCTAATTATTAATCATGGCACCATATAACAATGCAGGCCCATTTTCCACATGAACAGGTACTTGCCCAAGATTGAAAGGTGATGTTTGCTTTGCTCTTGGGATGGCACTGTATGCATACTTGTTGCCAACCAAATGATGTTAAAAAAACGAAAAACTACTTTCACAATTCATGGCCTTAAAACATTAAAACACCAATTACAGTCAGGTTTTAGAAAATATAAATACCTTGTACTTGTCACTCTTGGTCCACAACTCAATCTGAGCAAGAACTTGGTTAGTGAAAGAAGTGCTCATGACAAAGGACGGATGGCCCATAGCACAACCTAGGTTCACGAGGCGGCCTTGTGCAAGACATATAATGTGATTCCCATTCTTTAGCTTGTAGCGGTCAACCTAAAATAAAGAAAAAGAGTGCTTTCTTTATTACAATTCTCATTTCCACCGTAAAGAAGGAGCATATGCATCTTTCCAGAAATCTTTTTTTTTTTTTTTGTCCAGATTGATTATATTTAAAGCATGCCACATTTGAAAAAAAAAAAAAAAAAAAAAAGATTCTGGGTCACTTTCTGTGCATAAAAAAATAAAATAGGCTTAGTTCACTATCAGGAGAAGTTTGATGTTTATTGTTGGAACAAAACTGGACAGGAAGGGGCAATGGCAAAGGCAGTTTCCTCAGGAATCTGAAAGCTAGTAGGTTTCCAAAAAGGGCTATATACTTGGAATTGCCTGCAGTATACAGGATGTCCAGTCACATTTATCAAGAGGAAAAAAAAAAAAAAGTGAAAAGGTGAAGTGAATGCTTTTGGATGTCAATTAATATTTAAATGCAGCTGCTTAATTAGAAAATAAGCCAACACTGCCTTCAGCACTCTAGTATGAATAAAGAAGTTGTGCAGCAATTAAAGTGTGACTCATGCACCTGCATACCTTTCTTGAAATGTAACATGCTGACTGGAAAACACTTAGAATATATTAATTATCAGAGGAAAGAGGCGTAATTCCACCCGAGTGACACTTTAACATAATATCTATCTAAAACTACGCTGAAGTACATGACTGCACAAACTCTTACCTGGGGCTTTACTTCTACCTTCTCAACTGCATTTTGCTCCAACCACTTCACATCAATTTCAATATCAAAGTGGCCAATGTTGCAAACAATCGCGTCATTGCGCATCTTCTCAAAATGTTCGCCACGAACGATATCTCTACATCCAGTGGCAGTCACAAAGATTGATGCCTTGGATGCAGCATCTTCCAAGGTGGTAACCTCATAACCTGAAACATGAATAAACATTCCCTGTTAAACAAATATCTGCGTATACACTAGACTTTTGTCATTAAATTTTTTTAATTCATACAATTTCTTAGTTAATGCACTCAAAATCGCAGGCAGTAAAAATTATTTTTCTTCTGGGTTCGATGTTCCCCATTAGCATAATTTCCTGGCTGCTACACTTGAAATTTCAATAAATTGTCGCCGTATAATATGTTTGGTGATCAATTACACAGGTGGTAACGTACGAGCAGCTGGAGAGCAGCGGAGCTCACCTACCGTAGTGGCGTCTGCGGTGCAGTGCATAGATGCAAAGATTTCACGTGAAACATCAAAGAAAAACTTAAAATTGCTAACATAGAGAAGAGATGCAACATGAACAAGAGGAACATAGTAGCAATGTTGGCACGTAACATATGATAACAGCCCTGTCTCCCCTGGAGAAAGCAGCATGAAGAGCAAGAACAATGCGAATCGGTCATCATGCTGGCTTCTCCACTCTACAAAGGTGTAAGGAGACAAACATCCTAAAATGAAACAATCTTAGCTTGCCACTGCAGTTAATGGATCGGACATGTAGTGAAATCTCTTCTGCAATAAGGACGATGTGAATGCAAACTGAAATTCTACAACCACATTAAAAAAAAAAAAAGCTGTTCATACCTTACGACAAGAAATGCTAACCAACATTTTTGAGAAGCGGAAATGCCTTTACATCATTGCTGGGACAGCAACATGTGTTGCTTTGCCATCGTCATAGACAATGCATATATCACTTTCTGATCGAATCATGCAAGTATGAGATACTGCCAACCAAATGCAATTTCTCTCCAAAATTTTAGATCCTAAGCTGTCAGAAGCATTCTAAAGGATGGGTATAACTGCGCAACACGCGGTATTTGCAACCTTGTCAAGGGTTCAGCAAAAAAAAAAAAAAGAAGAAAAAAAACCCTCATCTAATTAGGTAAAAGGAAACAGCAGAAGTTTTATAATGTCAACAAGAGCTCTAGCTTTGGCAGTGTTGCACTTTATGTATAAAACGGAGTACAGTCGATCCCGGATATATTGAATTTTGGTTTTATCGAACTCATGGAATATCCCCTTGAAAATCCCATGTAAAAGTATAAGAAAGCCGCGTCATATATGGAACTCAATTTCACGGGTCGTTCGATATATCGAACTCCGCACCACGCACTGGAAAGTGTGCCTTCCCCAAAGACAATCGCATCACCCTCGGCCATTCGCCGCATGACGTTTTCAAGCCACGCGCGGAAGGAATGAGAGGGGACAGTTCGGCTAGGGCACCGCCGCGCCCTATCCCCAAAGGCGCGCGCATCTGCGGTTATAGTTTCCTGCGCGCCAGCACGTGACGTTTGCAAGCCATGTGCATGAATGAACCAGAGAGAACAGGTGGGAACGAGAGGGGGAAAACGCGATAGAGCGAAGCGTGAGGGTGTGCCCATTCTTTTGCCGAGCTATCTCTCTCCTTCCTCTTTCCCGGCCTTGGTTCGCAGTAGCACGCGCTACGCATGCGCCAAGCCAGCTCAGCCCGTTTTCAGACAGAACGTCGGACGCTTTCTCCAGCGTTTGTTGCGAACCCTCTGCGCGCGGCGGCTGACGTGGCTATGGTGCCTGCGGAAGTTAAGAAGCGGCAGATCTTTTTTTTCTCTCTCTCTTTTTGCGAGTCGTTTGTTCTTATCGTTGTGCTGTACGCGCGGCGTAGCGTAAGATATGGCGTTACGAAGCGGCTTTTTTTCTTTTTTTTTTTTTCTGCGGGAGTCGTTTATTTTTGCATGTATGAATCAACGAAAGCACGCGGTCAGCTGCGATCATGACACCGGCTTTTAGCACTTTTCGCTTCAAACAGCATTTGCAGCTACTTTATCACGCTTTCCAATGATTTTGTGGCAGTAGACTACGCCCGCCCCAAGCGCGGCGTGATAAATCGAACCAGGCTCGTGCAATCAAGCCATCACGGGCAGTCTGCCAAGTTCGCTCCCCGCCGCCCCCAACAGGAGCTATCAAAAGCACGCCGCGACGATCTTGGCACGCTGCCAAGAAATGAGCTGTGGATGAGACGACCGAAACGGAGTTACACGCGCCATCCACATGCAAGCAAAAACGCTCGAGATTTCTGCCGCGGCGACACAGAAACCTTGTTTTGAGCTGCCGTGGTGGCTGTACGGCGCAATTCCAACAAGTTGGAAATTTTTTGCTCTGTCGCTGCCGCTCGTCGCCGAGATCGCTTAACGCTTGCATGTGAGCGAGCTGTCCATAACGCTTTTTTTTTTTTTTTTCAAAATTCTCGAGTGCAAAAGTGAAGGGTGGGTTCATTATGCGGGTGAGTTGATTACGCGACAAATACAGTATCGTTTTTTTGCATCGTAAGTGCCGTCCCAAGCCGATTTCTGTATATCGAATTATCGATATATCGAACTATTTCGCGATCCCCTTCGAGTTCGATATATCCGGGTTCGACAATATAGCTACATTCCCCTTCCATCGGTACCCATTCCATCGGCTTGGTGAAACATTTAATACTTGTTCTCCACATCACATTCCTTCACCAAGTCCATTTCCTATTTTGATTTCAGCATCACTATTGATGTAATTTCAATTTTTTATCGTACATTATTTCTCATAAACTTAAGAAGCTTCCACTGTGTGAGTAGCAGATTATACATGGTTTGGTTTAGTTGCACGACAAGTGAGAATTTCGCGCGCTGAGGCAAGCTTCTAAAATACTAACATTAAAGCAAAACCACAATGTAAAAATATGAAGCAGATAACAAAGCCGACCCAAAAGGCTAAGCATGTCAGTTCTGGACTTTGCAGTCAGCACACTTAACACCAAATTATTAGAAAATCTTATCTGCTTTCTCTTCTGGTTATATTGTCCTGGTCATACCTTCCATGGCAGCTTGCAAGGCATTGATAGGATCAACTTCTGTGACGATCACTCGACATCCGAAACCACGCAGGGACTGTGCACAACCCTTGCCAACATCCCCAAAACCAGCTACACAAGCCACTTTTCCAGCAAGCATAATGTCTGTAGCTCGCTTGATGCCATCAGCTAGTGATTCACGGCAGCCATATAAGTTGTCAAACTTGCTCTGCAAATAAGAGAACAAAAATTCAGTACTGGACTATGAATTTCACAAACACCCACGGAATACTGCATTGTTTTACTGCACAAATACAAATACCCCCATGCTGCAAAAAACTGCCCAATAGCATCGATCGTTTGAAGCCAACAGCTTCGAAAAATCGTGACACCCCTCCTCCACCTCTGGTTTCTCTCTTGAGATGGGAGGGCCAGATGGGACTCGAACCCATCAGGACTCTTGCACCTCTGAGTTAGACACGCTACCTCTAGGCCATGCAGTACTTCGTACGGCTCTAGGAGATTGGACAGTGTCATGACCGTGCTGCGAATGCACGAGAGTGAGGGGTCACTTTTGCAATGACACAATGCGGAGAGCACTACCAGCAACAGGGTTATCTGGCCAGTTGCATGAGCACTCAGCGCAGCGGGGTGGGGTGGATACCGCGCTGTCTGCATTATATACAGAGTTGTTTGCGACAGCTTTTGACAAATATGTCTGTTAATGGTGTGCACTATGCTCGCACATCTTCCTTTTTTTGTTTTGTTTTCCATCCCACCAGCATGCAATGGGAAAGCAACGTCACATAAGTTGGGCTCCTGAGAACACAACTTAAACAAAATCGCACAATGCACTTCGGTGTCAACAGCTGACTTTTTTTTTTCACGCAGCCAAATGATACTCTAAGAAAACCTGGACAGCAATTACTGATGGTATACATGAACTGAGCAATTCACCTGCACTGACTAACACCAATTGGGATGTATTCTTTCTGGGAATGATTTAAATCTTATCTTGTTTTGCTTCTAGTGGCCATTCGCACTTCATCATTGCACTCAGAAACTTGCTCACTATAAGTCCTGTCTTGAACACACAGAAGAATGGACTTCGAATCAGTGAACTGGATGGAAAAAGCAGTTGTAACAGAAAATGTCTTAAGGGGTTAAGAAAAGTAGGGAATGAGCCGCCACAACAGTTTTGCCGTTCATACCCTTCACCAAATTAGAGCTCTGTGTTAGTTAGTTACAAAATACCTTAACTGCCCGGTTGATTTGAAAACTGTGCGAATTACACGCACCTTCTTGAGCATTCATATTTAAAAAAAAAAAAGAGCTAAAAATGAGAATATCCCCGGAATAAATTTGCCACCGCACTAAAATTCATTTAACACACAAGGATATACAGTAATTGAGGGGATCAAGACAACAGAAAACTAGTATACTCTACTGAGTGCGCACTTTGAAGCATATGTCCTTTAAATCAATGTGATGTTTCATTCTTCAGATTGTTTTCCTGTGCTGTTCTTTTTCTTCTTTCACTTGTATAGCTGGACCATATACCAATCGGAAAGCAGGCATATGTCATGATGACTTCTATGTTATTTCACTAATTAACCAGGTATAAATTTCTGGGCCTTGTGCATGTACAGCCACAGGCAAAAGACCGCAGAATGAGGACTCATGGGAAATGTAATACTTGTGCTGCGTCGCAAGCAGCCAGCATTTATTCTAGAGGATGTAACACGCAATTATGTGTCTTCATGCATGTCTAACCAGTTTAAGGAAAAAATTCCCAGCTGAGTTCCAGTTGGAATCAATTGTGAGTCAACTGGGAATCAATTGGTATGAAATGGGAGTTATAGAAGTGAACCTTATTAAAATTTTCCAGGTGTCCACACCCCACAAACTTTGCTTCATGGCTGTACATTCACTACTTCTTGCTGGTATTCACTGCAGTGATTTAAATGACTGCGTTCATGAATATATGTATAACTCGCTCAACGCATAGAGCTATGGGTAGAAAAATGTACCACGCTTGGGAGGCCCTAAAACTTCCGACGCATTATTAGTAAAAGTAATTTGATGTTTGATGCATACGTGTGAGTAACAGTACTTTTGCCCTGGTACATAAAGCCAGCAAGCACTCCTATTTCCCTTACAGAATGCTGGAGAAGAGTGAAAGCGGAGCATGGTCCATGTTATTTTATCCGAGATTGTCAGTGGCACTGTTCACACCAAGGTACAATAAGAAAGACTGATAAGAGAGATGTAATAAAGGTCACAAGGGCATTAATGAGACAAAATTTCAATCATGCATTGATAAGTACAAGCTGTAGAAGGTGCTTGCAGTGAGCCGTTAATTGAAAGCATGAGCTGCGGTTCACATGTATTATTGTTTTGCCACCTTTTAGCACAATTAAATTGCACTTCTCGGCCCCAACCTTTATTTCTGCATAGGAAGGAACTACAGAATACCAAGTTTTGTTGAATGCGATGCCTGGTGACATCTGAAGTGGGCACATTCTCGCTGCACTAGGCAGCAGAAATTTTTACCAGTAATGAATAGTAATACAAATGCCACTCACTGCTTTAGAGCATGCACAGCATCTGCAGATTGGCATAGAAGTTACAGTAATCTATTCAAGCACCTAGAGTAAGCAGCCATTTTATTAACTTACTATTCCAGCAATTGCATCGCAAGCGAAAATAGCCGCACAGCCTCAGTGTAGCCCTGACAGGGTTCTCCTCAGAAAGTCTTAAGAGGTGGACATTCGAGAACTGAGGGGACGGAAAGCTGCGGTATAAAATAGACAATAACAACACAGCAGGCGTCGTAAAAAAAAAAAAAAAAAAAAAAAAAAAAAAAAAAAAAAAAAAAAAAAAAAAACTACACAGAAGGTTGTGCAACTTTTCTTTTCGAAAACAATAGGGAAAAAATAGAGATAGATACAGTTGAATCCCGCTATAACGAAATTCACGGTGCACGAAAAAAAATTCGTTCTCGCGGAACTTCGTTATCGCAAAAATTTGACGTGAAACGCAGAAAGAATTGCCCAAGCAGCAGCAAAGGCGTTTAATGCCAAAAATCTGTAAGCTTGGTTTGCTTACGCTTCACGGCGAGCAACGCCGTCACGCGATTTTCGCACTCGGTCAGCAAACCCATTGCAACATCGTCGTCTCGGACAGCAACGAAATTCCTGATGACATCAAAAGCGTCCATCACCTGTACGGCGGTTGCCGCAGCCGGCGCTTCCTGTACGTCGTCGTCTTCTTCATCGGAAGAGTCCTTATCATTCCGGGCAGCTTTTATGATCTGCTCATCACTCACATCTTCGTGAACAACAACACAAGCGTCAGCGCCGATGTATTCGTCGAGCTCGAGATTAGGCGGCACGGTTCCTATTTCTCCCAGCGTTTTCCAGGCGGCCGCGATCCCCGGAGCCGGTGACGCCTCTTCGTCGTCGTCTGTAACGCCTGGTGTTAGGCCAGCAGAGTGTACGGGTCGACCTTCGGCAAATCCGGCGTGCCTGAAACAGTTCACAATTACTGAGCGCCCCAGTGTGCTCCAGGCAGCAGACATAATCTGCAGTGCCACGTACAAGTCCACCTTCGTGTCTCGGCCGGTTTCAGTGTTAAAAAGCAGCCGCTGAATTAACCTCCCGCGGTAAGCGCGCTTCAGGCTAAGAATCACGCCCTGATCGAGAGGCTGTAAGACAGACGTGCAATTGGGAGGGAAAAACCTCAGCTCCGTGTTGACTTGACTTCGTCGGAGTGATGCGCTGAACAATTGTCCAAAAGCAAGCAAACTTTACGGCCCTGCCGCTTCATGTCGCGGTCGAATGCCATCATCCACTCGGTGAAAATAGCGCGGGTCATCCATGACTTGTTGTTCGCCTTGTACTGCACAGGTAGGCTACGAGTTCCCTTAAAACAGCGCGGCTTGGCACTTTTGCCTATGACTAACGGCGGACGCTTGTCCGAGCCATCCATGTTTGTGCAAAGCAGCACTGTGATGCGTTTTTTGCTGTGTTTGCCGCCGTGACAGCGCTGCCCCTTGAAGTCGAGCGTCCTAGCCGGCAACATCTCGTAGAATAGCCCGGTCTCGTCGGCGTTGTAAATGTCTGCAGGCGCGAAGTTGCTTAAAATTCCGGCCATGTTACTCGCCTTCCAAGCAGCTGCTCCGTCCACGTCTGCTGACATTGACTCGCCGCACAACACTTTTCCAACGATGTTATGGCGGGCCTTGAAACGGTTTAGCCAGCCAATGCTGGCTTTAAAATCATCAATGCCAAGTAGGCATGCATAGTTCAAGGCTTTCTGCTGGACGATGCTTCCGGACAGGGGGACGTTGCTGGCTCGTGCTTCCACAAACCACGCATGCATTGCTTTGTCCAACTCTTCATGGAGGGGCCGCGTCACCTTTTTGTGCTTCGAGGATGTGCCTGAAGCAAGTGCCATTCTCACGCTGTCCTTATTGCCTAGAATCGTTGACAGCGAACTTGCAGGAATTCCGAAGTCTTCAGCAATTGCCGCTTTCTTCCTTCCGCTTTCTGCTTGGGCGATTATTTGAGCTTTTTGCTCAAGGGAAAGAGTTTTGCGTTTTTTCACTTGCGTTGCCATCGTGTCCTGCGGATGAAAACTCGTCGTTGTCGAAGAGAAAGGCAGCGAGTGAACAACGCGACCACGACACAAAGCCAAAATGGCGGAACTGCAATCACGTGATTTCATGCTTAATGTGGCTTTGGATTTGACTTGGACTTCTCGCCAATAAAACTAGTTTCGGTTTCGATTTTGAACGCGAAAATTTCGTTGAAGCGGAAACGCTCTGCAAAAATGGTTCGTTGTGCAGAGAAATTTAGGCCATTAATTCTTATAGGATACTCGCGGGGAATAAAAAATTATTCGTTGTCGCGGAAATTTCGTTGTGGCGGTATTTGTTGTGGCGGGATTCAACTGTACTATAAAGTATAAGGAATGCAGTGCTGGAAGCACATTTTTTATTTTCACTTGTAAAACTTTTATATGTTATCTTGAAATCCTTACACAGTTGCCATGCCTGTGAGTGTGAAGTTCTGTCGGCTACTAAATCTCTATTATTAGCTCAATTTTAAAACTGCTGCTAACATTGCATTCCTTACACTTTATAGTATCTATTTCTATATTAAAAATTAATTTCTGATGAGCATTTTTTTCTCTATTGTTTCAGCAAACAGTAGCAATAATTCTCTGATACCGTTAGAACTAATTGCCCTAGAGAGAAATTTTTGCATATTTGAAATCAGTAGAAAAAGCTGAACAATTCCGTGAGGTTTCACAAAATTTGGGTAAATAAAAAACCAATTTTAAGACCCATGTCCCCCCTTAAAGGCACAGGTTAAGTAGCACAAAGGTCTGTCAAATCTCTAAGAATCTGTATCAACCCCGGAATACATCATTACACACTGCTGGGAATGTCGAAAGGCTGCTCCAAAACCGTAAGTGCCTCCACGGCCCTTTTCACAATGCAACACAGTAGCAGTGGTGCTGCACTGCTTGAACCACATGTGTGGTGAGGCATCCTCAAAGCTCAGCAGTTTAATGTACCCTAAGAGCGGAGGAAGCACGTGGATACCAGAGAAAGTAATATGTGTATGCAGTAGAACGGCGTGACGCCATCGCAAAATGAAAGAAACTAAAAGGCCAGTGACATAAAAAGAGAGGTCAGAAATGACACAACTAACTAATGCGCATGCCCAGTGGCAGCAATAAAATGGCATGAAATTCAGAAAAATAAAACAAACTGTGGCTTTATTTTGCTAATAAAGGACTTCAAATTGTCGTCACACCTGCCACAGCGCACACACCTGAGGTGCGCGAGCAATTCAGCACTCAATTCAGGTTCACAGAGATTTATTTCAATGAAAATCATTCTGCACCCCAGGTATGCATGTTCAAAGTGTGTCAGCTATAGCAAGCTTTTTAATTGTGATAACTAAGTTTCTATGCAGGACCTATAAAATAGTGCCTCCCATTTCTCTACTTAAGAGCAGATGCAGGGCTAAAATCCCAATTTTCACCAAAAAAGAAGTGTTTTTAAATTTTTGTTTTGTTTAGAATAGGGAATTTATGAAAGAAACTTCTCACCAAGTTTGGTCGTCATCTGCCTGGTAGCGAAATTGAAATGAATTTTTTTGTGAGATTGAGTGCACTCACCACCGAAAGCTCCTATGAACACAGATTTCAAGACGCAGCCGCATAGCCGGCAAGAAACTGAACATGAAGTGTATCCCCAAGTTAGAATGCTTGTTTTTCGCGCTCTCTAGCCAAAAAGGATGTGCTATTGAGAATACAGTAAAATAAAAGACAAATTTTGGGCTCTGGCAACAACAGATTGGCTGGTAAATCGAAATAGAAACATGGATTGACTAAAATGGTTGGTTGGCTTGTGGGGTTTAACGTCCCAAAGCGACTCAGGCTATGACAGACACCGTAGTGGAGGACTCCAGAAATTTCGACCATCTGGGGTTCTTTAACGTGCACTAACATTGCACAGCACACAACCGCCTTGCTTTTCGCCTCCATCGAAAAGCGGCCGCTGAGGCCGGGATTCGATACCGCATCTTTGGGAACAGCAGTCGAGCGCCGTAACCACTGCGCCACCCCGGCGGGGCAGATTGACTAAAGTGCAGCACGTAACATTCAAATGCTGTTTTGGCACTGCTGGGAACCTGGCTAACCAAAGTGCTCGACAAACTGGAGATAGAATGTGGAGCCTAGACGAAGAGGCTGACTCTGCAAGCAACGAAGGAAAGCATTTCACGAGAGCAAACAAGTTCACTGCAGTAAAGCAGAAAAAAAAAAAAAAAAAAAAGGAAGCAATTGCCATACAGCAGTGTCGTGTTAACGGCTCAAGGTATGCACCAAGCCACTTTGATTTATTCATTTAGGAACTAAATTTGAATAGCATGTTCTGATATCCTTGAACTCATTTTTCTCAGTTTACAATTTTTGCAAGGGCACAGCCCCTAGGAAAACTACCATTTTCAAACTCCTCCGTCAAAGGCTGCTTTCAAGATGGTTTCTGGACTACTATTTTGTTGGGAACAAGATAAGGTACTTTTTAGACACCTAATTATTCTCTAAGAAAAAATATGTAGCATCTAATGAGAACAGAATAAATAAAGTTTGTTTTTAATGTGCTTAGATACTTACAAAAATGTCATAAACATGCTATTTCCCTTATCCTGCACAATAAACTACCTAGAAGTTATCTAAGCACAAATTGTTAGTAATCTTCATGATGTTTGAAATAAGTTTTGCTAAGCTGACACATTTACTCATTATGAGAGCTACAACTTTTTTCTATTTGCGTTAAGGTGACAAAACTTGGCATAAGCCACTCCTGAAAATATTATCGAAATTGGTGCAACAGTTCAAAAGTTCCCCCCTTAAAAGTATTAATGTATTACAATTAATGCCTATATTACCAGCTCTATATCTACTTACCTTAGTAACAGAGTCGTTAACATTGATGCAAGGAATCTTGAGCTTCCCTTCATTCTTCATCTTGTAGAGTTGATGTACACCAGTCGTAGTTTCCTCAGACAAGCCCCGTATCCCTGGTAGATGGGAGGACAATTGCAAGTGAAAACGTCTTCAGATGCAGCACAGTCAGCATGCTTAACACCAACAACATGACCTGGACTGACACCAGCACTGCAAAGTGTTGGCCGCTGGAGCAGACACAATGCTGAGAAAATTGCTACAGCTGAGCACTTCAATTCAACTTGTCTTTCAATGGTGCCCAACCTACAGAAAGAGTGCAAGCTCCTGATCTGATGGAGCCGTTTTGTTGCATTTCGGTCATGGCTGCAGTCTCATGCATGAACAGAAACAGTGTTTGCTTACCTAGGCAAATCGACATGGCGTACGCCTCTACCAAACTATGCTCCGGCGATAGGCGCCCTGCAGATGTAACTCTGGAGCCGAGAGTGTCTCTTGCGGTGGTGCGAAAATCCTGTGGGGCCCACCCGCAGGCAACTCTACCACGGTTTTCAGTGTAGCTGTAGTTTTCATGCGTGCTTCGGTTGTTATTCAAACAATGAAAACTGCAAACAATGAAAACTGGTGTGTTCTGGTGCAAAACATTCAGTACAAGAATTGTTCAGAAGCTTTTTTTTCATTCTTTTCTATTTAGTCATTTGTTGCCAGACAAATATAGCGCACGGATAGTGCACGCTAGAACCCTGGCTAGTGAGGCTAGTTTAGCAGTGCTGTTCGAGAAACTAGCGGGTATGAAATGGAATGTCATAGGGCTTAATGAGATTAGGAGGCCAAATGAGGCATCTAGCATACTGAAGGGCGGGCATGTGCTGCGTTATCGAGGTTTGCTGGAGAGACGTGAACTAGGAGTAGGGTTCCTTGTCAATGAGAATACCCCTGGTAACAGAGGAATTCTATAGCATTAACGAGAGGGTGGCAGGCATCGTAATTAAGCTTGATAAGTGGTATAAACTGAAGATTGTAGAGGCATACGCGCCTATATGTAGTCATCATGACTAGGCAGTCGAAAGCCTCTACAAAAATCTAGGATATGCAATGGGGAAAGTAAAAATACAGTATAATGTACTGATGGGCAACTTCAATGCCAAGGTAGAGAAAAAGCAGACTGAAGGCGAGGCAGTGGGTGACTATGGCATTGGCTCTGGGGGAAGCTGTTAGCTGAATTCGCAGAACACAATAACTTGTGAGTCATGAACACCTTCAGCAAACAGAAGAACCGGAAGTGAACATGCAAAAGCCCTAATGGGGAGACTAAAAATGAAATTGATTTCATGTGTTCTAGCCCTGGCAATGTGCAGGATGTAGAGGTTATTGGAAAGGTTCGATGCAGTGACCACAGGATGATAAGGTCTCGCATTAGCCTCGATTTAAAGAGGGAACAGAACAGACCAGTGAGGAAGAGAATTAGCGATAAGGGAGCAAATAGAGGAATTCAGACCTCGCAGCAGAATTGATATTCAGCTCTAACCTAGGAATAGAACATTAGTGTAGAAGCAATGAACAATGATTTCCAAGACATCATCACTGAGTGCATGGTAGAAGTAGGCGGTAGGAGAGTTACAGAGGATACCAGTAAACTGTCTGAGGAGACTAAAGATTTGATTAAAGAATGCCAAACCCTACAGACGGGATATAACTGGCAGAGATATCAAAGCTAATCAATTTGCGTAAAGTGATCAACATAAGGAAGTATAACATGAGGGAAATTGAGCATGCTCTCAAGAACGATAGCAGCCTTAAAGCGGTGAAGTGGAAGTCAAGCATCGGCAAAAATCAGATGTATGCGCTAGGGACAAGGCGGGCAATGTCATTAATAATATGGAAATGATTAAGTAGCTGAGAAGTTTTACACAGACCTATGAAGTAGTAGCCGAAATAGCTTAGAGAAATTTAAGATTTGTAGTAGTGAAGAGGAATCAGATGTTCCGCCAGTAACACAGGACAAGGTTAAGAAAGCTTTAAAAGCTATGAAAAGGGGGAAAGCAGCTGGAGAGGATCAGGTAACAACAGATTTGTTAAAGGATGGGTGGGGGGATATTGTGTTAGAAAAGCTGGCCAACCTATATACGCAATGCATCATGGCACCAAAGGTGCCGAAAGCTTGGAAGAACACCAATATGATCTTAATCGATAAGAAAGAGGACAGTAAGGACTTGAAAAATTAGACCAATCAGTTTACTATCAGTTACTTACAAGATATATTTATCAAGATAATCTCTAGTAGAATCAGGGGAACTATGGGACTTCAATCAATGAAAGGATGAAGCAGGTTTTCGGAGAGGGTACTCCACCATCAATCACATCCATACTATCAACCAGGTGATAGAAAAGTGCTGGAAATATAACCAGCCCCTACACATAGATTACGAGAAAGCATGACTCGGTCGAAATCCGAGCAGTCAGGCAGGCATTGCGAAATGAGGGTGTAGATGAGCCGCATGTGAAAGCACTGGAATACATCTATAGTGGCTGCACAGCAACCATAGTTCTGCATAAAGAAAGTAACAAAATTCCTATAAAGAAAGGCGTTAGGAAAGGAGACACGATCTCCCCAGTACTATTCACAGCTTGCTTAGAAAAACTATTCAGACTTGAAATGGGAGCAGTTAGGGATGAGGGTAGATGGAGAATACATCAGTAATCTGCGATTTGCTGATGATATTGCTTTGCTAAGTAACTCAGGGGATCAACTGCAAAGAATGATTGATGACCTAGACAGGAAAAGTAGAAAGGTAGGCTTGAAAATCAATATGCAGAATACTAAGGTAATGTTCAACAGCCTCAGGAAGGAACAACAGTATACATTAGGTAGCGAAGCACTGAAGGTAATAGGCGAATATGTCTACTTAGGACCACAGATCCGGATCATGAAAGGGAAATAATTAGGAGAATAAGATTGGGATGGAGTGCATTTGGCAAGTACTCTAGCAGCTTAACGGCATCACTCAAGAAAAAAGTATATAACAATTGCATCCTACCAGTACTCAGCTATGAGGCTGAAACAAGAAGGCTAACGACAAGGGTTCTATTTAAGTTGGGCAACAGACAGCTATGGAACGAAAAATGGCAGGTGTAACGTTAAGAGATAGGAAGCATGCAGAGTGGGTCAGAGAAACAACTAGAGTATGACATTCTAGTCGAAATCGAGAAGAAGAAATGGGCATTGGTAGGACAAGTAGTGCAAAGAGAGGAAAACCGATGCTGCTAAAGGCAACCAACTGAATTCCAAGGAAAGGAAAGCGTAGCAGGGGGCGGCAGAAAGTTAGGTGGGCGGATGAGATTAAGAAGTTCGCAGGAGTCAAGTAGATGCAGCTAGCACAGGACCGGGTTTATTGGAGAATATGGGAGAAGACTTTGCCCTGCAGTGGGTGTAGCCTGGCTGATGATGATGACCAATAAGCAGCGATATCCTTACACCAGCACACACTGTTGGAATACTTTTCCAAGTATGTAATATAAACAAACTAAATTGTAGTGCAAAATCACCAAATGTAGTTTTCTTTTTTGGCACTGACAAAATGCCACCTTCCTGACTGCATTATGATACCTCAAACAACTGGAAGGGATATTACAAATCAGTGGTTCCCAGCCACGGACGTGTCTGGGACCCTTTGTGGACTAGTGGATGTGATGGGAGACCCCTTGGTGGGAGGGTGGCGGGAGCAGGTCGGAGAATTACGATTGAGACAAGGCAGAACTGGCACCTAAAAAAATGCACACTTGATAAGCCAGCGTGCCCCGACCTGTAGGGGCCTTAGGGAACAGGCGACACGTCTGCGCCGATATGCAGGCCACTAGAAGGGAGTCTACTGCTCCCAACACCACGTCGCTCGCTCTTCAGTCAACAGTATCTCTTGCTGGGCTAGTTGGTGTGACATTGCGTTAAACCAAAGGAAATACAGCGCTAAGTTTTAGATGAACCACACAGGAAGACGGACGGGACAGGCGCTACTCCAACTAAGTTTATTGAAAGATTCATGTGCACAAATATAACCCGAAGACAGTGAACGCTTGCGCATGTCCCTAAAGTAAGAAGGAAAAAAACCATTCAGAAAAAACCCTAAGGTAAAAACCTTCTCATAATCTCGTATTTTTTTAACAATCTGTGTTCACTTTCGCGTAAAGATACAGAAGTCGTGCTGACACACTTACCCCCCCCTCTCTTTGATAAAAAAGGCTTCTGCGAGCTCGCGAGCTAATCTGTCTTTACTTCTGGTTAAAATTTTAATCTCTCCAAATCGTGGTTCGCAGATTTTTTTATTTTCATCAAGGCAAGAGCGGCAATGGGCGGGTAGGTTTTGGAACGAGTCTGATGCGTTCCCTAAAGACCTGTTATGCTCGCCGGCCCGCTCGTTAACGCAGCGTCCGGTCTGACCGACGTACACCTTGCCACACGTAAGGGGGATCTCGTAGACCACTCCCGTGGCACACTTTACGTAGGACTTCGAGTGTTTCTTTCCACACCCAGATGTTGTTTGAGTCCTACTGGTAACCTTGGGGCACATCTTGGCCAATTTGCAGGGGGCGGAGAAGACCATGGCGACTCCGTACTTGTTGCCAACTCGTTTTAAATTGTGGGATACTTTGTGTATGTACGGTATCACCACTGGCTTGGCTCCACGAAAGGATTGTTTTCGACGTTGCCCCTTTGGCTTGCCCTTGAGGTTTTGTAGCAATGCCTCGGTCACGCTAGCCAAAACATGGTCTGGAAACCCTGCTTTGCGCAGTCTGCTCACCTCACCCTGGAAGCTCGCTTTCATCATGTGAGAGCATGACTTGAGGAGTGCAGATTCCATAGAGAGGGCGGCAATAGCCCTCTCTACAGTTTTTGACTGGGCCGAATCGAATGGCAAGAAATCTTTCTTAGCCCTAGGAAGGTAGCGCCAGCACACACTTCTGTCCCCCAGCTTAATGTTCAGGTCTAAAAACTGGAGGCAGTCCTGTTCGGGAAGCTCAAATGTTGCATCGGTTCATGTGTAGCGCCAGTCTTATGCAACATCTTTCTCGCATCTATTGACATTTTGGCATCACTAACTGACGACGGAACAGTCCTAAAGATTTTTAGATATGTAGACGATTTTTTAGCGATTTTAAACAGACATGACACAGGCCGCTATGAGGAGACTGCCATGAGAATATTAGAAATGTTTAAGCAACATGGAAAGGGGCTCTCATTCACATTTGAGCTTATTATAAATTACAGAAACCTCACAGGAAAGTTGCATCAATTGAAAAGCAATTTGCTGCCAGGTTCCTAGAGCCCCGCCGCGGTGGTGCAGTGGTAAGATGTCCAACTACTGTGCCGGAGTACCCGGGTCCGATCCAGACCACGGCGGCTGAGTTTCGATGGAGGCGAAACGCAGCCGCCGTGGTCGGGTTCGAGCCCGGGAGCTCCGGACAGTAGTCGGGCATCTTGCCACTGCACCACAAGATCCCTAGGTGGTCGAAATTACTCAGTAGCCCTCCACTACGGCTTCTCTTTTTTTCTACCCACTTTCACTTCCACCTTCCTCTCTTCCCTTACGGCACAGTTCAGGTGTCCACAGAAACAAGTGTGACAGGCACTGCGCCTTTCCCTTCCTGTGAACCACTTATTATTATTATCATTATTATTCCTAGACAGCATGACTGAACACGTTCGCCTTTTCTTTGCCATTCATGAACTGCTAGGGCCTCTTGACAATAATCGAGAGTACAAAGGGCAAGTTCGTTTTGGCAAAGACTGCTTCCACACGAGCACTTAATATAGCGATGAAATTCAGAACACCAACGACAAAATTTTCCCGCCAGAAAAAAAGAAAATGAATGCAATACACATAAATATAAAATTTTATCTATCTCTGATCGGGCTGATCTGGCTTGGTGACCTCCGCCAAGTGTTACTACGCTGCTGTCACCAACTGATTAGTGCGCCATGTAATTAATGTTAGCAATTTTATTTTGGCACTAGCTTCCGTACAGCCAGCTGCCATCTGCTCAATGGCACACACATCGGATGTCTCGTTTGCAGTGGTCAACCAACACGCTCCATCAGCCTTAGGCTTTAAGCATCTGCGCATCCAGCCAAGTCAGCACCGTTAGGGTGCTGTTTGTTCTTGTTTGTGATGTTTTCAAGAGTTGAGATTTGATTGGACTCTCAGACTTAATGGATGGGGCTAGTCAGAGTCAGAGTGGACTTTATATCATTGCCATCTCCACGATCCCACATAAAAAAAAAGGTTTAAGCAGTATAGTCTCATAAACACAACTTTAAAGTTTGGCCCACATTAGTGGAGTGTGCAGATTTTTTTGTGTACTACTGCAGAGTACATTTTTCGCTGATGGCCCACTTCAAGTAGCAGCTTTCGCCTCAAGTTTGGAGCATGATAAGAGAAACACATTGGCAGTTTAGAGCTCCAGGGAGCCCTCCAAAACTGCAGTGGGCCTGCAGATTTTCCATTCCGCTGTCTTACATGCAAGGTGTCATCTGCTAAGCTATCCGCATGTAAATACAAAACAGGGTGGCACTTAACGACAGCCGATGGTAGTGGCACCCGATGTGCGCAGGGTGCCTACTGCCACCACCATAAACATACAGAGAGCACCCTCTAACTCCAGCAGCCAATGCTTCGCAGTGCTGACCACCACACCATGCTGTTGAAGATTTGCGCTAAGCAAGCAGGTGGCAGTATTCACACCCAGTATAAATAATGGGGTCCCCAGCTCTTGTAAGGCTCTCGTCTTCACACTCTGCTGGGCCTTACGCGGCACAAGCAGCATACAGATTCCACAGTAAACAAAACACTGAACCATGCATTTTTGGCAAGGAATAAAATTTAAAAAATAAGCAAGTGTTCAGTGAATGTGGCACTACAGTAAAGCTCATATATATGCTTTGGGAAATGGTGAAATACTTGCAAATAAACACGCACTATAACACATTTCCTTATATACCATCCACAAAAACCACCCACATAGTTTTTAACCCATTCGCTGCCAAAGCCGGCGAATCGCCGGGGCTGCGCGCGGTGGCGGTATGACCAAAGCCGGCGAAACGACGGTCGCTTTTTATTTTGTGTTTTGTAAAGTTGTTAGTAGATGGCGCTGCTTGTAATTTTGCAAGAAAAATACTTGTTTGTTTGTGCAACAGGTGGCAGCACGTCCCAGTGCTAGAAATTGTTTTTTTTTTTCAAGTTTTTTTGTGTTTTGTTCACCGCTGACCCCTCCAAAAAATGGCGCACCGCAGAGCTCGACGCGGCCTTTCTGACGCGGAAACTCTGGACGTTCTCTTCGATAGTGATGGCGACGACATGTCTAACGATGATTATGACTCGTCTGAACCGTCATCCGAGGACATGTCCGAGGATGACAGCGACCCGGACAGTGGTTCTGAGCCAGAATCCCATGAAGACAGCCCGCGCGCATCGACGGCTAAGCGTCCAAAAATGGTTGAATGGATTTGGAAAGACAACGACAGTGCCGAAAAAGTAAGAAGAGCTCCATTTACGGGATCACCTGGGCTGAAAAGGCGCATGAATGGGGCCCTGACAAGCGCGAGTTCTCCTCTAGAATCCTTAAATGCTCTACTAAATAATGAGATCTGAGAATCGGTTTGCGCGTACACAAACGATTTTGCAAGAGAGACCCAGCTTTCAAAGCCAGACCCTGCGTGGTTCCCGACAACAACAGCAGAGGTGAAGCTCTACATTGCGCTATGTATCTTGATGAGTCAAGTAAAAAAAAAGCTCGATACACGCGTACTGGTCAGAAAGGAGTGTGATCAGTACCCCAATTTTTGGACAAGTAATGCCACGGAAGCGGTTTTGGCAGCTGTCAAAATATCTTCATTTTTGTAGTGCGGCAGCCACAAGCTCTGATGATAGGCTCCGTAAGCTTCGTCCAGTTATTGAGTATCTGCTGAAAGCTTTCGAAAGCGCGTACTCTGCTGAAGAAGGCCTTGCTGTTGATGAAAGTCTCATGAAATTCCGCGGATGCCTGCAATACGTGCAATTCAATCCATCCAAGCGTGCGCGTTTTGGGATCAAGTTTTATAAGCTGTGCGAGTCATCCAGTGGTTATTGCCTGAATTTTTCTATATACACCGGGCAAAACACGAAGTCAGATGCGACTTCTTCAATGTTGTGCAGTGAAGCTGTCGTCATTGACCTCGTTGGGGATAGGCTCGCTGACGGCCACACCATTTACTTGGACAACTGGTATTCGTCACCCAAACTTTCCTTGGCGATCAAAAATGGTGGCTCCAATGCTGTGGGAACGGTGCGACTGAACCGAAAAAACATGCCCAAACAGTTCAAAGGATTGCGTCTGAAGAAGGTCAGTGTGAGACCATGTTTTCTCATGGAATCATGGCGCTTCAGTGGCAGGACCGAAAACCTGTCACAGTGATTTCAACTTGCCACAGTGCGGCAGAAATCATTGAAACTGGAAAGAGACAGCACAAAGGTAACGAGCCTGTGCTAAAACCTAAAGTTATAGTGGAATATAACAAGGGAATAGGAGGCGTGGACCGTCAAGACCAGCAGCTGGCATCATTTCCCATTATGCGGCGGTATGCCAAAGGATATAAGAAGATATTTTTTTATATTCTTGACATAGCTGTCTACAACGCCTACGTTCTGCAAGCCAAGAAATGCGGGAAAAAAGGAAGCTACACTGACTGGAAAATCCGCCTTGCCGAGGAAATCATTGAGGAAACCGCAGCTCTCGGCTACTGCAGACGAGGGGTCCAGACAGCCGGCCCATCTCCCATGCGTCTGGAAGCAGCCGAGTGGGCTCATTTTCCAAGACAGATCCCGCCGAATCCAGTGAAACAAAACCCCTCAAGGCAATGCCAAGTGTGCAAAGTAAAAAAGAAGAAAAGTGAGAGCCGGTGGGAGTGCGAAAAGTGTGGAGTCGCGCTACACATGCCCGAATGCTTCAAGCTTTTTCACACAAAGAAAAACCTGTAAAACTCGACGCTAATGCAGACGGAGCTTGGGATTCTAGGTCGAATAAAGTTCTTTTCTTTTTCATGATCTCAGTTTTCGTTTTTACTCTAACGGCTTGCAACCGAAGCAGGAATGCGAGAGAAGAGCTCCTCAGCACGGAGCGCCGAAAATGGGCGGTACGGGAGGACGGGCCGCGCGCGCTTCACGCGGCAGCGAATGGGTTAAGGAAGCCATTGGTGCACGCACACACATTCAAAGCAGTTGCTTACTATGTACCGAGCAAAGCAGTATAATAGGCAGAACTTTCTTTTGTCGCTTAAATGCTCCGGCACATAGCATTGAAGTAAATCAAAAAGCATTAAAGTAAATCAAAGCAGAACATCTGCTCAAACAGCTTAACTATGACAAAAATGGAGCGAACAGAAGCACTACAGCAAAGTGACCAGTTGGAGAAGTTGGCAAATCAGCCTTTTTAAAATGTAGAGTGCAATAAACAAGGCACAAGAAGCAAAAGGCATACAAGAATGTCACAAGAGTTTACTACAGTTACTCTGAATTTCACGACACAACAAAATATTATGGAGGCATAGGCCTATGTTCATAAGGTTCAATGCATTTAATTTCTCTCAACAATGAAATGCTGCAATACTTCAGTCTTGCAACAACAAAGGTTTCTGAGGTAACATTTTACAAGTTGTCTTTATGTATAAGTCAAAACAGTAAAATAAAAAGCACTACCACTAATTTCACACCTTCAACATTTCAGATGCTTCCATGCTACCAACAAACGTATTTATAGGCCAGCCACCTTCGTTTCCATGTTGCTGATGGTTATGACTGTGCACAGCATGTTTGAAAAAAAAAAAACGCATTTACTCGCATATTAACCACTTTTTATTGTTATTAAAGAAAAGCTTGTATCAGTTCAGGGGGAGAGTTCATAACACCGGCTTCAATGATTTTGACATTTTTTTTAAAGATCATCATCAACAAAAGCATGCCGTCAGCTGCTATCATGTAGCTGGTTTCTAGAATTTATTAACTCAAAAAGCATTTGCTGTGAACATCCCACAATCTTAAGATTTTGTGGCAGCGGACAGCGCTAGCCAATTGTGGCGAGGCACCGAGCAAATCGTTGCCGCCTGCACTTTTATCAAGAGCTCAATGTTTTGGCGCTGTGCCAAATTCGCCAAATGACCAAGCACGTCATCTCCTCGCCCCACCAGGAGCCTTTCTCAAAAAATATACACACCATGATTTTATCAGTATGCAATACAGTCGCGCTGCCAAGTGCTGCACTGCGGACAGCTACAGTGACGGTACAAAACTGAGCGACGCGCCATTAAAGAAAAGGCAAATTTTCAATGTCAGAAGATGGAGGCTGGTTCATTATGCGAGTGGGTTCAATACATGAGTAAACACTGTACTTTTGGCGGGTGTTTCCTGGCAAACAGTAAAGGCAGGTGCCAATGATTGCCTTCTTAAAATAAAGTTTAATTTCTGCAGGTTCAGGTTTGTACTACAATTCATTCGTACAGTACCGTTTTTGCGATAATGAAATGTTTGTGAGAACGGAAAATTTCATTGCCGGAGAATTTGTTATTGCAACTATGAAATTAGAGCAGTGAAGAATGTAACTAGAGCACCTACCGGGAAGGTACTGTGGATACTTATTGTGCACAAGAGCTGTTAGATCTCCTCCATCATCCAAAATCATATTGAGAGGCTGGCCATCTGGGAAGACAAGAGTCTGAAAAAGAAAATAAATAAATAAAAGGAGTAAAAGCTCTTCATTTTTTGGCATAGTTACATTTCTAGGAGGGGTGGATGCTTTCTAGAAACATCTATCATTGGGGAAGGCAATACGCCAAAATTTGTCAGTTTGTTATGAAACATTCAAAATTACTCAACCTTTCCTTTCGTATCACACGTTTATTGAATCTTTTAAAAAGTAGCTGTCCCTTGACTAAGCACCATCTAAATAATGTGGTATGCAGACAGAAAAGTTTCACAATTTCTGGAAGTTAATATCAAGCAATACAGATCTGCCACTGATATGCACGACCAGGAATTCAATTTAAAAAAAAAAATAGCAAAAAATCAAAGGGAACTACCATGCCACCTGTACAAAACACTGATATAGATTGCATACATGTATGTGTATCTATTACCAGCATGTTATACGACATTTCCGTGCTATTAGGCTCAAAGTTCCCTCTTCAAAGTAAGGAAACGTGGCACCAGGACAAAAGGATTGCACTTGATACAAGGCAATGGGGCATTGAGAACAACTCCATCCAATTTTTGTTTCAAGAAAAAATAGACCCTGTGGCTCTTCCTGGGTGTGCCGTTTGTCCGACAGCAGAAGATGCATTTGTTGGAAAGAAAATTGGATTCACCAATTTTTTTGGTACAAACTTGCAACATCGACACTGAAAAGGACTCAGTGTTCACTGTTTTGAAGTGGACAGCAATGTGCACTTCACTGGATTGCATTTTTTTTTCCATACGTTTGATTCACACCAACTTGATGCACAGCAGTTTGTGAAATCGGCCAGTGAAAGTAAAACATTTTATTTCTCGACTTTTCTAGTTAATAAAAGCTATGTTTTCAGTAAAAGTAGCACATATGTAGATAGAATACTTCAATCTGCCCTCAGTGACAACATATGATGCCAATGTGACTTTTCTCACACCAGCAAGAGCTTAACACTGTTACAGGTTATTTTGGACAATATCGAACAAAGTTCATAAACGTGCTACACTGCACAGTGAGTTCAGCAAAAAAATAGTATACCACATGCAGTTTTTCAAACTGGGATTACAAACAACCCTACCTCAGATTTAAAATGAATTCCTTCTAATTATCTGGTGTTCTTTTGGTTAAATTGATATTTATGGGTTTTTCATCAGTTTATGTAGCTGACTGAAAAGATTCTCAAGCAAGAAGTCTCATAAAAGTTGTTGCAGAAGCTTTGCCAAAATAAAGAATAAAATAAGTAACACAAAGAATAAAAAGTTTAGACAAAACTGGTCAAGCAGAGCATGAAGGCAATGCTTCCCACAACTTCTAGCATTGGTGAAGCACTGTTTCACACAGACCACTAATGGCACCAAAGCTTCCACTATGCAACTGCAAGGCATTTCATGGCCTCAGTGAAATTATAAAAGAAAAGTGGCTAAGTGAGTCTGCCCAAAGGTCTGCACCAAAGCTGGTAGTACGCTACTGGACACACTGACCCATGCACAATGCAGAGAGGAACAGCACATCCATGCTAGCCGATGGCATAACTTCTACTCCTAGCTTGCACTAGTTGGAAGTGCACTATTATAGCCGCAGCCTAAGAAAACTTTCCTGGTTATGCATTTAATAGTATTACAGCCCTATGCCAGTGTCATCGTGAAGAAGAGGTTCATACAGGCCCTGAAATGTTAAAAAATGACAGGTGCTTTAGTGTGGCTAGGCCAAAAGCAAACTGGGTGCGCTAGCATTTTGTTTGGTTTTTACTCTATTTCAGTTCGAGGGTTGGTTTTCAAGTTCAAGCAGACGTCGGACAAAGATTTGGTTTGGTTTGTGGGGGTTTAACGTCCCAAAGCAACTCAGGCTATGAGAAACGCCGTAGTGGAGAACTCCAGAAATTTCGACCATCCGGGGTTCTTTAACGTGCACCGACATCGCACAGCACACGGGCGCCTTGCTTTTTGCCTCCATCAAAAAGCGGCTGCCGAGGCCAGGATTCGATCCTGCATCCTTGGGAACAGTAGTCAAGCGCCGTAACCACTGCGCCACCCCGGCGGGGCAAAAGATTTGTAAAATCTGTGAAATGGTGGCCATAATTAAGGTCACACACTATAAAATTTTGGGGCCGCTAAATGCACCTCAAAAGGGCAATGTGATTGAGGTGTGTTTGATATCCACTATGAACAGATGAAAGTTGATGCAAACATGACATGCCAAGTTGGTTTGTTTGCACCACCATGGGGTCAAAACCAAATCACAGGCAGAATGTTTTATTTCGGTTGCTTCGTTTACTTTAGCCCCAACTGATGTCTGCCAACTACCACCTGCCAGAGGCCAAGGACAGGACAAACATCAGCGAAATCTGAGAGTGTAGGTTCTGCCAACTACCGGAAAAACAAACATCGATAAATGCAGGATGTAGTGCTAGTGCACCAATACAGTCGTTCGCAGATATGTCGATCTGGAAAGGGATCACAAGACAGTTTGCATATAGATAATTTGATAACGAAATATGCTAATAGATGAACTTCTCTGCAGCCCAGGACTATGAAGATGGTGCACCCATGCTAATGGCATACTTCCTGCAGTGACGTGTTTGCCTGCAAATTAGGTGGGGACTACAGTAGTGCCACAACACCCTGGTGAGAGATCATAGAATCTCTCGACAGCGATTGAGCAGCAGTTGCACAACTCCTTAGAGTTCAATCACAATTGAGAAGCTTGAAGGTTTTCAACTCAACAGCTTTCACAAATGGGCATGTAACAGGGATGTAAGTTGCGTTTTGTATAGATTTTGCTTTGCCACATCTTGCCATGCTTAGCTAAGTCTTGCTTTGTTTATCGTCTACTTCTCTCACAATACTGTTGCCAACAAAACTACTACTACAGTAGAACGCCATTATAGCAAACCCGGATATTGTAAAGTGAAACTGCAGTCCCAGTTTGTCTTCCACAGACCTTATACATACATTTTTTTCTGCAAACAGAAAACAGTACAGTTTACAGAGAACTATTTATAGTACTGTGTGCAGTAAAGGCATTTTTAATGAAACCTGGATATGGTAAAGTGCGTCTTGCCACACCAATGTACTTCCCATGAAATGACATTGCAGCACACATGCAGCCTAGGATCGAGAGGCAAATTTTTTGGAGAAAAGCAAATGACAATATAACAATGCTTTCTTTTTTTTAGATGGCTTAACCATCAGGCTCATGAGCTTTGAGAAGAAGCCAGCTTTGAGAGGGTCGTGGAGCCGTGAGGCAAAGCATGGAGCACGCAAGAGGGGCGAAGGCTGGGACGGGGACGCAACGCAGTGACTGAGAAAATTGAAGGGTGTCAAAGTGCAGTGTGAAGAGGAGGAAAAGGGAGAAACAGTCAAACATTCGCAGTGTTGGACAGCGCAAAGCATGAGGTAGCAGTGCCAAGAAGTGGAGGTGCAATGGCACGGTGTGTGTGTGGTTCTCACGCGCCTGATTGTGTCACGTGCATATCCCTACTATTATTTCCTTTTAAATGACACCGAGACAGTGGAGGACAATGCTCATGAAAAGATGCGGTTTTTCACATGAAATGAAAGTCGCATTGTACTCAGCCATGCTGTGTTCATGCTGAGAAAATAAAACGGTAATTCCACAAGGTGTAAATGAAATCAAACACCTGATAATAAAAAAAAAATCTGATAAATTAGAAAAAAATAAGAGAAAGTCATATAAGGACGTGATAAGAGAAGGATGTTTCTTTCATAAACCAACAGTCTCAGTAGGTAACCTCAGTAGTAACAGTCTCAGGTAACAGTCTCAGTAGTAGGATGTTTCATAAACAGTCTCAGTAGGTAGCCACTCGTAACATAAAACATGCAGGGTCATGTCATCACTACAACTGATACAGTAAAACCCTGTTAAAGATTTTTGCCAGTCCAGTCGAAGTGATTTTACTATAGAGGGGTTCTACTGTAGCAGCAGCAGCACAGCAACCACGAAGTGAATGGTTTTGGTTTATGAGGTTTAAAGTCCCAAAGCGACTCAGGCTATGAGAAATGCTGTAGTGGAGGGCTCTGGAAATTTCGATCATCTTTCGATCGCACAGCACAAAGGCGCCTAGCTTTTCGCCTACATCGAAAAATGGCCGCCGCTACCAGGATTCAATCCTGTATCCTTGGCCACAGTAGTCGAGCGCCCTAACTGCTGCACCACCTGGTGGGACCGAAATGAATGGCTAGGTGAGGAATTGAAGCGCACTTTATGAAGACTACAACATACAAAGCGCAATGTGAAAGACTGGCACATGAAGAAACCAGCTACCAAGATGACACAGTGGTCTAAAGGCAGTGGAGCTGACCTCTCTGCCTCAGTCTGAATTTGAAAACCACTAACGGCTTTTTTCTTTTTTTCCAGCAGCCATTTGGAGTTCACAACGACCTTGGCGAAATCCAAGAATGCAGGCAGCAACAACACCTTTACAATAAAATGATGTGCTAGCGAATGATGTTTTGCACTAAGAAACGTTTTTATGGTTCTTATTACGAAGCTATGATCCTCCAAAAAAACATGTAAGCTGCTTAATAAGGTAATAAGACTGAATTCTCCTCCTGCATCACCCTGGTTCTACATGCACAGTGTGTGCCTCACATATGTCTGGCCACAAGATGGCAGCGGATCACACGTGACAGCAGACGTCCGAGGCAGAGCAAAGAAGACTGAAAGTTTACTAGATGCACTGCTTACCTGTTCAATGCACCAGATGTACTCTTCCTCAGTTTCCCCTTTCCAGGCATATACAGCAACACCACGCTTAGCCATAGCTGCTGCAGCATGGTCTTGAGTGGAAAAAATGTTGCAGCTTGACCACTGAACCTGAACAGAAATGAACAAAATGAAACAACACTAAACAATTGAAGCAAGGTGCAACAGACAGCTTCCACCTAATTAACTAGCTCGAGCACTGAGAGGCAGCCAAATTAACCTTTGTTTGTCCACTTCTCAAAGAGCATGCCCGACATGAAGCAGCCTTGCAAAATACTCTATATCCCTACTGCTTTCTTCCCCAAGACGACAACACTTAAAGGGCCACTGTCCAGCGTATGACGTTTTAAGCAAAGGAGCTCAATGCTTCTATCATGTACCGGAGATAGTCGTGCGAAATGCTATAGTGACACGCGCGCCGCAAAAGCAACGAAAATACAAATCAAAGCTTTCTCACGCTCTCCTTAGGGAAACCAGTTTCCCCGTTCCCTGTGTTGGCCCGTCGAGCTGCAGCTATGACGTATTTGTCGAACAAGACGTCCTTTGGTCCGTCTCGCTGTCTGAGCGTGAAGGATGGGTGTCTACTGCTAGATGCGCACTTTTCCCTCGCCACAGCCGGACTGAATCCAGCGGCGCGCACTCCCTCGCCCGTTTTTTTCTTTTTTTCGCGCACGTGGAGTGCCACGCCCCAACTCCCGCCAAACGCGGAGGAGGAAGGGGAATTTGCCTTGCGGAGGCTAGACGACTGAGCAGGAAAGTGAAAAACCTTCGCGAGGGAACGGGAGGAGAGAAACACGACAAAATCATATGATTGCGGTGGCTGTAACTGCGTTATTAGTTACTCTTTTCGAAAACATTTTGCGGCCTTGCGTTCTGGGGGCGAAGTCTCACAGTCATCGGGGAAAAAATATTTTCGACCGGAGGGTGGACAGTGAGCCTTTAAAAGCTATCATCGGACACAACTTTAGGTTGCAGTGAAGCTGAACTCGAATTCAGACCTGTACATACCAACAGTCGCAAAAGAGACTGCAGTCCCTTAGGACTGTCTGACAAGTGAGAAACAGCATCTTAGACATTGAGGACGAATTGCAGTTAGCCTGTACAGACAACTATATTCCAATGACCAGAGACGTCTTTTTCACTGAGAACAAAGCTTTGACATGCTAGATAGGCAAAAACAAAATGAAATAGATGTCTTCATTGGCTGTTTTCGCAAGCAAACTGTGATGCATTAACAGTATTTTCCCTGTGAACTCCAGTGGCTAGCTGTTCATTTCCAAACACCCAGTCCTCAATTTGAAAACAGGAGTTTGAATCGGATGGTGCGAAAACATATTAATGAAATTTTCTCGGCAATAAATGTTTTTCACAGCTACACAGCTAGACAAACATCAACACAGTCCAAAAGAGCCAGAGAATAAATCTTTACTATCAATAAAAATAAATTAATGGAGTTGCACTCGGTGCCACTTCAAGTTGTGACATGTCACACAGCACCATTTCTTAATGAACTTCAACACTGAAGTTTTAAAATAAGATCAACAAAGGTTGTGGACAATTTAAAGTGAATGTTGTTTGTCAAATTTGTATATTTCATATAAAACAGCTCAACAACACTCTCCTGTCAAGCAATGTGCTAAGACATGGTAGAAGTGATTATTTTTTAACAAAAAATTACAGGGGACATTTACGATGTGATAGTGTAGGCTACCAGTCCACATATGAAGCCCCACTTTCACCAAGCCTATGAATGTGCCTGTGTGGCCGAAGGGTAAGATGGATGCAACGGTCCTTGCAGATAGATTCAGATATCACCCTCCCATAAGAAAGGAGAAGCCTAAGTTAGCAGCTCCTGCCAAAAGTAACGTCGGGCATCTCCAAGTCCAGTCAGTGTGCGGCCACGTCAGCCGCCAGCTGCTGCCTGCCAGCGCCATGCTCGTGTGATTTTTCGCTCGCAACGCCAACACCGGAGTTTCGGTGAACTGAACCTTTAACACGCTCTCGCGTTAATACAAAAGTTGCATGTCAGCTACAGCAATTGCTCTTTATTTCTAAGACACCTGGCCTGCAGCCAGTAGAGATAGAAGGAATAGCGGTGGTAAGAGGTGAAATCAAATTAACAAAGGAAATATAGAAAAATTAAGCAGAACTGGAACAACCGCTTATGTATAGGTTTCCTGCCAGAGCATTTTGAAAATGGTATTTCACACTGAAGTGCACTGCCTTTGCCAACTTCCACTCTGGGAAGGTAATCCAAATTCAGATGCAGATACTGAAATGAAATACAAGTGCACACAATCTGCAAAGACTGTCGAAAAGTTATTTCATCCCAGTCTTCCATTGCCTCAAGAGATAGTCAACACAAGTTATTAAAAAAATTTCACAGCAGTTGCACGAGTGCATTGGTGCATGGCGAAAACATGGGCACGCTGACTGTCCTTGAAACACTTACCTCAGCTCCAAGCTCAAGCAAAGTCTCAATGAGCACTGCTGTCTGAATGGTCATATGAAGGCAGCCAGCAATTCGAGCACCCTTCAGTGGCTTTGAAGGGCCATATTTGCGGCGCAGTGTCATCAGTCCAGGCATTTCATTTTCAGCTATGATGATTTCTTTGCGACCAAAATCAGCCAACTTGATGTCAGCTGCAAAAAAAAAAAAAAAGAGGAAACTTTTGTTACTGCTTCCCTTCCTTTCTTCTTTTAATGAGGGGGAGGAGAAATAAACTCTCTACTGCTTGTCTTGCTCCCCCTCGTCTTTTGGCTCTTCTTGACTGCTCATTTTTTGGCTCTTCTTGATTGCTCAATGCTAGCTCAAAGCATTCTCCCTTCTTCCATAACAGGACAAGAGTTTACAGCTGTTCCTAGGTTCAATAAACACAACATTTCCAAATACTTCGCCTTCTATTAAAGGAAATGTTAAACAGCTTAACTGTTTTAAGTAAAAGCTTAACTGCTAAAATTGTTCCCAGAAAAAAAGCTACTTAAGAGGCTAGCAACTAACCAGATAAAAGGACAATTAATATGCACATGTCATGTTTTCCAACTAAAGTATTAGAAACACAATCAAATGTGCAATTGTCACATGAATGTACTGCATTCCCTAAATAAACTGCCTGAATGCTCATATTGAAAAGTTTCTAGTGTAATAAAATTTGGAAATATTAAACAAAAAAGAAATTTAACTAATCAATCTGCTAAGCATTCACTGAACATGCCATCTAGACAAGCCATATCAAAAATAAATAAAAGATGGTAACACATGTGAAAGCTTCTGCGCACGGATGGAAGTTGGATATGCCGAGGTGCAATGAACAGTGCTACAGTGTTGCTATCTGTATGCAGGGCAAATGGCAGCAGCTATAGCTACAGGGTTCTCTCTTCCCACGAGAAATTTCAAAAGTTTGAATCTGCTTTGCTTCGTTGGTTTTGTTTTCGTCCGAACTCGGCATATGCAAACCACAAAATTCTTGGTTGGGTTTGGCCATGTGAATTAGTGCTTTTACAATAAACTTAACCAGGGATTAACCTGGTTACACCAACGATACCATATGAAAGCAATGTCTGAATTACCCGTGCCAGGACATGTGGATTATGACATCGTGATCTGGCGGGCCAATTAGGTCAGACATAACAACCATTGACAAGATTGTTGCTTGTCTCTGGCCTCTGCATGAGTGCTTTCGCACGAATATGACATGTGCTGTCTTAGCCAAAGGCAGCCAGGCATGAAAGTTTGCTTCTCAGTCATACAGTGCAGCCCTTGCATCACCCCAAAGTCCGAAAGGAGTTGAAAGTCGAGAATAAAGATCCTCCTTACCTTACCCAGCTTACAAAACAAACCCCGTTGCCTGGCTATGCTTGGCAAATATGGTAGTAAAGCTACAAACTTTTTCCATTTGCAATGCAACAAAAGTATGACTCAGTTCCAGCAAAGACTGCCTCAATGTTTAGAGGTAAATGAAACGAAAAAAACAATATAGTCACCCTCTACAGACCTACCTTACAGTGCACTTACGCCAAGCCTAATACAACAACTTGGACAACTATATATGACAGCACAGCCAAAGAAACATTGCTTTGAATGTTGCCATTGAGTAAATGGAAAATATTGGTGCAGAATTAAAATTGAAGCATAGTATTAAGAAATTCACACTACTGGTGTGTTCTATATAAATGAATTAAAAAGGCCACAAAGCTAGAAAATGTTTAGTACACAGATTAATGGTCGCACATGAATTTCTTAAAATTACCTGAGTATTACCACCAAGTGTCCTGACTGCCCACTCCCAAAGTTGTTGTATACAAACCATGCTTGAATGAGCAAAACTATGCTAATTATAAAGCTGCAAGAAACATCATGATATGCTTAGTTTATCACGTGGTTCCTATACTGTAATGCTTAGTATTCTGCACGTTTCAGAAGTTCTTGCTGTCCATATTATAGACCCTTTTGCAAGAACCACGTAAGTCACCTTTCCTGCAAAGCAAGGCCCTCTCCAACATGGTGAGGCAGGCCATTCTAACGGTAAAAGTTGGGTGCAGCACTGAAGAGTACTTGGCACTGCTACATTCACCCTTCCTTCACAATTACAATGAGCCTAGGAGTACTGCACCTGTGAAGTAATGGCTTGACAGAGCTGTGCTCAGCCCATGATCACTGGTTCAGATCCCACCAGTGTCATGTGGCTATTTTTTCTTTGTGTCAAATCAATTACCTCCATGATTACATTATTACTTCACTTCGATCAATACCACGGAAAAAAACTCCCCTATGCTCTTCTTGGCGTTGGTGGCTATTGGCTCCCTTCATCGTGCCATCCCATAGCAAGTCCCTCATTTCCATTTCCCTACATTTGTTTGCTGACACAGCAACACGGGGCAGAGTGTGCAGGAAAAGTGCATGGTATTACCGTGATAATATGTATAGCTCCAGTACCACACCCAACATTGTGCAGAGAAGCTGGCATTAGGAGTTTTGTAGAGAGTTGGTATATCTCACACAAGCAATAGCTTCACAAAAAAGTGAAGCTATTGCTGAGCTATGCCGTGCAATGAAATTGAAGGAAACTGACATGTAATCAGACATCCTGGGAAAAAGTGCAGCTGGTCCGAGATGCATGCACAGCACGAAAACGAGGTATTGTTGGTCGCCAGCCAGTATGTTGGAGCAAGAGGAAATTGCACAGCAAAATGAGAGGACAGTGCACCAAGCAGAATAAAAAGCAACTAAACAAAGAAAAATATATGAGAAATGAGAACACATGCTGTTCTCGTTCAGCTCCAAGAAATAAAAATAAAGCCAAACATCAGGTCCTGATAGGGACACACTATGAAGAGCAAAATGTGGAAAAGCTATTTTCTCGTATACACCCGTCGCAAACACAGAATGAGTCTTTCCAAACACTGCTGTGCTCGGGCTATTAAAGTGCAGCTCACTGTCTGAACCAGCACCTGCTCTAGGGATAATAGATTTCCAGTACATCAGTAAGAGAAAAGAAAGCAGCGGATATGAAACATTCCATGCTTGGGCTTCAATTCACTAAAAAACAACAGAACATGTACAGATGTCACACTGTTATGTCAGACCAGACTGTTGAAGTGCAGAACTGTAGTAAAGCCCATATAACAATTAAAATGATATCTGCATTAAAGCTAGCCTGCCCATTTTCCAGTTGCTCTTCTCGAATACCACTTTTGGAAAATATTCTCGTTGAACCAAAGCACAGCCAGCACAACTGCAAAGAAAACATGAAGCATATTTTTTTTTTCTTTTAGACCTCCATCTTTTTTCTAAATCAGCAGCACACACAAAAAAACGATTCAGTAAGGTGGGACCAAAACCTTGCAAAGCTACAAGCACTATTTCTAGATAATTGCTTAAGAGCAAAATAATAAGGAACAGCAATTTCATTACACAAAATAAGCAACAAGTAGACAAGTCAGAGAAGTCACTGTGTGATATACTAATTAACATCTCATGATTCTTGCCTTAAAAAATTAAGCCACAAACTTCAGTTCAAGCTGCCAATACAAGTTGGCTTTCATACAAGTGGGAATTGGAGACTAAAGGGAAAAGCAGCATAAAAATATTTCCTTTATTTCCTTGATGGGTGTCTCAAATGCAGCTGGAACGGAACTGCCAGAGCATTGTACACTCATCTGCAATCGCACAGTTCAGCCTGAACATGCCCCTAGGTGCAGCCTAACAACTGTTGAAAGCCATAAAAATAAAAAAAAAATAATAAAAGCAGAATAGGATGCATTTCCTGGGTAAGGACTTCTACCCCAAAAAAGCGTATGAACGGATGTGCAGTCTCCACGTGGCAACTGCACTTTTGCAGAATGCTTTGCCTCGTCACACACATCCGCTGACTGGAAAAAAAAAAATGCACAGGGCATTCTGTTCGATGTGTCTCTTTGAAAAAACGAACAAAAACACAAATTTGAAAATGCTGAAGCTCTTATTAAAGTGCAACACACTGACCTTGTTAAATGAATCACAGAGTAATAACTATGCTTAAATTTCCTTTCAGAAGTGCATACAATAAACCTTACAAGCCTGATTACAGGATATTAAATATTGATTTTTCCATATTATGGTTAGCATGTTATCAAATAATAAACTATGTTTGCATTTACCACATATTATTAATTTCACGGGTTAGATGTTTAAACTTCAACTGTCAAGGCTCTTCAACACTGGCAAGGCTGCTGTAGGGTATATCATGTCTTCGATTGAGATGAAAAGCAACATCAATTAGCTTTTTATTTAAGACATTGTTTTAAGAACATGAAATGCAGCCAGAAAAATAAGACAGCTAGATGTAGGCACACATCCTGTCTTCTCAGTCCACTTTCTAGCATTGCTGCCATTCTTGTTTCTCGAATAACAAACCGAGAAACCAACAACAGAAACTGCCCTGATAAGATTACCCATTTTAGGCAGTAGCAAAGAAGCCAATGGATTTTCCCACTGACTACTGCCTTTCATGGTTAACTGAGCTAGACACGTTTTCGGTTTGCTTGTCTTTTTGTACTCGGGGAAACTACCGCAGTGCCCATTTTCCAAACGGAAGCTGAAGCCCCTCACTCCCTCCCGCAAACGCGCGTGCACACCCTGCATACACACCTATCTCATAATCCAAGCCGGACTGAATCACATGACCACAGAAAAATTCTCAACAGCAGTTCGCTATCCGGCCCACATATCCAAGATCCACCTGGTTAACGCTGACATTGCTACGAAGCTCGTAGAGCAAACAATTGAATTGACGGGTGGAATAATCTCAGGTCTCGCCAAAAACGAAAAAAAAAAAAAAAAACATTATCATCCATTTGAAGCCCTCTTGCGTCCTCCGGACAGCAAGTACTTGAAAGCTATTATCTCGTCTAGACACCTGCTGATGGAGGGGGGGGGGGGGGGGGGGGGGGGGGGGGGCAGCACGGACTCATTCGAAATCCCTGTGCGACGCATGCTGTCCAACCTAAACGCTTAATAACTGATCAAACTATACTGAACAAACTCAGGATTTCTGATAGCGGATCTCGCTATGATAGGAAGGCACTTATCCGAATGCAGTGATCAGGCTCTCAACAAATTACACTAATTTCCTTGCGTGTTTAGCAAAGATGTTGCCACAAAATGACCCGCTTCTTTACTGCCCTTCAAATCCCACAAACCAAATTGAAAATTTGGCGCGCATTAGAAAGTTTTTTGGGAAAAAAAAAGTAGCTGCACTTTTCAAAACGCATTTAGTCGTGCCGTTAGCAAAATACAAATCCTTCACAGTTTTCCTCATTCAAGCGCATAAGACCAAAACGTAGTTGCGCGCGAATCACGCGACCGTGCTGCGCAGTGCTCCAACGCCGGCCGCAACATCGTTCGCAACGAACACGTGCTCGACTACTACTACTACTGACGTTCACTTGTATTCGGCAATGAATTCGTGCTCTGTTAAGTTATGCAGATTCTGTGCGCATAACGAAATATTTCATGTTAGTTGATAAGAGGTTTTCAATTGCCGTCTGAATTATGCAGCCTGCACAGCAAAACAAGCATCATATAGTACACAGTGGGAAACCGGATTTTCATACGATTTTCGACTTCGCACGCCAAAAATCGTAGACCGCTTGCGACAGCCACACGTCAACTACAGTCTCCCTACTCTCTTTTCAGAATGCGAACCTAATGAAACCGAATGAAATTTACACCAAAGCAGCCTTTCATGACGCCGGCGAAAACGAATTATATACACGAATTTGCTCACCTATTTTGTACGCTGGCTTGCTTGCCGACATCGTGGGAGCTTAGACTGTAGCAGGCGAACGGCCACCGACGAAGAGTACGGGATGCGTGCGACGAATGAACTTTTATACTGCTGGAGCAGACCGGCCGCAAATGCGCATACAAAGGAAAAAACGCGGGAGCTGTGTAGACCCCCTTTCTGCTTTTCACGTGCTTCTGCCTCCGTTCCCCTACCGTGGTGGCGTGGTTAGCGTGGTGAGTGAAAAGTTTCCCTCACAAGCAGGAAAGCTGCTCCTTCCGCACTACTGACGATGGCGCCACAAGACGGCTAATAATAGCTAATAATGGTTACAATGTTACATGCATTTAGCCATGCATGGGGCCCCGCATAGACATGGGGTTCCAGAACGCGAGCATTTCATTTAAATAAAGATGTCTTTCTCTAGTTAGAGGTTTCAAGTAACGGAGTTCCCCCGACATTCATGTTTCTCTCAATGATAGATGGCAAACTACAAGTTTGAGGAAGACAAGGTGGAGTAAAAAAAATAATTCCTTCACTGCACGTACCGCTGAAAACAGAAAACAAGAATGTTAGCGCGCGCGCATGTGCGTGCGTGCGTGCGTGCGTGCGTGCGTGCGTGCGTGTGTGTGTGTGTGTGTGTGTGTGTGTGTGTGTGTGTGTGTGTGTGTGTGTGTGTGTGTGTGTGTGTGTGTGTGTGTGTGTGTGTGTGTGTGTGTGTGTGTGTGTGTGTGTGTGTGTTATTCTGTATATGGAAGTGGGATGGGGAGATGAATGAACGGCCCGGGGCTCTGACGGAAGGCTTTGCTTCACGCGCCGTTTATAGGGAAATGGGGATGTGCCGTATGTTATTTAATTTGACAACAACAATAACAACCATTTTCGGTAAGCACTGAAGCAGCAGTGATGGCAGCGGTTATAGGAGGAGAGATTATTTGCAGCCACGCGAAGATGCGCTAGGATATTCGTCGCAGTGAGAGGGAAAAAAAGGTTTTATTCCATGTCAAGACCATAAATGCTCTTTCGTAGAGGAATGGAGCTATATGAACCAAAGCTGGATAATGGGAAAGCATAACGTACCGATTTGGTCTGGTTTATGGGATTTAACGTCTGACTCAAGCTATGAGAGACGCCGTACAGTGGAGGGCTCCGGAAATTTCGACCACCTGTGGTTCTTTAACGTGCACTGACATCGCACAGCACACGGGCGCCTTGCTTTTCCTGCGTCGAAAAGCGACCGCCGTGGCTGGGATTCGATCCTGCAGTTCTGTAGCCAAATGCAATGGCAACGCGCATGTATGCAGGCAGCTCCATATGCTTCTGCACCGCGTGTAGCTATAGCGCTATGGCTAGATCATTTGACAAAAATGTCGCCGTGTTTACAAACTAAGGGGGCGCTCGCGGCGCCGCAGCCGATTGGGGGTGAAAAATAGGGTTAGCGTCCATAGGATAACATGGAATCGAAATATTCCAAAGCAGTTTTCTAATTTCACGGGGCACCTGTGATGTCGTTATTCGGTACAAAGCAACTAAGGACATCCTACAACAGATCATCAAAATATAAAATCTCATTTCCGAGGCGAAGTATTTTTAAAATACCACAAAACACGTGGGGGTGCGAGTTGGGAGGGCGACCCGTAGAAATACATGTAAACACAACTTACCGGAACATTTTTCTCATTTCGCAGAGCATCAGAAGTGGTGGCCGGTCGTTAAACGTTGACTAGCGCTTTGAACAACCCAGGTGGAAATTTTCTGCTGGTTTCTTGCTGGAAGCTGCTGGTTTGTGCTGGAACCAGCAGGTAGCCTGCTGGATTTTTGCTGGTTGTACTGGTTCCAGCAGGGTGCTTGCTGGTTTTCCACTGGTCCCAGCAGGCGGCCTGCTGGTTTTCCACTGGCCCCAGCAAGCGACCTGCTGGCTGTGCTGGTTCCAGCAGTGAGCGTCTGCTGGTCTCAACAGGCAACCTGCTGGCTTTGCTGGTTCCAGCAGGATGCTTGCTGATTTTCGTTGCTGGTTTTAGAATTTTGCTGGTTCCCTCCTGGAATATATGCTACTGGAACCAGCAAGTAACCCACCTAAGTTTACAAACGCATGTAATGGAGTTCATTTACGCACGTGAGAACTTGTTGCATTACCCTATCGCGAGCTCATTCATTCTACAAAAACGTAGCACGGAAAGTATATACCCGTTTTTACACCATGTTTCTGCTCCGTGATCAAAATATCACCGTAGCTGCGAAAGACACCTTTTTAAAGAAGCTATGCTTTTTTTTTTTCGGCCGGTAGCCGCAGTGTTATACTGCTATGAGCTATTGCAAACATCAAAGATGCAAAAAATGTTATCTGATCTTTACGAATTTGTTTATCACGGCGTAATGCACGAGGCTGTTACTGCTGTCACCTTCATCATCTGCTAGCGTAGCAGACGACGCGCCTTCGAACGATCTGGTGCAACGATCAAAGCAGAGCGAATACAATTACGTGTAAGATGGTATACAAATAGTAATATTAGCACAATTTGAAATATTTAAGGAGTATTTTTTTGTAACGTTTGACAAACGCGCATTTTCAGCGCTTACGACACTATCGTAACCAGTCTCCGGTTGAAGCTCAACAAGCCAAAAGAAGCCGTTCCGAAGTTTAGACATTTACGTAGTGAGCTGTTCTGTGCCGGCTCGTGTTTGCGAATGCAGGAGTATTTTGTGCGTTTTACAATATTTAAACGTCGTCGTCAGTATGAATTATTTAAGGCATTTTATCTGAAACATCTACGTAAGTTTGAACCGGTCAAGGTGGTATGACAACTTCTGTCAAGACTGAGAAATGTGATGTGACATCTGCAAGGCCTAGGACCTGCGTGTGTTTGGTAAGTAAAAAAGTGCATCTCATTTCTTTTTTTCTTTTTTTTTTTGTAGTCCTCGCGTTTTGTAACGTCTAGTGGATTGGCGAGAGCTTGTTATAGGCACGGAGGAAAAGAACAGTGAAGCAAGCGGGAACAGTGACTCAAGCGCGCACCACTGCCAGCGCAGTTCGGCAGTGATGAGAGCTGCTTACTAGTCGAGTGACTAGTAATTGACTAGTAAGTGAGCTGGTAATTTTGTCGTCCCTAGTTTAAAATAGGCCATATCATTTTGCCGAAGTATCATTGGTGCTATTTTAGGCAAGTAAAATATCTTTGTCGCCCGATTGTTTTTCGCTTTGTACGAACAATGGTGAACAGCCAAGGATTCAAAGAACGTCTAATCGCAAGTTAACACACTGTGCAAGTTAACACACATTCGATACGGTTCGTTGCAAATAGACTAACTTGACTGTCTTTCCATGCCAATCCATTTGCAGGGTATGGGTGTATGACGAGTGGCATACCAAACAAGGTTAAAAGAATATGCCGCTAAACAGTCATGTCTGGCTAGCAATGGGTATACCTCTAACCTCTCTGATTTAATTTAAAGGAGCGAACAGTCTACGAGTCCAATGTAAACGTTGGGGATAATTTTTTTTTAGGTTTGTTTTTATTAACAAGAATGAGTCTTATGATGATTTAGGGAGAAATAATATTGCATGAAAAGCGGCATTGTTTTTCCTTCCACTTTTCATTTAATATTCTTTCTCCCTAAATCATCTTAACACTCATTCTTGTCAACATGGACAACAAACCTAAAAAGAAAAATTATCCCCAATGTTTACCTTGGACTTCTAGACTGTTTGCTCCTTTAAATTGTAACATAACGAGCCCCTCATTTCATCTAACCTTTCTGGTAATACCACACCAGTTGTTACGTTGCATCTGCCTAAAGCAATGCAGACACTTTCCTAGGAGTGGCGTTCTCATGGTTGAATGAATGAAACACCATGAGTGCGTGTGGGCATTGGTGCAGTCTGCACAGGCACATGCAAAAGCTAGCCATCCACACATTAGGAGAAGCACTGCTCATTGAAAATTTTCTCTAAACGTGGTTTGCATCACACTTGACCAGTTCTCATGTGGATTTGCACCAAATATGTGGTTCTTGGGTAGATGCTTTCAATTTCCATTATTCATATTTTATGTGCAGTAGCATGGTTTTGGTAGCATATTTTTCTGGTCTGTTTTTTTTTCATGCAGCTGCCTTCATGGCACCATCCGAGTTGGAGCTGGAGCACACCTGCTGCAGTACCACAGTCTCGAAGGGAAAATGTGTCCATGCAGATTGCAGAATTTATACGGGCATGGAAAATAAAATTAAACTATGAGTCATGACTGAAACCTCTGCTGTTGCCATTATTTTCTTTGTGCAGTCCAAGGCAGTCGCTGCACCAAATTCTCGTAGGCTGACAAGCCCCCAGAGAACCAATCCCCCAAATTCTGACTATATGCAGCCCTCGGTTGAAACCTAGCAGCCAATGGTTCCAATAGCCGCTGGTCCCAGTGGCTGCTGGTCCCAGTGGCTGCTGGTCCCAGCAGCTACTGGTCCCAGCAGCTACTGGTTCCAGCAGTGCTGGGTTATTAGCACATTCCCAGCAGCTGCTGGAACCAGCAGCTGCTGGGAATGTGCTAATAACCCAGCACTGCTGGAACCAGCAGGATCCCAGCAGGAAACCAGCACAAAATTTTCACCTGGGAAGTGTGTGATAAAGTATGGCGCTTCACTATGGAGGCAGTCTACTTTTAAAACTCCCCGAATAACCTGTTTTATGAATCCAGACACCGCCAAAAGGCAAACTGGGTGTAGCGAATCACGCAGTTTTGCTTACAGGCTGATAAGATGTCGCATATAGCTTGATAATACTGTCTCTCAAGTGATGTATCCTAGACAGAATTACATTTAAAAGGCAGTAGTCAAACGCCGTACGACAATACGGACCGAACGAGAGTCGCGCATTGCAGCAGACGACAGCGCAGCTGGCGATACCCACCGCTGCCGCCTCCAGCTCCGGAGCGTCTGCTAGCGACAGCGCCGGTGGTGCATGGTCGTCTGCAACTGTGCACGGTCAGTTTATCGTGCTGTGAACTGTCCTGCAAGTCGTCAGACTTGCATTACTTGCAAGAGAATCTAGTGTGTCATGCAACATGACGTCGGTGGTCGTCAGCAAAATATGAGAAGGGTTCAACGCTGCTGAACCGAGCAAAATGTTGCGGTAAGTTGTGTTTATACATGTATTTCTATGGGTCGCCTTCTCAACTCGCACCCCCATACGTTTCGCGGTGTTTTAAAGATACTTCGCCTCGGTAATGAGATTTCATACTTTTACGATCTGTTCTGGATGTTCATGGTTGCTCTGTGCAAAGTAACGACTTCATATGTGCCCTGTGAAATGAGAAAACTGCTTTGAAATCGTTCGGTTCCATGTATTCCTATGGGCGCTAACACTACTTTTCACCCCCAGTCGGCCCACAGATCGCACGACGCGCCCCCGCCCGGTGACTCATGGCGGAAGTCGACTGCCGATAGTTCTCGCGACGGCCACCGGGGACACACTCTCCGTGGGGAGCCGGGGAGCTGTGAAACTAGTTTGTTCCAGTAACGTTGCCTAGTAGCGTATGCTTTACCGTACGACTCATGTTTGTTGTTCATGTTTGTTGATAAGAGGTTGTACGTCAATTGCCGTCTGAATTATGCAGCCCGCACAGCAAAACAAGCACTACATAGTACACAGCAGGAAACCGCGGATTGTCATGCGATTTTCGACTTCGCACGCCAAAAATAGTTGACCACTTGCGACAGGCACGTACGCCAACTACAGTCTCCCCACTCTATTTTCTGAATGCGAACGACTTCATTAGAAAGTAAAGGCTTGAGCGTCCCCATAACATGTTTCTAGCATCGCGCACTCCCGATTCAAAAAGTTTTGTTTCATTCATCTATCGAGCAAAAAATAAAAAAAAAGGTTATCCTTTAATTTACTTTCGACGGCACCTTCGCGCTTGAAACACAAGAAAGAAGGCGAGAGAATATAAAATATATAAAAATGTTACTACTTTAGGCAAAGCAAAGAGTAGGGTGTCAAAGAGTATGCCAAAGACCAGAAGATATCGCATTAAATCCAATCCAATTCAATCCGCGCCGTCCGTGCGCATCCGGCGGCTGATCAGGCTATTGTCAGTTCAATGTGCTCGTGCATGGTTTGGAGCATGTGCTAATGATCATATATCAAGAATGTTAAGGTGCGAATCAATACCAGATTGACTGTTGTTAAAATTTCTAACACCCGCTGATATTTCAAGCAAGATAGGCTTTAAGTGCTGCAGTTTCTACAAGTTGTTTCATGACCATAATTATAAGTGCAGGTTGCCACCGGCGTTAGGGTGGCGAAATAACTGAGCTGTGACATTTCAGAGAGTGTGAAAATCGTGTTGTACCAATGGCTAAGTACTTAATTACTTCTTTTTTTTTTTTTTTTTTTTGTTTCAGAGGGTACTTCCCGGCCGTGGGCAGATTTGCGCTACTGAAGCCAAGCTTCTGCGTAAGCCAGAATTATAGCTTCAAGTGTATTTACCGTTGGATCTGTCACTGACGTTAAAGTGCGTACTGATTAGTGCATTCGGGTCATTTTGCAGCAGACGGTGTTGCGTGGCACAAAGCGAGAAGCAAGTACTTCGTGGAAACTATTTCGACCGAGAACACCTGAAGCTTACGCCCGTTACGATGGTCTAAATCCAGCTCAGGACCAACTTGTGTACACGAGTGGCCTGAAAAATTACATGCTTTTTGCTAGCATCACAGCTACAGGCATTGCAGCCGGCTACGCTTTGTATGGCGCTACCACTTATTTCAACATGTGGCCAGAGCCTGCTAACAGCCAAAAGCCAATGTGGAGTCCATCAGCTGCTCAGAAGGGAGCTTTTGCATTCGTCTCTGGCATTTACATGCTTGCATCTCTTTATGTGTTAAGACATATGCCAGTACGCATCTATTATAGCAAGTCAAAACAAACGTTTTGTTTTGTCTTCCACAGTGCAGTGCCTGGACTGCGAAGAAAAGAATGTTTTAAACCTGGAGCATTAGAGGTTTTGCCTGAAAGCAAATATTTGTCAATAAGGAGTTTTTTTGGTAATTTGCGTGTGAAAAATGGGTGGCAGAGGTATGTAGTAGTTGAGGACCACTTTCATGTTGTGGCCTTTTACAATGTCTTGGTTGGCTTTGATGATGTTGATGTGCTTGAGAGCTAGCCAACCACTAGACTGGCTAGTACATCCAGCTGCTATTGTATAGTGTGGATGAGGTCATCATTAAAAACATTTGAATTTCATCTGCTTTAGGTCAGTATCTCTTGCTTACATTTTTTTCTTTGATGGGCAGCTGTGTGTGCACTAAGCTGCACTATAAAAATAACTGCAGAAAGATTTTGTGTGATTGACAGCTTGGTAGTTGTGCAACAATAATTTATCTGCACCTTAAAGCACATTTGCAACTAGCAGGCAGAAAGTAGTAAACATCGCCATTAAACACGTCAGAAAAAGTGTGCATTTTGTGTATAAATTTATGTTGATGCATACATTGTACTGATGCAAAAACATGAAATACTACTTAAACACAGGCATTAAAGTTTGTTCACATGTACTTGCATAGTAATTACTACACTTGGTGAAGCATCATCTTGCCCACACTAAAGTGACAAGTTGCATTTGTTCTCATTTATATTATATATGTGGCAAAATGTGTGCAGTGCAGTCAGTGTCATATATTCTTGTGGCTCTACTGACTGGCCGTGAAGGGCAGGTTTGAGTAGTAGTAGAATCTTTGCAGTACTTTTTGGATGCACTTTAGTACTGAGTGCCATATGAAACAAGCAGGCATAGAATACAGAAATCAACAGTTCACTTATTTACTGGATAACCATTACTTCCTAAAATTTGCCTTCAAGCTTAAAGCTGCACCATCAATAGCAAATCTGTCGCAGATTGCTCTGGTTTCTTGAAGAAGATAGACTTTGTGACTTGCATTTAGTTAGGGACAGCCTCATTCTATGCCACATGGCAAGTCTTTTGAATAATAATAATAAAAAAAAGAATCATGCATATACACTAGCACCTTGCAACTTAAACTATTCTTGGTTGTTTCAGTTCTAAGGCACAGGTTCCAAGGCACTTTTATAACACTACTGAGCAATGTAGAGGCCACGAACAATTTATGCAAAAGTGTTGTTGCAGGAAAGGACTATATGTGTTCGAGTATCGGACAAGTAACTCTGATTGCACCAGTATTAATTCCCTTAGTCCCACTGCATCGTTTTTTTTTCTCAAAAGTGCAAAATGCCTTCCACCTAGAAATGCTTAAGTGGTGTTGTGCATTATGCACAACGCCACTTAGTAGGGAGTATCACTAGGTGCTTAGTGAAACTGAAACGTATCCTACTGATTGTTCAAACCGGAATGCAAACAATGGGAAAGTCTCGGTGCTAGGGCACAGTAGTCTAGCACCTTAACCCCTGCACCTTCCTGACCACCGGTGTTTAGGAAGGTAGTTGTATCTGCACAGTTCATTTGCTGCTGTCTTTGCTTTTGCCAAACAAAACACTCAACATAGGATAAACTGTAGATAGAGTTCAAATAGCTAATCAACTAACAATTAACAAATGAGGAGTCCTGATCTACAGTACATAATTGGTTCAGTAATTAGCTAGAACATCGAATAGACCCAAGTTAGTCGTGCAACAAATTTAAAAAAATTAACTGGCATTTGAATAAAAATAGATGCACACAAAAACAATGAAGTGCATCTGAATTCCCAATTTTTTTTTTTCTAAATCACTGCAGTTGCATTAAAATGCAAATGCCAAGAAAAACACACACACACACACACACACACACACACAAGGTGCTTAGGTGCAGTACTGTAAAAGCGTTTCTTCTTACTGCTGCTGATTTTTTTAGCTGCATGTTAGTTTCTTTATGCCTTTGCTGCTTCCGACGCGTTTTGCACTAAAGACCATTTTACGACCCTTGGAGAAACCAGTTTGACTGGGCTGTTAAGGGGGGTAATCGTCAACTCTTTCCTTTGCTATGGAAGCAGCCCAGCACCCCAATATGGCAGCACCCTTCATCCTTCCGTAAAATAGTCTATAAATTAAGTGTAAATTGAGGCTTAAGGCTTATTTGCTGCTCCCTGGCGAGAGCTGCAGGGGACTGCTGTGCTGTTTTGTGTCTACCTCGCTAGATGGGGCAACACGTGTAATGGGAGATTAATTTTTTTTTTTGAACATGTGCAGATTTTGGAACACTTTCATTGCCCTCCATAGCCTATACTTTGGGACAGGTTTTTAAAATTTATTTCATTTTTATTTCTTACTGGCACTGTTGTTCTTTCTCTCAGTGCCCTCTCGCATCCTTACGCTAGGCAAGGAGAATTCTCAGGCAGTGAGCGTGGAATAGTCATTTGCGTGCTCTGCCGAGGAGCGGGAGGAATGTGGTTAGATTCCTGGCGGTGACACAATTTTTTTAAGTGGCAGTTTGTGCAGACATGCTTTATGACAGGCGCTGTCTATGCCACTCATGAGGCAAGATATGATTTCGCATTAAAAAAAAAGTGCAGTGACTACAATAAAATAAATTTTTCTCCTGTGCCTTGAGCTGCAGTCTAAAATGCAAAGCCTCAATATTATCACATGGCTGTAAAGCATGTAAGCATGTGCTAATTAAAACAATACAAGCTCCTGCATTCAATTACAGCTCTAGCGCCATGCTATATATAATATAAATGAAAGTTTGACACAAGACAATATTTTATTACATCGTACCACATAATAGAAATCGTTTGCCATGCAGTAACAAGTGCAAATAAATACTCCAGATGACACAAATGAAGAATTAAGTGGAATAGGACTGGTCAGACGAGAGGCAAGCATGGAGACATAGCTCCTAGTTACTACAACAAATGTCTGAAACCACCAGGGCTGCATGAATAGAACTGATGCACAAATTACAAGAGACCACAATCTAATTAAATGCAGTTGAGAACATAAGTACCTGTCGAACTCTTTCATGAAATAAGTTATATTTACAGTATTTGTTAAATGCCTGAAGCATTGCACATTTTAAACTACCTTGCTTATACAAACAACACGGGCTCACAATGCTCTAGAATGATCTTGGCATTTACATTGTTTTTGCACTAACAAAACACCAGTAGGACTAAGACTTCACTAATTTTTCATCTATTCAGTGCAATGCTAGAGTACTCTGTATTAGAGCTTTCAGACAAAATGATTCACGCAACCCTAGCAGGCATGCCAACGTCTATTCATAGCAAACATTATGTGCACCAACGAACTGCTGAAAAAAGAAGCAAGAAGGAGGCAAGGCTACAGTGCCAAGCTTTACCAGCCAGACAATGAACAGAAGCCTGCAATATAGTTAGCTGCTCCACACAAGTCACAAATACAATTTCCTTTGACATAATGTAACACTGTACAAACAAAGAGCTTTAGGCATTTCTAGTAAAACTGGATTGCACGCCAAAATGCCCCAAAGTACAAAGCTTGAATGTCAGCACATCAACTCACAAACTACCTTCGCCACAAATATTAAGCTAACTAAACCATTTGTTTCACATGCTCGAAAATTTGAAAATGTGTACACATTTTTTTGCATGCTGATGTGTCACACAGTGCAGCATTATGAAAGTGAAAAAGTAAACCGCAATGAAAAACAGCTGTGACCATATGGCTCATCTCCATGGCCTCTGCAATCGTTTATGTGACCTCTAGACAACTATGAGGCAACTCAGAACTGCCTCACAAACATCAACAGCAAGCTGTCAGACCACAGTGATCTACATAAATAACCGGAACATCATTTGCTTTGCACTTGCAGCACACCGTTAGCTGACATAATTTTCAAGCATTAAGCAGTTAGTCACTCTGTTCTTTTTCCAAATTGTATATAACTCTACACATTTGGTCAAGTTTCAGGAGGCAAAAAAAGGAGTTGGGGAGGTGGGGGCAAGTTCAAACATCATTGAAGAGGATAGCCAATAAAAAAGGTAAGTCATCAGTACGATTATTAGTAAATTTATCATTATACGAGGCGTTAGAAAAGTATCCCACCTTATTTTTTTTTTTGCGAACACCTGATGGATATGAAACAAGCGCGCTTGCATCAGTTGACTTTGAACTTTTGTGCGCATGCGGAAATTTTTTTCCGCCTGCCAATAGCGTCGGTCGCTGGGACGCAGTGTTTGAGTGAGGTAGTGCGCAGTTCTCTTGTCGGTTTTTATTGCAAGGAGAATGGCAGAGCGACGAGCATCTAATTTTGCCAGAAACTAGGCAACAGCCAAGTGGAAACCATTCGGAAGATTCAGACGGCTTTCGGTGACATAGCACGACTTTCGGTGATGCTATGAGCAGCACATAGATGTGGTACAACCGGTTCAAAGACGGTCGCACATCGGTGGAGAGCGAGTCATGCTCCGGTCAGCCATCAACATGCTGAAATGACCAGGGCCCGTATTCCGAGTTTGCGTCATTATCGAAGTGTCGCTATCTCACGTGACTTCGAGCCATCCGATCGGCCGGAACCAGGTGTTGCCACTGTGGAACAGAGGTGACATCATGTTCCGGCGTTTCCACCAATCAGATGACTCGAGGTCGGGGAGATAGCGACACTTTCGATAACGACACAAACTCAGAATACGGGCCCAGGTCAATGCCGAAGTGAATGCTGTGGTCATGTGGGACCGTCGTGTGACTATCTGAGAAATTGCGAAAGAGGTAAGCATCAGCACTTTTTCTGCACATTCCACTGTCGCCGAAGATTTGGCCATGAAGAGAGTTGCGGCAAAATTCGTGCCGAAGCTGCTCACGGTGGTGCAAAAGCAACTTTGTGTTGAAGTCTCACAGGACATGCTAGATTCCACAAAGAGTGACCCCCCCGACTTCATGAACACCATAATCACTGTGATGAGTCTTACGGGTACAAACCAGAAACCAAATCCCAATCGTCACAGTGGTAGCATTCCGCATCACCAAGACCAAAGAAAGCCCGCCAAGTGCGCAGCAGCATCAAAGTGATGCTGATTGCTTTCTTTGACTCCCGTGGTGTGGTACACCACAAGTATTCACTACAGGGTCAACCACCAATGAGTACTACAGGGATGTCCTCCGTCGCCTACGTGATGCTGTGCGGCGCAAGAGATCGGAGTTGTGGTCAACAGGAAATTGGCGCACCCATCACGACAATGCTCCTGCACATTCTGCGCACTTGATTCAGACTTTTTTGGCGAAAAACCAGATTGCTGTAGTTCAACAGGCTCCTTACGCTCCTGATATGGCCCCCTGCGGCTTATGGCTGTTTCCCAAAATTAAGAGGCCATTGAAAGGAGCGCATTTTCAGACAAGAGAGAACATTACGGCAACGACAGCTGAGCTAAACTCCATTCTGAAAGAGGCCTTCTCGGAATGCTTCCAACAAGGGCAGCACCGCTGGGAGAAGTGTGTGGAGTCCCAAGGAGACTACTTTGAGCGTGATTAGGTTTCCAGTGCTCCAGTTATGCCAGTTTTTTTTTCCTCGGCTAAAAGTTGGATACTTTTCCGACAGACCTCGTACATTAATGAGAAATAAAAATGCATGAGGATGGAGTGCTGAACAGAAGTGGCACAGCCATCAATGAGCTAGGTAAATGCTGATTAGGTTTTCTCTTGGACTGAAACATACACACTATTTTCACAGTACATTCAAATGCAATAATTAAATGCAGTACTGCATGTTAAAAAGGGGAAAAAAAAAAAATAAATAAATAAAAAAAAAAAAAAAAAACAAGCTGCACTGGCCGACAATAATGCTTCTGCAGTGAAGTAGTAGTAATAGTGAACTGTAGTGCTTTCTACAAGAAAATTAGCTTTGTTACATTTCCTTCATGACTAATCAAGGAAACAGTGGCAGCTGGTGATAGAGCAGGCCTTTGTCTTTAAGATTTTATCATTTCTGAGGGGGAACAAATATTGCAACTTTCTATTTTGATATTTGGGAGGAAGCCAATATGCATAACATTGATACAGAATGAAATACTAATAATAGGCTTCGTGGTTATTAACTTTAACATATTTAAATATGAGAGGCCTATATGTAGTACAATCCATACAAAATATGCACATGCACATACTATCATACTATGTCTTTAAAAGCCTGAAGTTTGCTAAAAAACTGCAGCAAACTGTTAACAGGCAGGAGCACCAAACTTTCGTTACTAAAGGTATAACAGGTTAATCTTCACATGGAAGCTCATGCCACATGCCCAAGATTCTTTAATGTGGCCACAGGCAAATGCTGAAAGACTGTCCAAGTTGTGCTATGAATGGCACTCGACACATAATGGCAAGAAAAGGCCGTTTGTTCCCTAAATATGGAAGAATTGATGCCATCGGCTTATGATCCATTTCAGTGAGTAGATTTGACTAACTTGATTGAGAGTTTAAAAAATGACGAGTCTGATAACGTAGCTTCATTGAAGAGCTCACGACACATAAAAAACTAGGCTGCCAGAAGACAGTCACACAGAGCAAAGCTAAGTCATTTCACAATAAAACAGAGCAAACTAGCTGCACATCAAATACAGGTTCAAAAATGCTTACATTCTGCTTGACTACACACTGAAAGGACTGCACATGCCATGAATTTTACTTATGTAGCATAGCTGTCGCAGTAGTAGGATTGGTGCTAGCTGAAGCAGCAATCATACAAGGTCGCATGCACCCTTTTCTGTCATTAGGCAGACTTCATTCTGCACCTGGCAGGCATTGCTGTTCAAGCAATGCGTAGATGCCCTTGGGCATATCCACCAGCTGCATACTTGCATGGACAAAATGCGCAACAAAAAGCTTGGCACATTCACCGGTAACTTTCACAGTCACACAAATCTTGTATAAAATGGAACACTGGAAAAAATATTTGGTATCAAGGAGAACAGCACTTACAGGAAAACAATAAGCAAAATTGGATATTCATGTGGTGACCTCCTCTTCATGTAGACTAACACTGTTAATGCATTCTGACTTTAAAAATAGTGCTTGTATATACATATAGCTTTTGAAAGATGCAAAGTTCCAAAATATCTGTGCTGAGTGGCTGGCAAGAGTAGCACACATAACCGACTCTAAAACAGTTACTTTTAAAAGGCATTGATGTGTAAAATATCACACCAACATTCATGCTCAACGAAGTAAATACACAGAATCTTATCAGCAAGCTCTGAATGGCAGGCAGTCAACTCCGAATGTGTGCTACAGGCATATGATGGGCAGATCACACTGGCTGAGATCCTTCCAGCTGCAACCTGCAACAACATTAAGAAAGGATATAAAAATTCTTCTGAGCCATCATTTATGTTCTTGAGAAGCCCGTCACTTTACACCCTCAAGTAGCACAATACCTGAAGATTTTCTCAACAAGAAATTACATTTAAATGAAAAATGTAAATAAAGAGGCATGAGGAGAATAGTGGGCACATGGAACAGTAACAATATTGTCCCAAGGGGTGAGCACCTTTTAAACATATGAGCATATTCCTAGTCTGCATAGCACCAACAAGGAATAACATTTAAAATAAAAATGAAGGAGGACTACAATGGGCAAGTGAAACAGTAACAATATGGTAGCAATAGAGAATTTGTATAAAAAATAACTTGATTCCAGCCTCTGTGGACCACACTCAAAGGCACAGTGACAATGAATTAAAGACGGGTTGACACATGCCTGCCCGTCTGCACTCCCATATGCATAGCACATGAATGCAAGCATGCACAAGGGCTTTGGAAGGGCAGCACTTGCCGAGCGTCTAATAGGCATGTTGCTGTTATTGCTGCACTTTCAAACCTTGTGTTACATGTGAACGCACACACAAATAAGCATGCGCAACGAACATACACATTAAAGAAAGGTTTGGTGCCTATAAGTTCTAAGATTTGCTTACCATAGGAAAGAAAAGCACCAAACTAAAACTGCACAAAAAATGGCCGCCTTGTACATGTCAACACTGTCCTGGTAGCGGTTATTGCTAAAAGTTCTGAAGGCGAAAGCATGAATGTCTCCATGCGAGTTTAGGTATGTTGGTTGCCACCCTGTCACAAGCTAGCGTTCAATTTTCTAGCAGCTGGATCCTATATGCAAGGAGATATCGCCAAGAATGCTGTAGATGAATGGTTGTGTCACAACTTTGATACGAAAGAATGAAAAATTGGTGATGCATGGAGCTCTGCTAGTTATGCTGTAGAAGCAAATGGCAAGCCGGAGGCTATGAGAGGAGGTAGCTCTTCCTGGCCCATTGGGGTGGGAATAGAGGGCCATTCGCCAGTTATGGCAGGGTGCTCCTTACCAATTCAGTGGCTCGACAATGGGCTTTTGTGCTACTATAAAAATTTGGGACCATCGGTCAGCCCCAGCAACAACGGTTGCCAATGGAATTTTGTCTAATGGGGCTAGCAGGGCTTTCGCTTTAAAAACATCCAAGAGACATGTGACTGCTTCTGTTCTATGCTAGACCTCTCTGAAAATATCAAGTAAAGCACAAGTATCAAGAATGGAATGGGCACCCTGTCTTGAAACAAATGTCAGTTTACCGTAAAAGCTGCTAGTGTCATGGTTGTACTGAGTGATATAAACATACTTTGTACAACACAGAATTGGTCAAGCAGCTAACACTAAGAAATTTTTTAAAGCTTCAATGACCACACCCTGGTTAAGAATTTCTTGCTCCCTATTAGCCAGTCAGTCAGTCAGTCAGTTTAGTCGTTCAGTCGTGTCCGACTCTTCGTGACCCTATGGACCACGTCACGCCACGCTTTCCGGTCTCTCACTATCTTCCTAACATCACATAACTTCATTAGCGGTGAGGTGCAAACAGGCCACTGCATGGGCAAATGGTTATGGGAACAAGAGTTACCACGTGCCCCTGCCTTCCATCCTGCCATACACTATATTACTAAGTGCATGTGTATTGTGCCATTCCATGAAGTGCCCACACTGTTTAATTCTTATTCTGATAGCAGGACATATTTTCCCACAACCTTCAAGAGAAAGCAAATGGTCAATGGTGCACCTATATACAGTATTTTTGCACTCTGAAAACTACCGAACTACAGTAGAACCCCACTATAATGAACTCAGATAAGGTAAAGGGAAACTGCAGTCCCAGTTCACTTTCCATAGACGACTGTATATATGTATTTTTTACAGTAAACACAATTTTAATGAAGCAATGGTTATAGGCATCCTACAGATCTAGCTCTGCGCCAAGGTCGCTCCACTGTGGTTTTCAGTGCGTCTCAAGTTTTCTTGTGTGCTACAGTTGTTATAGGTGCGCGTTAAAATAACGAAAGCTGGTGTGCTGCGGTGTGCCCACAGGATAGCAACTCTTTCAGACACTAAGCTTTTAAATCCTTTCAATTTAGTCAATCGTCACTTGACAAGTATTTGCGTGTGTGTTTGCGGATAATGCAGCGCTGTTGGTATGTTCTTCCCACATCCGTGATATTAATAAATCAAACTGACGTGCAAAATCACTGGACATTATTTTCACCACTGACGAAAAGGTAACCTTCTTTAACTACAATATGCTGAACATCTGCTATAGGGAGACCATAATGCACAGAAACCTCTCAAGAAAGCTGCATCACTTGAAAATCAACCTTACGCTGTTTTTCTAGACATCACGACAAAACAACTTCGCCTTCTTTTTAACAATTCAGAAAGTGCTAGGGCACCTTGATAGTAATCTAGAATGTGAAGTTTCACAATTACCGATGCTGGTGGTGCCTGGCAGATGTAGGGTGCCTATAGTAAAATGCGTCTGGCTGCGGCGACACCATCATCACCGTCAGCCGGACTATACCCCCTGCAGGGCGAAGGCCTCTCCCATATTTCTCCAATAAACCCGGTCCTGTGCTAGCAGCATCCATTTGACCCCTGCAAACTTCTTGACCTCATCCACTCGCCTGACTTTCTGCTGCCCCCTGCTACACTTTTCCTTCTCTTGGTATTCAATTTGTAATCCTTTTCGACCATTGGCTGTCCTCTCTTTACACTACATGCCTTGCCCATTTCTTCCCGATTTCCACTAGAATGTCATTAACTCGAGTTATTTCTCTGGCCCACTCTGCATGCTTCTCATCTCTTAAAGTTATTATAGTGTTCTAGAATTGAGAAGTGTGCAGTCTTTGGCACGCGCCAATGGGAGCGAGGTGGTTGCCGGAGCGATGAAAAGCGTAGGTGGCGCTGTCAGTCGTAGGAGCGCATCAGAAGCACGCGCACCGCAGAGGAAAGGCTCAGGGCGTCTGCTTGTGCGGCTTATGTCTTATGTTAATTTCGTTGCATTGCATTGCTTCTCTGTCGCACTATTATATGGTGTTGATGGTTGGTCAAGCAGGATAACACGTGTCTGCAGATAGCGCAGTCACAGTTCCAATTCGTCTCCTGGGCCCTCCCCTACTGAACCCTCTCTTTTTCTTTTTTTGCTCACCGCGTGCCCTTTTCGATTGATGAGCTTGACCGCTTGGTTCACGAGGAAAGGTTCGAGGACGTTGAGGCTATATTGAATGCCCTTCCTCCAGATGATCATAAGTACGTCACCATAGGCACAGTTCTAGGTCGCAGCTTATATTGCAGTATATGTGGCTTGAAAGTTCATGCAGAAATCAAAATGCAGTACTTGTTCTGTGTATTTCATTTCGAGCAAATCATGCACACACAAAAAGAAAATGAATTCATCTCAAACTTAGACCACAGAGGTCTTCTTTATCAGACTGCAGAGCTTGCAAAGCTCGTAAACACGCTGGAAGAGTCACATTTTCTTTTTTTTTTTTAGTTGAATTATGATTAATGAAAGCAGCATCCACGTTTTGCGATGTTTTTTCAAAGCGCAGAGGTTCCTGAGCCTAGATGTCCTACCCATGATGGAGAAATGACGCTTCGCGTAGTAAAGTTCTACGTCTAAGATGCGATTCTATCTTGATGTGAAGTAACTAAACCAAGAGCAGAGCTCTAAAGTTGAGTAAATAAAGCACCTGAAGGTGAGGAGGTGCAAATAATCGTGCTTGAGGACTCTGTTTAATGACTTTGTCCGCGTCTTGTGAGCTTTCAAATGTAGCAGCTTAATCCATACACGTGCTCGTAGTTCAGTGTCATTGTAGCATTTCATATGTTGGTACCATAATCGCGATCTATTTATTTATATTAACTTAAGTCGCGAATTCTTTACCCTGCTGGTTTTTTAAGTCGTCCGCTGAGTGCTTTCGTGCATTTGTATGACCTCTCGCTAACCTGTTTCGTATTTTTTTATACAACTGCCTGTTCATATGTATCTGCCCTCATTCAAATAAGTATTCAACAGCCCCGGACATAATTCAGTTTTCAAGCAATCTTCACATATCTATATTTATGTGTGGTGCAAACAATTAAAGTATGTTAGCCTAGCCTAAAACACACTTCATTGGTTTTTCAGTCACACGAGCGTCGATGGGGGACCGCAGTCTAGCCCGCATAAACCGGCGCATCCGATAATAAACATCTATGTGATCATTAATATACATTAGACATTCATTATTGGACATCTCGTTAACGTCTGAGAAATAAAGTACCGAATATGTTCAGGAAATTTCTTACTGTTGCTTGTCAGTTTATCGGCAATCTGTATCTGGCTCGACACTAGAAAAGCAGTTTTAAACACAATCCCGCATAGTCATGGCATAATCTTGGATTGCTTGCAGATTGAAATTATGACGGCGAAGTTTTTTTGAAACACCTGATTCTCCCCAAGCCATTTCTGTGGGAGAAGAGAGGCCTCGGATGTATGTGTCTCGCCACATTACATAAGTTCCCCGATGACAGCTGCTTTTATACGGAACTAGTTCATTCATGCCCAGAATCGGTTTAATACATTTAGACAAGCGTGTGGAAGATAAAGCGACTCAATTTATTGTTGCGCGCCTTCGGGGTCTGAAGAACTAGCGGTGACGGAGGCAGTTCACCCAGCTGTCTGCTCAGCGCTCATGCGCACCTCTTACACACAGCGCCCCCTCTCTCTGCATTGTCCTCAACTTAAGTAGAACCCTTTTCATTCAGTGGTTTCATGCAACAACATACTTTCCATGGAATGACATCGCGGCACAAGCACAACCTAGGGTCGCGAGACTATTTTCTTTTTTGGAGGCAAACAAGCAACGATACATTTTTTTTTTAATGACTTAACCACCAGGCTTAAAAGCTTTGAAAAGCAGCTAGCTTTAAGAGGGCCTTGGAGCCGTGAAACAAAGCATATGGCGTGCATGAAAAAAGGAAAAGTAAAAGATAGTAAAAGTGCAGTGAGAAGCACGGATGGGAGGAAAAGAACGAAGCACAAAGCAGTAGCAGCAAAATGTTGAGGTGCGGCAATGTAGCATGTGTGGTTCTGACATACGACTTTGTAGCACGTTTCTAAACTATTGCCTATAAAATGAAACAGATCGTGGAAGACGACGGCATGTTCATGCAAGCCTTTGGTATTCAAGTGGAATCAAACTCTCATTGTATTCGCACTAAAGCAGTACTTTCACAAGATGTAAAAGATGCAAACGTGATAACATAAAATGTAATAACTGAAAAAAAAAAAAAAAAAAAAAACAGACAAGAAAAGGACGGAAAGTATTTCAGCATTTTGTCTATTAACCAACAAGATGTGCGTAGCAAGTAGCTGATTAATTACCAGACAGTATCTTCAGGGTCATACCATCACCAGCAACTGATTTAGTAAAGATTTTTGACAGTCCGAATGACTTCACTATGAAGGGGTTCTAAAAACCATCGCATATTTTTATTTTGCATTAACAGGATGCAGGGTGCCTGTTTAATGTTATTTGCCTTTTTACAAGTGGAGGTGTACAGTTCGACACAGACCACTTTGGGGCAAAAAAAAAAAAAAAAATTAATTTGAAATACTTTTTAGCTTTCTATCCTATCCCTCACAGTGCTTCTCGAAGCAACTTTCAATTCTAATGCAAGCTTTCTCATACATCATTAAGAATGAGGTACAGACATACTGTATACTATATTTGAGGTCTTTTTACAAAGTTATTGGTACCAATCTTTAACCCTTTCCTTCCAGAAAGCCAGTTGGCTGTCCAAGTGGCTTGAAAGTGGCATCATTCAGTTTCCAGAGCTATTCTGAGTTCAATACTACCATTTGTGTGCACACGAGGCTGCTTGTGACATACAAAGGATTAAGCACCATGACCAGGCAATCAGCAAAACATTCGAAGTGTATCATATTGTGAAAAACAGCACTTGTGTAAGTAAGGCATCAGTAGCTCTTCAGAAACATGTTATAACCTACACTGATACGCTCATATGATAAGCTGATGATGGATTGCTTTAACAGGTGCTGCACTCCTAGTGAAGATGAATAGAAATTAACTAGCCTGACTAACTATACAGTTAAAACTCTATTTAACTAAGTTGAAGGGAGTTGCTATTATGTTTTGCGCTGCATAGTTTGGTAAAAGATGGAAAAAGTTGTTTCGCAATGTTACCATTGGTTTGAGATCAATTAATTTTGGGGCATTCTCTAAAGAACAGACCATAGATAGACTTTCATTATGTTAATTAAACTGGGACAGATCATGAAATCGGCTTCGTTATTTTGAGATAGTCAAAGCACTAGACCTTATGGGCATCTGATGTTGAATCAAGGTATCTTTGTTAAATTTAGTTTTGTTAAATCGAGTTTCTAGTATACTCACAAGGACTTATCTATAACGAACCCTGAGTTGTCGTAACCAAGTAGTAACCAAAAAATTTTGGCACTCTTCTAGGCCATGCCCTTTCCAGATATGGCTTCTCCTGCAGACAGGGTGACTGGCCTCCATAAGCCCCCCTGCAGTGATGGCTCAGTAGATCGAATCCTGACCGCAGCGGCTGCTTTCAAATGGGGGCCAAAAGTAAGATGTTCGTGTTCTGTGTGATGTCAGTGCAGGCTCCAGGTACTTGAAATTTCCGGAGCCCTCCATGAACTACGGCGTCTCTCATAGCATGTGTTGCTTTGGGACATTAAACCCTACAAACCAAACCAAACCATTTTCCCTTGTTGAGGCTGTAAAGCAAAGTCAAGTCTTTCATGCAGCTCTTATCCGCTGTTGTGGTGGGTGTGTACCAACACACGTTGCCTAGGTATGACAGACTGCGATGGCACTTTGCACTCTGCTAAAACTTCATTACTGCAATAGCATTGCTGGACGTAACGCACAAGCAGTGGATTAAAATGCTCCCTCTGCAATGAACATTCATGGGCATGCAGGATAAGCTGTGACAAAACAAAAAAAGCAAATGAACCAAGTGAAACCATGCTATGTTATAAAGGTGGGCACTACATTCTTCACTAATGAACAAAGGTTAAAATACACATAGCAATTCCACAGGCCTCAAACACAAAGTAGCTTTGCAATTAAGCCAATGACTAGTCAGTTTCCTGATGGCATTTTTTTTTTCTTGGAAGGACTTTTTGGCTGGCGGGAAGCATGCATTTTTCGAGGGCGAGTTTTCTAGCGCCTACTCATTTATAAGCTCGACTGAAAATCTTTGCATTTCAATATCGCGTCCTGTCTATTGAGAACTGATAGCGGAGCTCTTTAGGTTAACATTAACACAAACACTTGGCATACAACGAAAGCTCACCACTTTGGCATACCGACCGTACTGGCGAAGGAAATGCAACGATGCTGTAAGAAGCAAAATTTCACAGTTGCTAAGCCATTATGACAGAAAAATCCAGCTGCCTAGGCTGAAGAAAACGAAGCCTTTTTCAGTACAGTAGTGCCTGCAAGCACCATCATGGCTGGAGATCCCTTCCTCAATTCAACCACACAGGCCACCTTGCCCCTCAAACTTATCAGCTTTTCAATGTTTACTTCCACCTCACCTCAGCATCATTTTAACATGTGCAGCTGAGCACATATACTGGTGCCAATATCTGATTATATCGAAGACATTTACAATCCTATACCCCACAGGCATAACGTATGTCTTTAGCAGTTGTAGCCAGCACTTTTTTTTTTTCTCCAAGTCACCAACGGACATGCTCATAGGAAGATTTGTCACTGAAATACATTCCTACTGTCTGGAAAACTTTCTATGCCCTTGAATTGTTTTTCACCTCATACTTTAACACGTTTTTTTTTAGCCAAAACATGTAGGTAATTCAAATGATGCAAACTATCCACATTGTTATACCGATGTGTGGCACGAGCTCATTTCTTTTGTAAACAGGGTTTTTATGTAGAATATCAGCTTTAGCAATTTCTCCATATGCATGAAATATCATGCCTAGCATTCCTCATGTTGTTCACCCACTGTCTATATGGTAAGCATTGAATAATTATGGTGATTTGTTTTCCATATGCCTGCATCTGGATTGGTGGCTCATGTATTTTAAGTATGTGCATAAAAAACTGTGGTGGTTTAAGCACGGTTTGAAACTAGTGATCGAGCGAATAGCCCCTGCAACACCGCCTTTTCAATCTACAGTTTTTCATAATTTTTCTTAAAGTTAGGTTTCAGGGAAGGGAAGGTGCCTTATAGGTACTTTTGAGTGGACATCACAGAATGATGGGCACCTACACCTAATCAGGTCAAGGTCACGTTTTTATATTTTTTCTTGTAAATTGTACACTGGTTTACGAGAAAGAAAGAAAGAAAAGGTGCAGTATTTACACAGACTTGAATGAAGGGAGAAAGGTGGGAGTGAACGAGGTCCCGTAGTGGAGGGCTGTGGAGTAATTTTGACCACCTGGGGGCCTTTACCGTGCACTGACATTACACAACACAGGGCTGCCTCTCCATTTAAGAGGAAAGGAAGGCACAGTATACTTTTGAGTGGTTATCATGGAATTGTAGACCAACACTTAATTAGATCAAGGTCACTTGAGGGTCGAATTGCTGGCCCCGGCGACCATGGCTGTACCTAGCGTAGTGAAGCTTTTACTTCAAAATTACAGCTGAGCTAGTGCCTGTGTTTTTAATGTCACTTGTACACCCACAGAAAAAAAAAAGAAAAAAAAGAACCATCATTATCTGACATGGGCAAATGTGATCAGTGAGGTGTCAAGATGTACCAAAAGCGCTCTGCGGCCTGTTAATGTCTTACAGGATGAGTGCAGTCAGCATTTGAATTCTGAGATGAGCCAGGGAATGCCATTGCTTTACAAAAAAAGTTGAGAAGCATGACGAATCCTGTCTGGCAAAGGGGATACATTCCAAAAAACAGACGGTGACTAGTAAAATAAAATTTGATGTTGACATTTCGGCAACCAGATCGGAGGCCTTTTTCACCGGATGAACAAGGCCCCAGTTCTGGACGCCGAAACATCACCATCAAATTTCATTTTACTGGTCAGCATCTGTTTTTTGAAAATTTTACAAAACGCTGCCTTTCATGGATCCTTTGTATAACACTATGCAAGGTTCAAGCGTATGAATATCAGCCTACTTTACTGAAATAAAGATACCCATCATTAATGAGGCACAGGTAAAATCATCCACTGACAAAGCTTCAGGCTATCATGTGACAAAACCAGAATGCTCGTCTCCAAAACCAATTTTTTTTATGACTGCGAGCTGAACGGATTCTGAACACACAGCGACCAAATCATCTCATGTAGTTTTGAGATAAGACACACTGCTGCTATGAAAATAAACTATAAGCCATCAGCCATGAATTCAACAAATGAGAAGTAATCTGGCGACCACTGTGCATAGCTTAGTGGTGTCTTCACTGGTTGCATCTGTAAGTGTGCCAAGCGAGGTGCTACAGCTGGATGCATCAGCACTTACACCGAAAGGAAATTAGTGCTCACTTCAAACAGTAACAGAACAGACAAGGCAGTGAGAACATGCCACTGATTTTTGTTGCCACCTTGTATCTGACGCAGCCAGGGCACCCTTGGAGCTCTGAAACTTCTTGATTTACTGGATAGTCACAGCACAGATATATAGATCCTCATGAAATAATAGACCTGACTGAACAGGAATACCAAAAAATGGTGCAATGCAAACGCATCTTTTTTAAACTACAATCTTGCTCCCACTAAAGTAACATGATCGTTGGTGGAACTAACAACAGGCTCCAAATAGCAGCTGAAGTAACAGAAGAAAATGATTTGCATAACAAAAAATTTTACTTTTGGAGCACATAAAAAGGGGAGTAGTAGCGAAATTTTTGAGATAGCAAGTTTAAATTTTCACTATGATTGCAGTAAAACAAAAAATCACTATGCCTATACACAGAGGTTGGCACCCTCGTGAAGTTGCCCACCTCAGTTCAATGCTATATCAATATTCCCCATGAAGTCTACAGTTGTGCAGCGGATTGAGAAACGTCGTTCTGTTACTGCAGGTGCCGAAATGGCAGGTTTGATTTGTGGCAACCTTATGAGGTTAGAGTGAAACCTCACGAGGTTGCCCACCTCTGCCTGTATCCAAGTTTTATCACCATAGCACTATCTGTACAAAAAGCATATAGTAGAACCCCGCTATAGTAAACTCGGATACAGTAAGAACTCTGATATAGTAAAGTGAAACTGAAGTCCCAGTTCATCTTCCATAGACAACTGTACATTCCCCCCCCCCCCCCCCCCCCCTTCCTTTATAGTAAAGACATTTTTGGTAAAATCGGTTATAGTAAAGTGCGCCTGGCCGCTGCGACGACTCCCACGATATGACACCGCCGCCCGCGCACTGCCTAGAATCGTGAGGCAGGCAAAAATTCTTTGCATTTGAAAACAGAAAAATAACACCGAGTGTTCTTTTAGGTGGCTTTACCACCAGGCTTAATAGCATTCAGGAGAAGCCTACTTTACGGAGGCTTCGAAGCCATGAGGGGAAGTATGCAGCGCATAAGAAAAAAAAAAAAAAAGTAAAGCTGTCTACAAACATAAAAAGGAGGCGGTGCGGTGTGTAGTAAAGTGCAGCAAAGAATTGGGAAGGGGAAGAAACGGGCAAACATTCACAGCACTGTGCAGCATGAAGCATGAGGTAGTGGAGGTGCAGCGTGTGCGGTCTTGCAGCACTTGATTGCCACGCGCATTTATCATTTTTTGCCTTTTAAAAGACAGGAACAGCAAAAAGTGACACAGTGTTCATGCAAGGCTTTGATTTTCACATGAAATCAAACTTGGTTCTATTCCTAGCCATGTTGTCCTCATGCTTAAGAGGTACTTTCACAAGATGTAAAAATTTCTAACTGAAAAATATTGCACTAAGAGATCATAACAGAGGTGTAAAGTATTGCAGAGCGTTTTTTTTTTTGTTTGTTTTTTTGTCATTAAGCAACAAGATGTGTTTAGTAAGTGCCCATTTAACTACCAGGCAGCATCTTAGGACCATGTCATCACCAACAACTGATATAGTAAAGATTTTTGCTGGTCCCAATGACTTTACTATAAAGAGGTTCTACTTTATCTGTACAAAATGCAACAATCATATCCTTGAAACTAATCTTCCAGGTTAGTATTGCTTCTCTAACTGTTCTGAAAAGGCATAAAGATATGCATCATTGGTAAGATGAAAAAAATTAGCTCGTGAAATGTATGAGACATGATAACTCAGGCATAAATGCGAGCAGCACAACCCCTCAAACATTCCTTCACATCACATGGACAGCAGTGCTTGCAAAGGAGTTACGCCCAAATGCGCTTACTCAGGGAGATGCAGTGTGTTTAGCGCTCCCATATTGGCTCTGTTGTACTCGGCCCTGCGATGGATTTGTAAATGCGACGACATTTGTACGGTAAACAACGGAGTGATTATAGAAAAAACACTTTCTTCTCGGCACATCAGCTTACTGATCTGAGCCTTTAGCGTTGGCTATTCATTAAAATTGTGCATGAAAATTTTTGTGATGCTTTAATTCAGTCACGTGGCGGTTATGTCAAAAGAGTTTTTGAAGCATGCTTACACAGAATGCCAGACAGCTTCAATTTCAGAAACCCTCACAAAATTTTCAAATGATGCTCCACATGCTTACACATGGTGTGTAATTTGTCCGTGCTGTTGCAACCGCATCTCTGAAGTGAACCGGACATACACAACTAAACGTGCGAAAACGAAACTATACCGCACGAGAATGTGTGCGCTCTGTGCTCTGCGGGATAGACCAGCGTGGCCTAGCTCCTAGTCACCTATTCAAAACTTCTGATTTTTCTTATCTGATATGGCCTAACAAACATTCTAAAAGACAAAAATTGTGCAAGATTAAAGCAGCTACTACGAATGGCCACTGGAGTGTTCACGTGCTGCGGCTACGCCCACTTCCACACTTGCCATGCACCATGAAAATTGAAAAAGGCAGGAGTACTGGCACCTGTTCACAGTAAGCCCGTTCACTGCATTCACGGCCAACTGTCATATTAGTCATGGGACGACACAATGACGCGCCGTGGGGCACTGAACTTCCGTTTTCCAATCCACAAGCACAGCAGTTATCACAATGGCAATCAATTATAATTTCTTTCATGTATGGCCTACAGCTACGTCGCGTGCTTTTGCCATGTGCCGACGATCGTGCATGTCAAGCTGATAATGAGAGCTGTTTAGAAGCCCTACAATTCTACAACAAGTGTTCTGGGGAGCAGGAAAATCTCCGAAATTTGAAGCTTTATTTGGTACTTAAAACAAAAACAAGTGGTACAACTGAAAATGAATAGCAGATTCTGTTCCCAAGTATGCAGCCAACACTTGTAAGTGCTAGCTTCAGTTTCACTCTCACCAAAATTTTTTAAGAGGTTTTGGCATAGGCGTGGTTCAAAAGTGAGCAAAAAACACCAAAGCAGAATTTTACATTTGAAGCCGTTTGGTGCAAATGGTATTGCAGTTCCACTACTGCATTATTAGAAGTGTTCTCAGGACCCCACTAACCAATATTCCTGGTGTGACGAGAAAGACAATGTGGCAGCACTGCAACACTGTGCATCACATCCAGTTATATTTCATAATGAAGCATATATGTAGCAATATTTCCTATATTTCATAATTGTCCAACTGCAAATACATCGGCACAATTTTGTTTCAAAATATGAGTACTGAAGTAGGCACCAAGTGAAAAAGACATTGTTGCTCTGAAATTTTGGTCGCTATTCAATCTAAGAGTGGGATAAACTGAAAAAAGAAACGAATATGGCCATGTGGTTGTGTTGCACCCAAATGCTAGAATAGAAGCTTGGGCTTGTTGGTTTTCCATCCTGAGGTATAAGGGTATAAGAAGCTGTCTGTTTTTTTTTTCAAAATAAGCGTTGAAAGTTAGCGCTATTTGTGTCACCTCGTCTTGTGCTCCTGTCCACATTTTGCGCTATCTCAGAACGTAAATGCTGTTGGGCCAGCCTCAGTACATCATAGTAATGGTCAAATGTAGGCTTGCTAATCAAGCATAGCGAGTACAAATATGACGTTCAAGCTTTCAAATATCTAGATTTCTAGCCATTCCTTTACTGTCCACAAAAACTTGTAAAAGAAAAAAATAAGAGACAAAGCCATTAAAACAGCCATATCAGACGATTTGCTTAGTACTAGGCAAATTCTAGCTGAACACCTTCTTCCAAATCAAGTAACAAAAGTGGCAAAAATTTTGATGCTTTGCTAATTATATTAAGCTGCTTTTACTTATACAATATGGCTGTCAACAACAGCGCATAAGTTTCCCCTTGAAGCACATGTGCAGTGCTCTTGCTCAGGTGGAATGATGATAAACCAATCTTATTCATTGCTTTTTAGGTTTGGTTTGGTTTGTGGGGTTTAACGTCCCAAAGCGACTAAGGCTATGAGAGACGCCGTAGTGGAGGACTCCGGAAATTTCGACCACCTGGGGTTCTTTAACGTGCACTGACATCGTACAGCACACGGACGCCGCTCCGTTTCGCCTCCATCGAAACGCAGCCGCCGAGGCCGGGATCGAACCCGGGTACTCCGGCACAGTAGTCGGGCGTCTTACCACTGCACCACCCCGGCGGGGCTCATGCAAGAAGAAAAGAAATGACAGCAATATCCAAGCAATACTAATTGTGTGCCTATTAATGTGTTTTCTCCTTCAACCAACAATGTGCAGAGCATTGCCCTCTTTTGTTGGCATACACGGGAGTTTTGTGCAACCTAGCATAAATGGCAACTTCTGATTCAGATGCCTTTAAATTTTATGCACACCTTATTACTGCTGACGAGAGACACACACCCTGACACCACTAATACTAGCAGAAACAGCAAGCTCACCCCCTTCAAAGTTTTGCGCCACAGTACGTGTTCGTGCGAACTTTGTAACCCCAGGAAGCAGAGCTGCAAGACTCAGACTCTTGGAAAGGTAAATAGTCACTGAAGTGTCAAAATTATTTTGAAGCTTTTGACGAATTTAACCTGCCCCACCTTCCTTACCTTAGTGAGATACTGGGCTAATCTTCTTCTTAGAGTTAATTTTGCTTTTTCCTTGCTACCAGAGTTAACCATAGCCATTTTTGTAGGTATTGTCACATCTGAACATATATGTGCTGAAGAAAAATGACATATTGGTTACACAAATGCAACCAAGAGACACAAAAATATTTTGAGCACCACAACAGGCCACGAACCTTTGGCATCGATGTCATTAAAGTGCAGTGAATGTGGTCCTTCGGAAAGGAGAGAGAAAGAGAAAGACATGAATGAAAACTGAGAAGTATAGAGAAACAACAACCTTGCAATTTGTCTTGGCACATCAACAAATTTACCAGCAAATATAAATACCATGCACACACACACACACACACACACACACACACACACACACACACACACACACACACACACACACACACACACACACACACACACACACGCGCGTGCACACACACACACACACACACACACGCACGCACACGCACACACACACACAAATATACACATCATGAAACATGAATGGTGCTTTCACATTAGCTGGATTAGACTCTGCAAGTTATTAGGTAAAAGTAATTTCCAAGACAATCTACTCATGCACTAAAAGAGAACCCATCACTTTAGAGCAGGTGTGACCTACTGAAACAACCCTGAGCCATTTACATGCACCGAGGTACCCATTGTGCGGTGGATGTGAGCGCCAGTTTGACCAATGCATCATTTTTGACTAAGCTTAATAAATGCACTACAAATCTCATTAAATGCTGCCCATACAAACTAACTAGTGTTAAGCCTAGTGCAAGCCATTTAGCGAACTCTTCTGACAAGCATCAACGGCCCAGCAAAGAATTTACAACGTGTTGGAACCTTGTTCTCTGGCTGCTCAAGACACCACGGCCACTCGAAACAGGCTTTTTGCGTAGCAGTGTTAAGAGTCACATGCATTTTTGCTTACATGTGCAACAGGCTTAAAAGACTTCTTAATGCAATAGCTTTTAGCCATAAAAGATGCATGTTGAAATGCCCACAATGATAATGTCTAGAAAAATAGAAATGAGAAGTGAAGTTAAGAATATAATATTAAAAAGGAATAAAAATCAGCAAGTAAAACTGGAAGAGTACAGGCTGAAGGAAGTTGGTGGTCCACTGCAGCTAATAGTGCAGAAACGAAGAGAGAAGTACTTCATCCTCGAAATTATTCTGTCCACCAGTCTTTCCTGCACGATTCAGTATAAGGTAAAATTTCATTTATACAAACAGCTAGTTTTGAAATGCAGTACTTCTTGAAAATTTCCCCATGATGCACCTCAAAGTTGCTTCACGAAATTGCACAAAGGTACCACACACTGAGTAGTTATTTATTACTAATTTTGGTGGCAGCACAATCTCTTGCATGTCTTGCATATACTAGAAAATTAAGAAAACAACTAAGATGACAAACAACAGCAGCACGCAAATGCAGTGCGAATTGCTTTCTACAAATACATGCCTCAACGGAAGGAACTAAACTGCTGTATTTTCAGATGTATAAGATGCGCCCCTCATATTTACAGACTTACAACGATAAAGTTGGTATATAAGACGCACCTCAATTTACACAGCTAGGGCAATGAAACTTGACTATATATGCTTGTGTGACCATCACGAAATGCTGCATGCCTGAGAGAAAACTCGTGACGTGAACTGATACCAAAGCAGACGCAACTCTCCCGCCCCAAAAATTTTCACTCAAAGTTTGCAAAGGTTTCATCATCTTCGGACGCACTATCAAAAAGTTTGACAATTTCTAGCGGCAGCACTGCCAAGACACTCTCTTCACGTTAATAATCGCTGCTCAGATCATCGCTGAGCTCAGGCAGCGAGCACATGCGGCATAGTACACGTAGGAAGTAGAAAACACACATGCAGTACCCATCAAACAAAGTTGCAAATGGCAATTGGAAACACGAAAAAAAAAAAAAAGAGCGCATGCAAGATGCACTATGGTATAGGATGCATTAGCAAACTTTTTGTACACAAAAACCGCATCTTGCCGGTTCAAATGGCACGGCACTGCCGTCTGGAAATGTGATGCCATGTGCAATGCAAACTGTGTCTATTCTTTCACCTGCTCCCCACTTGCTTCTGAGGGGGACGTGTGGCTAAAGGGTCAAATTTTTAATTGTTGCACCAATTTCAATGAAATTTTCAGGGGTGGCTTATCTTCCTCTTCTCAGAATATATTATAAGCTTCATCACCTTAGCACAAATAAAAAAAAAATGTTGTTGCTCTCATAATGAGTAATTAAGTGTGTCAACTTAGGAAAACTACCATCCAAAAAATCATGAAGACATGCTAAAATCATGAAGACATGTTTGTGCTTAGGTAACTTCTATGTAGTTAATTGTGTGGGCTAAGACTAACTGCAGGTTCTTCATGACATTTTTGCAAAAATCTAAGCACTTTAAAAACAACTTCATTTTTTCCATTGTCATATATGTTACATGTTTTTTTTTTTAATAATTTGGAATCCAAAAAAGCACCTTATCTTGTTCCCAACAAAATTTTAGTCCAGAAACTACCTTGAAAGCAGCCTTTGGCGAAAGAGTTTGGAAATGGTAGTTTTCTAACAGTTGTGCTTTTGCAGAAAGTGCAAATTCAGAAAAATGAGTTCAGAGATTTCAGAACATGCTATAGTGGCCTTGTGGATACGTTGGGCCGTCCTCTCCAACATGACTCTGCTCCGCGAGATTGCTTCACCATTGCTTCTTTTTCTTTCTTTTTTTCAGCTTTACAGCTGTCCAGCGCCTTTGTCTGCGCTCATGAAATGCTTTTTTTTTGGTTGCTTGCTGGGCGTGTCTCTTTGGCCAGGCTCCATATTTTTTGTCTAGCTTGTCGAGCACTTTGGTTAGCCTGGCTACCAGTGGTGTGAAAACAGTGTCCGAAGGTTATGTGCTACATTCTAGTCAATCCAAGCTTCTATTTTGGTTTACCAGCCAATCCGCTTTTGCCAGGGCTCAAAAATTTGCCTTTCCTTTCTGTTTTTCTTTTTAGCTGTCTGCTGTAATCCCAATAGCAGGTCGTTTTTGGCTTGAGAGGTGAAAAGCCTTCTAAATGTGGGGATACACTCTGCGTTCATTTTCTTGCCCGCTATGCGGCTGTGTTTATACAGATGCTTTCAGCAGTGAGTGTACCCCATCTCGAAAAAAATTTATTTTAATTTTTCTACTGTGCAGGTGACAAACAAGCACGGTGGGAATACATGCACAATCCAAAACAACAATTAAAAACTTTTTTTTTTATGTGAAAATTGTGATTTTAGCCCCACATCCCCCTTAACCTGCTTTTTTTTTTTTTATCTAGTGTGTTCTTTAACATACCCTGCCATAACACAGTACACAGGCACCTTGCTTTCTGCTTGCACTGAAAAATAGCCGCCGCGGCAGGGAATGAACCTCATGACCTCAGGATCAGCAGTAAAGTGTATACTAACCACTGAGCCACCGCAGCGGGGCTGACTTTTTTGAAGCCTTTATAGCCAAAAAAAAATATATGTAAACCTTACCAGAAAGAAAATGGTGTCAAGAAAAAAATTGTGTAAACATAGAGTACCTTTATTGCTCGAAACAAACGGTTTAGTGTAAGAAAAACCGCATGCAAACCAAAAGCATGAAAATAGCAAAAAAGAAGTCCCAATTAAGTAGCCACATGCAGCAGGCTAGAGGTGGGGTGAGACTGTTTCTCACTAACTCACTCATTCTCTCTCTCACGTGCGCGGGCACGTGCATGCACACGCGCGTGCACACACACACACACACACACACACACACACACACACACACACACACACACACACACACACACACACACACACACACACACACACACACACACACACACACACACACACACACACACACACACACACACACACACACACACACACACACACACACACACACACACACACACACACACACAAAGAATGCAACCTTTCCGATAGCACGTTTCTCTAGCTTTCTAGAAATATGTTACTCTTGATAATTTGCAAAGTCAGAAAAGCTTTCTCTATATTTTTTTTTGGTAATTCTGAGCAGAAAGGTAGAAGCTTTCAGAGAGAAGGCCTTGTCTGTATTTTTATAACAGCATTTTGGAAGGTCTATACATATTTTAGTCCATATTTTAGTCGGAAACTAGTATAAGGTGTAAGCAAAAAGATTGTCCTAGGTTTCATTTAATAAAGGTGTCTAGCCAGGTAATGTTTTCAAATTCCCCGACTTCATGTTTTTTCTGATCATTTTAGTCAAAACTCCTCGACTGCTGAAGAGGTGAAAAAACACAGTAGCCAATAATTATGAAAAAAAAAGGAAAAGAGATGTATAAAAAAATAATAAAAAGCAAAAAAGAAAAAAAAGAAAAGAAAATAAAACAAAATGGTTTCCTCAAATTGCAAATACTGCAACGAAAATGAGATAAATGCAACCTAAGAGCAAGCGTTTCAAAGAGATTTCGATGTCCCGCAGGAGCAGAGCGGTGCCTCGCATGAACCAAAGAAAATGCAGAAATCCTGCACATTACTGGTTACAACCACTAAAATACTTCTGAATGCAGCTATGTTTATTGATCTACACCAGCCCAAACTTAATAAGGACTATGGCAGCTAGTTCAGAACCAACCAGTATAAACAGTACCCAGTTCATGGACAGCAAGAACAAGAGGGCTAAAATGAACAGGATGCAAAGTCTTATTTATACATGTTAGAAGTGAGAATGCCAATGTGAACGGACCATGTGCTTGGTACTCACGGCACTGTCAAAACTCATGGCAAACCATTGTGTTAATTTCAGTCTGTGTTTTTCCCATGATTTTGCCACATTTCTGATGGTATCCTAGACAATCTCTTGAATTTTAGAGGTACACAAGATTTGCCTGACAATTCTAGGTTTCCCAGGTCCCTACACCTTTTACATGATGCACTAGAATCAGTAGCCTAAATTAGTTTGTATTTTTATGACCACCCATCAAAAGTTCATGGGTGGCAATTTATAGCACTAAAAGAAAACAACATATTATATGTTTTTTTTTCTCGAGTGCGTAATTGCAGTGCTGAGTTGTGCAACATAACCACTTCACTTATAATGCAAATTTCAGGAATCTGCATCATGGGTACAAAATACATAAATAAAAAAAGCAGAAAAAACTTTGACCTAGCATTGATCCCTGATGCATGGTGTGTCTGTTTAGAAGATTGCCAGCAAATTTCATAACCGCAGCAATTGTTAAGACTACTCTACAGCAAATTGTTGAAAACCATTTTCAACGTCTCACCCTAATTTAATCATCGTAAGTAAAAACATGAAACCACTGTCAGGGTTTGAATCAAACTGCTGAAACCTGAAACACAGATTTGTTCACTTAAACTCACTCAACTTCGTTTGTTGGCTTTCTATACCAAACAAACAAAGGGTCACCTATTTCACTGCAAAGAAGTACGCTCAAACACTTCAAAATCCACGAGAAAAGCACAAAGAGCTTTATTTGGTTACTGCTAAGGGAATATAAAACTGTAAACAAAGAATATCTGATAATGTTTACAGACTTCACTGGTCAAATACTTAAAGAGTAGACAAAGTGGAACTGTGAGAAAAAGCATGTTTCTAGCAGGCATGCCATGCGAAGAAGGTGCCACGTATGAGGAACATTCTTACTGCGCTTAATTTTCATTCTTTTTTTTCTGCACCATCATAATTTGTACAGTAATTATGAATATGTTTAGAAATTGCTGCAATGTAGAGAAAAAAAAAGTGGAACTCAAAATGAAAACAGGATGGCTCAGCTATCTGTCATGTTGGAGAAAAGAAAAAGTAGAAGCAAAAAAAAAGAAAAACCTTCATTATTGCTTTCAGCACGTAGTGACTGGGGAAAGAACTAAACGAAAAAGAAAAGCTTTATCTTGGAAAAAAAGAAAAAAAGAACGAGAATATTAAGTAGCAGTGATTGCACTCAAATGGTGTGGCAAAAAAGTTTTGGTATGGTTTATAGGTTTTAAATGCTTCAAAGCAGTTCAGGCCATGAGGAATGCCGTAGCAGAGGGTTCTGGAAATTTCGACCACCTGGGGTTCTTCGACATGCACTGACATTGCACAATGTGTGAGTCGAGAGGACTGCTGATCATAGTGCCGTTTCTGTAACAGCTCACTGACTGCCTGATGTAGCCACTGCATCTGTAATACTACAGACTTGTGGGCTAAATGGTTAGGTATGTTTATTTTTGCTGACAAGCATGACTAATGTAAAAATCATGGCATAGCAAAAATTGACAATTAACGAGCACGGCATGGACAGTACGTCATACAGTCATGGACAAAAGTTTGCAGGATGCTCATCTCTCCTCATGCTTCTATGCTTTTTCATTGCTCTGCTTTACCTCACCACACACAAGTTTTACTTTTTTTTTTGTGAATTCATATTCCACAAACTTTCGTCCATGACTGTACAAGCTAACGCACAGAAGACACCCAGCATATGTTCTTACCTGCGTTCCTCACGCTTTGTACGTAGCTCTTCCTGCGTGGTAGTAAGCTGTTCACGGAGTGCTTGCACTTGTTGGATGTCACCTCGGCGTTCGCTCTCTTCCAACGCTCGGCCCAATTCGCGGCTCTCATCCCGCAGGCGCTGAATGCATACATATGCTTCATCTTCTTCCTATTGGTGGTACAGATCACCTTGTTGAATTCTAAACGACTATACCAAACATACTAAACTTCAGAAATCCTATATTCTTCTCAGGGCCCTTCACAGCTCTGCAAGAATGGTACAATCTGGCCTAGTTAGTGGTAATTTAACCTGGCAAACAAAAAGCACAACTAAGATTTTATTTGAAAGGAAACAGAATATATACAATGGCCACGCATGCCACGAGAACAGGAGATACACTATCTGACAAGTGAGGCTATCAATGAAAGTGCGCCCCTTCACATGAAGTAACGAAGATGGCTTTCTGACCCACTCGCACGCCTTTGAATTTATCAATATGAGATGCTTCCACCATTTCATGGGTCTGCTGAAGCCAATGACTGGCGAGGACGGCAATGTTCTTAAAACCAGGAGAATATTCACCACAAGAGGCACATTAGGATGCAAAGTGTTTAAATAGCTTTTTGCAAAAGGATGGTACAACACCTCAACACATGATTAAGAGAGCACTGCTGACAGACCTAGCAGTGCACTGTGCCTTTTTGTGATAACTTCACTACCCACTACATTGTTTACTAGCCACACTTTACTATCCTCGCCAGCAGTCCAGACGGTGAGCAGTTTTGATATCTTTTTAGTTTAAATTAACATTTAAATACAGAAACTGAGAAAATAACCGTTTCTTTAACATCACTGCAGTCAAGTAAACTCATTTGTATCTTATGCAATTTACTTTATATGGCAATTGTTTGAAGCTCACATCCTAAGTGCACTCACAAGGAGAGACAAGAGCTGCAGAGATCCTTGCTTCGAGAAAATGTGCACACCGAGGATACAATGATGACACTACAATGACACAAGTATAACAGCTAGGAGTTGTCATCATTAAAAGTAGCACTTACCTTAGTCGCATGGGTCTCAAGGTGCACCAGCAGAGATGCCAGCTCAAGCTCTTCGCTGTACTCATTCTTCAACGGAATGCTGCGGTAACCTACAAAAGCATTCAACCACCTATTTGGAACATCACTTTTTCTGTACAGTTATCACAGGAGTTCCACTGTTGCCAGTTCAGTTAAGACAAACTTGTATTATACCTTGGATCGCAATCACTTTATAACACAGATGCTTACAAAGCACTGTACAGAAAATATCCTTCCACAAAACATCTTTGGAAGCAGGAGGTACTATCCCAAGGGTTGCCTACCAATATGTGATACCACTGGAAGCTGTCTCCCGGCTGTCTTTTGTTTTAAGTCAGCTGGAATTTGTAAGAAATCAAAGGAAAGAAAGGAAGTGAAAGGCAGGACACATATTTCTTATGGAGAGGTTCTATGACTAAAAAGCTTAAAAAAATACAAATTTTATCTTGGCCATAAGTTACAGAATCCGAATACTGATGGCAAGGTATACAATGTTTACTACGCTCATAGCAGGTGTATTCTATTCAAGTGGCTTCCAGTGCTAATGCGCACCTGCACCACAGCTACACCAGCATGATACTTTTGTTTAATGTAAGCCTTGGTCTCCTCTCTCCAGCTTTATTTCAAAAACATATATGCAAAACCAACAGATGTTCTCACAAGCTACTGTGCTCACTGTGCTTTACAAACGAAGCCCATAACACCTCTACCCAAGCACCTGAATGGGTCAAGCGCGTGTCTGCGGCTAAAAACGTTTCATACAAGACTGTGACCCATCAGGAGTAAACAGAGAAGGAGCCCCAAGCTTCCTGCCTGCCAAATGAGCCTCAGCAAATTAAAACAAGGCATTGTAAGGAATTGACCTACCTGTTCTCAGGCAGCATACCGGGTAAGTGACTTGACCAAGGAAATTTGGGTCACCAAACATGTCCTCATCTTGAACAACAAAACGCAAAAGTGCCACGCTTGGATTGCAGATGTCAAACATAAATACCTCATTCCACACAGGGTTCAAACCATTGTCCGCTGAAAAACAAAAAGAAAATGAAAAAGGTATTAACCTGAATGCATCACACATGTGAAAGCATCCTACCATACAAGTGACAGTCAATTCTGACACCAGTTTGGAAAAACTGGCATGACAACAGTGATATGAGCACAACGGAAAGAAATTGCTGGGCCAGGACGCTTATATATGCTGATGGACAGCTCGCTTATTTCATGTACAAATCAACAAAGCTGCTCTAGGCAGGTTCGCAACCACAACAAGTACCCTTCTTATGGCTATTTCCACTGGCCGATTTGGAGATGGGTGCTGAATCCATACTAGAGTGACTGAATCTGCGCCACAGGGTGACCTAACCCTGATCAATTGATGAAACACAAACTGCACAGAGCCCGATGGAAGCTTTCATCACAACTGGTTCAAAAAATTAGGCCCACACATTTTCTTTTGATGACGATCAGCGATCATACCACTGGTGACACAGTTTAACGCATTTTGTACTTGGTTTGTGCAGTGTGCCACATTTTGCATGCCCAGTGAGTGTTCATTGATAACTAGGGCTTCAACAAGAGGAATGAGTGTATGCCCTACATATGAGTGCATACCGCTTTACCAGCTGTGGCATCAATTTAGCCAGCAATCTTTTCTTTGATTACTGTTTGTGGAGTGATTCAGGAACAGGTCTTAAAGGGAATCCTACATTTCACCACTATCATTGGCACCAACCTCGGAACTCCTTTAGCTACTTTCAGAATTTTTCTTGGAGAGAAACACAAGTCCTCAATTTGATGATGACATGATGAGGAATGTGAGCCAACAGCCAGGAGTTTTAACTGCCACACAAACTGTCCTAAAAAAGGGTAAATTCAGTGTGGCCATTTCAAAAGTGGCAGCACCGCACAGCCTTGGAGTTTCAAATGAATCCACTTCCGCTTGGTGAATTAAGAGAGGTTGGCTCTGTGAGAGAGCAAGTTGCTCTGAAAAGACCAGTGGAACTTATGAACCTGATCAAGATAGACCAAAATAGTATGCATTCGCTGCTGCAGAGCAAGAAAAGCTGCTCTGGATCGACCAGTGAAATTTGCCGATGGAGCATATAATCCAATCCCGTTAATGCACTGAATGCAGTGTGAGAATCGCAGATTATTAGCAATGATAAATGGCAACAACTAGCAAGTACCAAGCCAGCCAAAAGTAAAAAAGAAAATGCTTGCAACAGCTTATATGGCTACTTTACCACCAATTCTAATCACTGCTACTAATACAACCAAGAACGGGATATTTAACTGCAAAGTAAGGTGAAACAAAGACCACCAGAGAAGTCACATTTGCCAAAGCCACATTATACATAGTATAAAGAAACATGCTTAACATCAATGCACCTACAGTTTTTTCTTGTCATGCCAAAACAATGTTTCCCAGTAAGTAAATCATAAATTTTGCTCCACAATCTTATTTTGTATGCACCCATGGCCTTTACAGTTTGAACAAGCAATCATAAACGTGCTTCTTGCTTGATTTGCACAAACACTTTAAAAACAACAATAACAGATATCTTCATTTGTTATTTTTTGTTTGCTCATTTAGTTGGACAAATTTAGGAAAGAATCAACTAAACCAAACCGATGACAGCAATTGCACAAGTTGGTTTACAAAATGCTTTCAAATATTACTCTACATAATAGGCACATTTCAAAGGTCATAAGCAGCCAAAAGCAATACACATTCCTCCACTAAGGCATGCTGCATAGCACACAGAGCTGATATGGTATGAAAGATTCCATCAGTGAAACACTCAGTATCTTACGTATTGTTCCTGTTTTGTATCTGCAGTTGTCATAGTCTGATCCAACAATCTCTATTTCCACAAATGGGCTGACAATGCCTCGGCCAGACTTCATTAGGTGACGAGCTGCAATGACCTAGAATATACCAGAACAAACAAAAATATTATAGCACAGGTAAACATATGCACTTAGCATACAACTGCTTTGGAAAAAATTACCAAATACCAGTATAGTCAATCACGACTATATCAAACTCGAAGAAGATTTTGAAATAATCCGCCGTATAAAACATAACACTACATAGGTTTATCTGTAGACTAGTAGCCAGTGTACAGTGCACCAATTCAGGTGGTGCACTTCTTGCAATGACTGGCATCAATGCTCACTAGATGCTACTAGGCCCAGCCTACTTCACCATTAAAGGCACAGCAGGCAGTGCTCCAACACCAATCATCACCTGTCACAAGAGGTCAAATCCTAGTAGAGCCCTGCTATAGTAAGTTCGGATATTAGTAAAGTAAAACTGAAGTCCCAGTTCATCTTCCATGGACAACTGTACATTTTCCCCCCTTTATAGTAAAGACATTTTCGGCAAAAATCGGTTATAGTAAAGTGCGCCTGGCCGCGGCGACGACTCCCACGATATGACCATCGCCACCTGCGCACTACCTAGAATCGCGAGGAAAAGATTTTTTGTAGTTGAAAACAGAAAAATAACATAGAGTGTCTTTTTGAGTAGCTTTCATTCAGGAGAAGCCTATTTTAGAAAGGCCTTGGAGCCGTGAGGGAAAGCAAGCAGGAAAAAAGAAAAGAGTAAAACGGTCTACAAACATAGAAATTAGGCGGCGTGGTCCGTTTAGAAAGTAAGTGAAAGCAAAAGTATAGCAAAAAATAAAAAAGAGGAAGAAATGGGAGAACATTCACAGCACTGTACAGCACGAAGCATGAGGCAGCGGAGGCAAGAAGTGGAGGTGCAGCGTGTGCGGTCTTGCAGCACTTGACTGCCATGCGCATTTATCGTTTATTGCCTTTTAAAAGACAGAAACAGTAAAAAGCGACACAGTGTTTATGCAAAGGCTTTGATTTTCACATATAATCAAACTTGGTTCTATTCCTAGCCATGTTGTCCACATGCTTAAGTTGTAAAAATTTCTTATAACTGAAACAAATTGCACTAAGAGATGATAACAGAGAGGTGGAAGGTATTTCAGAGGGGGGTTTTTTTCATTAAGCAACAAGATGCGTTCAGTAAGTGCCCATTTAACTACCAGACAGCATCTTAGGACCATGTCATCACCAACAACTGATATAGTAAAGATTTTTGCCGGTCCCAGTGACTTTACTATAAAGAGGTTGCATGTCACAAATGAGCAAAGAGCTTCTATTGTCATACACTCACCTTCACATTTAAATGCATACTACTCTATCAAGACACCACTTTAAATTAGCCATTAGACAAAGTATTTATAATGTTGAATTTCAGTTATGCTGCCACACAAAAGGGTCACTCAATGCTCAGCTAGTAAGTACCGGCTATGAATAAAGGCCATTAAAAACATCAACTTCTGGCCAAGAATTGAACACTATGTACAAGAAAAAAATAGAAACAAAGATAAATTAACCACTGCTAAATGAGGAATAAGTCACCTTGATCGACAGTGTAATTGGATGGACAGACTTTAGAGTTGTCCTGTCATAGGGGTCATAACCATCATCATGCATGAAATCAGGCCGAAGAACATATCCACACCTGAAAAAAGAAAAAGGGAAGAAAAGAACAACATACAGAGAGATTGTAAGCAACAATGGGATAATTTTTGGCCACCATTCGTATCCACACTCTTGCGCTTATTGAATTTAAAACAGTCCAAGCCTACTGCGGTTCCAAGCTACCAGAGAATGCATGACCCTACTCTGCAAGAAATGGTCATTTGTATCAAACATTTCAGGACTACAAGAAGAAAAGGAAGTCACAACCTGTCATATCTTAGAGCTTAACTTTCGTGTTGTTAAAGGCTAAAATAAGGACACATTGAGATCACGGAATTTAACAGTAAAATATGGCACCGAACAGCATATTATGATGGCAAACTGACCTCACCTAATGTGACTGTTGAACATATTTGCCCCACCTCCAGCAAAGAGCAAGACTGAATTTTCCACGGCCTATAGAATCTTTAACACATATGCGTCCTGTGGTATCTCTTCTTGAATATAAAATGATGAATCGGCCTCACTTTACTACCATAATCACTCTCGCCCTACCATCTGATCTGTTAGCCGCCCTGCTTAGCTCAGTTGGTAGAGCGACTGTCCCAGACACTGTGGTGGTCCTGGATTTGAACCTTAGACCAGGAGAAATTTTTCTTCAAATACGAACTTTCCGAAAAAGATGCATAGATTACTTTTGCTATCATGCAGCTGTATGACTGATCTTAAGAGGATGCTAATGAGTAATTAATCCTTACTACAAATTGGCTCCGCCATGGGAAGTTCCCCAAAATACTGGACCGATACAATTCCCACTTTGTGTTGTTGATCAATTTGTTCTCTCCCTACCATCTGATTCAATCTCCCTACCATCTGATAGCACCTTTGCTTCTGTGAATTAACTCCATAATAGTATCCAACAGCAAGTGCACAACGACTAATATGGAACCACATTATACTCTATCTCAGCAGTTCCTTGCAGCACTACCAAAGCTACCAAAGCTCTCCGTAGCAGAGGCGACGTTCTGACACTGTCAAATGTAGTGCCAGTATAAAGTGGCCATATCAGCATTTGGAATAACACTTCAAAGCTCACATTCGTGAAACACTATTTCAAATTGACCCTTCACGTAAACTCGAGTTACAAATGCTATTTCCAGAGTTTAGTGTCCACGACTCTTGCATATGCTGAAATCATGTTAACATGGCGGTGTACTCTGAAGCAAGCTGTCTCGCTTCAAAGCCAACTCGTCATCGTTACTGGGTTTCCCGGTATGTTCATAGGTCATAAACAGTGCATGGGGTCTGGATGACCTCATCTCACGTAGCTACAGCAATATCAATGAGCATTAAATGGCCTTTATTTTTTTATTTTGGGTGATTATTTTGCCTCTCCCAGGCATAAAGAAGAAAGTCTGTTCATTGACATAAATGGTTTCAGTCCGAGGAACCAGACAGCGCCGCTAGGCAGAAGTTGCCACCGCAGCTTCATCTGCGTGCGATGAACTAAAGGTGCGGAGGTGACAAACAATGTATCCTACCAAAATAGAAGCCTGGGCGAGTTGGTATGTATACATTCTAAAACAGCGCAAAAGAACAGGGACGAGAGAACGAAACGTACAACACAGCGCTCGTGTTGTACGTTTCGTTCTCTCGTCCCTGTTCTTTTGCGCTGTTTTAGGATGTATCCCAACTCAAGACACTATTCTGAAGGTTCCAAATGTCCTTTCAAAGTTTGCTGCGCAGACAGCGTCTTTGTATACACTTCTGCAACCATATCTGCGTACCCTACAAGCAGACAAGTGTAGACGACATGGCATAGAAGAACACACTTAATGCACTCTTGTGATTGGCTGAAGAGGGCTCCTATCTTATACACTGCTGCAAGGAAGTGATGAGACAGAGCATAGAATGCCTCATTACATTAAATCTTTTCATTTAGTGGCACGAAACAACCACTTTAAACGTTTTAACCAAGTCTTTCATCAGTACCATTATCTTAGCAAAAACATTAAGCAACATGCATGGTATTAGCTGAAAATTGCCATAATGACCATGGATCTTAGTCAGCTGAAATCCTTAACACCTTTCAGGCACTCACATCACCTTGTGAAAAGGTTGAAAATTAAACTAAAATGAACCTAGCTCCTTTCGTGTCAACTGCACTTGATCGTTCTCAAGAAAAACCAAATAACTAAATCAACAATTCTAGAAATATACTGTTTGACAGAAATTTTTCAAGCACGACAAATTTTCTTTTCCCTCAAAGTTTCATATAGATATCATTCACTACAACATATTTTTACTTTAGAATTTTGGTTTGATTTCTTTAAATGAAGCTCCGAGGTAGTATGTATCCTTTATTCTTTTTATTCTCCTTTCCTAGTTCCCCATTCAGAGGTCTATAATAAAGTACAAAGGGTAAAAAAAAAAAGAAAAAAACTAAAGAAATAGTTCCTTTAAAATCTACTGCACAAAAATATTTTATACCTTCAGAAAATGTGGTGTAAACATTGAAAAATTAAACTGCATGCCAGTAGACTATAGGTGAAATTCTTCTCCATATATTTGCATCGACACAGCAAGGCTGGCCAAACTAGTGCTGAAAGTGCTCTTAAATCAATGGTAGTGTACCAGGCAAATAAAAAAAGTTTTTTTTTCTTGTTTGTTTTTTTTTAACACAAAGTACAAGTTTAGTTATGCCATACATTTGCATAGACCTAGATGTACAGTAAAAGAGACTAGTGCATCTGCCATCAGATCTACATGCTAAAAAGCATGTAGTGAATCACTAGCAATCATAAGCATGCGAGCAGGATTTCGAATAATGTTGGTCAAGTACTTGGAAGACACGCACCGTCCATTCTGCAGGAACCTGCCCTGATTCAGTTGCATTGGCCGATCTGAAAGACGGAAGTGCCAGGGGTTAGAGGCAGATCCTTCTTACTGGTTAGTGGGATTACAGTACCTCACAAAACACAAAAATTCAGCATGAACACTTTTCGTTACTAGAAACACTCTATTATTTTATCTATTCCCAAATTACAATAATAGTAATAATAATAATAATAATAATGGCAGAACAAAGGCAACAATAAATATATGTACACAAGATCATACATAAAAAGTAACTTGAATTCAAGAAGAATGATACTGTGACACTCACAAATACAAATACTTTGGAAATCGCATTAATCAACAATTCCCAATACATATAATTAACAAAATAAAAAGCAAAAGATAAAGCATAACCCTAAAGGCCCCGCTCCATGGGGCGCACGAGCGAGGCGCCTACGCGCCTAGTGCTGAGCACGGACAACGCTGGAAAAAGTACACATCTTGATGAAGCGTCTCTGGCGCGCGCGCTCCTGTGTTATTGCAAGACTTCGTAGGCTGAAACCGGCCAAAACAGTTCGACTGCTACTTGAATCTTGTCCCGGAGCGACTTCCATTGCATTTGCACACGCTCGATGCTGTCTGCGCGACTGCAGCACGAGGATTTTTAAGCACATTTCACTTATTCAGTGCATACCGTAAACAATGCGCTCGCGCGGTGCTGACGGCAGCACCTCAGATGCCACTTCTCCCCACATAGCTTCTTTAACTTATTTTAGGCGGGTTGTGGCTGGCAAGCCACAACGAGTGGCGCCTGCTACACTGTGGCGAAGAACCTTGCCTTGTCGATCGACAAACTGTACCATGACTGTACGCACATCTCTACATACCGCAGCACCGATGCCAAAAAAAAGAAAAAAAAAGAAAAAAAAAAGCAAACAGAGAGAGATTGCAGAGACTGAACGAAAGGCATCCTCTGATTGGTGCACGCCAGCCAATAACCGGCGAATCTCCTCGCGCCAGCGCGAGCGCTGTGGAAATATCTGACATGAACAGATATCTGCTCTGCGCACGCCTCGGCTCGCGCCTGGCGCGTCAGGCATGCGCAGATAGACTCCAGCGTACGTTCGTGCGCGTAGGCGCGCCGCTTGGGCCAGCTCGGGCGCCCCACGGAGTGGGGCCTTAATAATGCAACAATGCTACGTAGTACGAAAATACAAAGAAAAAATGTTTGCTAGAAAAATTTATGATTCGGAAGGGGTGCGTTTCCCCCATTGTTAGTATAGCAGTAAAAGATTATCCCTCAAATCAAAATAGCAAACATTCATGGGCTAGAACAGATTATGTACAAGTCCACCTTGAATACCCGCTAATTAAGCACTGTAGGAGGAAATTTGTGGTGTGCATCATATCAGCTTTAATTAAACTGAATAGTACCATCAAGTGGTGGCTTACTTGACACCTTAAAGGGGAATTATGTTGATCTGTAGGCATGTCAATTTCCTTTTGGATCTATCTCACTTATTTCACTCCTTGGTGTAGTGTTTTAGTCATGGTCACTTCGTGTTTTATATTGTCATTAAACTTTTACGTGGTTCAGCCATATTTCCAGTAACCGCATTAGTTAACAGTTAGCTGGCATAGCGAGTCCATTACACAAAGGCCAATCACTCCAGCATGTTCATAACTTGGAGCTTTGAAATATATGCGCTTCAATAGGGACGGCGTTGCAGAATTGAGAAACGTTAAAACATCTGGGAATTTGCTATGTGGAGGTTCATTAAATAGACGTTTAATCATATCCAGGTTTGGCTGTACACACTTTACCTGTTTAATACACAATTGTGATGGTGGAGTTTTAGAATCTGTGTCTTGAACAGTACTTTTCAATGGTAACTTACTATGCAAAGTAAGGCATCTGGAAGCAAAGATCAAATGAGACAAAGCATGCGACCCCTATGGCTAAAATAGTTAAATAGAAGGCTAAGAGAGGCAGCTGTCTCGCCAACTTTCAACTAAAAATACTTCCTAAAGAGAAGCAGTGCATGCTTTCTCTTATCCTCGCAGCTGTCCGTCAACATAATACCAATGTGCAAGTGTCAACAGGTGATGAAGCTCGAGTAAAGAACTGCTCGAGAAGAAGAAGAAAATATTATCTAACAGCAGTTCTACTGTAAAACAAAGACATTTCAGGGAAATTTCTAGTGCTGGAACAATAACTCGCCTGGTGTCTGGTAGTTGAGAGCCACCATCTGGCAGCCACAATTCCACAAATGCACAGGGTCGTAGTTTGAGGAGTCGATGCGACTGCCCTTTGGATACACACGGCTAAACTGTAGCCGGTGGTATGTGAAGCTTTGTTAAGGAAATATAACAGCAATTCGTACTCAGCCTACCACAACTGAAAAACTAGGCAGCTGTTAGTGATCACATCTTAAAGAAAACACATGCCCAAAACAGTACGAAGCTTCATGTGACAACTGCCTTGCTCCTGAAGACAACTCTAGGACAATTTTCCCTCCAGTGTACGTGAAAGGTACATAGGGACTTCTTTAAAGAGGCACTGACAACAGCTCTACCACAATTTTTATGCTAGCAAGATTCAAGAGCACAGCACTTCGTTACTGCGCTATCGCTTGTCCGACAGCAAAAGACACACTTATTTCCAACATATTTTCATTCGAAGTTGAGGCTTTTTTCTCACTGTTTCCATCCAAACCCTATTTCCCCTATCTATGTAAATGGGGAGAATGATATAAAGCATGACGTAAAGGCCCAGTGTAAAGAAGACTTTCCAGGAGACCGTTGCTCTGAGTACTAAAACTGTGGTCCCGGCCCCTGCTGCAGGCCGGTTCTGAGTGACGCTGCAGCCACAGCCATGTTCGGCAAACAGGTTGGATCTACAGAAAGGAGGCTGAATGTCCTGTCAATCTTTGGCTACCGTGCTTCAAAGCTGGGAACAATATTAAAAAAGGGCAAACAAAGATCTTGCTGCTACCCATGTCCGGCCTGCATTCTTCCCCCTCTTAGTGTCCTTGTGCCTGGTGCTAGCACCCTTCCCTTCTCATATGGCGGCATTCCTCTCGTTCCCGATCGCGTGTACCTCGCAAGCTGGTGCCATCCCTTTCTCACTTCCTCTCAAAGCAGTAAACAGCCGCAATGTAGCATAGCTGAACAAGCGGCTTGGCTCATAGGCTGGCTGACACTGTTTTTCAAAGCCCTCGATACGACTTACTGGTAGGCCGCGCAGCATGTGGCACATGGTAGCCGAGTTCTCAGGAGATGTGTGGGAGAAGGACGTGATGTGAACAACTTAGGGGGTTGAGCCTTGGCTGAGTGAAAGCAATAAATTTTCCCCGTAGGGCTCATATACCATTAAGAGCTTAGGTCGGTAAGGAGTTTGTTTTAAATTGCTTCCACATGCCAGACATCGAAGAAAGATGCATAGCATGTGCCTTGCGACCTGGCACGCTTCCGCTCTCAGTCTGGAGTTTCTTCGGGGCCCCGAGGTCATGGCTTCGTGCCATTATTTCCTCCTGCCTGTGTAGTTGCCACAGGAGAACCCCCTAAATGGCCCATGAAAAGCTATTTACTAAAATTAGAAAGCACACATGAGCAATAAGTATCCCATCAGTCCTCTCCATAGCGCAACACATTTTAAGCCAGCTTCATTAGCACTGATCATATGGGCGATCGAAAATGATGCTCCTCCTCTCTCCCCTCAACTCAACCCACGCCAACGAGCAAGAAAAAAGAAGAGAACAAGTCATGACAGCATCCCAGCATGGCCCATCCCGCCCGCGTTATTTGAGAGTGTCCAATGAAAAAGCAAGGTTGTGAATGGTTGCTAGGAGCATACTTTAAAAATTATTTGTAAATTATAGGCTCCACGCAAAGCTTCTAAATTTGATTAAAACACTGAAAAAGACCATCTCTATTGATTTCTTGGTTTAGAACGTTACTGCAAGTACTATTTTCGGCGCCTTTAATTAAGAGATGCAGCGTGAGCATGACAACACGAGGTCAATTTTCCAAGCCCACAACATGCAATATTCTTTTGGGGAGAAAGGATATTTGAGGAAGAAAGAGCAATGCTGAGGACTCATCCACTTCTCAACCTTGGTCTCCGGAAATGATGACATTTCTGTGAAGTTCCCGATCCCTAAATGAGAAGTGTAAAGAAGCATTGAACAAAATGCTTATAGTTAAATATGGTCGACACCCTTGAAGATGACTTAAAGCGCCTCTAAAAATTTCACAAATTTTATCAGAGGTGCCCTAAAAGGGTGTGTGAGCATATCTGGTGACACAAATACCTCTTACATGAAAACAAATGAAATTCACTTGGTGCTAGAAATGATAATAAAAAGAGCTTTTACTGCACTTGCACATACATAAAACCATGACTGGAATGGTCAGAGGTCGGCGTGGTTGGAAAGGGTGACAAGGCACAAGCTCCCGCATCACTGAAGGGAAATGGCATTCGTCATGTTTTTTTCGACCACATCTATTTCTTCCTCGATGGTCGTAGTTGCTTATAAAGCATTACAAACTACTCTTTTCCCTTCTCTTTATTCTCTTTTTCAGCAGCATATGTTGTACCGAATTTCTTTTTGTTGTTCTTTATTTCTTTCTAGCTTGAGTGTGCTCCACTGGCTAGCCACACGACACAGGCTTCAAGGTCCGATAATGGCCATTTTTCCTTTCTACTCCTTCATTTCCCTACTTCGCAGTGAGGCTGTCACAAACTGTCACAAAATTCATCAGCAGGTACACCCTCACTTACACATCCATGCCCTCCACCGTCCACAGCAGGCAATGCATTAGTAGTGAGAAAGCTAGCTCCAGCCAACAAAGTTTGATCTATGTTTCAACCTCTCCTGTGCCAAGTCTGCAAGCAGACACACCAAACCCTATATGCCTTGTCGTTTAGTCAGGGCAATGCACAGTAAGTGGCGAGCATGTATCATTTGCTTTCAGGCTTGAGAAAGAGGCATGAGAAAATTTCTTTTAATCTATACTTTCCTTCTTTGCAATTGGCAGAAGGATGCTCTCGAGTATTGAGTTGCTATGATTTGCAGTAACTGTGAAAGTTTGCCTAGGTTCAGGAGCACATATGAAGTGCTTCATTTTGAGTAAATATATAAAAACTAATCAAATGACAGTACATTGCTAGCTATATTCAGAAATTCAGAGGAAAATGTTCACCTTAATGGAAATTGACTATATAAATACAACAAAGCACCATTGGTGACAACACCCACTCTACTTACTTTCAGGGCAGAACTGAACAGATCTGCAATAGATGATGAGATTGGATAATTCCTTAGCAAGCCTCAAGCTTCGCTCCATTTCCCGTCTTTGCTGGATCTGAAAAAACAACATAACATTTATTTTAGCTTTACCAAACAGTGTTCAAGGAAAGAGTTTAAAATAAAAGCCTAAAACTTGTACGACTTTTACCTATAAGGACCATGCAACACCCAACGCATGTTACACAAAGCAGGGCTCCTTAGAAGACTGTCATAAGTGCTTCATGAACTATAAAATTCAAGTTAGTAAGAAAAGTTGATATCCTTAACATTGTGACAGTGCTATGCGCACATCCCTCTGACTACACGCAGAACATTTGACAATGTTGTGCTGCGGGCTATTGGTCGCTCATGAAAGAATTGCCGGCGATGAGGACCATAAATCCTGCTGAACAGGCGACCCTGTCGAGGTCACATGTCAATGCCAGCGGTTTAAGGGTGACTCTGAGCACACAGAACCTGCTCCTATGGTACGGTGCAAGAAGAAAGCAACGACGAGCGAGCCCTGCACGTGCGATCGGCCAGCCGACATAGCGCGTGGCACACTTTAGAGCCAACCTTTAAGGAATCTGCCATTATCTGAATTCCACAGCTGGCCAGCTCGAGATAAAATGCGGCCAAAAAGGCGGAGAGCGAGGACTCCTGCAAAGCGGAACGCTTTGAAAGGCACATGCAACTGGGCTAACAAAACTCTGGGGAAGGAGGGGAAAGAAGAATGCGCGTGAAAAGGGGAAGCAATGCCGTGCACGAGAGAGACACGATGGGGCTGGGCTGCCCATTCTCGGAGAGACCTCGCCAAGTTCGGTTTCCTGGACATGGTGCCAGAGCGCCAAGGAAGAATGATGACAACGGAAGCGGCAAATGGAAGGTGGCGGTAACGTGCCAAAGGCACGTTAGCTTCAGCACCCGTCTCTGCTTTTTATTGGTATTTGTAATAATCAGAAAATATCCGTTAATTTTGTGAAAGCCAAGTTTCTTTGATGTTATTGCCTCTCCATTCCATGTGGACCCACGAACAGGCATGAGTCGTCACCACATAGTTGAATACTCAACCTTAACAGTTCAAACAATGTAACACTGTAGCACTGACCATGTCATTTGCCGACTGGGCAGTCTCTCGGATCTTGAGCACCCAATCTTGCATCTCTTCCCTAGAGGGAGCAGCAATCTCAATGGGCACCAACTGGGTGGGTGACACTATGCGGAACACCCAATCCCGTCCCCTGCCTTGCCAACTTTGCAGGATATCTGCAAAAAATTACTTACATGTGAAGCTTGCATATATTTCTGCATACTGCTCAAATAGAAAGTGAAACAAAAACCAATTTGAGGTATTACTGCTTCATATCATGCCCACAAATCTGTAGTGCTAAGCTCTGAGAAAGCACTTCACAAGCACTTAACTTCATGAAGTAGTAGCCACAGACCCCTTAGTGCTTCCTTCTTTGCAAGTGAACAAGCTTTCAGACACTAAAAAAGCGCGAACAGGGGCTCAGTGCTACACCATGCCTAACTCTCATATCAAGGCATTAATGACTGCCGTTTCTCTAAATGGACATAAACCCGTAGCATTCAGAACGCTTTCCAAATTCTGCAGCCTGAGCCAGGGTGCCTAAACAAACTTTTCATTGCAAATACCTAACATACAATAGAAAATCTCAATATCCTTAATGGTGTTAATGCTCTCAGGCGGTTTCCAGACCTTTCACACACACACGGTAGGGGGTTGACATAAGGAAGCAAAGAAACATCATGCAAACTAATTCATGCAACAGGTTAGGGAGATAACTTCTAAGCACTTATGGTTTATGGGGTGTAACATCCCAAAGCAGCTCAGGCTATGAGGGATACCATAACGGATGTCTGCAGCTAATTTGCACCATTTGGGTTCTTTAACTTGCACTTATACTATACAGGTGTCTTGTTTTGGCTCTGTCAAAATGTGGCCAGGATCGAACTCGAGTTGTCCTGCTCAGTAGTTCAGTGCCTAACCACTGAGTTACTGTGGCGGGCCCTTGACATGCCACTTCATCACACACTGAATGGAAAGTCTTACGGCAACAAAACAAAATTCTTCTAGAAACAACGGCATGTCTTTTTCAGGAATAGAACCCACTAAAACTAACCTTTTTCCAATTTCAGTTGTGGACAGGAACAATGTGGTTACCTCCGTAACTTTTCTTGCAGATTATAAGTTCATAATTGCACGAATTATTTGCAGGTCTAGTTTCGCACCAGTTGTACATGATTCACGGGAAGCATGAAAAATGTCATCACTAAAATTAAGTAATTTACACTATGCAAATGATGCAAGGTAAAAAAAAATGTAAAACTCATGTTTCTGACAGAAAGATGACAATGGAAATCTCCCTTCTTCTGACTGGTCATGGTGAAAACGGAGTCAGAAAGGGGCTGCAGTGAACAAGCATAAATTCCATTATAATTTAAAAAATAGGGGGATTGCAATGATTCAATTTTTGTAGTAGAAGTTTTGAGATAAAATATACTGTGACAACACTGCTGGCACCATCAGATGACATTCTGTCTAAAAGCTCTCTAAAAGTACTCAAGAACTGATTAAGGTCAGCTGCCTACAAACTCCTATAAATTGGTTATTTACTCTCTGTGTATGTGATAACGTAAGAGCCTAGAACTTCTAGCAGCTGTTGTGCAATCCATTCCTGCCTTTCTATGCGTCAAAGGCTGCATGCTTTTGAATGTGCATGTAAATGTGCACACATAAGCAAAAAAAAAAAAAAAAAAAAAAAACACATTGTACACACTGTAGAGTACTCACCTACAGTACACCCCGCAATGTCAATGCTGCCCTTTTGCAACGTACCCAAAGGCATTGCATCTCCAGACTAGAAAGGAAGTGAAAAGGAAGTAAACATCACAAGCAAGCATCTTAAAAGCAAGAACAAATGCCCTATTGATCTCCAATGCAACATGTTGCATAGCAATTAGGCTCACCCCATCATCAGATGTATCCTGCGTTTCGAGCACTTCAACGAAGTTAGCAGGAAACCAGTGTTGCCTCTTGCCACCATAGTTGCCCCGCCACCATCCTCCATCCAGGCGCACCACATTAGTGATGATGGCATGCTTGCAGAATGAAAGTTCATCCTCTCGCTGGGCACGGTAGTCATACAGGGCCTTCACTGTGGCACGAAATGCACCCGAAAAGCTGTCTGGATCCATATAGGTACCCGCTGGGCCTCCCATGTGCAATGGACTATCCTCAGGATCCTGAATCATGAGAAGAAAAAGTCAGGAAGCCTCCCAAGAAAAGCAAACCCAAAGACTAAGAAGCAAGTATGAGTAAAATCAATTCAAAAACTTCCATTAATTAAGGAGTGTTCCCAAAATAAGTCTAGGAAGTTTGTAGTTAATTTAGCGGGAAACAAATACCATATTTACGCGTACATAATGCAGCTACAAAAATAATGTGAAGAGCCTGAGACTTCACAAAGATTCATATATTATACCGGGTGTCCCAGCCAACTTGAGCCAAGGGTTACAAAATAATATATTTGAGGTAGGTCAGTGAAACCAATTGCATACAACTGCCAGCCTGTTTGCACACTACAGGCAATTTTTTGTTTTGCATTTACTTAATTAGCTAATTATGTTAATTTCTCTAATTTATTAAATATCGACTTGAGACCAAAAATGTGAATTGGAAAGTTGTAGAGCACCTTCAGAAACCCCCATTTCATTAATTGCGATAAAGAAAGTCTCACGTGTTTCTTTTTTTCCGGGCTCAGAAGAAAGCCCGCGAAATACAAATAATACCACGTGACTAGCGCATTTGTGCGCCGCAATTGTGGTGCTCTCAGTCGTGGTTTGAGCGAACGAAATAAGCTGCGGCCGTGACCTGATGGTCCCGTTGCAGCGGCAGGCAGAAATGTTGGCGATAGTACGAGCGAGCTCGAACTCGCCCGTCGCCACCGCGATTTTGGCCAGGCCTGCGCACCGCGGCAGCCTACATCATGACAGGCGGTTGGCGATAAAGAACCGGCAAATGAAGGTGCAGCGCTAATTTTAGTCCAGTCACATGATGTCATCTCGCCCCTTTACCCAAGCCTGTATGCGCAGATTCAGTGGCTGATACCTTATCGCTCATTCATTTGTTGTGACGTTCGCTGATGGGAGAGAAGGAGGCCTTGTTAGAATGTCGGTGGTGTCGGCTCGCCGCTCTCACTGCTACTGCACCACCACGTGGGCCGGCTGTCTGACGCGGGCGAAGAAGCCCTCGCAGGCATATCGGCCTGCCGCTTTAACGGGGCCAAGAAGACACGGCCGCAGCTGATTTCGTTCGCTCAAACCACGACTGAGAGCACCACAATCGCGACGCACAAATGCACTACTCACGTGGTATTATTTGTATTTCGCGGGCTTTCTTCTGAGCCCGGAAAAAAAGATACACGTGAGACATTCTTTATCGCAATTAATGAAATGGCGGTTTCTGAAGGTGCTCTACAACTTTCCAATTTGCATGTTTGGTCTAAAGTCGATATTTAATAAATTAGACAAATTAACATAATTAGCTAATTAAGTAATTACAAAACAAAAAATTGCCTGTAGTGCTCAAGGAGGCTGGCAGTTGAATGCAATTGGTTTCACTGACCTACGTCAGATATATTATTTTGTACCCCTTGGTTCATGTTAGCTGGGACACCCGGTATAATGATCATAACAAGATCTGAGCCTATTCAAGCAAGTTGTAGCCGAAAGCTTAACAGACACAGAAAATACAGGAGAACTGAAGACATAGATACTTTTTCGAGAGGCAACAATTCAGAAATGCGTACGAAATCATTAAGCGCTGCAATGCTTCCGGGCTGTCAATGAACACAGTATCTCACACATCAGCAGGCCCCGTCATAGACACACAAATACTGCTTTGTGCTTCATGCTGCCCAATCCTGTGCTTGTTCACCCTTCTTTCCTTTCCCTGCTGCACACAACTCTTTCAGTGCTTTCTTTTTCCTAAAGGCCCATGTTGCCTCATACCATGGTCACAGGCACTTTCTCCTTTGCATACGAGTGCAAGTGGCCCCAAAACCATCCAAAGGTTTAGCTTCTGCTGATAGCTAGCCAGTTGATGGAGCTCATTGTACCTATCTTCAGATGCAGCAAAGAAAACAAACAAGGGGGGGGGGCATTACAGTTATTCCTGGTTCCAAATATAATACAAGATAATCCCTGAAATTGGTGCACTTAGAAAAAAAAAATACTTTCATTACAACCGTGCAACCAAGGTTTACAATAAATTATCATGTTTGGCATTTGGGTCACGACAGCCCTGGTCGCCTACATGCCATAAAACCTAACACAACACAATTACTTTCTTACCGGCCTCAATAACGCATAACCAATAAACACTAAATCAAGTTGAACATGCTGCTTCAAAAAATATTTATTGCAATTATTAAAAATCGCTTCATATGGTGCATTCCCTTTCAAACCTTAATATAACATTTTTTTCTGCCAATACTTCCAGAACACAAGACACTTAGGTACTTAAGGGGAAGCTGAAACACATTTTTGAGAATTTCACAAGATTAATGCATTAGGATATATGAAACTTGTAGATTAAGCTCACCAAGTGGTTTTGCGCTGCCATTTATAGCTACAACGTAATCGACTACTAAAGTCGCGACGTTTTTAAGGGTTCTCCTGATAATACTACCGCAGCAATGTGGAGAAACGCGATGACGACGCCATTATTGCTGACTTTCTAAATTTTAATTGCTTTCGCCCAATCCCTCCTACGAGTCACCCGATGCTATCAAACAATGCCTCGCGGCCTTTGCCTTCAATGGCGCTGATTTTCTGCCTCAGTGCATACGTTTATGAGTTGGAAATGCATCGCCTCTAAAGATGACGCCATCATCGGTGTCCCTACTCATCATCGTGCACTGCGGAGAAGCCTGAGCGCCTACCCCAAATGCTAGCGCAAAACAACTTGGCATGATTTACCATCCACTTCCATACATTCAACTCCTTTAATTAAATGAAACTCTAAAACCTCTTCGATTGCCCTTACAGCAGCAGCTTTCTCAAGGCTATAGATAGGGGCAGTAAAAGTACAATGGGCCAGTACTTCTCAGTTTTTAACTTAGTCTTCCTTTCATTTAGAGAAAGGTATAATTTTTGAAACCAGGAGAAAACATTAGTCTCTAAGCTGGCATTAATGATGTTACTTAGTGGGAATATTAAAAAAAAAACAATATGGCCGATTTGAATAGTTAATCAAATACGAAGTAGGTACGTAGAACCGCTTATCACCGTTATACCTTTCATGCATTACCACACACATCTTCGATTTGCACTCTCTCCAATATCTTCCCTAAGCTCACGCAAGAAGTGGCCAGCAGTCACAAAGACAAACAGCGCCAACGGTTGCGCTTCCAAAACAAACAACTCACAAGCCTAAGGCCCAAACATTCCGATCGCTGCCCTTGGTCGGCTGCGCGCAGGCGGTGGTTTCAAAGGGACGTATGTCTAGGCGTCTTCCCTAGAAGACACCGACAGCAGCTTCCTCGGCCGCGCATTCCCCCCGCCCTATTTCGCCACGATTTATGGCTTTTACGCCCTTTCCCCTCAAACCAAGAGACAGCAGTTAGCGCTGAACCCACAACCACTGCGCTTACGCTGTGCTTTTTAACTGAACTGGCTTGCCTCGTTCGCGGCATGGTCGAAGCGCGCCTTTTCCGAGAATCGGAACGGACCGAACCGCTGGCGTCACCCGTTTCCATGTGTTCCTACATCACTTCTGAAGTGCGACCGCCTGCGTGACCGTCATAAATAAACTTGGCCGCCCCTTCGGAATCCCCCCTGCAACAGTGAACCCACGGCTTCGGACAGACACCGGCGAAACCCGTGATTGCGGCTAGTAGTGCTACGCACTAAAAAATCCACAAGAGATCTTTAAGCCATCATAGCCTGCCACACAAACCATTTTCATTAGAGGTAAAACCCAGCCATGGTGGCCGCGCTATGATGGAGGCGAAATGCAAGGTGCCCATTTACTGTGCGATGTCACTGCACGTTAAAGAACCTCTGGTGGTCGAGGCTATCCGCAGCGCTCCACTATAGCATCCCTTCTAGGATGAGTCACTCTGGGATGTTAAACCCCACAGACCAAACTAATAAGGCACCGGTGACTTCTGCCAATGCTTTACTACATGAAACTGAGAAGGATGATTAGTGTTTAGGGCCCCTGACATGATTGACACTATCGAATAAATAAATGTAAGGGAGCAGGGAGGTAATTATTTCCAGCTTGAGAAAAGTGCTGGTAAAAGCACAAAAATACCTGCTGAAATCACAGAAAATGAATGACTTGACTAACTACACTTTCATTACTAGTTATCACCTACTGTTGTGTTACATTACGTTTTAGTGGTGAGGGACCCACTAATTAGCTTCCACTTAGCACTAGTACACGATTTAAATCTCGTTATAAGAGACACTGTTACAAGAGACAGGGTTACAAGAGACACTCGGTTACTAAGGACAACTTTGTCAGGTCCCTGGAGTAAATTCTTCACTATTTAGAAGAGACACAACCCAGGTGTGCTCATGCAATGCAGATGAAATGTACCAACTCATACATGGTGCACTTCAAATTCCCTCAGCTAAATTCTGTTCCATATCAGCATCCTTTTTATTGTATGAGTCAGGAACTGAGAAGGAGGGCTTTGCCATAATTGGAAGATCAAAACGATCCCATTGTTTCAGCCACTGGCATCACATTGCTGTCACCTACGAAACTAACCAAAATGCATGAATGACATCCAGCATTTTTAACTCCTCGCTGTTAAAATGTGGTCACAAGATGAAAGCTCAGAATCCTGATGTCTCTTTGTGGACAATGCTTCTTGCAGCACCCAAGTTCTCGTGCTCAAAGCCACCAAAGTTATTTTTTCCCTCCAAACTCCGCACCCTACCTTCAACCAATAGACAAAGGCATTGTGCGCTCTGTCAAGTTGTACAAAACAAGGTTATTAGAATGCCTCGACAGGTAGCAAGGCTGTACAACAGTAATTGATGCGAAGTTTGCTGTTCAGGTGATTTCAGGTGTCTGGAATGGCCTGAGAAGTAAAGCTGTGAAAAACTGTTTCAGACAAGCAGGCTTTAAATGTGGTGACATGATGTAAGAGAGTCCATATATGGATACTGTAGAAAGCTTCCTTGAAGATGAAGCATGGGCGAGCATCCAAGAGACTGCTGAGGTACCATAATGCTTTGAGGAATTCGTATCTGCAGATGTGGATCTTGTGTGCTCCCAAAGAGCTTTCAGACTGTGCAATCCTCGCACAAGTAAATGGCACATGTGCCATAGAGGGTGACTACGAGGACATTTCAGAGGAAAAGTGTCAGCATCTGAGGGTGACGAGCATGTAAGAGTGATTAAAAGGTATTAGAGCAACAGGAAGGCTTACAAAGTGAAGTGCTTTACCTCCAGAATTTGGGGAAGGAATACACTCTGCACTCACAAAAATACATATTACTAATATGAATAACTTCTTTAAGCTTTCCTGAACAATTTCCTGTTAATAAGTATGAATGCATTTATATGCTGATGTGCAGTAAACTAATCAACACAGTGCTTTTATAATTTTTGGTTACAAGGGACCTTGCTTACAAGAGATCTTTTTCGGGTCCCTTGCGTGTCTCTTGTAACAAGGTTTTACTGTATTCAAAATATCGACTATGAATCGAATATGGTTGTTCTTCGATTTGTATTTGCATTGGAAAATCTGATAATCGAAATTTCTGAATATTCAAAATTTATCGAATACATTAAAAATTTTCGAATTCACTGAAGACTCCCCACACTGCGCATTTCACCACAATGTCTGACCATGTTGACTGTGCAGTGAAGTATCCTCAAAAAGCGACGAGGCCGTTTTATGAAGAGGAACCATACCGACAGTGTGCACACCACAATGCGTGCTTCACCGCTTGACCGCGTGACTATGCAGTGAAGCAGCCTCAAAATGTGCCGGGGCCTTTTTGCAAAGAGGGCCTTTTCAACAGTATGCACAAAGCGAAGAAAAACGGCGTTCTCATTTCGGTTTCACCTCAGCTGCAAACAACCATTGCGCAAGTGTTCATAATATATAACTACTGTGATACAAACGGTTTTGGAAGTTTTTCCAAGTCCATTCCATAATTCAAACTTTCAAACAGGCACTCCCTGCACAAAACACTAGTATTTGAAATCCTGCATAAAATTCATACTGAATGTTTCAGTAGGATATACACTTCTGTGCAATTCTAGTCTAATATTATTTGCAAATACCATGTGAATTCTGAAATAAACAATATGAACAATGCTATTTTTTAATTTTCTATTTCTTTTCATTGATAAGATATTCAATTTGATATTCAAAGGCAATTTCTTTTTCCCCATATTCATATTCAATTCGTATTTGGAAATTTCAATATTTGCCCACACCTAATTTATAGTCAACTGATCTTACAACACCATCTATAACCATGGCTATTATAGCTATTTTTGTTCTGTCATGAGTTCCACTCATGAGTGGGTTGTAAGAAAAATTAGTGTGCTTCTTGGAATTATTAGAATACCACAACACTGCAACAATGCCGTCATAGTAAATGTTAAAGATGGTCAAATGTAGCACCATAGAATTGACATAAGAAAAATGGGAAGGCTTTTGATATTCTTGAAGATTCTTGAAGTCGCTGGCACTAATTCACGTGAAACACATAAATCAAATTTAAACTGTTGTCACCATAAAGTGCACCGAATGTGTGACCTCAAAGCTATCTCATGCAGTCTCGTACAAGAGTGCAGGTATGAGCAGTATTGTAACATGCTCATACCTGCATTCTTTACAATCACTTGTAACTAACTGCAATCACTTGAAATTCTCCACATTTCAGCTCTGTCAGAATGGATTGAGCATCACTGAAAAAAAGAAAAGGCCACCACTGGCTGGCTTTTCTGCAAAAAGGGCATGAAAATACTTTCATGTGAGTATCATCAAATGAAAGTTAAAACAGTGCACAGCAACCCTGGCCAAGCACTATACACATCACGCAGCTTCTTCATGTAGCATGTAGAAACTATGAATGTGGCATTGCTTGCAAGCTTGTACAATATGCTAGTAATGCAATGAAGGGTGGAAAGCAGCAGAGACAAAAAAAGAATTTGGCCCCTGTCGATACGAAAATTAGAACAATTTGAACCAGGAGTACGGTCCCAGCCAATGTCTATGTAGGTCCATAGTGTTGGATGCTCTTCAATTTGCACATGGGCAGTCTTGCACTTGTTAAAGTGAGGAATAGCGTCCAGACATGACCCACATAGTCAGCGATCAGCGAAATAGACCTCCCTGAACCTGAAATACGGCAAAATAGTGGTACCTGCACACTGTGTGCGCTACTGCAGGCAGGGCAACGATTGGAAGTCCCCTATTTCTAAGCTATAACTCAGTCACGCTGTTTCGGCTTGGCTTTCTATAGCTTCGTACCATCTCGTGGCTGCCATTAGGTGCATGCATCGGACACTCACAGTTTAGGATGCTGCTTAGCACGTGACTGATTCCTTATCTTTATTTCGGGATGGCATCAGCTGTTGTACCACCCATGCACATTTCCTTTGCTTGCATCCACATGCGCCTTTGAGTACACTGAAACTGCACGCCAGTCACATGCTGTTCACAGTCAGTGCGGTGAAGCATCCTCATACCACAGTGAGGCCCTATGGCATCTTGAGAATACTTCACAGTACAGACCTCTTAACAAATGGCCAGCCGCTTCTAACAAAGAACCATTACGACCCCGTTGCACTTTGAAAGGGGCAGCAGAGGCCTTTACAATTCTTGAATGATTCTTTAAAACTCCACGGCGTGCACAAAGCACAGCATTTGACGAAACTGGAAAAAAACCACCGTCCTCACATGGGTTTCATCTTAAATGCAGACAACCATCGCATAGGTGTTTATTAGATAAATTTACCATGATGCAAACAGTTTTCGGCAGTTCTTTAAAAGCCATTTGACAATTTGAACTTTCAGTTAATTCAGACATTTCTTTTGATCCCTTGAAGCCCGAATTAACAAGATTTTACTAAAATTAAAAAAATTAAAATTAAAAAGCTAAAATTAGTACTGAGTTATCACTCAAAAGTTTCCAGCAAGAGCGAAAGTCAACGAAAAGTTTTCAATGTGCTTGCTGAAGTGAAAGGTCACACACCAGAGCTAAAAACACAAATATTATGGTATGTTTAAGTTTACAGGGTTTTAACATCCCATCCCAAAGTGGCAATGCCTATGAAAGCTGCTGTGGTGGACGGCTCCTGAAATTTCAACTACTTGGGTGTTCTTTAACATGCACCGACAATGCGCAGTACACAGGTGCCTTACATTTCATCTTCACTGAAAAGCAGCCACCGTGATTGAGACAGAACCCGCATCCTCGATACCTGCAGTTAAGCGCCCTAACCACCAAGCCATCACGATGCGAAACAGATACTAAAACACAATGCTTTCTAATAAAACAGATATGAAGCCTACCGTTCCAATTCTCCGAATAATGTCTTCATTGACTGGGTACTTGAGCTTGACTTTACGGTAAAGTGGGTGCTTTTCATAATAATTTACAAGCTCAACAAGGCTCTCAAATTGCGCTGTACCGATGACAAAAAGGCGTCCTTCTTGCTTGATGCGACAATGCTTCAACTTGTTCTCTGCCCTGGGTAGAAAAAGATATATTGTTATTGTTGGCACCTTATTTAAACTGTAAAAAAAAGCTAGCTAGTGCCAGTCACAATGGCAATTTTTATCTTAAAATGCATTCATTGCACCTATTATTGATCTCTCATTGCAGAAATTTATCACTTACTCTATTTTCTACTAGTAAGGTAGCCTCTGAGCATTCAGTACTAGCTGTTAAAGGGCCAATTCACCGGGCAAGCATGTCCCATTCTGGCCAAATATAAAAACTGAAGGGACAAAATAACCCAGACTAAGGTCCACGACCAGTGAACTTTACCTCCATCTGTTTTCACAGAATACATTTCTCATAACTTTTAGGCAACTGCATTCCTCAACACTCTTTTTTAATGTGACAATCCCAGTCCTCAAAAATTATATTAAATGTGCAAATTCATTTACCCAGCTGAATCTAAAGTCCAACCAGATATCCTGAACTTAAGAGGATCACGAAATAGTTTAATATATAGTCAATCCCGGATATATCGAACTCGAAAAGGATAGCGAAATAGTTCCTACATAATTAATTCTATAAGTCAGCAGATGAGCCTCTCTTTAACACAAAAGTGTGAGTAGGGTGCACTCCCGCTAGAGTGGGTAAAAGCACAAAAAAAATGAAGCGAACTTCTGTTCTCATATTTTACGCTCTTTGCTGCACTAGACCATCAGGGTGTGCACAAGGCAGGCTTGGGATGATCAGTGCGGTCACGTCACCATGTGTAGCAGCAAAAGGAGTCAAAGCTATGGGCGGATGCTGACGTGTCAGCGAAGACGCTCATTACATTGGTGCCGGTAAAGAAAATCCAACTGTATATCATTTACCCAGCTTGTTCAAACCAGTAGTCACTTTCCCAGATGGACAGATGTGGTGGTGTGCTCATCGGAATTCGAAACCGTTGATCCGAGTTTCGTTTGTCCTTCGGCCCTCGAAAGAATGTTCATTCTTATTGCCTTTTATCTCCATTTGCCACTGACTGCTAGCTCTAAGATTATATCATTGCGCGTTTATTGCTTTGAGCTGCACATGTGCCATGATGTAATTAAAAAAAGTAAGGCAGCACAGTTGGAGGGTGGGAGGAAAGTGTACTAGGGTATATATGTGTTAGTGTCAATTTATATTTCGGAACTATGACGAGAAGGGAACAAGAACTGTGGGGGGGGGGGGGCAGGTGAAGGCGGTTGACGTCTACACAGCAATGTAGAGGTGTTGTGATACTTGTAAAGCTTTCAGGACGCGTTTGCAAGTCTTATAATTTACACACCCCTATCTTTAAGCTCATTAATTAAGAAAAAAGTGCATGAAATATGCGAGCAAATGTTTTAACTCCTGCAGGATTAAAATAGGGGTGCCTTCATAATGCATGGGAAAAGAACCATAATAAACTTTTGCAGCAAAAGTAGAGGTGTGTTCGTAATGCAAATTCATCAGTTGTGCGAAATTTCCAATCATATGACGCTTGGATTACATGACAATTTCATACAGTTCCTGAAAGTTGTATAATTGAGTTTCTACTGTACTTCAGACAAGTAACCATACTGCACGTTTATCAGCCTCGGAAATCCCTTGCACATTGTGGCGCTTGTACTTGAGAGAATTGGCTGTGGTAGTGATACCTTCATTTCAGTTCTTGCTTTTTCTACCTTAAGAGTCTTATCTCAGTAAGAGTGCTCTTTTCGTGGTTAGTAGCTGCTATTTAATTGATACAAGCCAACTTCAATTTGTCCCTTTTAAGCACACCCTACATTCACTCCATCACACAGCTTTACAGTGTCAGTGCTTTCAGCAGGTTGCTGGAGGCCGCGCAGCTGACCTGTCGCTGCGCCTCGAAAAGTAAGGAATGCCATTAGGAAAAGTGCCACTTCCGGGGGCGCGGTGCTCAATTTTATATATCGAATGACCAGCAGGACTGGAGTTCAATATAGTGTGCAACTTTCCTATACCTTTACAAAAGTTTTTCAAGGAAATAATCTGTGTGCTAAATGTAGCCAATAATTTAAATATAGTTCAATACATCCAGGATGAACTGTTTCAGCACAGCTAAGCATTAGAAAGCAATTTACATGATTCAGAAACTTTCCATGTCTGATGCAATGCATGCAGATAACTATGACCAGGCAATTCGGGAACAGCAGCAGCAAAACTAAAGCTCTAATTTGTCTATTTCTTGGGTGCCATCACTATTATGTTCTAGTGCAATCAACTGAAATAAGTCAAAATACAAACACTGATTTTAATGTGCTGTGCAGCACTGCATGCCCAACTTCAATTATAATGTTTAAAAGCAAGCTTCAAAACACACCTGAAGGATATGGCAAAGCAGCTGTCCTCTTTTTCACTTGGGCGCACCAAAAAGGTACCATCATACTTGACACGCTTCAATAGTTCTTCTGCTTGAGTACGTGTCATATTAGCATGGTACCACCTGCATGCAAAACAGTATAAAATAATGTCCATAAATAAAACACAAGCCAGTATGTGCCAAGGCATTTAAATACTAACATCGTCTCCTAACACACACACACACGGGCACAAAAAAAATTGCAGTCTGTACAAATGCTTCCTTAACCAACGAATGAGAGCAGGTAAATATTACGTAACCACAAAATGCCACTCAGAAAGCCAACATAAAAGGTCGCATAATGGACTTTATTAAGGCGAAAGCCTTACTTGGCTCATGGTGAAAATCGCATGGGCAAGATCTGTCCATATATAAAGCTGGGGTAGATAATGACAGTGATGAGAGAGAGAGAGCGACTCTTTTCCTCTTTCTACGAGAAAGAGAGAGAGTGACAGAGTGAGAGAGAATCTCATCTCCTCTCGCTAGGAATGGGGGGCATTCCGAAGATCGCAGCAGGGCAGACAAAAGTATTTTGCCTTGCTGCACGTAAGGTGACTTGAGTGCTCCCCTGAATTTTTAGTGGTCTGAACACTAGTCTAAAATACTGCAGCAATGCAGATTGTGTTTGCATCCTGGTACAGAAGGACATAATAGCAACTTGACTTGTTCACTTTGTCTGCATGTTTCATGATCAATGCAGGCAAGAAATACATAAAGCACATATTCTGTATGGTAAAGTTTGTGGATCGGTTTTTGTAAGCAACAACTTGTGAACACCAACTGATCATGCAATAAATAAGACAGGATGTCACTCAGTGTGTGTGCCACACAGCACATGCAGAAACATATGGCTGGCACCACACAGCGTGGAACTGTCTACTCTTCCAACCACAACCATTACATTTAGAAAGCAGAGCAGTTAGATCCGATACCACCTTCTCTGTATTACAGCACAAACAATGAGTCTTCAACAGTACATACTAACACCCATTTTTCTCAGCACCTACATTCTGATCAAGCACAAAGAATTAATGTAACAGAAGTAGGAGAAAAGCAAGGTAACGCACTCTTTTCCCTCATGCTTGTTGGGCTGGGGAACAGGCTCATTGAGGTACATGTAGAACTCTTGGCTACGCAGTGGGTGCGTTTGGTAGTGGCTGATAAGACTGTACAGGGTGTCAAATGCCACTGTGTCAATAAGGTAGTACTTTGTCTGGCCTCGTTCTTGTTTGGATTTTATCCTGCAATGATTCACCTTGCCCTGGCGCCTGTAGAACAATGGGAGGACAGCAAGTCACACACCTTTAGTAAATCAGGCGCACTGGTTCAGTAACAAAATGCATGCTTATTTTCAGTCCTGCACTTCACACACAAAGTAATGTACAGTCATTGGACAAAGTTATGCAGTATGGTGCTGCCCAAAAAAAAAAGTATTCTGCATTGCCTCGTTATGCAGTCTGAAAGTACTGGTTCAATGCATGAAGGATGCATGTCCCCTCATGAGTCCAATTTTTTACTTGCTTGCCTGACAACCCAGTCCCGCGAGTGAACTTGTATCCCATAAACTTTTTCCATTACCATACCTGTCAGAGAACTTTTCTCTTAGCATGTGACTTCACTTGCAATGAAATAACATACACCCAGACTGCTTAACTAAAGAAGGTGGTGCCTTTCAAATTTCAAAATATGGTGAAAAATTCAGCTTTCTAAAAATTAAAAGCATCCACTTGCATGACTCGTTTTCTATGCTGTCACGGGGCTTAAATGCCAAAATCTTTCAGAGAATACTAGAAAAATAGCTTCAGCATCTGCAATGGTTCCCAAAACTGTCTGAAAAGAGGCATTTTTTGAATTCAAGTATATTTGCAGTATACTAAACGAGGAGCGATGCTATCTTTGGAACGGCAGAGTGTTTCTTCACCTTTATACCTGTGCACAGAAGCACTACACACTACTACAATGCACTACTACAAGCAGCTGAAAAGTGTCATGCAAAGAAAGGAGTCTCAAAAGCGCACCAGATGAAATGCCAGATAGCCAAGCAATGCTGCATTTAAACCGTAACCAAGAACCACAATCCTGGAGAAGTAGTAAACTCAATGTTGAGTGCCATATTCTCAAATCTGCTTGACTGTGCTGTTGCTCACTCTGTGAAGTTCAGTTCATCATGACTATTTGGTCTATTTTGACCGTTTGTTATGTTGCACTGAACCACATCAAATACAATGACACTCTTTTAATCTGAAGCTGAGTGCTTTCAAATTCTTAGTATAATGTTTTGTTCGCAGCAGACACGTCTAGCGCAACTACAGTTGCCGACCAAAAATTCCCACCAAAATTCCACCATCAAAACTTGTGTTGCTGTCACAAAAACTTGCAGGCAGAATGCCTCTCATTATGCGCAAGCTGCCACAGAGTGCACACAATGGCATACCACCGAGATTGGTTTTTGAGCTGTAGTCACTAGGCCTAATTTCGAATACCAATTCCAATATAGCATTCATTTGAGCCGTGTATCGGTTCTTTTTTTATGTCTACCATCATCTTTTGCCTTTTCAGTTCACACCCTTCGTGTGGTGGGCACAGCACAGTTCCTACAGCAGTGGGCTTGCTTTCATCTCTGGGAGGCCCCGTCCAAGCGTGTGTGTTTGTGACGTATCAGCCGCAGCAGTCATCAAATAAAGTGTGCGAAAAATTGATCGCTGCTGTACCACGCACTTTTAATGTGTACGCAGCAGCAAGCATGACGAAGCACGAACAGCACAGTCTTCAAAAACATGCCAACTATTTGGTTTTGGTTTCATCATTATGAGGTTCATGTCAGGCCACAGTGATGGTAACTATCGGCCACGCATCAATCAGCCAGCCAGCCAACCAAGTCCAGCAGTGCGCAGTTTTGGATGCCAACTGGTGGCACTGCACTTTTCCCTTGCTTGTATCAGCGTGGTTCTTCCATTATGACAAAACTGTGCACTCGTCCACTTCAAGTGCCATTTCATACATTGTGCTGCGAAGCCTCCTCACATACGATGCAGCCACTATGAGAGGGCACCGCTGCTACCTTGTTGCAATGTGAGAATGCATGGGATGGAAATGCGAAAAATAGTGACTTTAGCACTGTTCTCATCACAAAAGTAAGGCAACCACTGCCCAGTCTTTCCCCAAACAAATATACCACAAAGCAAGCGGTTCTTGTCAGTTTTTTTTGGAATGAATTGATAATTCGAATTTCGGATAACGTCCTTTGAAATTCAAATCGACAAGTTTTTATTGCACTACAAACCATGGAAGCACAGAAATAAGCCTAACCTAATGGATATGATAACCTAATGGATATGATCTCAAAACATCACACAAAAGATTAGTAAGAACCAAAAACTAAAGGAAACCAGCTGCTGTCCTCACCTACAGAAGCATGTGATCGGGTAAAAGAATAAAAAAGCTTGTACTTGAAAAAAGCCTCACATCTCTTGGCTGTAAGGGGTCACACCTACTACTGCATAGTGCTAGTACTGTGGAATACATAGAAGTTCATGCAAGCTCAAATATTCTACAAAATAAAACAATGGTTACTTCCATAGAACAGTTCGCACACAAGAAAATCAATTTTGACCCACCACAATTTTCTAGAGCTCACATAATTTTGCTGGCCAACTAACTTTTGAGGAAAAAAACAAATGAGAAAAACTAGTATCTATGATGTGGTTAATAAAGCGTTGCACTGCTGTACACCTCCACGGCCAGGTTTCATCTTTTTATGCTCAACATTGGCAAATATTCTTAGCGACCAGTTCCGAATGGAAGACAAAAGACAACTAAATGCATATTTGCCAACAAAATGTGCCATTTTAGTACCTGCCTACAGTGGCTTGTTTCCTCTCAGTGGCCTTGATGGAATGCATGCTTCAGGCACAAAAAGTGTAATACCAGCTTGCAAGATGCACAGTGCATTAGGGAGGCAGCCTCTGAGGTTGACAACTTGTGTTAATGACAGTTAGGTTTGCCACATTTTCACAAAACACATAAAACACACAGCACCTTTTCAGGCAGATTACAATCCGAGCAAGGTAACGGCCTCGAAGATTAACAACATGATAAACATTTATCTGGGAGGTTATCACTGCAATTAACTATATGCAATTCGAGTTAGTCACGAACCCAATACTAGCTATTAGGAATGTTAATTTAATTATATGGCTGCCTATTATTTCATTTCAATTTAATGCTGGTATAATTACTCACTAATGAAAGAGTTTCTACATTTCTGTGTACTGTTATAATTCTGCCATTGGGACAGTACACCCAGCCTCAAGGCAAACACAAATGGCTTTCATGAAAACATCTGACTACCAATGCAGTTTCTGCATGGTGACATTAAGAGTACCATTGTGACAGCAAAGAAATGACATAAGAATGTCATCAACTAGAAACTGCATTAAATCTGCTGAATGGAAGAGGTGTAAAACAAGATGCAGTGCAGTGCATTCACTGCACCAAGTCAATCTTTGGGATGGTCTAGAAAACAAGCAGAATGACTAACCAGAAGGAGAGGGAGTAGTCACCAACAAAGGTGTCACTCTCGCGCACCAAAAAGGTGCCATCACCCAAGTGAGCATGCTGCTGCAGTAGCTCCTGGGCCTTGAGACGACCCCCAGCCAGCTTGCCATGGAACCACTTCTCCCCAAAGTGCAGCTCTTCATTGGGCACACCCTGACCCAATGAAAACAAGATGTCACTCACAATAAAAAAGAATGTCAGTGAATCACAATCAACTCTTTACTGGCACTTAGTACAACAAAATCTAACACAGTAACTCGATTCTGGTTCGATGAGATTTTAATGCCATTTAGCTTGACTAATCAAAAATAGCCATTAAAATCCCATGAACTGACACTCACGTGGTGGAATAAATTTTTCCCATTTCAATCTATACAAGCATTACCATCAGCCTAACCCCATCCACTGCAAGAAAAGGGCCTCTCCCACTAACAGGAAATTAATGCCTTGTGTCAGCTACCGCCTACTTACCTCCACAAACTTCCCAATCTCATTCACCCACAATATACAAAATACACAATATACAGCACCTCAAATGGTATGACAAGCTACAAAGTCTGCCTTATAAATCAGTACCCATTATACTGCAGTTTCTGATATAAGCTTCAGATGAAAGAATTTTGAAGTATTCACACCTTACTGTATTGGCCCAATTCTAACATGCCCATTTATTTTATCTATTTATTTTAGAAATGAAGCTTAACATACTATGCATATAATATAAGATACAAACAATGAACAAAAACAGTGCCACACACGCAAACATCACTAATATGATTGATTAACAGTGTTACAGTTGACATAAGGATGACTTTGCAATAGGATTGCACTCAGCAATGTAAATGTTACATATACATAAAAAAAAAAACAAGAAAACAGCAAGCAGTAAATGAGTGGCACCATTGACATTTCTATATGCCAAATTACTGCTAAGGTGAGATATTAAACCCTTATACATATCTTATCTTAGAATATTCGATTAACCATTACCAGGTGCTGTAGACTCACTGAAGCTGGGCCCTACAATGTTTTCAATGAATGAAAAATAACTCCTGCCAATAAATGCACACACAACAAAAATGTGGAAAGAAACATAGAAACTGTTTCTGGCAAAATTCCTTCACAAGCACCTCGAGAGCATGGCCAATGATGACGCATTCAGAACAAGAAGGTGCTTCAGTGATACAAGACTGAAATTTAACATAAGGTATTCTGCTTAGCACAAATTTTCGCTTTTTATTAAAAACTACATTTTATTATTATTTTGATATTTTGTAAAGTTTATTTCCGCTCCTTGCCTTGCTAGGGTCAAGCATAACAATATGTGTGTACTTAGCTTGATAAAAACAGCACTCTACTGTATATCATGGGGCAATTCTAAATGGCCACATATATAAAACTTACCTCCCGCTGCTCCTGCAGCTCAGTACCATCTCCCTCCTCCTCCTCATCCTGCATTTGCTGTTCCTCAGCATAGTACATCCGATTTTGGGTCAGCATAAAGAAATGTGCCCGCCACTCCTGGAACATCCGCACAAACACAAAAATACACTTCACTGTCTCGGCAGAATTTCAAATGAGATTCAAGAAATTTGTACGAGCCCAATGTGGAAAGCTGAGATGGTCAGATTTAATGATGACAGCAACACAAAGCATGAGGAGGTAACAAAAATAAGGGCGACATTCGTGTCATATCCTCCTCCTCTTGTTCTTATCCTCTGTGCTGCTTCCACCATGAATCCACCCCAATGCTGAGTGATGGGGTGTAAATGAAGCGAAATGATTGACAATTTACCGTGGTTAGGCCAAGTGCAAATTAGTTCCGCTAGCACTTCGATTCTAGTTTTATTTCAGTTTGGGACTTGGTTTTCAAAATAAGGCAAGCTTCAGACAAAATCAGGTGAAATTGGGATTTATTTCAGGCCAAGATTAGCCAGGCAGCCATCGGTGAAATCGATGAGTGGGGCTCTATATGCTAGTGCACTAAACATTTCTCTCCTTTTCTCTCATTCCTTGATATACCCCCCTTCTTCCTTATCATCATAGTGAAGTATGTCAACCTTCTACTGCAGCCGCCCATTTTTTTCTATCTCCCCCTGCTTCCATGTCAGCATCGTGAAGTGATTCAGCCTTCTACGGTAGCTGCCTGCCAGGTCATTTCTTTGGCCACAGCATTCAGGTTGCTCACTCTTCTGCCTGCATCAGAACATACATCATCCATGATAGCCACCACACTCTGGGTTCCAAATTCCAGCCTTTCTCTCCTCTCCCCTACAAGTAGAGAGGGGATGTCCTGCTCTCCACATTGCCACATTCCAACTATGGCAGGTGACGCAGACGGTCATTGGTGAGTAGGGCTCTAAGTGACTAAAAGAAACAGACAAAAATCACAAGCTCCTGCATCCAAAACGATTGTGGTGCCATGTTCAACTCTCTACCATTACAACTTGATGCACCACTGGACAGGCTCTGATCACATAAAAGCAAGGAATTCTGCGAGGGCTTTTTGATACAGCTCTCATGCAGAAAGCTGCTTCAAATTTATTCTTTTTTTCACAAAAAAATATGGAAGTTATGCAAATGACTTTAATGCTAGTTTCAAGACACGACATCAGCTCCATTAATTTTCTTCTCAGCCACGTTACATTAATACCTCATTGTTCCAGCCCACAATAATATAGAACTCTAAATAATTCAAATAGCCAGCATGGTCCCAGCCAATTCACACACAAGTCCAGGGTATCAGACGCTTGTTAATTTAGACACTGCTGGGTTCACACTGACTATTTTGGATGGCCTTCTGAAACTAAGTGTCGATGTATTACAAGCTAGGCAGGGGAACTGTCCAACTGTCCCTAATCAAGGCTGAACTGCATGATGCATACAATGCTAGGCATGACAACAATTGATGGGCCGCCATCGCAAGGTTGAAACACAGTCATGTCACATAGTTTCAGTTCCCAAGGTTCACCATAAGCTTGCAGTGCCAGCGGCTTTGGCCACGTGCAACCCAACCAGCTCAGCCCAGACGCCTGCTGTTTCAGACGCTAACTGGCGTGCCACTTTCTTTCAGAGTGCTAGCACTCTGTCTTCCACTGAGACAAAAAGCCATTGTCTGTCTGAGCTGTCCCTCTGACCTTGAAAGGAATAAAATAAATATGGCTGCAACTGCGCCACGATTTGGTTGCAATCCTGCAGCAGCGCGAATAGACTGTCACCACAGATGAACACCTAGAGTGCTCAACTGCCACCCTCTCACCCGTGAATTGCATGTCGTCATCTTCATCAACTTCCATCTGTGCTCACTGAATACAGAGCTCATTAATGTGTTAGTGGTCCCGAAATTTTATGGTGCGCTACCACTAAGGTCCCCGATCACCTAGTTCGCTGATATTTGCCTGATGCCTGACCTTGAGACCGTACCCATGACGTGTTAGCGCACATACTTCGCATTTGGCCAGCTAAGTTTAATCTACTGTAATTTTGTTCCTCTACACAATGTGTCTTGATGCATCAGCACTGCAGTGTTCTTCCCTCATTTCTACCTGCATGATTCTTTTTTGTTACTTTGGACTGATGAAAATGCATGCACACCACATGTACATGCAGCCTCCTGTACTGCATACAAGCAATATGCATTGCTGGGTGAAGGGGGCTACAGAAGCCCCTACCATTTCAGAGTTCAGAGCAATTCTGCTTTCACATTCCCAATAGTGTGAATGCAGGAAAATATTTGATGGTAAAAAATAGTCCTTGCCCATAGCTTCTTATTAACTCGACCTTCAAATAAATTACCATGCTTTTTCTGGCCCCTTTACATTTGAAATAACAGGGTTTTGCTACACATCCAGCCTAATAGTGTAAGTGGTGGTAGGGGCCCTAAAACATGTCTCCATATTTGAGGGATGCCTTAAAAGCAACCATACCTTACCGAAGAGACTTTGCCTAAGCAGTAGCGACAATTGGAGAAATTGAAGGTGCAACACTGAGCTTTTACCACTTCCCTCAACTTAAATTTCTCCTCTTTTCCCTCTAAAATGCCTCTGGAAGCCACACCCAGAATAAACAAATGTCCAGTTCAAACACATCTAATGGCCACAGAAGCAATGGTAGTAGCATAAAAGAAAGAAAGTTTGGGCAGGTTTGAGCAAATGATCGTATCATTTATACACACATTTAGGAGGCTTAATGTGCTTTTATGCAGACTTAGTGCTGTTGATATCTGAATAACTGACAAACAGCAGGCCTAGGTAAGCACCCAAGCGCTCATGTTAGGAGTGCCAGCCCACGCCTAAGGGTACACCCGGACAATCTTAAACGCTGAAGATCAAGAATAAAGAATCTGCAAAAGTTCATGGGAAACGTCAAACTATGCTTCAGAATGCACCTCACATTATATTTAGAACTATTAGTGTGAGTGTTTTTTTTTTTTTTTTTTTTTTCTAAGCTCTTCAGGGTAGCTGAAGTGACCTTGGCCACCAGACCCTGAAGCCAAGAAGCTAGCTTTATCAATGAACGTGGGACAAAAGAGTGCAGTGTGCAGGTGTAAAAGATTGCTGGGATATAGAAAGGAAGCACTGGAGTAAGAAAAAAAAAAAAAAAAAAACAGCAAACGGGCAACAACTGTGTAGCTGGAAGCCCATTAGTGGTGGCACAGTGATGATGGCAGCCGCTGCTGAGAAAGACCATGCATGCATTAAGTAACAGAGGTTTGACTTTACTCAATTGAGGTGCATGCATTTGAAACATTGCCTCTTCAACAACACCAACATACCCATTCGTGTCCTAGGTTAATGTGCTCCTTGTGTTTTCTTTGTGGGCCCTCTGCTGCGGTTGGCCTGAACAGCTTGAGATTGCATTACAATTCCAATAATAATAATAATAATAATAATAATAATAATAATAATAATAATAATAATAATAATAATAATAATAATAATAATAATAAACTTTTCCAGTGCCCTCAAGCTCCCCCTTCCCGTATTTGAGGAACTAAGGTAATATAGTCATATTTCCACCATACTATCATTCATACTAAAGACACAGTAGCATCAAAAAAAAAAAAAAAAAAATGTGGCTACCAAAACATAATTCAATGCAAAACGATTTTTTGGCAGGCAGCTCCTTACCTACAGCGAAAAGTTGAACCTCTCTCAGCAAACGAAAAGCACTAGGAAGGTTACCAGAGTGAAAAACAAATGACGGCCTCATATTGTGTTCGTAAGTGTTTCGTGCTTCATAGCAAAATGCAACTTTTTACTTGAAATGCAGTTCCCACACTCAAGAAACGGTTCAGGACTCTTTAAACTACACAGCATCTAAAATATCAAACTGCCCTACTTACTTTATCGACTGGGTCTTCAAGGTAAAGAATACCATTCTTCACGGCATTACTGACATCAGTTTCTTGGCCACCTGTAAATAATATTGCACAGGCATAAATGAAGTAATTTTGCATGAAATATGTTAATCTGAATGAATACATGCCATCGTGAGCTGTCATAAGACAGCTGCCACCTACCTTCGTCGCTCCTGTTGACAATGACTTTGTCATCAGTTCCCTCTGGAAGCTTTTTATGCTGTACCAAAGAAAAAGAAGACCGTAAGACAACTATAACTTTGTCACTAAAGTGTTAACTATCTATGGTTTTAGCATTTAAATTCCAGCACTCATACAAGAATTCCTACCTTGATGATAATTTTCCATTTCAGCTGTTCAGGAGAAGGCATCTTCATGCCATCTCGTTCAATTGGCTGAGTCAGAAGCATCTCTGCAATTTAAGAGGAACTTTGTAAATAACATAAATGTAATGCACAAAGTGGCTGAAAACACAAAAGAAAAAATAGGCTTAACATTCAGTAGGCTGTTGTGCAGCCTGAATCTTGTCTTCACATATCACTTTTAATAAACAATGCCACAAGCCGAAGAATAATGTAATGAAGACTGATAATACTCCTATTTAGCGATTTAGTGATTACCTATTTAGCGTGGTTTCACGGAGTATATGTGAATTAGGCGTGCAAGGATTTCAGTTTTCATTTTGATTTTGGGTCGCACATAGTACTCAGTAGCATACAGTCATAATCTACCACATTATGTGAAAGACCACCTGGCATTGATATGAAGCCCTGCTTCAACCAAACCACGTGAACGTGCCTGCACTGCCAAGGAGTAGTGTGTCTGACTTGGGATCCAAGAGTCCTAATGAGTTCTATTCCCATCTCAAAAGTGCTGCTCAAGTTGGCAGCTCCTGCCAATTCAGCCGTCGGATGTGGACTCACGGTGTCACACAAACCGCGCACACAGATACAAGCATGTCGCACAAGCGTCACTCACTGCTGCACGAGCCTGGAGGATTGAGGCATCACAAAAGGCTGAGTGAAAGCTCTAATGATAGCACACAAAAATTGCCTTCTAAATTATGCCAAACGGAAAAATCTGCGGTCCTGAACCCTGAACAAGTTTACCAACAATACAATAAACCCTCGTTAACACAAACTCCCAAACTCCCATATCTCGAAGAACCGGTCAAGTCGAAAATTTTCCACGCCGCGCTTTCACCTTCCATAGGTGTTATGTATTCGCTCCCGTTTATCTTGAAGCATTTTTCGGGCGAAATGCGGATATCTCGAAATTTTGACCAGAAGGACCAAAGGCAAAGGTCATTACCGAACAGTGATAGGGGCTCTGAGTGAGCGCTTTGTTCTTATACTAAGTGCTGAATGCGGTCAAGTTCGAAGAGCGAATACAAAATTCCCGCGGACGCAGCCGTTTTTCACCTTGGGAGCAGTCACGTGAGCGCCTATCCCGCGCGAGGGCTGATGGGTCTTATCGGGCGTGGTTCGGTCAGCTGTCCTCCCAAAGTGCATACCGGCAAGAGCGGTTTAGTGATTGTATGGTTCTGTTTTGTCGTGCTATGTGTAAGAAGCACTGACAGATTTTTGTTGTATGTGTGGTGCTGCAACGCTTCTCCGCAACAAAGTTGAATGCAGCGGCGGCAACTAACGGCTTATGCGACGCATTTAGCAGCTCGAGGACGCTTTTGTCGAGCCAAATGCTAACTTTTTTTTTTTTTTAACACATGATGCGTTACAAAAAAATTCATCACTGTTTTACCGTGTCATGCTGCTTAGTGTTAGAAACGGGATATAGCGTAATTGTACTCCCCCTGACCGAACGACGAGGCGGCAGTAACAAAGCAACGCTGAAAACGCGCCTCTGTCGCAGAGTTCCGTCGATCCGTGCGGTGTGCACCAGCGGAAATGACAGGCATTGGCGGAGGCGTTGCGCGTCTTATCGCCTGGGATTGTCGCCAGAAATTTTTGGCATTTTGCTTAACTCGAAACTCTGCTTATCTCGAAATTTTTCCCGGATTTTACAACTTCGAGTTAACGAGGGTTTACTGTAGTCTATATCTCCTTACCATAACGAAAAGTACTATGCAAATTTGACTATTCTGCTTACCTCCAAACACCTCTTGAAACAAGTTTGCCATTTTTCTTTGTTGTGGCAAGGTACAGTGATTTTCAATAGACAGGATTACTGGATACCTGCAGAAAAATGACATAATGAATTCAGCATGTAACTATCATGCCAACGACGGATGCTCGGGCACATCAGTATTCCACGACATATGTGCAGCACTACATGTGTGTAGCGGAATTCATACCATGCAGACCGAATTATGAACGTGTCACAACATCGGTAAATACGAAGAACACAGCACTTCTTTATTTATTTTTTCATCCACACATACTATATGCTTTTGTGTACACACCAAAGCACCAACACGAAACACAGCTAAGCAGTCGCTCAGTTACAATTAAGAAAACTCAAAGTTAGTCAAAGCAGCCATAGCAACTGCATGTCTCAAGGCTTCATTGCGAAAATCGTACTCCCATAGGGTTGAGACCAGCTTCCAAAGGGTAAGTTCAGAGGCTTAGAGATGCTGGTTTTCCGAATGTGGCTCTGGCTCAAATGTCAGAAAGGATACTGACAAGGGGCTCAAACCTTGCAAAAGAAAGACATGGTGCGCAGACAAGCAGAGTAAGAATTCCATACGCACATGGAATTTCACATCGGTTGAAAAAGGTTGGGGTTAGATACGAGGTGAAAGTAGTCTTTGCAGTTAAAAATAAGCTGAGCAGAGTCTGCAGTGCTGTGTGGAAGAAGCTCGAGTGCCGCAATGCCCAAGCGAGGAATAGATGCACGGTGCTGCACAAAAAAAAAAAAAAAAAAAAGTGTGTCGACTGTGACACCAGAGTGGTTTATTCCATCCAGCTTTCCTGCGGTAAGGCGTACATCAGCCAGACTGGCCACTGTATAAACGAAGAGGTGTTTCAATACTGTAGATCAGTAAGGGTGCAGTTTCATCCTATCCTGCTGCGCAGTGCCGGAAGTGTAAAGATTGTTTCCCTCATTTGGACAGGACAAATATCTTGTTCAGTCACCCAGATCGGGTATACAGAGTGTTAGTTGAGGGTTTTCTGATAAGAGAGGAGTAAGACATACCGTATAAACGTGTGTAAGGGAAATATTTTTTTTTTTAAATCCGTGCAAGGGCCGCACCAGAATTTTTCACGACCCACGCGTGAATAGCCTTCAAAATGCATGCACACAGGAGCTTCCAGATGCCGCCCACAGATGGCGCCCAAAGTCGCGGGTCATCATCATTATCATATTTTCCCCCTGCCTCGAGCTTCCGCAATCCATATTGGAATCGACATGTCGACATCACCAGCCCCAGCCACCCGAGCTTTGCTCTGCGACTGTAAAAGGCACGCGAGTAGTGGCAGCGTGGTTGGTGTGGTCACACGCCGTAGTTGTGGCTCTTGTGTGCTCTCTGCTTTATTTTTCGTGAATTGCTGTCGAGCGTTGCCATTCTAGCACAATGGGCAAGCATATTGGTAGCTACACGACAGGCTTTAAACTGAAAGTAGAGGAGCTCGGAGTTAGAAGACTCCATGAGTGACGATTGAATGGTAAATAAACGCCACATAGTATTCACTGATTGGTCTGTTTTTACTCTAAATACAGTAAAAGCTCGTTAATTCGAACTTCACGGGACCGGGGAAAAAGTTCGAATTATCTGATGTTCGAATTATCGAATGGCCTCGAAAAAACTGACCAAAACCATTTGTATTACGATAAATGTACCGTATTTAGTCGCGTAACGAACTCTCTCGCATAATGAACTCACCCAGCCCCGTTCGTGCCTACGAATCTGAAAAAAAAAAAAAAAAAAGATAATAAATGCGTCAATCGTTAGCTCGTCCCTCCGTTTCGCGCCGTCACGGTCCAAAACACATTTCTTGGCAGTGCGCCAAGGTGCTGCGCAGCGATAACGGTGTGTTTATCTTTTGACTTTAGCTCCGGCAGGGGGGAGGAAAGCGAGCTTGGCAAAGTGCCAGCGCTTGTCCGGTTGTGCAAGCCTCCTTTTCAGTACGTTCGCTCATGCTGGGGCGGGCGGCGCCGTATACTGCCACTCCAACCATCGGAACGAACGGCGCTAAAAGCCGGCGTGTCATGATCGCGGCTGACTCGCGTGCGTGCTTCCGTTGACGACTGATGGGTGGAAGGGTGGAAGAATAGATGGCTATCGCAAAAAAAAAAAAAAAAAAAAAAAAAAATTAACCCATAGTGCCCGTCCGAGATCACAGCCTTTTATGTTATGGGCGTCGGCTGGAACCGCGCCGACAGTGCTCATCCCTATTTCCAAATTAACAGGGTTGGAATTAACGAGTATTTAGTTGCGAGCTACGGAGGTTGCGCAGAAGAGAGAGCAGGCAGCCGCCGCTGCGCGGCCATGCACTGACCTTGCCGCGGCCGCCGTCCCCTCCCTCCAATGCTGCACGCCAGTCATAGTGCCTAAGTTTTACCCACTCTTCCATAGTTTTACCTGGTTCCATCTTCTGTCCCCGTTTTGGACGTGCGCAGCCTCTAATTATGCCTACCGATCGCGGAGATGTTTCTTTACGTTTTTTTTTTTTTTTCGTGTGATGGGGTGCGCCAAGCCGCCTAGACGCAGCGGCGCGTAGTTCGAATTATCCGTAGCGGAACCGACTCACGTTTGAATTAACGGGCTTTTTTATACACAGATCTCTATGGAGCTTGACCGGACCAAGTAGTGTAGTTCGAATTATCCGAAAATTAGAATTATCGAGGTTCGAATTAACGAGCTTTCACTGTACATATTTTTTTTTTTTCATGTCACGTGTATGCACCACACCTCGAAAATTTCCCTTCAAATATGGGAAAAAAAGTGCGGCCCTGACACGCGTTCATACTATATGTGTCGCTTTGCCTTCTGAGAATCTTGTGGAAAAAGAGATCTGCACTCTTTGCGAATGCGTGGCGACCAGGTGATAGCAGGTGCTTGTCATGTAATAGGATTGCTAGTTTTCTTTGTTAAGATGATGCGATTAACCTCCCTTTGCGTGCGCATATGGGTTTTAGGTGCCTAACAGTTTTATGATGAGGTCGGATTTTGTTTTTAGATGTTGTGTTTGGCGTCTATATAATTGACCTTTCTAGGAATAAAAAATTCAGTTGTTAGACAGAGCTCGTGTATTGTGCTGCTTTAATATGAATCAACTGCATTCTAATAGATTACCTCCATACCGACAGAAGTTAGAGCAGGTCAGTACCGCTAATAATGCACTATTTACTTGAAAAAAAAAATCTACTCACTCAGAAGCAACAAATGCATGGTCTTTGATTGTCTTGATGACATCAATGAACCTGATTTTAGTTGTCAAAGTATGGCCATGGTAGACATAAGGCATACCATCTGGTCCATCCCAGCAGTCCACTAAAAGAAAAATAACATTAAAAGCGAAAAGTCATCACATACCAAGACAAAACACATGCATGGCAAGATCAAACATACTCACTTTCTCTGAGACTTAGCTATGAAACTCAAATGAGAGACCAATAATCAGAGCATGCTCCTAAGGTGCTCAGCTCTGTCCTCTTTGTACACAATGCCACAAAGAAAAAGGTATGCAAAGTCCTCATAATCTGCAGTGACATTGAAATGTACAATAAAAACGACTATTTTCATTATTAGCTATAAAAAAAAAAAAAAAAAGAACTGGGAGACATTCAAGCTCCCCCTATAAGGGGCATATCAATGACACCCATCTGCGACTCCCCTTGTGGATTCTCATTTGCATACATGCACCTTGATACTTGCTTAATTAACTAATCCTTAATCTGTACCTCTTATCTCACACATACTCTTAGTATACAGCCATCAGCAACTATGTGACATAGATATAAAGTCCCACTTTCACCAGGACATATGAACGTGCTTGCATGGCCTAGGGGTCTGACTTTGGATCCAAGGGTGCTGGTGGCTTATTCCCATCATACCCTCCCCCATCACAAGGTAAATTAAATTATTTAAGGAGAAAGCTGCGTAACACCCTGGAGCATATTAAATTCAATGCTTACAAAGCTCTTATGAGACCCATTCTAGAATATGCGAATATAGTCTGGAGCTCCCATCAAAAACCTTAATCAACAAACTAGAGCACATCCAGAAACTAGCAGTGAGGTTTGTGTACTCAAAGTATATACGCCAAACTAGTGCTACCAGTCTAATAACTCAAGCAAACTTACAAACCTTGTCACAGCAATGAATAATTTCAATATTAAAGTTTTTGTTCCAGCTGTTTCATGACCACTTCAAAATAATAAATTCACAATACTTACACCCTCCTTTCAAACACTCGTCTAGAAATAATCATAATAAAACACTCCAACAACCAGTCAGCCATACCCACAATAACTCCGTTTCCTCATGCCCTATCAGAATAAATTACCTAAATATGCGGTGAATTGTACATCATTGGAACTATTGTTAATTATATCCACAAAATTGACTTTTCTGTTTAACTGTCTCCTATTTTGTTTGTGCTTGAATGAGGGAATATCTCAGTATTTTTTGCATTTTTGTGCTTCTTCTGTTGATCACATGAACGCATTGTAAACACTTCTGCATGGCCCGAAAAGGACCTGCAGTATGTTTAAGTCAATAAAATAAATCTCAAAGGAGGTGCTCGCATTGGCAGTTTTTGCCAACTCAGCCATTTCATGCGATCTCGTGACGTCAAATAACCCGGCGACCAATAATAAACTACCACCGTCCAGTGTCATGACCATAATTTTTCACTCACAGTTAACACCGCCAATGTTGGCAACGGATTTTCTGGAAAACAGACTTTAACGCTGTTACGTCAGAAAGCCCATGGCAAAATAACAATTTTCACTCTGATAAGAAGGAAGTCCGTACTCAGACCACTACTTACATTCAATGCATCGGCAACTCATTGTCAGACACCTCGCATAAGCTTCAACAGAGGACTCACTCTTGACCTGGTCTCCCGTGAGGTACCTAGAGGCAAATTCCCAAACCATGTAATTTATCATCCACCAACCCTGAGCACAAAGAAAAAAGAGAGTAGAGAAAAGAAGATGAATCTTACGTGTTGTGCGAGGAGGCTACCCAGTAGTGTGTTAGTGGTCTTGTCATGTCTTGATTGACTTTGTTATGCTGGCTATCCCACAACTCATTCTGCTTGGAAAACAAGTAATCCAGGAACTGGAACAGTCGAGAGTGAAGCAGCAATTAGCCTTCAAGCCTAGTATGTGTAATTTTTCATAACTGCTCTTGGCCATCAGGAAAAAAATCAAGCGATCACACCATGTCAAGTAAGCCATCCCAACAACCTTCTGTTTTTTAGCTAAGCCAAAATACGCCTCAGCCACTTACCACAAAACCTAGCAGACATAGCTGCCAGCTTAGAAACTCGCGAAATATTTATCATTAAAATCTGCTGGAAAAATCAACCAAGCTTCTTAATGAAAGCATCTGCAGAAGGCTATCAGAGTAGCACACATCATTTTCACAATCAGCAATGATTGTAAACGTGCCATGACAGCCTAAGCAAATAGAAGTTTAGGAAGTCTACAATTTCAAACCAGTTTAATATGACAAATATGGTTGCTGATGTTATTTTTTTTTTATTAAGGTAACTGTGACATAATAATAAAGCCCACTCAGTCACTTAAAGAAATAACCAGAAGAGACCAATTCCTTGCATTACCTGCATTTATGACCCCAAACATAACTTTTAAACAGCCTGCTCTTGCAAATTGGCACCTTCAATCAACATGCATGTAATACAAGCACTGTTAACATTGTGTATGAGTAAAGTCCCTGGTGTGATATGAGCTGGCTACATACAACCAAAAAACTTCCCAAAAAACAGATCTATGGACACACATTACTGCACACATGGCCATGGCGCTACCTAGAAATTATTTTAACCATGCAAAAGTAAACAGCAGATAGCAACGCATCAAAGCACAAGCTTCAAGAATTCATTAATGCAAATGAAGAGCATGCTGATCAAGTACCTTAAATAAATGAAGTCCTAAAAATTTTATTTCTGCAATGCTAACAAATAGTTGGTAATTTCACAGCTACCTATATATTTTTTGTGCAAGAAGGCATTTTTTAAATGAAAAAGCCACACTTATATAAATAAATTTGTTATTTGTACCATAGCACATGGATCTGTGACATCAAGCACGACAGAAAAATGCAGGTTGTGAAGAGAAACCAAAAAAGTGCTGCGTTCTGATTGCATTACACAGGCAAAAAGGCCGTGTATATCCAGGGTCATCAGTCATGCTGCCTGTGAACTGCACTTCGTTTTAGACCCTGATACTGTTAGAGATGCAAGACTGCTTTTCAGTGAGTGAACCAATCCCAACCTGAACATGGCAAATTTATACAAAGTTACCAAGTAACGACTCTTCCCCAAGATGCTACTGGGTCAGAAGAGCAAGCCTTGAGCAAGCTAAGGGAGCGTCAAGAAATGTTACATGGCATTCCCATGGCATTGAAATGCCCAAGAGACATGGAGACCAGAGAGCATGAAGAGCTTGTGGAAAGCACCTAGAGCTAAAAAGTGGCTGTAAATTTTTAACGTAAACATAGTTACCCCCGTCTTTGTTTTAGTTCATAATCAGAATTCATATACTATCTTACTAACTTTTCTCGCAACCATGTGCACAGCAGGAGGGGTTCTTTAAAGTGTGAGAGCAGTGACCCAGGACAGCACTCCATGCCTTGCAAGCATAACCATTAAAAGCTGAAGCCTCAATGAGATGTAAAAGTTAACGGGACCACAACTTGAGTGGGTGTTAGCCCTGTACTTGCCAGTGCTTCTTGTGATGTAGCTTTTCAAAGTGAGAAGTACATTAATCTTGTTCTCCTGTTTCAGCTCAAAACAAGGCCATGCAAAATAAGTTGGTCACTCTCTTCACTGATAGCGCTGTAGGAGCGAGAATACACCATATGAACAAGAGGTAAAACGAGTGGCGCGCTAAGAAATTGGCTGTAAGCTTCGTCTGTGTTTCCATACAAGGGTAGCACGGCTTCAGTGCGTTCCTTCCTGTATGATGCCTCAAGCTTTTCAAGGGAAAGTAGGAAAGTCAGTACTGCACAAGGGCACCCTGTATCAAATCTGCTGCAAGCCATACTTAGTGTCCTCCGTTTACTTGTAAAAAACAAGGCGAGAAGTAAACTTGTGCAATGGCAGCACGGAAGAACCTATAAGAATATAGTATCATTGCCATTATGTGGCCCTGTAATAGGCCAGGAATCAATATTGAGTAAATGTGGGGCATCATGATTGTTATTATTTGCTCCTTCACGAAATAATGAGCAGAGACTAACAGGCTGTCACCTATTAATAACAAAATCAAACAAAAAATCCATAAATAAGGCTGGCTATTTCAATTCTCCCAAACTACAGGCAACACTGAATAACTCGTACCTAACATTTTCAGTGTGGTGTCTGACTTGTCCTACATCCAGAAAGCATGACACAAGCAGGAATATGAACATCATACTAACACGAAACCTCATCAATGCCTGAATGTTTTACTGCTTGGGTATGCAAGATGCTATACTAAAAAAGCAAAAAAAAAAAAATAAATAATGAGGCAGTAAATTCCCCATGCACCTGTGCCTCACTATACACTGCCTTGGCTCAAAGCCATGCAGCATACTACCCAATTCATTGTGTCCATTATTGAAATTAGCCTAAAAAATGCTGCCTTCACTGTCATTAGAACCCTTTCCACTGCCCAGTGTTTTATTCAGTTTGAAAGTGTTATGGTTCAGCACATCAGGTGCCAAGTGTGCTTTCTGTGTTTCCCTGTTGCCACAATAACAAAACTGAGAAAAGTCAACAAATTGTTATGTCCACTGTCAATAGCAAACCAAGCAAACAAGCAAAAAGCTTCCAGCACAATTTGGCAAGTGAGCCTGGGAACAGACATACTGGAGAAAAGCTCGTTGGCAATCCTAAATATTACAGTTCAAGACAGTGTATTCCTTGCGAGACAATAGCACATGTAGAAGAAGAGAAAGTTAGCTACAGTGCACCACAGATGCAACTAAGCTTGACCACACCTTACATGATTTTGCTACTGTAATGCGAGTTCATCCCTCAAACACATTTTTTTTTATTTAAGCTTGCATTCACCCTGTGCACCCTCGCTCTGTTGAATTCTAGTGTCACTAGTGAAGCAACATGTAGCTGTGTTCTGTGTTACTCTGACCCAAGCAGAGGCAAGGTAATGATGTCATATTTGCTCTACAAAAAAGCATTCCCTGCATGCACCAGTATGTGCAGCACCATTTCAAGGAAGTAAGCAAGCTAAAGCCATGGCTGCATGTCCCATTGCTTTTTGCAACTAGAAGTATATGCTCTGGATAACTACAGAAAACACAGTAGGCACAGCACACGGACGCCACTTCGTTTCGCCTCCACCGAAACGATCCCGGCCTCGGCGGCTGCGTTTCGGTGGAGGCGAAACGAAGTGGCGTCCGTGTGCTGTGCGATGTCAGCGCACGTTAAAGATCCCCAGGTGGTCGAAATTACTCCGTAGCCCTCCACTACGGCCCCCCTTTCTCTCTATCCACTTTCACTCCCACCTTCATCCCTTCCCTTACGGCGCGGTTCAGGTGTCCACAGAGCAAGTGTGACAGATACTGCGCCTTTCCCTTCCTATGAACCAACCAACCAACCAACCAACACACACACTGCAACAGAAGTGCTTGGAGCCGACTAGCATCGCTAATTTCACAACATAAACACTGCACAATGAAGAAATAATAACATACAAGTTATTTCAGAAATCAGCTCATACGGCAAGTTTCCACCTTCTTTCAATGCCAAATACCTTTTCTTTTCTTCTTTCACAGGCTTTAAACCCATATTAACTGAACAAAAGAACTGTGATAAAGAGTGTTCTGGCATCCATATCTAAGGCATTCAGTAGAAGCAGAAGGATGTTAAGCTTCGAAACTAACACCAAATAATCTGCATCTGACCGTCGCTAGCACTCAGCCTTCCTGTTTCCTGAATGCCACCTCAAGATTTTAGCATTGCCCATTTTCTGAAATGTAACAGGAAAAAAATGCTCTGGACAACCTAAGCAAAAAAAAAAAGTGGCCCTTGAGCTGACGGCTACGTCTTTTTGCAGTTCAGATGATAAGGTGACAGATGGAGAGCTTTTTGCAGGCAACAGCCAGTTTTATGGACTTCAGATAGAGCAAAAAAGTTAGTCCTTCTCTGAAGCAGAGTAACAAGTAGAGAAAAGGAACTGTAGCCCTCAGGTACTCAAACATGATGTTACTTAGAGTCATCAAAGAGAGGAGGTTATATGCACAGCAAAGGAACAGTAATTGCCACATAAAACACTTCACCCCACCTCACATGGCTGCACTTAACACCGCAAGGAAGAGAAGGAAGCAGTAAGGAAGAAATAAGTAAAAAGCACATATTCCTGCAACTCTCATCAAGCAGTGCAAAATGTACTCTTGCCACGTGTTGTATCCAACACGTCCAATACGTACATAAACTGTTAACACAATTTGATAGACATGCTGCCAAAACATGTTAGCCTCCAGAATATTCAGTCACAAGTGAGGAATCCTCAATTTCCTTTGTATGGGCAAGGACAGAAAGAGAATGTATGACGACTACATAAACAAAATCAAACACTGCCACTCAATACTTCAGCCCCAACCTAAGCGTCAGTGCTCCTGCAACAACTTTCCTTTGGCAGACAAGTGAGAAAAAGGGAGCCCATAAATAAATGAATGTTATCTATTAACAAATCATTTCCTTGAAAACGAAACTCTGCAACAAGCATTCAAAGATATCAAAAAGTTATGCATCAATAGTTCACAGGCTTTTTATTCATAGTACATAGCTCACACTGCCAATTTTGAACTTCTTGTGCTTTGAAAATTGGCAAACTATCAACACCTAGTTTAAAACCTATGATATTATAAAAAAGTAAAATAGTTTACATTCGTCACTATAAAAAGAGCCTTACAGAGAACTGGTTTCGCCAGAACTTGACTGCGTAAACATTTGACATGACTAACTTTTCTTCGTGCCAACTCCAGTGTCCATGATGGCTACAGACTGCACATTCTGGTGCAAGGGTTGTTAAAAGGTTCAAGCACGGTTGTTCATGTGATGCAAGGTGTGAGAAACAACTGTGCCAGCACCTTTATATGCCCTCATGCCACACTATTAAAATCCTGTTAATCCACCACCCAAGGCCACAGCGTTTTGGTTTCATTAAACTCGAACCAAGCCAAATATTGCTTTAGTCCAGAATAGAACAAAAGGTTAAGCCAAAGAACCTTTCCATGAATTCAAAAGCACAAATTTGAAATGCATACCCCAAGGAACAATGCGATACTTTACCAATAGCAAAAACAATAAACAGTAAGCCACATTTCACTGCATGAGGCCAATATTTTGAAACCATGGAGTAGGTGCAAAAATAATAGCTCTATCAGTGTACTTCACTGCTTGAACAAAAAGGCAGCCACAAGCTCATAGTTAAACTACATCTGTTTCCAGTGGATGCATGCAGTGTAAATGGCAAACAAATGGCATAACTAAAGCGCATTCACTACACTCACTGGACACAGTTTTCAGAAAATTGAAATAATTGTCTACAATGCCACGTGTGCAGCTATACAGAAAAAAAAAAAAAAAAAAAAAAAAGGCATCAGAGCAGAATCTAACAGACACAAATCCCGCACAGGCACAAGAAATATATGTATTATCAAAAATTTTTATTGCCCAAAACCAACAAGGTTCATACCCCAAGAAGCACACAAAATTCATTTATGCAAACCTATCTATAGCCAATGGGATTTATTTACAGCTCTGCGTCACTGCTTACAACTACTGGCAATCATGGCGTTAGCAATGTGCAGGCTGCGCTGCACCACTCACTGCTCACAGCCTGTACCCCGCAACTGGAAATTGCGGCATCGGCAATGTGCGGACCAAGCACCACAGAAATGTGCAGCAGGAGATTGTGCATCAGCTACGTATGGGCAGCGCTAAGTGCTCGAGGGTTCGGTCGTGGGTCGTGCATTCGTATGATTCGTAGCAGCATAGGTGGGTGTTCGAAACAATCAAAAGTCTGCCCACTGTACAGAAAGAGCTCTGGCCACAGAATTTTACCAATTCATATCAACAGTGATCTTATCAAGATTCTACCCTATCATTTAACTGATGCACAAGATAACCTATTTAAGTGCTGTTTGTTGCATGAAGCCCTCTTCAAATTATGTAAGTGAATTCAGACACTCCAGAATGACATTCCCATAAGCTTATACAAATATTTCTACTCTGTGCCAAAGGCATAGGATCTGCTCACTACAGATGCATGCAACGCATGACGATGCTCCGTGCAAAGGAAACAGGAAGGAGGCATAGGTGCCCTCAACTTAAAGCATAGCCTTAGAAATGTGCCATACAAACAGTGGAGGATTCGCATGTCTGCCTTTCTTTTCCCCAGCTTTTCCAAATATAAGCCAAAGTAAACGTTTTTGCGTTCCCGGACTCAGTAACATAATGATTACACGCTTATTTGTTGCTCTACAAACGTAACAGCATAACGTACACATTTCCCTTTGTGTGTGTGCCACAATAAAGTAGGCCACTCAAATTTTGTGCACTGACAATTTCGTGATTAATGGGCAGAGAACCACAGCTATACAAAATTACCACAGCACAGTGTAAGAAATCATAGAAATGCTTGGGAAGAACAGGATTACAGACAAAATTGGCTGGTCACGACAAATAGAGAAAAATTATAACACCTGGTTTTGCAGGCATAGCATCAAAGGTAAAAATCCAACCTGCTTTTCGCAGGTCATTGAGACAAGTGTCATAACTTTAATCTCCTTTTTTTTTTTTTAAATAAACTGAAATCCTCACACATTTATTATCTCGCTATCAAGGTGTACACGTGTAATATCCCCACTCTATGAATGTGCACACCTCGTCAGTATATGGGTTACACTGGACACCTCTGCCATGAAAGCAAAACCTGTGTCTTTTCCTGACAGCCGTCAATGATGGCAGCTTCCCAACAGGGTAAAGTGCCGCTGTTGAAAAAAATTGACACTATTTGACTGACAAACCTCAGGAACAGTGAAGTATGGTTCCTGGGCATCCCGGAGAGGATCCTGCAGATAGTCTCGCATAAGCTTGCTTACTACCCTCTCATCATCGAACGCTGTGTCCTAGGAAAGAAAAAAGCAGTTTCAGAAGCCTGCTGCAATGCACGAAACAAATGCAGCTTCTGTGTCCACCAAAATCACTGAACGGTCAATGTAAATGGTGCAGGCATGCTTCAATGTGCTTGATAATACCAGTTAGAATTTAAAAATTTAAAAACCACTTAGACTATTTAAATAAAAAAAATTCAGAATGCAAGCCTTTGAAACTATACTAGAAAAAGATAGGGAAGAGTCAAATTTCCCTAGAAGTTGTTGTCATGACATTGCCATGTAATGTGGCAATTCACAAAATTTAGAATGGTACAATGTTGCAGGTTAAAATGATCACACAGAGTAGTCAGCATTAAAAAGCTGGTACAGAATTGCATACCATGCATGTTCAAACAAGCCACAGCCACTAATAAACTAGGGCAACAACTAATTTTGCCTTGCAAGAACACTCCATACATATTTATTACTTTGCGAAACATATTTACTAAGCATACTAAAACCAAGCTTATAACTAATTTATAACAAGTGTCATTACCTTTTGCTCCTGGGAGAGGAACTTTTGAAAAGCCTTCAAAGTGACTTTTCCACTTTCATCAGCATACGGTTTAAAAAAATCATGGAAAAGCTGTAAGAAATATAAAGACTCATGGCTAAAAAGATACTTTAAAACTCACTTTCGCAGGGCTCTCATACACTATACTTTCACGATGTGAAATATACCAACCAAAGAGCCAAGCCTACTTCAATCCATACAAACAAGTACTATACCCATCCAAGCTCAATGGAAAAACATAGCGACCGTGTGTTTCAGTTGTGCTCTTTTTTTTTTTTTTGTTTCGACAAATCATATGGTGAAAATATTTTTCTATGTAACTGCAGTAAAAGCTTTTTAATTGGGACTTCAAGGGGCCGAAAAAAAAAAAAATGCCCGAATAATCTAAAGATGAAATTATCTATGGTCCTCCCTCAAGAAATGCTAAAAACTGTTTGCGTCAAGGTAGCAAGTTGGCAACAATGGATTTCTGCACTGAATGCTTTACCGTGTGCACACTATCAGGAACATCAAATCAGAACTGCTCAAACATAGTGTAGGCCTCTGCACCCTCCTTCACAGTGAAATGCAGTGGGGGTGGAAATTCCTCATCAGTAGCACAACCGCATATGAAGGTGCTTCACCACAAAAACAACAAATAGCGTCTAGGTGATAAACAGTGACCTGATTGGAATATACATTTTAAATAAACATCTGCCGTGCTTACATCCGGCACTCATGATCATCTTTCCCAAAATATTAGAGTTGTGAGTGCTGCATTAGGCAATCAAAATTGGAACCAAACCCTACTCGTGCCTTAAAAAACAGGCAATCCCCACATCCACATCTTTTAGCAGTGACAAAATGAGGCCAAGAGGAACATTAGTGACATCAAAGCATTTCACTGGTCTTACCAGGTGACATGTTTTCTAAACACCCGATTGCCCGTACACTGGACATGCCCTCTCCCCTTTACCGTGCTGCTAATTTTGTCATGTGGAGTAAGAAGCACTTTAGCTTTGCTTTCCAGTCCATGTAGATTTCTTTGAAGTATGTGATTGTGTCATTCTTTAATGAAACTTCACCTCTGTCACAGTTTGCTTGTTTCATGTATGCAATGTGTCCTTTACATTTTTCTGTGATAGAGCTTTGTCAGACACTCACTTGTGCATCATCTACCCGGTGACTTCTGGTATATCGCCACTTGAAATTTGCTGCAGGCACACCATCACAATCCAGAGGCAGATTTAAGAGCTCGGGGGACTGAACCCCCCTTTTCAACCACAAAAAAAGTATTGCTTAGACTTGGTACATAATGGCCTAGCTAAACAACTGGTGTGAGCCAGCAACTAGGTTGTGGTGGCTCCTTCGCACTAACGCTTCCTATGTTTCCTACACTCTCGCTCCAGAATCGCCTTCCAAGCACTAGCCCGGGTGAGGAAGACGTTATGACTGAAAGCTAGCAGCTGGGTAGCAAGCCCTGCCTGAAGGCAATAGCTGTATGGTGGCACTCGTATCAGAGATTTTTCTTGCGAGTCCGACACAGCGCAGAAAGCAAAGGGTGAGACCAATAAAAAAAGAAGATGCTGCGTCTCTCCTTTTTTTTTTTTTTTCACACCCTCTTTTTCCCTTCTTTCTATCTCTATCGATGACAGCGTTCTTCCATTTTCTCCCTATATTACTCTTATCGCCCCCAATCTTTGTTCTCTCATCTTGCTTTCCTGGTCATTCAGATCAGTGACCTTGAACGTCCACGCAAAAGCAGCCCTGCTGTCATGGTAATCACGTTTAACAGTAGATGTGCAATATGCCATTATGAACAACCTCATCTGGGCAACACATGAAAATGCATGCTTTCCATGATGCAAGTGGGGCACGTGTGAGCGATATGCTACAAGACTGACTTGTTGTACCTTTATCTTTACCGCTTTCCTGCAGGGAAGCAGCAAGAAAATATCTGCAGCGGCCAGCCACCCAATGACAGAGCACACAGAAGCATAGTAAAATTGCTTTATCATAATGGCTGCAAATTCTGCTCTAAAGAACTATTTCGCAATTTTCATGGAATTCCTTTGATGACAGCTCACAACTGATAGAGAATAAAAAAATTCTTGACTGAAAAAAGTCGGACCATTTAGGACATGTGTAAAGCAAGCCTATTCAGCACATCTTGTAGTAAGCATATATACGTGTGGCTGTGGATTATGAACTCAGCTTGTCTCTCGCACGTCTTACTCTCATTCTGGCATCTATGGATGCTGCTTCTATTTCACATTTTTATTAAAATAGAGTGAATAGGCTTGAAATAAATGAAAAAGCCCTTCATACGCTACCAAGAACTTGACACTGTTCAGAGAGCTTACCTTTTCATCATGTATCAAGCTGTGATATAGTGATGCAAAACCTTCAAAGCCGATTTCACCAGCTCTGTTAGAGTCAACTTCCTGTAAAAAAAAAAAAAAAAGAATATATACACACATATTAAGCATCTAGCATTATTTTTTTTTCCACTCTGGTCAAAGGTAGAACCATATGAACTTCGACGAAGCTGCAACTAAAGCACAGTGAAGATGCACAGAAGATTTGTCATTTGCAAGGAACATAATCAAAGCGATGCAATAATAGAGCAAAGCAAACACAATAAAGCTCAGTGTAAGCTATATATTAAATTTAAAAAAGCAAAGACAAATGGCACTTGCCTGAAAGTACTCTTTCAATTTGTTTGTTGACAGTTTACAGTTGACCTTGGGAAAAAATGCCTTGAGGTCTTTCAAAGTTATTCTGAAAGGTGAAAAATTATTTTCAAATGAAAGTAAGAAATTCATTCCGCTTTACTAGCCATACAATCAAGCCGGCTTAATCGAACCTCACCACAACAAGAATTCGTATATTATATCCTGGCATGACAATCAAGTATGACCTGAGTAGCACACTTCAGCATTTGTACTAAAATTTTACAAAGAGAATGCATACACAGCAATTTCCTTGCTTTTCTTTGTCCTACTCTTGACCCCTCAAAGTCAACAAACAAATGACATTCAGACAGACGTTCAAAAGCACACATGAGTTTCGTGGAGATAAACCATAAAATGGATTATTTTCAGGTAATACAGGGTGTTCCAGCTGAGATGCACCCTCACAAGGCAAAACAGCGCAAAAACCACACAGCGCCTGTGTTCGTCTCACCTTTCTACGTCCTGTGTGTGGGTTTTGCGCTGTTTTACCTTATGATAATCAACCAACTAGCCCGCAATGTGTTATTCAAGAGATGAACCAAGATTTTTAAAAAATATCCAAGCATTCTTTCCAAATGAACTCAAGTGAGAGTTTTAGGAATCTTGTAAATTACCCAGAGGTTTTTTTTTTTTTCAATTCGCCTACTTGGATAATTAATCAACGTGAACTAATTAACTTTTGAAATATCATTCCAAATGCTCAGGTGTGAAAAGGAAAGCTGTCGAACGTCACAAAAAAAGTTCGACCCAGGTGTTTTTGATGAGACAACCTTACAGCCTTTGTTACTTGGCAAAAATGAAAGCCCGCAAAAGTTTAAAAATACCACGTGACGTACATTCCCTGTGCCCCAATGTGCCGCAATTACAGCGCTCTCATACACGACTGCGTAAAGTGCTGCCAGATTTGCGTCTTCAGTGCTGCCCACAACAAAGCTTTGCATTGCCACTGGCTCGGAGAAAAGTGCCAGAGTTGCAGCCAACACATTGGAAAAGCCTGGTGCCAGTAGGCCTTGACATATATCTCAAGACTGGCAGCAAACAGAAGCTCTAATGTGAGCAGTGCAGAAAGGACGAATTCGGACGCATATTACCAGGTTGCAGATGACAGCGCTGCAATTGCAGCGCACATGGGCACACGGAGTCGGCAGTCAACCTTCGCGGATTTTTGCCAAATAAAAAGAGCTATGCTAAGGCTACATCTTGCCCTATCAAGTCCTGGAGCATCAAGGGACAAGAAGTGGAAGCTTTGACAGATTTTCTCTTCTTGGGCTCCAAGATTACCCCGGAAGGAGACTGCAGCCAGGAAATTAGAAGACGCCTACTTCTGGGAAAGAGAGCCATGGTTAGCCTTGCCTTGACCGCCTAGTAAAGAGCAGAGACATTACTGCCAACCAAGATCCGTATAACTCGTGCTATGGTCTTTCCAGTTGTGATGTATGGATGCGAGAGTTGGACTGTGAAGAAGGCTGACCGCTGAAGAATTGACGCGTTTGAACTGTGGTGCTGGCGGAGACTCTTGAGAGTTCCTTGGACTGCCAGAAGATCAAATCAGTCGATATTGTCGACCATAAACCCTGAGTGCTCATTGGAGGGTCAAATTCTAAAGTTAAAGCTCAGCTACTTTGGTCATCTGATGAGAAGAGAAAAGTCGCTGGAGAAAGATTTGATGTTGGGAAAGGTTGAGGGTCGCCGGAGAAGGGGTAGGCAGCGAACGCGATGGTTAGATGGCATCCTCGAGGCGCTGCGGATGAAGTTATGTGATGTTAGGAAGATAGTGAGAGACCGGAAAGCGTGGCGTGACATGGTCCACAGGGTCACAAAGAGTCGGACACGACTGAACGACTGAACGACTGAACTGAACTGAAGGCTACCTCATCGAAAACACCTGATGGTCTATTTTTAAGGCACTCTATAACCTTCCAATTCCTACCTAAGGGTTTAGAGCAATATTTAAAACATCAATTAGTTAATGCTCACTAATTTTCAAGTAGGCAGAATGATAAAAATACTAGCAGGCATTTTAAATAACTCCTAAAAAACACTCACTTGATTTCAATTGGGACAAACACTTATGTTTCTTTTTTTAAATCTTTGTTCATCGGGACACCTTGTATATCTGGAATGCTGTAAATGGCACAGAAAGCTCTTATAAATTCTATTATGCTGGTATGTGGTTCCAGAGCAAGAATACACAGCCAAGGTAATGCGAACTACAAGTTTACATCCAGATGGGTCAGGGATTAAAGGGGTACAGATGTGAAAATTCAAAAGCTGAAAAAGGACGTGATTTGTTTCTTTAGTATATAAGGAAACTTTTCAGTGAAATTTAATCGCAGGCATTGAACGAAACAGTTTATACAATCTTCATAACTGGCTGGGGAGTGGCTTCACTAATTCCATCCTGTCATTTTTCAAACGTGACTGCATATCACCGAGTCTGTCTGCCTGTCAAAGATTAGTGATGCAAGGCCTGAAGAGCTGTCTGCGTAGAAGTACAAACATATGAACTTCTCCTTGCGTAAAAAATTTTAGAGCAGATCCCCTTCAGGCTTTGTGCGGACGCAGCCCGAATATTTTTATATGTTTGCATGCAGGACGCCATTGAATTTGGAACCCGTAACATTTGGATCCGCCTTGTCAAGTATGTGGTGCCATCTCTTGCACCTACAGCAAAATGTGTTTTCAAACAGCAAATAAAGACGGTGGGACAAGTCAGCAGCTCTTATTTTTGCATGCGTCTTTCTAAACCGATGCCTAATAATGCTATTTATTGTAGTGAGTGTGTCAATAAGGGAATGTAGAGCTTGCATGCCAGATTTCAATATATTTGATGTAGAAAAAGTACTTCAGTGGACTTTCAGAATTTCGCGTCCACAAATGTGTACATGGTGTCTTAATACCAAAATTGTCAAAGTGTCGGATGCTGTCCACGAAGCTCCATATTTTGTGCTTTTGTGCAAGAGCAGTATGTAATACGCTGATTGCGTGCAAGTGTCCCAGTCCTGAAGGCGGCAAGGTATTCTCAACGAAAAACATTTCTTCATGATTAAATATTAGTTAGAAAATACAGAAAATGTTGCAATGTTTTCATTCGTATAGCAGCTTTAAGGTGCCATGTCCACATATGTGAACGCAAATAAAATGTTTTGAAATATAAACATGTTTGCATCTTTTATATCTGAATTCTGCCTGGTTTACTGATCGCGCATAGTGCAAAAAAAAAATATTTTTTTTTTTCCTTTCAGAAAATTTAATTGGTGCCCGAAGGGGACATGTGATCGCATATGCTGCAGAGGCTCGGATGTGACAACACACAAGATTAGCACACTGGTATCTACCAAAAAATAAACTGACAATAAAAATGGCTTAGTTTAGTTTGGTTTTGGGGGTTTTACATACTAAAACAACTCAGGCTACGAGAGATGCGACAATAAAAATAGCTTGTAATTAATTAGTCATGATACACTCTGGCTTTTTGAGTTGATTTTCATCTTTATTATGCCTGCAGGAACATATACAGGCAAAAATACTAACATGCAGAAACTTCATATCCACACCCCCTTAAACAAATTCAGAAGGCAGCGTAAAAGCCATAGCTATGCAGGATTTACAGCTTTATAAAAAAAGGCCAATCATTTTACACAAAGCTGATCCAAGCCCAGTTTAATTGACACTGTTAGTGAAGCTCTACATGTCAACTACTCCCGAGAAAATGCGTTTTGGAAAGCCCTCTAAATTAAGTTTGAACGACACACACCCATGATAAACAAAAAAATCTTGGTAAAAATGCATCACATGACTAAAAAGAACACAGAAAAATAAAGTTTGGTAGCAGTTTGCTTTTTTTGTGTTTACACATTTTTTGCACTGGTTTTTCATCATGACACACAGGACGTTCCTATTTTAAGTACCAACTTACACATTTCGTGGATTCTGCATGCTGTAGAATTCTTTACGTAGCCATCGCTCAACTTGAAGTGGATAGGATGCAGACAACGTATCAGCCACCAAGTGCCGAATCCCATGAATCCACTGCTCACAATCCTTGGCTGATGTAGCTAGGTTTAAGCCAAAATAAATTTAAATGTTTAACATCTCAAGTGCCATTCAGACTATGTGACAGACGCTGCAATGAAGGGCTTTGGATTAATTTACACCACCATGGGCTCTTTTATATGCATTGACATGATGCAGCACATAGAAGTTTTAGTATTTCGCTCCCATAACAATATGACCGCTTTCACTGGGGAAGAACCTAAAACCTTAGCACCAGCAGCTGAATACCAAATCCACCAAGCCACTGCAGTGGATCAGGTTTTAAGTCAAACTGTCACCTTAAGCGCATTATTAACAAGAAATACAAATTACTACCAATGTACACATAAAACAAGGACAAAGACACAAAAACTATTAGGCAACATAAGACTATGAGAGAATGCAGTAGCATTTGAGTTCTCAGAAAACATTGTGTGTTTTCACCAGTGTCATAGCTGTATTGTGATGCAAAAATTAAAAAAAATGCAGGTGAAAGTCACTAATAATAGTGACGTCACAACAGAGAGCACCAGATTATTTCGACACCTGGGGTCCTTTAACTTGCCCTCACATTGTGCAATACATGGATGACTCATTTCACCTCCATCAAAACACGGCCACTGTCACACGGATCGAACCCAGGTCGCCCAGCTCAGTAGTTGAGCTCCCCAACCGCCGAGCCACTGCAGCAGGACAAATACAGCTATAAAACTGGCGGGATGTTAATCTCCACAAACCATAAACCGTAGCTGCATTTGTCAGCACATCACTCGACACCCACTGATGGTTGAGGCAGGACGCCAAATTTTTCTGGTGGGCCAAGGGGCCATTTTTGAATGTGACTCCTGCAGGTGGTATTCTGAAATTGGTTCTTCACAGTGATGCGACCTCTATGGCATCATCATTCCCTACAAAAGGGGAATTAGGGGCCATTTCTAAATTTGACTCCTATGGATAGAACTCTCCAATTGGTCCTTCATGGTCATGTGGCCTCTATGACATCATCACTGTCCGAAACAGTCAGGGAACTTCATTCCTTGCAGAGGCTCGGGTTTTAGTGTGACGAGAACTCTCAAGCTATTGCATTAGATCATTATGCAAGCCAGGAACTAGGTGTTGTTATAACCGACTACTGTCCGCAATGCTGGTGCTGTACATCTGATATTTCTGCACATGGCAGAACATTTGCTGGCAACGGTTTGATGGTACATACTTTAGGCCTGAAGATAACTGCCTCAATGCCATTTTCCTCATGCCATCACTTTTCTGGTATGCGGGGTTGACATTCCTATGTTATATTTTTTTTTGTAAAAGATGATACTGATTTGCAAGTCCTTTTTAAAGTCTAGCCAATGTTATCACTTGAGTTTTGATCTGTTGCTAAAATCTTCTACACATGCAACAGGCAGCACAGGGTGGTGACGTAATCAAGACTGCTATCTGGCCAGTTTTTCTTCACTGCATTTTTTTTTTTCTGCTGGTTGAATTTACACTGAGACAAAGGACAAAGCTCTCTTTGAGCTACCGAAAGCTCCAACAGAAAACCTTTAACCAGCTAACAGCCACAGGCCTTTACTATTATCTGAATTCTGAAGCACTTCTTCAGTACAGCTTCCACTATCAGAAACACAAAATGCATAACACTGAATGCTGCTCACTTCCTGCAAGGTACCATAAACTTCAGTGCACAGCCCATCGGCTCCATATGCTTTAAAGGTTAAAACTTATGGACTGCCTAGAGTGAAGACTATGCAGCATTTTCTTTCATAGTCGAGCTCTACAGACTTATACACCTAGTCCAGACTGTGTACTGGTAATTACGATACTTCCTTTGATGCATTCGGGAGTACTCCCTCCTCTGCTTAGTTTATGTAGTCACCTAGAAAGGCACTATTGTGAGTACTCTCCAACTCAATGAGATTTATCTCTGCTGGCCCAATGAGTGGCGAAATGCAGTGCTCTTAATTAACCACTGCTAAATCAGTCACCCTTCATTATGCTCCAGCTTTGGGAAGCAGCATCTAGCCTACTGATCGGTCTATCTGCCACTCACTGCTTCTGCACCTTAAAATATGGTATCCTCTACAAATCTTTCAGATATTCCCATAGTATGGGCTTGCCCATTGAAGTCAGCCATTCAAATAAAGGATGACAAAATGAACGGTAAACCTATCAACATGTGCACAGAGCCTGTCAAATGCAAAATACAAATCCAGAATCAACAAGCAAAGTGAGAGTTCTCAAGAAAAAGGTTTTGGAAATACTAACAACTGTGTCCAGTTTCAAGATTCTGATCCCCAGCTGCCTTTTGTGACATGGTAGTTTACTACAACAATATGATGGTACAATAAGCATGCAGTGTTATCAACTTCAAATAAAACTGATATTTGTATGTTGTTTTGGTTGACCTCAGTCCCAACAGCTCCCAGCCTTTGACCACTAACCTTTTTAATGAAAGAAAGGCTGGGAGTAATGTTCGCTGAACTGTCAACATTCAGCTCAATTAATAGCTCTGCTGTATCTAACCCCCAAAAATTTTTTTCAACTATTTTTCCAGTTGCAACACGTAGCCAGCATGGGGTGTCCATCTCCAAAGAAAACAATAAATTCAACTCAACACAACTTTGGTCCATTCTTTAGAGGAACCTACTAGACCAGTACAAATGTTTAACTATGAAGTTTCTATGAAAGCTGTATAGCTTTCTTTTGTAGCCATATGGCGGTAGTTGGGTGGATGCTAATGAGTAATTACTGCCTTATTATAACGGCAGCTTTCAACTGTCACTCTGGCTGAAACACATCAGTTGAGAAGTATGAAAGAGCACTGAACAGGGGTAGAGAGGGGGAAGCCTCAGTTCGCAGGTGGAGCCCTGGGAACTGAGGCTTCCCCCTCTCTACCACTGTTCAATGCTCTTTCATGCCGTGTAAGCCATCTTCTTCCTCTCGTTCTACCTTGATCAGTTGAGAGGGAAATACAATACAATTAATATTGCTTATAAACAGTAGCATACACCATTCTGAGATTGCATAATTACTAACAACATGCTTACAGCACTCCATTTACACGGGAAATGTCATTCAGTGCTTACCAACACAAGACAATGTCTTGAGACGAAAGGCACTGCCGTAAAATATAACAAAGCATTGGGCCGGGTCCCATTTCCTAGCATCTTCTGGCCACCGGTCAAATATCTTTGAGTTGCGTCCCAGCCTAACTTCTTTCACTTCTCGCAGATCAACTGAAATGCAACATAAAGATGTTAGATCAACTGAAATGCAACATAAAGATGTTATTTGAAACTTTTCAATGCTACCTCCTCCTATTTATTGATTAAAAACATTAATATCTACGAAGTTCATATAGTCAATGCACAAATGCTACAAGTCAATAACTATAAGATTCTCAGAAGAAAAAGAAAAGCTGAGCACGCCCAGAGCCTTACCAGAGCCGCACATCCCCTCTGAGCATGCCCAGCTACTTTTACTCCGTTACTAAACGTGTTTCTCGGCAAGGAATTGATGACTGCTTCGCAGCAAATTACGTTAACTAGCTCCAAGGAACACGGCTTCTGAGCTATGGATTAAGTTCCTGGCGGTGTCTTCGTTGACGCACCAGAGTACAGCTAAGTTTCAATCTTTAGGAGCACTGCTAGCCAATAAAATACGTAAGAGCATTAGTAACAATAATAACTAAAGCGACAGAAGAATGACAGAGAAGCTGCTCACCGGCTCCTTCTTCCACCGTTCGTCCGGTGACTGGCCGCCACCAAATCACCTGTCTAGTTTCGAGCTTGATAGAGAAAGTCCTCTTCTCGGGCCGGCCCTTTTGGTAGAACTTTATGAGTGAAGTTCCGTGCTCCAACTTACGAATGATCTGTTCAATCTCGGGCAAACATGACAACGCAACAGGTACGCTGCCGTTTTGATGAACGGACGCAGCCATCACTGCCGGTGGCACAAAGTTTCGTGAACTTTTCAGCAAGCAGGATTGCACCTATAACGCGACAACGCTTCGACGGGTAACGGCTCTTGGAAAAAGAAGGCAAACGTCTTCGTGACTGAAATTTTCGCAGTTTTCTCTGACAACGATCCTCGATTTTTGATTAGTCTTTGCGTCCGGCTTGGTCATGGCATTGCCGCAGTTTCTCGCGAACGCCCGTGGGTGCTCCCGCCTAAGTTCGATCGACTAGATTAACTAGATACGATATCTGCACAACTACGGGACTACATCTTGCAAAAATATTTCACGAGTAACCTAGCACAAAGGTTACCGTGATTTTCCTGTCCCCTCCACATCGAAGCTCCTCTGCTCCGCTCTCGGACACTTGATCGGAGCACGGAAACACCGAAACACTACACTAGCTACCCGCGCTACCCGCGCGCCGCTGCTGCGGCCCTTGGCAACAAAAACAAAAAGGTAAGCATCCCAGTGTTGCTGCTTTAGTTCGTTTTACGCTTCTATATAGCTTATATATTCTTAAAAAAAAAAAAAGAGCGATTGTAATCATTGCGCTGTGTAAAGTACACGTAATGTGCACCAATTCATTGCTTTTGCGATCGCAGAGCTGGAAATCGTCGCAGATAACCAAAACCGCGGGAATTTTGATTGCCTTTCATATCACAGAGTTCGAAAACGTCACAGACCAACCAACCAACCAACAGACAAAATCGCGGAAATTATAGAAACATGCTCGCCCACCGGCCCACCCACTTCTCTAACGCGCACCAAAAGGTCTGAATCCAGGAAAATCCCCCGATTTCGCGGGTTCAGTAGGAAAAGCATGAAAACTGGCCAACTTTCTCTTGATGTGCTGTGGCTTTTGGCGCATAAGAGGCTATCATTGCTACCATGCGCAAATTCTTGTCTCTGCAGCCAGGCTATGCATGCACAGGAAAGGAAAGACCAGAAAGGCCTTCGTGCTGTGTCACAACGATGGAAGAGCTCGTCCAATTACTGTACAAAAGCATTCTGCGCTCACCTGTAGTGCTGCAGCCACCTAGCTAATCATATATGACTTCGACAGGTGACTTAATTCTGGCGCGGGGTCTTGCTAAATGCAGGAGAGGGGGGGGCGGGGGGGGGGGATCTTCATGTAGTGTATGAACTTGATGGCCTCAACCATCCTTCCTCCATGGACCCTATCCATGACCTCAACCTTCCTCTGTAAGCGAGCAAACAAACGCGTGACACATCTCGTGACGTGCGACTATATATGACGTATTCATATCTGATCGCGGTGCTTTGTTTGTTAATTGGTTGGTGCCCTGGAACTCCGCAGTCAATAGGTCTTCCGATTATCGAGTCTGACGCGCGGTATGGTTGAAAGCTGCGAGTCATGGTGGGGCTAACCTGCAGCTGGCGTCTCGAGGTAAAGAGCGCGCGTCGTTGCCCGTATCAGTTTCAAACGCCTTCCCAATGATGGCTTCGAGCTGTACTTTGCTCTCGTTTGTCGGAAGACGGAAGTCTAGCGCAGCAATTAATGCACGCTTGCTTCATATAGCCTTCGATTCAAAATGGCATGCCGCTCGGGTGTTGAATCAGGACCACGCTGGGACTCAAGGAATGGTTTTGTATATATAATTTTAATATTCATTAATGCTTGCGGTGTTTAGTGCATTATAGTAATCAGAGCGTACCACTAATACCCCTCCCTGTGACGCGGCCTTTGAGCCCAGATCTCATATACAAATATATATATATATATGCGTATACCGATCGAACCGCGCTGGATCAACGATTATCTGTTGGCATTGTTGTTTCGAATTACCGGCATATAAGACACAGCTAGAAGCAACCGGAATAAGCTCTAAAGATTACAACGCACTAGTCAGTAACGGCAGAAAAAAAAAAAAACTTACCTGCCCAGTCAAAAAAAGTCAATGGGTCCAATTGGGAATTTCCCAATAGAAATGAATTGGTCAAAAACCAATTGCGTTTTCGCCACCCATTAGGCCTGACCATTTGATATGAATTGGTGCTCCCCATTGGAAATAATTGGTCACCTATGAAGACCAAATGGTTCACCAATTGAACTCAAATGGCATACCCATTGAGCCCAAATGGTTTGAACTCACATAGCTGAAAAAAAAAAATAATGGAGATGCAATTTCAATGTTTTGTGTCCAGAAGTTATAGGGGAGCCGACTTCTATACAAGTGGAATGAAATCAGAATTTTTTACAGAAATCATGTATGAGACAAGAAAGCATTACACACGGAACTGACAAAGATTCAATGTATATACCCACAGGTTGCAGGCTTATATACTCCATTCTTTGAACAGTGCTGCTGGGACCAGTGACACATCTTTGTTATTCAGAGTTAACTTGTTTAATTATGCCTGCACTTAGAGTGAACATGATATAATCAATTAATAATATTAAGCGGCATATACTTTTTATAAGAACTTAAATTTTTCACTGTTGTCCCTTTATAGAGGTATATCTGTGCACATCTCAGTCAAGGATATTACTGACTTGACTTTCCCAATTGGGAATGGTTGCTTAGGACCAATTAGAACCAATGGGAAGCCCAGTTGGAAGCTAGCCCAATTCATTTCAAATGGGCGTCCCAATTGGGAGCGAAGGAATCCCAATTGGGATTCAAGTAACCCATTAGGCTTCCCATTAGCCCAATGGGTTTATTCAATCCCAATTGGGATGCCCCGTTGGTTTCTTCAGTCCCAATTGGGACCCCCAAATGATTTCTTCATTCCCAATTGGAAGTCATGAAACCAACTGGGCATCCCAGCTGAGAGTGAGGAAATCAACTGGGCTTCCCAATTGGGAGTGGAGAAACCATTTGGGTTGGACAGTACCCATTGGACAAACCATTTGGGATTGGCAGAACCAATTCAATCTGACTGGTCTTCCCAATTGGGCCCATTGATTTTTTTTGACTGGGTGCGGTTTAGCAATTGTGGTGGTTAAACCTGGAGTTACGCGAGAGCAATCTGCATGGATACGCTTAGGTTCGGCTTGAAATGAAGACATGGCTTTTGCACGTGGTAGTTTACTCTATGGTTTCAGCTTTATTAATGTGATAGGGAATTATTTCACATATATGAGTGCCCCTTTTCCTCTCGTCAATGACCATTCTCATATTAGGTGTAGAAGACTTCTGGTGGTACGACATCGTCTCATGCGTCGAGCTCCGGGGCATACCGCCGTCACAATTCGTTCGAACTAACCGAATTCTGTCCTAGCAATTCGATCGCTGTTGTCATTCGCCTCTACCAATTATACCTATACCAACTACCGAGTTATGTCTTCTTCTATTTCATCTTCTTCTTTTTCGTCTTCTTTTTGTTCTTCGCTCTTCGGACAGGCACGGCAAAATATGGCGAGACTGGACAATGTAGCTCTCACTACATACCATACCAGGTGAAATCCCCTCAACTATAGCGTACTTACAATTATCGCAAATATTATCCTTTCTGCAAAATCTGCTGCCACTCCTGCGCTGAGCTCAGGTGAGAAAACGTCAGCTGCAGAGTCGCAGGTACCACGCAAATATATGTACCCAGGTTTTCTAAAAAATCTAATTTATCCGGGGCCCTCCACTACGGTTGATTTCCTCTCACCTGAAAACCAACGTATGTGCCCGGCCGTACACCACCGCCGCCGGAGCCGACATGCATTTACATTTTCCAACTAGCGTTATATATAACTTAAAGCATGCTTCTGGACAGGCTTCTGCGGCCGTTATTCCTTACGCTCCTTCGCTGATAGCGGTCAGTGGCCGGCGCGCCTTTTAGCCCGCCAATTGCAATGACAGCTTTCGTGCATCTCGTGCTCACAACTTGAAAAAATGGGGGAGTTCAAGCATGGCTTGAACCTATAGTGATCGAGAGAAAGCTGTGAGTTTTGCAGTGATCCATGTGACAGCCTTTTCATTCCGCGTCTTTTTTTGCTTTTAAAAAATTGGTGCACATGAAAGGCGCAGTATCTGCCACAATTGTTCTGTGGACACCTACCGCGCCGTAAGGGAAGGAAGGGGGAAGTGAACGTGGAAAGAGAGAAACAGGAGCCATAGTGGAGGGCTACGGAGTAATTTCGACAACTTGGTGATCTTCACGCTTTCATATTTTTCTTGTAAATTAATTTATAAAGAAAGCTTTGGCTGCGGGCGACCGAGCGTTGCACCGCAGATAATTAACCAGCATGCCGTTGAACGCATCAAACTCCGCGGCTGCGGCGCGCATGCGCAGTGTCGAAAATACCCTTCGCCTCCTTTGCTGGGATGCGGCTACCCTTCTCTCTGTAGTGAGCGCAGCGGCAGAACACCTGTTGAACGGGGCAGCTGGTTACCATGGTTACGGCGCATGCGCAATAGCAGTTTTGCCATTCACGGCGACCTTGGCAATTACATGCCGTTATGGAGCTTGCGCTTCAATGCGTTGCCTTTTGTCGCATTGTGGTTTGCCGGAAGACACGCAGCGTCTTGCAAGCAGGCATATATGCTGCCGTCGACACCGACGGCTGGCAATAGCAGCGTGGAAAAGCACTTCCCCTCCGGCACCCATCCGTGCAGAAATCAGTGCACACTAACAGAACGCGGCTTTCCAAAAGGTATCTTTCTTTGAGAACGCCCCTTGACCTCCTGGGTCTGTATGCTGTCTTCTGCGGTTTGACCGGCGCCGGCCGGGTTCCTCGCGGAGTTGGGCGCGGTCGCGGCGCCAAGGGAATTCGAGAGGTGGCGGTCGCCTTCCCAAGAATTAACCGGGCAACAGGACCTTCTGAGCACTTTGCTCAGTCCTTGATGAGAAGTATTATCGACACAAAATTTTACGGGAAGCGCCTTTAAAAAAAAAAAAAAAAAAAAACTTGCTCTGCCTCGGGCTTAATGCAGTACATATGTTATTGCTATCAGTGCATGCAGGCCCGGCCTGGTACCTTGAAAAAAGTTCAGGTGGATGGGTTATGTGACTGCACCAAAATAATTCACACGCTCACGTATCAAACTTTTGCTGCCGATAACCTCTCAGAGCAGCACGTACGTACGTACTCCTTGGGCACTCGCAGCTATGACGCTCCAAACGTCATTTGATCCCATTTTGTAGCGAAAGCTACACTGCGCTAGGTTTTCAAGCCGTCGGCATGGCACCGTGTGCCGTATGCCCCGTGGCGCGCCGTTGCCTAGCAACTGTCATATAATCGAGATCTGGGCCAGGATCGAGTTAGTGCTGTCGGTGTGGCACGGCGGCCGTATGCTCTGCGGCACGTCGCGCCGTTCGATAATCACGTGATGCGAGGAGGTATATATATAAGAGTAGACAGCAGAGACGCTGGCAGTAGGGGGATGGAGCAGAAGGCTGGCACAGCAGCCAAGTTACACCGCTGAAATGAAGCCTTACGAAAACGGCAGTCTGAGGAGACAGGAGAAGAGGAGCGATTGGAAAGATGGATTACGGGGGACTTTAATAAAGACTCCGAGCGTGATCCTGCATTTATCGAGGGTGCTGAACAGTGGTTTCAATTGGAGTTGAGCAAGCAGCAACCAGCCACAACGCAGGGGGGAAGTAGCTTGGACTTAATTGGTACTACAGCAAAGCACTACAGATTCAAACAATGTAATTGATTGGGTGGAAACCAAGTCTCACTACTTCACTGATCATCAGAGCATCTTCATTGGGATAAATAAAGTTTAAGCCGTTGCCTTACCTGTGTGCTCCACTATAAGCTGAACCTTAGCATAGCTAGGGGGCCGTAGCTTTCGTTACACCATTAGGCTTAACCACAGTTAAACCACAGCTAATTTTTGATGTAGAGTGATGCCACACATGTAATACCTATCAAAGGATTAATGTGAAGGTGTAACATGTAGGGTTGTTTTCTACCAAAATATATAATCTGAGCCAGAATTTACAGTGCAAAACATCAGCAAAGCTGCTGCTGTAGCGGCCATACTAAGCAGTTTTGTCCCACAGCTTAGTACCAAATGTACAAGCATCTCGACATAACAGGGTGTCTTCAGCTTCTATGGCTGCGTAGATGTAGGAATCATGCACGTAAGACAGAACATGAGCGGCCATATCAGGGAGGCAGCAGAGAAGTGTTGCCAAAATTGTTTTTCTGGTGCGACAAGTAGTTTCTTTAATCGACGCTGAAGTTTGATATATTTGAAATGAAAGAGAGATGTTTTCAGAGAGTTTGTGCCAACACGACGTGAAAGGGTCACCATTGTTACATGCAACTCCGCCTTAACAGACTAAAACAGCTTATACAGATGCAGTACTCAGGCCAATATGCCATACACAGGCTATTAAAATGTGAAAATCTAGCCCTCTTTTCTGTTTCTGCATTTTTTGGTAGATCTGACTGCCTATTAGTGCCTAGCAGTAATTAAAGAAAAGTGATGCAGAAAAGACAGACGTCAAGGTGTGTTGCATGAAACAAACTTTTATTGAATTTAAACGTTTCATCATTTAGAAGACTTCAAATAACAGCACAGGCAAACAACACTATAGCACAAAGAGAGAGGTAAATATAGAACAACATTAGGAAGCGTTCACTCCTGCTGAAAAGTTACACTCAAGAAGCATCAGTATTCTTCAGGAATTGCTGTAAGGTAAGCACAGTTCACTCCATTAATTAACTCCATATACAGTTAAATCTCGTTATAAGAGGCACTGTTACAAAAGACACTCTGTTATAAGAGACATTTGAAAATGGTTTGGTTGGTTTTCCTATGTCTGCCATGTTAACAACATTGCATACAAGAGACATGGTTACAAGAGACACTCGGTTACTAAGGACAACTTTTTCAGGTCCGTGGAGTAAATTCACTATTTAGAAGAAACAAAACCCCGGTGTGCTCATGCAATGCATCTGGAACGTACCAACTCGTACATGATGCACTTCAGATTCCCTTAGCTAAATTCTGTTCCATATCAGTGTCCTTTTTGTTGTGTATGTCAGGAACTGAGGAGTGCTTCCCCATGATTGGAAAGTCAAACGGCATCGCATTACTGTTACCTACGAAGCAAATCAAAATGCATGAATGACATCCAGCATTTTTAACTCCTCACTGTTAAAATTTGATCACAAGATGAAAGCTTAGAATCCTGATGTCTTTCTCTTTGTGAATCATCTGAGGGGGACGAGCCTGTAAGCATCTGAGGGTGACGAGCATGTAAGAGTGCCAGAATTTGGGAAGCAATACTCTGCACTCACAAAAATACATATACTAGTATGAATAACTTCTTTAAGCTTTCCTGAACAATTTCCTGTTAATGCGTGTGAATGCATTTATGTACTGATGTGCAGTAAACTGATCAACACAATGATTTTAGAATTTTTGGTTACAAGAGACCTTGCTTACGTCAGGTCCCTTGAGTGTCTCTTGTAACGAGGTTTTACAGTATTTCACATTCACTGACAGTTGCATTCGTCTGCTATTTGAATGCATAACATTTGTTCATTCAGAACAAAATGCTTAGTGTACTCTAATTCCAGCCAAAGAAATCTGCCCTTGAGTAATTCTACCTTTAAAATTCACACCCCTGATGATGACTGTACACAAGCATGCTTGGATGCTTCTAGCATAACAAAAGTGGAACTAACATTCTCATCAATTTATCACAACACGAAATTGTTAAAGTGAAGTTAGTCACTTTCTAGCTGGACATGGTCCAAAATTTGGCTGACAGCATTTGCTAGTACCTGCGAGCTTGCACAGAGGACTCTTCGGTGCATCAAGTTCAAAGGTCCACCTGGAACATAACCACACATAACAATAGTCATGCTTATGGTTCTATGCAACTAAAAGCAGCCCTAGAAAGCCACAGCCCTGCTTGGAAACAGTGACAACTTAACAGTGTGTGTGCAACAGTAAAACTTTCCATATCATGCACAGCTAAAGAAACAGCTACCTTTTAAATGCGAAAAATGAGAGGTGTGCAAATACAAAATTTTTGGTTATGAGGCAAATATGAATAATTAAATGTTGTTTGCTAAGTGAATGGAATGTATTCAAATACTTTTGACTATCAATACATATAGTTTAAATTAAAACCATACTTTTTTTACAGAACACAGCTAAGAAAAGAAACAAACATACAGCACATGCATTTTATTTTACTTGTTATCAGCATGGTTTTGACACCTAAGGCCTACCAAGCAATAAATAAAAGAGGGTGGTATGGTATGGCATAGCTTCCCAGAGCGTGGAGTTTAACATCCCACAACGGTATCACTACGAGAAGTGCCGTAGTGGAGAGCTCAGGAAATTTTGACCACCTGAGCTTCTGTAATATGCACTGACATTGCATAGTATATAGACACCTTGCATTTTCCCTCCAATGAAATTCGGCCGTCAAGCACTAGGATGCAGGATAGAACCTGTGTCCTCTGGCTTGTAGTCAAGTGCCCTAACCACTGAGCCACTGACGTCGCAGCGTGGCTTCGCGGCGGTGGTGGCTCTTGGTTGCCACCAGCACATTAGTTTTATGTAAGGCGTGTCATAATTCTGCACGTGCATTTTTACCAAGCATTGACAACCAATTATGTGAGAGACAAGAAAGTGAATTCCTAGAAGAAAATGCTGCCTGAATAGAAAAGTTATAACATGAATTAATATCTCTTTACAGTTTGAGCATGCATGCAAGCCAATAATTTTCCTGCCAAATCTCATCTCATAACTTACCCTGAGTGTCCATGACAACACCTCCAGCCTCAGCAACAATTAGAGCTGCAGCAGCGATATCCCAAACATGAATTCCAAATTCATACATGGCATCAGCTTCACCACTTGCCACGGAACACATGTCTAATGCTGCAGAACCCATGCAACGCAACCTAGTACAAAAAAAAAAAAGGAAAATGGGAGAAAGGAATGGTCTGTGGTTCAGAATTAACAAATAATCAAGCTGCTACAAGAATAAAAAAAATAAAAAAAAATGCAATGCAATAAATCCATAAAATGCCCTTGCTTGTTTGTTTGTGAGTTCATAGAGTTCATTTGGATAATGTTGACAAAGCCACACTGGCAAGCGCAAAATAAGAATCACGTGCACATGGTGTCAATGCAGTAACAGTTGGTAGGAACGTGTGCCTGAAGCCATGAAAAAATGTTTCAGTGCAGCTTTCAAGGCCTTGTTTTCCAATCCTGCATTGTCTATGTTGGTGTAACATGAATGAGTGAGAGGAGGAAAGGGACGAGAAAGAAGGTGCAAAGGCCACATTAACTGACCAGAACATATTGACACCACTCATTATGTCATGGTAAAGCACCATGCTGACTGTATTCGTGGACAACTTTTTGTGGCTATGCACCCAAAGCTAAACAGCCGAAACGCATCAGCTCACTGCACAACAGAATACAGCCCCTTCATAAATTTGCTGATTGCGCTGAAATATTATGTTATTATGGGAATATTCACATTATTATTACATCAATATTTATTAGCCAGCACAACGTTAGTGCAGTGCATTTTAAATCAGTATAACTATGGGGTGCAAATGGGATGACCGCGCCATCCGCTGGAAGTTTCCCGAAGTGTACGTTGGCTGCTCCTGCTGCGTTTACCTGCCTGCTTCTGTGCACTTTTTCAATGTAACAAGCGATATTCACTAACCGCAAATTTACGTTCACTTAAGCCTGTAAAGGAAGACATTTCTGCATCGTTGGCGGCTCGAAATATATTATTTCAAGTAAAGGCGGAACTGAAACCAAAACTGTAACTGAGGCCAGGTATGCAAGAACTACATGATGTAGTAGTCACGAGTGGCAGCAGAGTAACATAATGCGCTTTCTACAAAAGCTTGGTGCCACTGATGTGTCAATCATGCTGCTTGCTTGCCTTATATAGATGAATGATCAACTGTGCGTGACAATGCATTATGCATGTCTACCTTACACCCCTACCTTCAACACCACACTCCTACCTACACAGTTACTAAACACTCCAACTAGATCAGCAGTTCGGACTTCCCCAGCTGTAATTAAAATTTGTATTAACACAATCGTAAATATAAGTTCAGTTTTTCCTTCCTGCATGCTTCAAGCTATGCATGACATAAATACCGTATTTACTTGAGTAATGAACCCATCTTTTTCAAGAAAAATTGATGACAGTTTTGGGGTAGGGTTCATTATGCGAGAAAAAACTTTATTTATTTTTTTTTTTTTTGCGAGAGCTGTCCACCCTCCCACCCATCAGTCACCAACGAAAACGCGCGGTCAGCCACGATCATGACACCATTTTTTGCTTCAAAAGGCGTTGGCTGCTACACGTGTTCCAATGATTTTGTAGCAGTGGACAGCGCCCACGGGGTCAATCGCGGCATGTACTGAAAACCAGCACGCTTGTGCAACCGGACCAGCCAGCGAGTAGCTGCTAGCTTACCAGTCAAGGGCCCTGACACTGTGCCAAGTTTGCCTCCCCCCCCACCCCCCTTACTGCAAGAGCTTACTTCAAAAGATACATATGCACTGGGATGGTATCGCTGGCTGCGCAGCATTTTGGCACGCTGCCAAAAAGGCACTGTGGGTATGGAGACGAAGAGACGCACTAGTACTGTGTTTTTTGTTTTATTTTTTAATTCTCAGCAGTAAAAGTGGGAATGTAGGAGTCATTCCCTTCACACATGCAGCAGCTCGTGCCACTAAGCATTGGCTGCAGCTCCAAGTAGTTACTGTAATTGTATTTAGGCACATTGTTTGCAGATGTCACACACCAGCATTTCAATAGTAGATATATACACTGGATGTGCCTCATAAATATTCAAACTCTGAATTCTCTGCATGAAAGACTAGGTACATTATTGTAAAAGAAACACAAGTATTTCTGCTGTTATTACATTGATATCAGCTAACCAAGATAAAACAGTTAAATGTAGAGAAAACAGCTTCAAGCAGGTGAATAAAAATGAACTTTAAGAAAGCCATGGGGTAATACTACTACTGAAGAACTCTGGTAGTAGCTTGAAGACATTGTTATGCTGCTTAGAGGAGTTGGAGTTGAAGGAAGAAGAGGAGGAAGACGCGTGCAGACCGATCTGGGCTCTGAGGCTCTTGCAATCAGCTTTCATTCATAAAGCCTTTACCTGTATTTAAACCATTTCATCCGCAACATTTGGTGGAGGTGCGGGGTGAAACTTTAGATCCGGTTGGCCTGTGCTCAGCTTCTGTTGGGCTTGGTGATGAGTGCTACAGAACAGAACTTATTGTGTTGAGACATGCCACGCATGACATGATCTTGGGTGTTGACTTTTTGCGCGAGTGTGGTGCTACTCTAGACTTCAGTGCCGATGAAATTTCTTTGAAGCCGAACGTTATCCCCGCATTAGTGGATAACATGTCCCAGTGTCATGAAGGAGTTCTCTCCCCGAGGGAAGCTCTGCTGCTGCCTGTGATGACTGCAACATTTTTGCCTGTGAAATCATCAACACATGTCGTGGGCAAACAGTAATAGTCGTCGAGCAGATGTCTCGAACGGAGTGATGCCACGCGCCGCTGTGGACACAGTGGATGGCTGCGTACACCTCAGGACTGTCAACGTGCCAGAAGAGCCTGTTCATATTCCTTCTAGTTTGGCACTCGCGAGATTTGAGAACCATGTGACCCACACCACTAGAACTATTTCTGATTGCAGAGGAGCTGCGAAAGGGAAGTTGGAATATTCTGCTGAGCTTGAGTGTATGGTCAACAAACCACTCCTGTCCAGTGACCGCCGTACACTGCAAGACGTTTTGACCATTTATGCCCGAGTGTTCGATTTTGCTTCCAACGAATCGGGTAGCCATTTCCTAGCCTCTCGACTACAGCATAAAATTAACACAGGAAATACATCCCCTGTTCGCCAAAAACCTTACGGAGCTTCCCCGGCAGAACGCAAGATAATTCAAGAACAGGTGGATGAAATGGTGCAGAAAGGAATCACGCGAGAATCTTCCAGCCTGTGGGCCGCACCTGTGACCCTAGTGCGAAAGAAAAGCAATTCTTGGTGATTCTGCGTAGACTACCGTCGTTTAAATGCGATAAAAAAAAAAACAACGTATACCCGTCACCTTGCATTGACAATGCACTCGACTGTCTGCATTCAGCGTCATATTCCTTCTCCGTTGATTTGCGATCTGGCTATTGGCAAATTCCTCTGCATCCATCCAACCATGACAAGACTACTTTCGTAACACCAGATGGTTTGTACAAATTTAACCTGATGACATTCGAGCGATTTATGGACACTATCCTCCATAGCCTAAAAAATATGTATGTGCTATCTGGATGATGTCATCATTTTCGGCAAGACCTTCTAAGAGCACAATGAGAGACTCCATATTGTTCTTGAATGCATCGGCAAAGCGGTACTCATTTTGAACTCAAAGAAGTGCCATTTTGGAGACCGACGGACTCTAGTTATTGGCTTTTTTGTTAACAAGGACGGTATCAGGCAGGATTCACAGAAGGTCACTGCAGTACGAGACTTCGAAACTCCCCTCACCCTTCGAAGCTTCCTCGGACTCTTTTTTTATTTTTGTCGCTTCATTGCTGGCTTTGCACCCCCCCCCCCCCCCCAAATTGCCCACCCCCTTACTTCTCTCCTGCATAAAAAATTCGCAATTAGTGTGGATCCCCAAGTACGAATCCTCTTCCAACCTGCTAAAGTCTTCTCCAACCTCAGCACTACTCCTATGCCACTTTGGCCTAACAAAACATGTTGCTAAGCTAGTTGGTGAAGCATGTTTTCGTAAAAAGATATTCAGCGCTACACAAAGACACGGACACTGGAAGAAAACACAGGATGGGCGCTGACTCCAACTAATTTTATTGAAACAGTTTCATCCCACATTGGTACACCAATCAGTGAACGAGAGCGCATGCGTATAAGAAATTACTTGCCAGATTAAGAAGAGCAGATACATTCTATCATCTACATTCTACATACATTCTATCGCCTATAGTGAAGCACTGAATATCCTTTTACGAAAACAGTCACTTTGACCCTTCAGCTATGACAGAGATATACACAGATGCAAGTTGCGTCGATCTTGGGGCGGTGCTTGTCCAGCTGCATAGTGCTGAGTAAGTTGTTGCCTATGCCAGCTGCATGTTAACAAAATGTGAGCGCAACTACACAGTAAATAAATTGGGGTGCTTCGCAGTTGTGTTCGCTGTGCACAAGTTCTGACCATACCTATATGGACGCCACTACACTATCTTACCAACCATCATTCTCTATGCTGGCTCATCGGACTCAGCAATCCATCTAGTCGTCTGGCGCGCTGGGCATTACACCTACAAGAGTATAACTTTGGTGTCACATACAAAAGTGGCCATCACAGTAATGCAGACTGCTTGTCACGCCACCCATTGCCAACTTCAGTCAACGATGAAGACGGTTTCGAAGGGTGTTTAGCCTTGTTCGCTTCGACGTTTCCAGTATGGTGACATTTAGACGAGCAGAATGCAGCAATCTGTCACTGCAGCCTCTTATAGAAGAGGCAGAAGGGGGAGCAGATTCAAAGCCATTTACCATCACAGATGATATTTTGTTCAAGAAGAACTACTCAGTCAACGGTGCTACCCTGCTTTTGGTCGTCCCGAAAAGTCTCCGCACCCAAGTATTGCACGCTATGCATGATAACACCACATTTGGACATCTAGGCTTTTCTCGTACCCTGCAACAAATTCACCAGCATTTTTATTGGTCGCATAAGACAACCAAGCAGTATGTTGCAACATGTGAACAATGCCAATGACTTAAAGCACACATTACGACGCCTGCCAGTCCTTTGCAGCATGTCAGACCACCTGCACCACCTTTTGAAAAGGTTGGAATGACCTGCTTGGTCCTTTTCCAAAGACTTTAGAGGGCTGCTGCTGGGTTATTGTCTGCGTAGACTATCTCACCAGATACGTGGAAACTGCTGCTCTCGTTACCGAAAAGGCTGCTGATATTTCGTCATTCCTTCTATACTCTGTTATTTTTTGCCATGGCCCACCACATGTTATAATAAGTGATCGTGGATGGCAATTTACTGCTGATGTCGTGAAAGAAATGCTCCGGCTATGTGGATCAGATTACCAACACGCCACACCGTGTCACCCGCAGACTAGCGGTCTCACCGAGCGCATCAACTGCACCCTGACAACCATGTTATCCATGTGCGCCTCGTCTGACCATTCCAACTGAGACGCAGTGCTACCGTATGTCATGTACGCTTACAACAAGGCAAAGCATGAGGTTACGGGGTATTCTCCCTTCTATTTGTTGTATGCCAGAACTCCCCGCGTTTTCCACAATATCATCTTCCCATTTTCCCAAACCGACAACGCGTCGGTTGCCCAGATACTATGCCGTGCCGAAGAAGCCCATCGTACAGCCCGCTTATGCACACTGGCCTCTCAAAGCCGCACGAAAGGCTACTACGACCTGCATCATCGTGCAGTGATTTACTCTCCTGGAGACTTTGTCTGGCTTTGGACACCTACCCGCAAGTGAGGATTGTAAGAGAAGTTTCTGTACAAGTACGATGGCGCCTTCGTTGGACCAAATGAATGACGTGAATTACGTCGTCGCCAAAGACACAGCGGATAACCATCGTTCCTACAAAACACAAGTTGTTCATGTGGCTTGCCTGAAACGCTGCCATCATCGATCGGCCTTAGATTCTCGAGGATAAGAATAGTCTGCTCCGGGAGAAATTGTTACGCTGCTTAGCGGAGTTGGAGTTGAAGGAAGAAGAGGAGGAAGACGCGCGCAAACCAATCTGGGCTCTGAGGCACTTGCAATCAGCTTTCACTCGTAAAGCCTTCACCAGTATTAAAGCCATTTCATCCGCTACAATATGGCATCTATGAGGATGTTTTGCTATCGTGCAGACCAAGCTGCCAAAATCCCATCATTCAGTTCTTCAATGTAGCTCAAAGGTGCTACATTTCAAGTTACAAATGCTCAATTTCCAGAATTAGAGTTCTAGCTCGGCATCATTTCAGGTAATTTAAAAAAAAAAGCAAGTAACCATTAAATGGGGCAAGGAGTTACAAATGTAAGCAAGGAACAGTTAAACCAAGGATCTGTATGAAGCATACATGAGCAGTTATTTGCTCCAAATTTAACATGCTGACAGAAATAAAAGGTCCTAAAGGTGCTTCGACTTGCTAATTGTCATTAATCAAGAAGTACAGTGCCACCACTAGCACAAACACTCTCAATAACTTGTTGGTTTTAAATTTTGCACCAGCCACTACTAATAGAAACTTGAGCCCTGTGTATTCCATCACATTCCTCCACCTCCCAGAAAAAGCAAAAACACTTAGAATTGTTGCTAAGGCATGGCTACCACAGGTCATGAAAGTAATTGCACTGACAATGCCAATGACTATAGAAAAGAGTGGTGAAAGCATGTTGATTGATGTGCTGATGTGTTGTGAAAAAAAACGAACTATACATAAACATATAATACATATAATACATATAATATTTTCTTTTTCTTTTGTTTTGCCATGTATGTATAGCTCTTCCATTAGATACTGCACTAAACATGCTTCCTGTCAGTCACTTCATATGCTGACAGGTCAGCCAAGTGAAGGAACGCCACATGTAGCACACATAAAAAGTAACTTCACACAGACACTCATACAGAAAAAAATATGCTAATGAGCACTTAGCAGTCTATATGCACTCCATGACTTAAATATATGCACATACATTCAGGTACTATTTGTGAAACGGATTCCACAGTAACAATCAAAATTTACCAACCTTGAAGTGCACATTGTGAATAAAAAGCCTTTAATAAAACAAGCAATATGCAGTAGAAGTTCGATGATACGAATTTGAAAGGGTAGCAAAAAATATCCTTGTCACTCAAAGCTCTCATTAATCAAAACAAGAATGAAACCTGTATGCTGAAGCTTAGCAAATTCATTCACACAAATCTGTTCATGCCTAAGGGCAGTTACTTATGGCCATGCACAGCCTTCTAAAATGTTTTCGTGGTGCGTACCGCACTACTGGTGATTAGAGAGTCAGTGATGTGCAGGCTGCGCACCCCCGCTCATTGCTCGCGGTGCACACTGCGCAACTAGCAATTAAGGTGCCGATGATCTGAGGGTACTGCTTAGTGTTCAAGGGTGCAATCACCGCTCCTATGTTTGTATCATCCACAGTGGCCTGGAAGTGTGTTCAGATAACTGAAATTCTGCACACTGTACACAAAGTACCTGGGCCAGAAAATTTAACAAATTCATGTTATCTCAAAATTCATTGCAGCCGCAATCACATCTGGATTCTACTGCAGTTTAGTAGATAATAAATACTACTGTACATGCAGCAAATCATACCCCTGTGCCTTCTTCATGAGGTTATGCATGTTCCTGAAAACAAACTGCATATGGCCAGCTTCCCTGCTGCTTCCAACTTCACTTATAATCAGGGCCTTTGAGATTTCTGGAAAAAAAAAATAGAGAGAGAGAGAGAGAAGAGAAAGAACAAGAGATGTAGACAGAACAAATTAAGCAACAATATGTATGTAAAATGGCGACCTTTAATGCAGCAGCCAGAATTGAACCGGTGCCTTCCAGACTGGTAGTAACACCATTTAATCACTGAGCTACCATCTTTCTCAGATGCTTTTTCACATTGCATTATTTCTTAAGTTGTGATTCATGGCAGTTTTCACCATGGATTGCCCTAAACATACATGCTTCTTTTGACATGGTATAAAATGTAACTGTTGTGAATGTGTTAATTCAATTCAGAAAAGTGCATATTGTCAACTAGTTGGCTCTGCACAGTAAAGATGAAGTTAGTGCAAAACTTGGACTAAGGCCATATCACATTTTAAAGATATGCCTCACCATGTGAATTTATATTGTGTGGTAAAGCATCCGCAAAACGCAAAGGTTCAGCATACTCGAAGAAAGGAGAGAGCATGTGGAAGCAAGAGAGAGAAATATGCATAGGCGTTACAATGACATGACACCAGCCCAAAATAAAACTAAGAGGCTAGTGATGCACACAGTAGTGTCTGAAACGACGTGACTCTCCGATGCGATTGCCCGATGATAGCGGAAGCATGGCATGAACTTAAGAGAAGTGAAACTGAAATTATGGTGCTAGGCTGTATTTTGGCAACGAGAGTCTTCCAATCACCATTGCGCCTGCCATAGTGCGCATGCCTGAGGTATTGATCAGATATTTAGGGGCCGCATGGCTGCGCTTGTGTGGTTGTCACCGAGTAATTGCTCCCTTAGTATAGTAAAACTGACATTCGAGCTAGTTGGTAAAGCATGTTGGAAAATTAATAGCGTACATAAGACAGGGACAAGGAAGACAACACCAAAAGTGCTGATGGAAAAGTTTTCGACCGCAAGGTCGATCTCGGGGCAAGTTCCTGTGGAAGATTGTTCCAGGTGCATTGTGGAATGTGTTGATGCAACGATAAGATCTGATGCTGGAACAAAGAGCAAATGTTGCTTCAAGCCCTTGGTAGAATTTTTGACAGCTAGCAAACAGCGAGTGGTAGTTTTGGACAAAGAGGGGTATCTTGTTGTTTTGCCCGAGGCGTTATTCAAGGATAAGGCTGAACATGCGATCATGGACAATTTTAGACCTGTAAGGTCAAAGCAGCCAAGGTAAAGCAGCAAGCTTGCTTTGGATCTTTTGACACGTCTGAACCTGCAGCATTTATGCTCCAGTGTGAAAAAGAGTGAAGGCTTAAAGTTTGAGGTCTTTTTTTCGGCCAAAACACATAAGGATGACACACCATTCTGTGTTATTGTCACTGAACAGTCGACTTGGCAACATGTTGTCTCAGGCTTCCTACTAAAGCACCTGAAGAGTCTTGCCTTGGTGGACCCTTATCAGACTCTCAATTCTTTGGCCGCTGTTGATTATCTCAGGCATTACAACCCAAACAGAGTGTCTGCCTTTAGTATTGATGTCAAGGATCTTTTATATTCCCTCCCGCATGACAGGTTGTTGAAATTTGTTAGTGATTGTATTACCGAAGATAACGATGAACAACGCTTTGTAAATTCCTGCGGCAATGCTTGTGGTGTTGTCTTTCTTGTCCCTGTCTTGTGTGCGCTGTTAATTTTCCAACTCCCTTATTATGACTGAGGTATGCGGGCACTACTGTTACATGTTTTCAAGGGTGGAGAAGACTTTTTGGACGGTCGCTGGCTTTGTAGTTCATACCTCAATGTTATCCCCTTTCTGAATTAACTCACGTGAACCTGCCAGTCTGAATTAACAAGCGTTCGACTTGACTTACATTGGCTTACACGAGCCTCGGCTGGGATCGCGTTTCTAGTTCAAGTTATCTGAATGCCCAAATAAACAGGGGTCGAATTAACGAGGTTTTACGGTACCATGAAACTTGCAGCACCTCTATAGAAAAGAACATATATAAAGTAGGGAAAAGGGTTGAGATGAAACAAAGTGCTGAGGTCTTCTGAAGGTAGTATAGTAGCGAGTCTTCAGCCCTGGCTATTTTCGCACACATGAAATGTTACGCTTTTCACACGCAGGCGTAGAGAGACAGAGTCGGCCAGTGTAAGCTAGATAATGAGGCAGGGAGAGACCTTGTAATCTTTTGGTCAAGTATAACTGATAGCAGCGCCGGGTGAAAGTAAACATAGGCTGTGTATGCTCCTAATAAAAGGTAAGGAAGTGCACATCTTAGAAGAAATGTGTCCGACACCTATGCAGTTGTGACACGTCATCACAGGTAATGCAGGTTTCAGCTAACCTTGCACATCTCCATAGTGTGGCACTAAGAGACCGACTGCACATTTTATGGTAGAAAGTGGCGGCACAAAATAAACGACGACAGGGCAAGTGCTTGTCTTCTTTTTCGTCCTTATTCCTTCGGCGCTGCCACTTTCTACAACGAATCACAGACTAGCGCACACCAAGTTATTAATTAATGCCATTTCTCCTACATTGGGTTCTTTCCTTCCACAATCAGCGCTTGTTCTGTGGTCTATGTATCATCTCCTGTATGCCTGTTTCTATTGTGCTGCCACTTTCTACGATGAATCACCGGCAGTTAATAATCTATGCAAACTTTATAACTGCTCAGGTAGATCAACATTGTACTACTCCAGTGGAATGGTCAACTACACCGTTTACACGGAGCTACAGTACAATTCTAGAATGGGTAAACCGAGAGCTAGCTGAAGAGAATCAAGGTACATCAGGGCTAGTGCTTTTTGGGGCATAGATGATCAAGGCTGGCAAATGGCTAAATGTAGCACAGGAAATCTACTCTGAGTTGAAGAGAAGCCTGTGCAGGAACCGCTGATGAATGCAGTCAATGTTAGCCTGAAGGTTATTTCGTCCTGCTGCGACACAACTGGCTGGAGAAATGTAAAACTATAATGAATAGATGTGTTGAATGGAGACGTTTTGTAGTATCAAGGAATATATTCAAGAGGATTGGCCCTAGAATATTAATTTGCAGTATGTTGACAGCACTGAAATATAGTAGTGTAGATAGTGCTAAGTGCAGTGACATATGTTTGCTAGAAAAAACTGAATCAGCTGTTTTTGAACCTCCTCTACAGCATAAAGGGCAACTCCAGAGGTTTTCCTGAAATTTTGAGTTGATAGCCATGACCAATTCTAGTCCCCTCTCTCCACCACAACAAACCATTTTTCAAAATGCCATGTGGAACTATTTTAAAACAGAGGAAACAGCAAACTGAAATAGAAGCTCAGTCCTTGGCCAGGGTAATGCTATGCATGATACATTGATGAAATTATAAACATTACCAGAAAAACACTTGTACGCACATTAACTGGCTGAAGTAGTGAGTGTAAATGATCAGTACTTTCATAACATGTCTGAGGACATAATAAAACATCAAAATTTTGTAAGTTAAGCGAGAAGCAGGAAGTAATGTATGAGGAATGTTTGTGCCGCCAAAAATGCAGCATGATACCCATAAAAGTGACCTAACTGAAGCCACGGAAAGGGCAAATTTTAAAATAGATTTTTTTTTTAGGAATAAAATGTCTCAAGGCTGCCAAACCTGGTGGGTGGAAATAATTAGGAATAAGGGAGAAACCTTGAGGACAAGTTCCATTAGGATATGGTAGCCTCAATAAACTATTGTGCTCCCCTTTATGAAGCATTCTTGGGCCTAAAGTAATAAATATTTTGTGTAATTTATCCAATTGACCATTAAGCAGAATTTAAAAATTACTCAGAGTTTAAGAAATACTCTGGCCTGAACCCAGATGCCAGCAGCAAACAAAATGCAATTGGTTTCGCCTGTCTGCAGTGTATCAGTTTGGCTTGGCTCAAATTATGGGAAATATCCGGAGAGCAAGAGAGGGCATGTATGTTTACTGCTTGTTTCAGAGAAGGTGAACCAGAATTTAACAATTAGTTGCTTTGAGATTTTGGAGAAAGACGGGGACATATTTATATGCAGTTTTAACTTAGAAGCGCAATACCTATATTGACGAACAGGAAGGCCATATTGGCTCGCAAACGGTCCTTGTCAAGATCTGCCAACCAGGTGCGTCAGGTAAAGGGAGAGTGGTTTGGATAGCGGCGGAAGGTGAGGTACTTAGATGGCTTCTGTGGCTCTCTTATACTAGTGTTGGTGAGCACAAGAAAAGGTGAATCCTGAAGAAAAGGTGAACCTTTTCAAACGGCATTTTTTGTTTCCATCATTGTTTTTCTTGATGAGAAGTATTTTCCGCTAAGTACTATCTTTTGGCCTAATGAAAAACAACTTGTCAGTTTTCCTGCACAAAACAAGGTGATAAATTTTGTGTAGAGATGTGTGAAATTATGTACAAAGTGTCACAATTGATGGAAATAGCACCGAAATGGCGGGACTTTTCAAAGAAGCACCTGAAGGATCGTGCAAATAATTTCTATTTTGAAGGTGCACATTGTGTTTCAAACTGTGAACAAAATTTGATGTCATTACTTTTGTCAAAATATATACGCACAAGAATGGTGAACAACTTGCTACCCTACTCATTGTTTCTATTATTTGCTAGACCAACTATTTGGCATAAAGCACCTCCTTATTAGTGACATGAGAAATATGACATTAACCTGAAACAAAGATATCACATGCAGGTGCAGCACACTCAGAAAATATGGTAAACACAGTGAGCCAAGGGGCTAACTAGTAGGCTAGTGAAATTATTTCTAGCAGTTAATGTTTACACTTAGCCACCTGGTTGCAAATGGAAATTTCTAGCTTGCCGTTAGTAAATGCCATATCAAATTTAGAATGGCATTGGCGCCAACGTCGACATAGCCGGTAGGCACATACTGGGCTACCCTATCACAACTGGCGCTAGCCAACCTGGGACACAAGATTCTGCTCAGCCTCCCGCAACTCGCCATGGTCATCCAGAATATGTATGACCTGAACAGCCTGGTGAATGACAATGTTAGGATCTTGAGAGACTCCTTATCGCTGCTGAGTCTTACACATAAAGGCCAAGATTAAGTGCACCAGAGATGGGGTTCCCTGGGTGGGCACCCTATTGCAAGCATTGTGAACGGTACTGCTTTGGCATCTGGAGAGTGAGGTAGGCAGCGCCAGAAGAGGAGAAGGTGGAAGTGCAAGGTGAAAAGTAGAGGAGAAGGGTTGGTGATGCATTGTGGGCAAAACATCACAAGCATACCTCAAGCATGTAGGAGTTGGTAGGTAACATAGATCGCAGGCATGGAGGCGGTATAGGGAGCTTGCATGAAGCGATGCATGCTGGGTAGTTCACTTCATTATGCAATTTACCACAGAATATGCCTGAAAAAGCTAATTTTCTTGACTTTTGAGTTCTTTTGCAGATGCACCTTACTTTGTTTGATTTCTAGAATATTTTTGTGCACTTTCTTTTTGTCTTTTGAAAAAACATGAAGAAATAGGAACTGACTACTATGAGAACAAAAAAATTTGATTAAAATGTCAAAATTTCACCTTTTCGTACCTTCTTCTAGGATTCATATTTAAACAAAAGTAATAGTTGGTCTAATTTGCAGCGCATCATAAGCATGATGCATTTTATACTTACAAAAGAAGTTTGATAGTTACTCGTCAAAAACTTCATTTTTAAAAAATTTTTTGTTACAGTGGAATTTCGATATAATGAAGTCTTACATGCAGCCGCAAATTTTGTTCAATCGCGAATTTCGTTATGTTGAGGTTGCTATGTTTTAGCCACCCAAATGAAGTAACAGGTTCGTGGAACACTGCTAGGAACACGTAAATAATGAATTCAGGAAATAAGCATGAAATTCTAGCAATAATAGTGGTAACAAGGGCACTGGAAGTTAGTTTGTATATCAGGAGCACATAATGAGTAATAACAAACAGATGCAAAAGCACAATTTTTCTCCACTTGCGCGAAGAGCGAGCACATTGCCTAGTACTCAAAGCCGCCGCCAGATGTCGCCATTGGTATAATCATCATCATCATCCAACGTTTGCAAATGGAGACGAGAGTTAATATGAGTCTCTAGATCATCTGATCTAGGGATTTTACCGGGGACGCTGTCGTATTATAGTGAACTAGTCGTATGTCTGTATCGCCCACGCGGGCGCGGCTACCTTGGGTGCGGCAATCTTTGTTCAGGCTTCACATACGCATACCATATTTACTTTCATAAGAGCCCACCTCTGACTTTTGCCGCCGAGAACTTAAAAAAAAAAAAGAGAAAACGTCAGCGCGTCCCTCTGTTTTGCACCACCGCTGTCCAGTGTATTTCTTGGCAGCACGCGAAGGTGCTGCGCAGCGAGAACAGCCCGGTGTGTCTGTCATTGTTAGCTTGTTAGCTTTAGTGGTGGGGCTGGTGGGGTAAAAGGGGAGGGGGGAGGAGGGGTTCAACCTGCCTAGAGAGGAGTGCCTGCAGTGGCCTGCTCGGCTTGTCCCACTGTGCAAGCTTGGTTTTCAGTATGTTTGCTTTATCTGCTTTATCACGCAGCGATGGAGTGGGCGCCGTCTGTTACCTCAAAATTATTGGAACGTGTGATAGCAGCACCTTTTGTCGGGAATGAAGCAAAGAGCCGGTGTCATGATTGCGGCTGACCGCATGCTTTCTTTGATGATTGATGGCTGGGATGGACGACTTGTAAAAAAAAAAAAAAAAAAAAAAAGAAAAAAAAAAGTGGTATATCGTATTTAGCCAGATAAGGAGGCGGTGGCCGTGTCTGGCTTGGCATGGGCATTCCCAGCTCGAACAGCGCATGAGCAGCACTCGCCATCTTCCCCCCCCCCCCCCCTCTCCCAGGTCATGGGTTAAAAAGCACTGACCAGTCACCAATAAAGGTCTTCTATTCCTGCTCCCTGGATGGATTGTCTTTTTAGTAGCTGTGGCGCGACACAGCAGAAAGAATCTCAACTTTCCCCGTATATTGAGCCCTCTCCTCAAACTCGCGTGGATTTTTCTTGAAAAAACAAAAACAAAAGTGGATTCATTACGCGAGTAAATAAGGTATTTCCGGTTAGCGGGGCGACACAGCAGAAAGAATCTCAACTTTCCCCGTATATTGAGCCCTCTCCTCAAACTCGCGTGGATTTTTCTTGAAAAAACAAAAACAAAAGTGGATTCATTACGCGAGTAAATAAGGTATTTCCGGTTAGCGCTTTTTCGTTTTGACTGGCCAGTTATGCCATGGCATGACGCGTCCTAAAACTTCCACACCGTGGGTTTTGTATGCACTAAATGGATTTTGTTTCGCTCGCAAATTCCAGAGTGCTGGCAAAACTGATGTGCAAAAGGGCAGATGTAAAATGCGGTGTGTCAGGGCTGAAGTTTTAGTTCTCATTCGATTGTCAAGGTAGCCACTGGTACATGCATGCGATGTGCGAGGACTTCGTTAAGTCGAGAGTGCGGTATAAAATTACTTCATTAAATCGCAAAAAAAAATACATGGTTTTCAATGGGGCAGAAATCTGGAAATAAAAAAATTTCGTTACATCGCGCATTTCGTTACACTGATTACATTGAGGTTTGTTACATCGAGGTTCAACTGTACTAGGTTTTACTTAAAGAGACACTAAAGACATCCAAAGATGGTATGAAAATCTAATAAACTACATTTGGTGACACTGTCGCCGCATATCCGGCAGCAAAAAATCGAATAATTGCTGAGGTATTGCGATAAGAAGTTGAGGTTTTTTTCTTGTTCCCGCCGGTCGAATTCAAACTGTGCCCTCCGACTATGTAGACGGAGTTGAGTGACGCACACTATGACGTAAGCGGAGACTCCGTGATAGCTAGCGAGCCGTCGCGGCCCGCGGCGTCGCATCCCTCACGGGCCAACATGGCAACAGCGTACTCGCAATGACGGCCACAGCCGAAATAAATAAAACGATGGAGAGAGTAATTTACTGAGCGATGGGCCCATAAAGGAAGAAAAAAAAAACAGAGCGCTTGTGATGCAAAATACTTTACATGTTTCTCAAGCTTTTGCGCTCCTTCTTGCACTGTGTGTAAACAAACTGAGCCCTTGGTCATCGCAACGCTTCCCGACATGTTTACATACAAATAAGATTTAGTTACCAGCAAAATAGTGTCCTCGCTTCTGCGCTTGTCAGTTTTGAAGCTTCGTCGCACTTTTTTCCTTCAAGGTTTGTGCTACAGCTCCGTGTTCAGCGAAAATTACGTCCACGGTAGCAGAACATGACCGAAGTGCCGGCGCCACTACATTTGCCAGCGCTGTGAAATTCCACATGTTAAAATGCATCCAGTGCAGAATATAGTGCACATAGGCATCCAGAACATTAGTTGCAAGACGTGAGAGCAGGTAGCATGCGCCGATGGTCAAGAAGTTGTAATTTTTAGACCGGCAGCAGAAACACTTTATTGTATGGGGCCATGACATAAAAAGCAGGAATATTTCTAAGGTCGCGGCATAGCCGAGCGGTTAGTGCTGAACGTTATGGAGCAAGCAGTAGCGAGTTCAAATCTAACCGCTACTGGTGTTTTCTTTTTTTTTTTTCTACAAATCGATTTTTTTTTTACCTTTTGTAATGTATTTCTGGTGATTCGTTATTTTTAGTTTTTACTTTTTACCCGAGGCCCTTTTTTTCGCCGGGCGACGAGCGCAATATATCGACGCTCTCCTTGGTATGAGCGGCAAGTATGCCCCTTTTGTTTACAGCGCCTGCAAATAGCACGCTGAAGGTCTTGTTGACGCAGTATGTTGGTCAGATGTGCCATGATTTAGTGAACAATTGAATGATAATGCGTTTTTCCTTCGGTACTTAGCATATGCATGCTTTTCGTGGCGTACCTAGCTGCAGTCGAGCGGTCAGGTCGCAGTCGAAGCGGCGATATGTTGGCGCAGAAGTGTGAACGGAGGAGCGTGTCGGCGGCAGCGGATTTCGCTCGCTCGTGCTTCCGAATGCTCAAATGGGAACCATCAAGGCGCATCTGCTGCTCCAAGCTTGTAATTCAGGCGCTGCAGGTCCAAACTATCCGAGTGCGCACGAAATGCCTGAGCCGAAACGTAACCAAAACTCTGTGGAGCCTCCAAGTATATTTTTGTATTTGCCTTGCAACGTTTACGTTGTCTTTTCGCCGTCGTTTACGTATGATAAAAGTGTGTTATTATATTCGAGAAAAAACCTACGACCGCATTCAAACGGGCAACGTAATTTGCATTTGTCAGCCTCCGTGATCCCTAGCGCGTCACGTGATTTGTAGTTGCGCGTTTCGGCTGTGGCGGCGATACCTGTATTTCTGTTATTCCTCTTCACTACCTTATAACAGCTCTGTTTTCAGTAAGAGTGGATTTTTTGTAATCAGGAATTGGCATTCTATCGATGCAAGCCCACTTCAGTTTTCTCTTTAGTGTCCCTTTAAGATGGTGGCCATGGGCGTAAAAAGTTTTTTTCACCAAAAACAAGTTGGAGTAATGCTAGTTATAATAACACAATAGGCCATGATCTTTAAAAAAATACTGAAGATGGTCGTCCGCACAGCCTAGACGAGATGTGTGTGTGTGTGTGTGCGCGTGCGTCTGTGTGCGTGCATCTGTGTGCATCAAAATGCCTATACAGTCGAACCCGGATATTTCGAATTTTGGTTATATCGAATTCACGCAATATCCCCGTGAAAATACCATGTAAAAGTATAGGAAAGCCGAGTCATATATCGAACTCAATTTCACTGGTCGTTCGATATATCGAACTCCGCATCACGCATTGGACGGTGCGCCTTCCCCAAAGATGATCGCATCACCCTCTGCCGTTTGCCGCGTGAAATTTTCAAGCCACGCATGGAAGAAATAAGAGGGCACAGTTAGGTGACGGCTGGTCTACCAAAGGCACGCGCATCTGCTGTGGTCGCTGCCGCGCGCCAGCACGTGACGTTTGCAAGCCATGTGCGTGAAGGAACGAGAGGGAACCAACGCAGCCATGGTGTTCAGGAGAGGGGAAAACGCGATGAAGCGAAGCGCAAGCGTGTGCACACTCTTCTGTCAAGCTTTATCTCTCCCCTTCCTCTTCGTTTCCCGGCCTTTGTTCGCAACAGCATGCACTATGCATGTGCGGACGAGCCAGCTCAGCCCGTGGCAGATGCTTTCTCTACTGTGTGTCATGAACGCTCTGCGCGCGGCGGCTGACAACGACTATTTTTATTTTTTTTTTTTGCGGGAGTCATTTATTTTTGCCGTCGCGCTGAACGTGTTAAAATTGGTTCACAGGAAGGGAAAGGCGCAGTAACTGTCACACTTGCTCTGTGGACACCCGACCGCGCCGTAAGGGAAGGGAGGAAGGTGGGAATGAAAGTGGAAAGAGAGAAAGAGGAGCCGTAGTGGAGGGCTACGGAGTAATTTCGACCACCTGGGGATCTTTAACGTGCGCTGACATCGCACAGCACACGGACGCCACTTCGTTTCGCCTCCATCGAAACGCAGCCGCCGCGGTCGGGTTCGAACCCGGGAACTCCGGCACAGTAGTCGGGCGTCTTACCACTGCACCACCGCTGAACGTGTGGCGTAGCGTATGCTATGGCGGTTGCGGACGTTAAGAAGCACCAATTGTTTTTTTTTTTTTCTTTTGCGGGAGTCGTCTTTGCTTGTGCTGAACGTGCGGCAGAGCGTAAGCTATCGACAGGTTCTTTTTTTGTTTTGCGAGAGTCGTCTATTCTTACATCTATAGTGCGCGGTCAGCTGCGATCATGACACAGACTTTTAGCATTGTTCACTTCAAACGGCATTTGTAGTTATCACGCTTTCCAGTGATTTTGTGGCAGCGGACTACGCCCGCCCCAAACGCGGCGTGATGAATCGAACCAAGCTTGTGCAATCAAGCCATCACCGGCACTCTGCCGAGTTCGCTCCCTGCCACCGCAGGATCTATGAAAAGTACAGTCAAAAGATAAACACGCCGTGACGTTATCAGTGTAGAACACTGTATCGCTGCGTAGCATCTTAGCGCACTGCCAATAAATGAGCTGTGGACGTGACGGTCAAAACGGAGGAACATGCCACCAAACGCTTTTTTTTTCTTTCAAATTCGCGGGGGCAAAAGTGGGAGGTGGGTTCATTATGCGAGTTGGTTGACTACGCGACAAATACAGTATCATTTTTTATGATTGCAAGTGGCATCTCAAGCCGATTTCTGTATATCGAATTATCGATATTGCTACGGCGCGCGCCGAGGAGCGCTGGGGGGCGCCAGAAAAAGAAGAGGCGCGGGACGAGCGCGAGACGAGCGCGCGGCGCCAGCACGATGGTTAGAGAACAAAAAAAGAGCACCGGGGAAAGTGGTGTTTGCCTGGTGCCCTCCGTTCTTCTGTGTCTATCTCTAGGCGGGCACAGCGTCCCACAACAATATATCGAACTATTTCACAATCTCCTTCGAGTTCGATATATCCGGGTTCGACTGTATTTGCTGAAACAACTGCTGTGTGTATGTGCATCTGTCCAATATGCATGAAATACAGAGCTGGCCATGTGCTATGCAATGCCAATGCACATAAAAGAACCTCAAGCTGCCTAAATTTAATCAGGAGCCCTCCACTGCTGCACCACTCACAGCTCAAAGTACTTTGGAAAGTAAAAAAAGAATTCACAATTTTTCATCGGCACCATGTCTGTGGCATGCCCTGCACCCATGTCGATGTGTCGTGTGCTTACGGATGGCATGGATTATGTTGAGGCTGTTGGTGCTGCTCCATCGCCGCTGCAATGTGTGTGAATAACCCAAGATGCAAAAATTAGCCTAATGCTAATTTCCTGATGAGGTAAATATCAGTATTAACTGTTTGAACAAAATGCTTAACCAGTACTGTGAATGCCCTTCCTAACATCTCAAGGTTGTTGTGCACTTTACATCTTTGCTTCGCATGTGCGAATTTAGAGATCCTGGCACGCTTTGCATTTCTGTTCGGCTGCATTCTTACCTTGCACAAGAAGAACTTTCGTTTGGGCTAATTGGTTTATAGCTGATGTTGATTCTGAGGATGGCGCGAAAAGGGCAAAGACAAAGAAGGCGCCTGTCCTGTTGTTTTCGTGTTCCTTCTTTGTCTTCATCCTTTTTTCGCCGTCCTCAATATCAACATCATTACCTTGCACGCTTTTCAATTTGCAAACCAAAAAATTTAGAGGGACACCATATGTTGGCAATGCGACACTGCTGATGTCTTTACAGAAAGTTTTCTGTACTTTCATGGCTTTTTCTTACGGTCCCTTAGATGTCTGCATACCAAACATCTAGAGCCATTGGAAAAATTTCAGAGTGCCAAGAAGGTCCCATCTTGTGCTAGCAACCAGAATTGGTGCACTCGTGAAGCTTCCGAACTATTCGAGGTGTGCCTTTGATGCAGTTACATGCAAGCCAAAGGTAGAGAAAATTTCAAATGCAGCAAGAACATTTGCCTATGCTACTGCCTTGAAGAGTTAAACTGCTACTTGAAAAACTGTAAATTTGCGAAATTCGTGACCTAAGCATTTATGAAATGTGGAGTGCCATTTTTCGCGAGGACATTTGCAGTTCGACCAACGAACTTTATCAATGAACCATACAGCCTACTATCCTGTTGTTATTATGGCGCTGTTTAAGTCATTGTGGTATCTTTGTTTTCCTAGATTACCATAAGATAAACCATGTCGAGCGATTCCCAGTGGTGACAGAGCTGCTGACAAACTATTACCACACGTGCGCGTGCGCGCACACGCACGCACACACGCACACACACACACACACACACAAACACACACACACACACACACACACACACACACACACACACACACACACACACACACACACACACACACACACACACACAGAGAGAGAGAGAGAGAGAGAGAGAGAGAGAGAGAGAGAGAGAGAGAGAGAGAGAGAGAGAGAGAGAGAGAGAGAGAGAGAGAGAGAGAGAGAGAGAGAGGCAGACAGACAGAAACTAGTGCATGCATTCTTATCACCTTCAAGGAGCTTACTGCTTTCCAGTGCACCAAGACATGCAACTGGATTCCTAGGGGTCAACCATTTTTTTTGTGCCTCATGACATTTTTTGTCGTGTTGCAACAAATTAGTCCTGCATTTTAATGCATCGACATAAAACAGCTTTGCTGTACCGGGGACATTATTAAAGCACTGACCCTAGTCCAGTTTTTAGCTGGCTGAATTCCTATCAATATTTCTACAGTTTATTAAAGGTGTAAAAGAGAGCACCAAACAGAAGCAGTACTTAGGGGGTATCTTGCAATATTATTATTCATAGCGAGTGAAGAAACATAAGCATGCTTCAATTTGCAGCATCTGGCTGGCTGAACAGTGTAAAAAACATGAGCTGTCTGTGTGCTTGGCTTGATGGACTGCATGTGGACAACAAAGTGTAAAGCTGCAAGGCACATTCTGAAGATCCAGCAAGACATTTCCAGAAATGGAAAGTCATAATTGGCCTGGTTGTGACATATGCACTCAGTAAATTATGGGCACTGCCCCACTAAGAAACAAGCCATATGACTTCAGCAGAAGCTAGTATTGTTTGTTTGCCTAATTCTAGTTTAAAACAAACAGGAAAACTGTTGCCATCTATGCCTAACTCCATCAAATGCCTAAAATGAGGTCAAGCAAGCCAGACGAGAAATAGCTACTCCCTCACTCGTCATTCCATCGCAAGAAGTTTTGCAAAAAACCATATATTTAAACATTGCTAAATTAAAATCTACTGCTACGATGGCCATCTTGTATGTGAAATTGTACAGTCCAAGTAACAATTCATAACATTGCTAAATATTATCACAGCTGTATATATTTGACATTGATATGCTTTATGATTATGCAAGGCAATTCACATATGAGCAGTTGGAATGAACTCTTACCTTTTTGCCCAGAAACTTTCAGCTTGCTGCCATTGCAAAAGGCACCATGCCCTTTGATTGCCGTGTACATCCTCTCCTGTACTGGATTGTATACAATGCCCAGTGCAACCTATAATGGGTTGAAAGTGCAGCCATTTTGATAAAAGCACACACAGCATTGCAGAAAGGAAACATTGAAACAAATATGGTATTACTTGTTACAATGCCCCAGGCCAAGGCACCCATAACCATAGTATGTGGCTGCATAGTGACACAGTGATTTCTGTCGTATCAAGAAAGAACTTCCCTATAACTCATGGCCTCAAAAAAAAAAAAGGAGAACAAATAAAGAAGAGCTGTTTCACCAATAAATGCCTGTAACCACTCTCCTGCCAAAGGTGCATGCATTGGCCTGGGAGTTTTGTAAGAGATGGTAGATGATGATGTGCACTGTATAGGCCATGAAGGAATGTTTGCCTGCACAAAATAGTCTATAATAAAGTAAATTGTACTCAAAGGTAAGAACACATGCAGTGAGAGAAGCCTAAACAGTTTTGAAGACATGAAGACGCCCGAGTTATTGGCATCAATACACAGCTGGCAGATATACCTAACTTATTAGAATCTAAGCCGACAGTTTTTTTAAAGAACATTAGGCTTAGAATCAGGGATTTAAAAGTATAATTCATGATACATGATGACAACTGATTGAAGCTAGAAAAGTTTAACAGAAGGTGAAGTCCCCATACAACACCATCAGAAGAACACTGTGGCCGTTACTACTCCTAGCCATAGCAGACAGTAGTACTTGAGCTCTGACTTCATGCAGAAATTCCATGGGCCATCAAGCTTCATTCTACCATGAACTACAGCCTGCACACTCTGCACAATATGAACAGCGCTCGAAAGTGCATAAGGTGTGAGCACAATGGTCTTGGCTAATAAATGTTGTTTGAGTTTTGTAATGTCTTTCTCAGTTTCCTCATTTTTCAGTCGGCTCACAATTGAATAAAGAATTTCCTTTTCCTGGCCTCCAAAGTTTAGATGCCAGCTCATATTCGAGGCCAGCCTAGATTCTAGTAAATACAAGTCATTTTGAACTGTGTGCGGAATTCTTTCACCAATATTGCTATAATGTACCACATCTGCAGCCCAAACAGGAGCAACCTGCTTTTAATTTCTTACTTTCCTAAACTTGTACTTCAAGTGGGACGTATTTCTTTGCCAGTTGAAAAAGGAAACAAGCTATATTTCAAGAATATCCGAGAAGGAGTCTTTTCAAGTAATAATTCATAAAGTGTAGCTAATTGGTGTGTATTTATGTATCCCCTCGTGCAATTATGCAGTCACGGTGCTGGAGGAAATGCGAAATAAATAAGTTTGGACCAATTTATATAACTAACAAGCATGGCTTCCTACTGGTATCAAGGCATGAAATGCCTTACTTACACAAACTAGAGCCACTTAATTACAGCCAGAAGAGTAGAAATGAGGTAACCATTAATTTTACCTTCCAAAATGCACATCTCACCCAGCTGTAGGGAACCTATATTTAATATTATTATTATTTTTTTTTTTTGCACTATACACACACCCAACGAGCTCTATTCATACTATTGCTTTTTAATGTCTTGGACCCTTTACAACTTCAGAAATATCCTAAGACTACATCATCTCAACAACTCCCATACTGAAATGTGCGAACTGGCTGTGGCATAAGAGGATTAACATCCAAAAGTGACTCAGGCTATGAGAGATACCATAGTTTCGGGTGAAGATAATTCTGAGCACCTGGGGTTCTTCAACATGTACTGACATCACACAGCACACAGGCGCCTTGCATTTCGCCTCTGTTGCCCCCACAGTTCGAGCCCTTTGCTATAGGCAGCAGTAGAATGTGATGGCATTACTTAAATAAGCCCTAAAATATAAAAAAACTGTGCTAAAACTTGAATCAGTGGGCAAGGAAAAGGGATTGATTGAGGGTGCGAGACAGAAAGCAAACAAGTGAATGAATGTCGATCGATCAGTGATCAGCTAACAATGCCTAAACACAAGGAACACTTCTATAACCCATACAAAAGATGTTCTAGACTTTAAAGTGTTTTATTCTTTCTTTTTTTTTTCACTCATCAGCCTAAAAGACTTGTTCAAGATCAAACAGCCTTCAGCATAAAACTTTACAGGACTTTAATTGATCTCAAAATGCAGTAGTGTTGTTGTCTAGTAACTTGCATAACCATTTGCTTAAAGCGCAATTTCTATTTTTTTTTTTTTTTTTTTTTTTTTACGTCTAGGCATTTTAAAGAAACGTTTGAAAGAGGTACCTTGGCAGCATGACGCAGAAAAGGTTCGATATTCATTATGTATTCTGATGCAGCATAACCGCCATCAATGCAAATAACCGTAACAGCCCGTTGTCACGGGACATCAAATTGATGACATGAAAATAAGAACTATGATATAGCTGATAATTTACTGCTTTTAAAACAATTATACTTTATTCTATCCATCGGCAGTCAAGTTCAGAATTATCAAACGGCGACAGTAAACAAATTCCACAGGGGGTTAAGTTAATAACCCCGCCACTCTGTAAAACAAAGTTTCGCTACAAGATTTGACTGCGCAACGAAAGTTGTGAAGCGTGATTAATAACTGGACATCACCTCTTTCTGAACAGCAAGTGCGACAGACACTGCAACAACCGGAAACCTGGAGGGTGAGAATGACAAAAGATACAGATCGAGTTCGCACTTGCATTTAATGCACATATTGTTACATGCATTGTGGCATAAAATGAAACATTACCCATGCACAAAATTTGTGGTCCCGTCTATTGGATCAATGATCCACGTCGGATCATCGGTAAGCTCGTTTTTGACACCAGCAACCGCAGACTCCTCTCCGATGAACCTTGGAAAAGGAAAAAAAAAAAAAAAAAAAAAAAGAGGGCGTGGAGAGAGGACGCTATATCTGCAGTGACTCTGAATGTTAGATCTAATGAAAACCACTATCGCTCGCGCTATTTGCTGAAGCCTGTACCGGTACGTATATAAGCTTACTTGTGATTAGGAAACTGCTCTCGAAGTTTACCAATGAGCAGCTGTTCAACTTGCTTATCGTACTGCGTAACCAGATCACTAAATTCCGACTTTGTGTCAACTTGTTTTCCTTCGCCAAGTGCCTTTCGCACAACCTGTTACAAAGATTTGAGACATTAAAACGCACCAGTTACTCCCAATTCAACTTTCACATACATGCATAACGAAAGTACTTTACCATTCCAGCTTCCTTAACGAGTTCCAAAGCTCTAGAAAAATATAGCTGAATGTCGTGATTAGCAGACATGCCTGGATGGTTTTCTTAGCTGCAGCACGCAAGTACAATGAGCCCGGTAACGCAGATAATGCGATTAAACTCCTACACGAAACTACCGAAACCAACGAAAGAGGTCGACTAGGGCCGATGCTGCTGATGGTAGATGGCGCCGATTGATGTCGATGCCCCGTGCCCCGGGTGCCTCGGGCGCCGCGGTAGATAACCACCATATGTAGGTAGGCACTCTAGCGATTCTAGTTCTAGGCCGCGGAAAGTCAGGGCCACTTCCGTCCCGTCTAATTCTCCCAAGCGGGGCCGAAAGGAGAAAAGAAAAAGCTGGGAGGAGGACTTTTCCCTCTCGCCTAAATTTTCCCCTCGCACTGACGGCGCCGCCGACTGCGCTGCGTAGCTAGCGTAGCTTGCTCCGTCCTCGCGTGAACCGCTGTAGCCGTTACGACTCCGCTCGTTTTGAATTAGAACAGTCGTCTGCGTCGGTCGTCGGCGTAGTCTAGCGCTGTGAATTCTCTGCGTGTTGGCTTATCGGCCAAAGTCGCGATTTTTCGTCGCGGTTCTTTTACTCTGTGCATCTCATTCCTGCTGGCTCTTCGCCCCTTCGTGTGACGAGAGACTTGTCTGCGTGCACCTCCAGTTCCGTGGACCCATCTCGTCTGCTGATTGTGCTGGCCATTACAGTCGGCGATACCCGCTGTGTTTCGTGTTGTTGAACTTGTTACCTTCATGTACTGTGGAGAGACGTACGTTTCGAAGAAGACGGTTCTTCCAGGAAGGGTAGTGTAAATTTTTAATCATGCATTTTGGTTATGTATAGCACAGTGACATGTGATTACTTGCATCAAATACCAAACTAGGTAACTAGAACGCAGGTATTTGCTCATGTTTCTACATTGCTTTGATGGTATGGAATGCGTAGGATGAATATGTGCATCATTTATTTAATTTCATATCAACTGTACACTTGCTGACCGAAGCAGTGCCGGCAAACTGGGTTATTTTGTAGTGATAAAGCAAGCATGCAAGATTACAATGTTAGCGCAGAACACATAACACTACTGTAAACTGTTAGCTATGTAAAGTACGTGTGTGTGAGGGATACCTTGTCGCATCTTTTCATTTTCTGTTTCACGTGCACTTAATAAAAATGGGAAACGATATCTGCTGTTCTCTGTGCTATTTCTATACTGCGGTCGGGTAGCTTGCTCGCGAGCGCCTGCGCCCTCGAGAGCGCTATAGGCAACCTGCAATAGAGTTTGCTGAGACATGTGGCGCCACCTGGCGGCCGACGGGAGCTAATACTGAGTCGGCGCAGAAGCTGACGCCGTATATGTTGCGGCCGCTGTGTTCCTTCTGCGTTCGCGTTTTGTTATCCCAGTGAGTGTGATTTACTCATTTAGTGACTTCAGTGGTCTCGTGCGATGCTTCGACTACTACGGATGTGAACAAGAATAAAAATAAGCGCAAGGGCGGCGAGAAAGACTACCACAATCACGAAGGAGACCTAAGCGTACCGCTTGCTGGGAGAATGATGAGAGAAGGAGATATTGGCTGCGAGAGAGTAATGTAACTGAAATTTGTTTTGTTATGGGGCCATTGGCATACAGACGCCAAGAAGCTAAAATAAGACGATTGCCCGTGAGCGGAGGAAACGGTATAAACTTCTGACTCGGGGAGTCGCACGCTGGTTGGGGCACACTACTCAGTATGCGCTGTAAAATTTGGCGTGTACTGGTATATGCTGTGCAAGATCGAGTGGCATACGTCCCGAAAATCAACAAAGCCGTGCAGCCGCAGCATCGTATTCCAGCCGCATTTCAACGGAGGCGAAAAAAAAAAATGTTCGTGGATCTGTGAACCGGATTTCTAATGCGGTGTCTATTCGGAGCCACAAAGCCAAAATATCTTCAAAACTTCCAATTACAGATTTCAATAAGCATATTTATCTGTAAATTAGTTCTTAAGGTGCTGAAAAAGTTGAAGTGGCGGAGTGTATAGAGGCCCGTGATACTGTGTACGCTGAGAATGGAACTTCGTTCTATTGTTCCGCGCCAAATATTTCTTTCACCGACTGCTCAAGCTACTCAAGAGTCTCTTGTCTCAGACGATAGAATATTTCATCATTAGTAACAACAGTAAAAAATTCTAACTCTTAACGACCTCCGTTACGAAAGCTTTGCCATTGAGTGCCAGCATTTCCCGCCGGCTTTCCCCAAGCTTGAGGTACGGAGATACAAAATGCATGCCAGTTATTGTTGTTGTTGAGGGCTTTATTTTTCCAACGGTGTAGGAGGCCCCCTACTCCCCGCCCCCGGCACGCACAGTTTTCGTTGATGACGCACGCTACAACCGCACAGTGCTTGCAATCGCCACGACATCCGTAGCGGGTACCGCACCATGCCTCCTGTAACTTCCGCGGTACTGTCGAAAGGTGCACCCCGAACAAGTGTTCGTCATGGTATTAAACTTTAAAGCAAAACCGCGAGGAAATTATTATGCTGCTGCAATCAAACAGCAAGAACAAAAAAAAAAGAAGAAACGGCGATCAATCTCTTCTCAGGTTCTCTCTGCACTTTCAATGTTTGGGTATGAGGTGTGAACGCAATAGGTGAATGAAAAGCTACGTTTACAACATTTTTCATTCATTTAATTATTTCTTAATTCATCATCACATATCCGACTAATGCCCTGAGAGAATAAATTTCGTTAAAAAAAATTCCGTCTACTCACGCGACATTCAAAGCTGTGCGCGCGGGTGTTCCGTCGCGAGCTGCGCGCACTTCGCGGTGACGTCGACACCGTTCACGTTTTAAACATGAGCATTCTCGAACAGGCGGTGTCCTTTCGTCAGTATTGGTTTTCGGAAGTAGCTCTCAAGACATTCGATTGCCTTAAAACTGCAGAAAATGAGAGCCGAGATGCTTCTAGCCGTACAACGCGAACGCAACCCGACCGCGCCAGCCTACTCAGATTACTCGGCGCCGCCGTTTGCGGCGCTGAACGCTGCGCTCCACTAGCGCCGCCTGGCCACTGCAGGTTGCCTATGCTTGTGGTTTTTCTTTCCATCACACTGTTCCTGCCGCGAGCCGGTCGCGCCGCGGCAGAACGATGATGCGGTAGAAAATCCACGGGCAGATCGTTTTCCCGGGCACGGGCGCACGCGAGCGCGCGACCCGCGCTGCTTGAAGCAACCTACCGACACCCCCTTCAGCGCACCGTTTTTTTGGACCAGTCCGCTATACGGCCTCCCCCGTCAAGTCCATTTTTTACACGCCCCCTCCCGCTGTAATCCTCTAATGGGGAGTTTGGCGCTAGCGTCTGTAATTCGTGGCCGCTGGGAGGTATAGGGAGTTTCACGGTTTCACACCCCTATTCTAGGCTCGGCTCTCTACAACGTTTTAAACCAGCGCACAGGTTTTATCAGTTTTACGTTTTAAAAGACATTTGTTTCAGCACTTAATTAAATAAATGGGAAAACAGGGTGCCTAAGATACACTGAAATATCATAGGTGCATTTCCGAAGTCAAATAAAAATATCGTGGCAAAGTCGTCTGCTACCGCTACTTTCTGTTTCAGCTTTAATTCTCAGCTCCAGTTGACATCGCTTATTCTGTAAATTAACTTATCCTTCGACATTGCTAGATTTACTGCATTACCGCAAAACCAGCGCATGATGTCTATGTACATTACGTGACCGGCTGCAGAGACCCGGCTATCATGGCTCCTCACAGAATGTGAAATAGTACGGGCTATCAAAGCACGAACGCTACTTGTGAAGTGCGGTGGGACGCCTGCCACCGCCGTAGACTGCAGTCGGGAAGCTTCGCCTGAAGTAGACGCGATAACGCCTTTAACACCGCCTTTTTATTCCGTGACTTTTTGACGTTAAGAAACTCGCAGAGTTTGACAAAGAAGTGTTCAACGTTTTTATAAAAATTGGTTGATAGGAAAGGAAAAGCGCAGTATCTCTCAGGTTTCTCGGTGAACACAAACCGCCCCGTAAGGGAAGGGAAGGGAGGTGCCATTAGGCGTGCCCAAATGACGGGTTGTGGGGCGCAATCGCTATCTTTTTACAGTGTACGTATTGTCACGTAGTAGTAACAGTGCCGAAGGCAGCAAATGAAGAGACTATATATGTCTACATAACTTATTGGGTTGACTTGCGCACGCAAAAGAATTAACGCAAGAAAGCAACTCGGTGACGGCGATAACAGCAAGAGCGTGCTCGTCGGTAGTCTAACTAACCGGTCAAAGGGACCTGGAAACGTCGAATGACATGGAAAAAGTTGTGCTTCGCTGCGGGATGAAAAATCTTGGTGCATCTCGATCGCGCTACAAAGAAATTGATTTCTCTTCGCTGGGACCCAATGACCTTGATGAGCTTGGCAAGGTTAAGTGCCATCTTCGACGGCTAAATGAAGGGGAAATGAGGGTACTCGTTATTATACATGAAGGAAAGAAGCCAACAGTCGGCGAGGTCAAGGAAAGCATCGGGGATTGCAATTAATGTTTTTTTTTCTATTTTTTTTACTTCGGTAATCACATAAATTAGCAATGCACTCTGTTTTAGGGGAAAGATAAACACAAAGTAGAAGGAAAAGCAACGTGCCGATGGTGGGAACTGGCACTACAGGGCTATGGGGAGGGAGGGCAGCGGAGGAGTTGGCGCGCTGAAGCGAGGCAGCGTCTTCACGCCGAGGCCCAACGGCCGCCACAGCAAGGGGGAAGGGAGCGCGCAGCAGAGGAGTGATATTGCAGGTCTGGGCGCTTTAAAGGTGGCCCGGGGCGAACTGGTCTCGCGCTGGCGACGCATCGCGTGGCGTTGTTAGCAGAGCCGGATTAACAGTGATGGAGGCCCAGTTCAAAAAATGACGGAGTTCAAAATATGAAGGAACAGCAGTTCACGCTAGGTAGCGAAGCACTGGAAGTAGTAGGCGTATATGTCTACTTAGGACAAGTAGTAACCGCAGATTCGTACCATGAAAAGGCAATAACAAGAAGAATAACATTGGGATGGAGCGCATTTGGCAAGCACTCGCAGATTATGACTAGCAGCTTACCGGTATCGCTCAAGAGGAAAGTATACAACAGTTGCATCTTACCTGTACTCACCTATGGGGCCGAAACGTGGCGGCTAACCAAGAGGGTTCTACTTAAGTTGAGGACAACGCAGAGGGCTATGGAACGAAAAATGGTAGGGGTAACATTAAGAGATAGGAAGCGTGCAGAGTGGGTCAGAGAAATAAATCAAATTAGTGACATTCTAGTGGAAATCAAGAAGAAGAAATGGGCATGGGCAGGACATGTAGTGCGGAGAAAGGATAACCGATGGTCGCTTAGGGTAACAAACTGGATTCCAAGGGAAGGAAAGCGTAGCAGGGGGCGACAGAAATTTGTTAGGTGGGCGGATGAGGTTAAGAAGTTCGCAGGGGTCAAGTGGATGCAGCTAGCACAGAACCGGGTTACTTGGAGAAATATGGGAGAGGCCTTCGCCCTGCAGTGGGTATAATCAGGCTGAGGATGATGGTAATGATGATGATATTTCTATATAATAGGTTTTCGTTAAGCGCAACACCGATCAATAATTTAAATTTCTGAGTTATATTAAGGCAATTGATTAGGTGTCTGAAAAACTGTCGAAGAAAGCAGTCATCGGCGATTAACTCGTCATTGCGGGAGGAGTAGCCAACATGGTCCAGGCATCTGGCGTTTTTCGCTTACGGATTGCTACCTTGATAAATGCTGTGGACCTGTCTCCAGTATGTCGGAAGTTTACATTATACGACGGCACCGTCGCACCAGCACAAATTACAGAACGCAGAGATCATTAATATGCACGTGTTTTCAGAATGGGGTGCACCTGCTAACAGCCTTTTTTAAGTTAACTGCGGCAACGCTCACTCTAAGGACGGAAAAAGTAGAGCAGAAAAGATCGAAGTGCCAAAACACCGCAAATTGGTATTAGCTGGACAAGATCGTATTGAGTAATCACGTCGGCATAAAACTATTTGATGAAGACGGAAGCAACGGCACAGAATGAGTTATTGCTTATTAATATAACTGTGTAAAAATCTAGAAGCATAAAAAGAAACGAAATGGGCTTCAATCTTTACAAAATAACAAACAGCGGCATCACAACACAAAGAAAATGCACAAACTGTACATGGAATATACCTTGAATTCCCTATGTCAGTTACTCCATATCAAATATATTGAAAGCACTCCCTGTTTTCCCCATAATTATAAAAATATCATTTTTGAATCTCTTACCTTTAAGGTCACCAGATGACGTGGCTGTCCTCCTAGCCAACGCTACAATGACGAATAAACGAACGAATAGGGAAGATTTCAGAGGATAAGAATTTCAACTTGGTGGCGCACGACGGCAAGACTACGTCAATGGTAAAATTGGTGTATACTGAGTGGTACCGGAAAATGTGAGAGCGAGGCAACACAGGCCATGCGGTACTTCCAACTGAATGCTTTATTCTTCAGAGACAGGAGGAGGTGAGACGGAATAAACGCATGGCTTCAAAATACAACTTTTGGCCACATGGCCTCTCCGCCCGATACCCGATGCCCGCAATAATACGCACCAGAGAAGCGCCAAGAAGGATCTAGGTATAAAAATAAAAGGCAAAAGGAAGGAAAAACGTGTACTTGCACTGAGAGTTGGTCCCAAAAACGGCAGAAAAGAGAGCGCGAGGCCACTGAGAACAATAAATGAAGAGGGGCGGGGTGCATATATAATCTAACTGAACTCAAATAGGTAACTCATATCCTCTAGATCCTGACTGATGGGAAGCTAAGGCCTTAACTCCCGCTCTTTCTAATCTGGTTGTGTGCCTCTACCGATTCCTGCTATAGATATTCCTTACTTTTGCATTCAATTCTTGTTTCTTCAAGTCTTGCCTCATATATCATCTAACTTGCCGCTTCATGCAGGCTTGAAAAAACAAGACCCACCAATACAAGCCTGCGCATGCTCGACCCGCTGAACGCAAACAAAGCCTGGAAGGGCAGAGGTGTTTTCGTGTGACGCAACCGGCCCGCGGCCCGCTTGCAGAAGTTTCACGTTCAACACGGCGGTCGGTTGTTGTGTTTTTATTACGAAAGCAGTACTACTCCGATCTTCAGCCCTTCGCATAGCCACGGTCGGTAGGCACGTTTGACCTTTAATGACCCCAGATGGCTGTGACGTCATACCAGCTGCGAGAGATGGGCTACCAAGTCGAGTCGTCGCGTGGCGGCGGTCGGTAGGCACGGCGCGCCGCGGATGAGATGATGACGTCACTGTGATGTCATACCAGCTGCGAGAGATGGGCTACCAAGTCGAGTCGTCGGGTGGCGGCGGTCGGTAGGCACGGCACGCTGCAGCTGGAGCCGCGCTGCGACCGAGTGGAGGCGCTGCTATCATCTCTTCTCTCGCAGTTGAAAGGAGGAGGAGGAAAACGATGGGTATATAAATGCTGGCTCTTGCTCAGCTGAGGCGCTCGTTATGCATCCTGATAAACATAAAGAAAAGTCACGCCGTCTCGATGAAGCCAGAAAACGACAGCGGGCTACAGAGACAGATGAAGAACGGGAACAGCGTCTCGCTCGACGGCGCGCTCAAGATGCAGCTAGACGAGCGCGTCGCGCATCTCTTGAATCATTCTCAACCTGTGACGACTCCGAATGGAATGTAATGGATGCTTTCAACAGTGAAGTCTTTTTGTCGATGTGCCAAGAACGTAGGAATGCAACTAGGCGGCAACGACGCGTTCAGGAGACACAAGAGCGGCAACGGAACTATAGCGTATACCTATGCTATTATTGCTTTCGCAACCTACCGGGCTTAACTAAAGCTCAGCCCTAGCTAATTTTTTAAATATTTTTTCTGAAAGTCTGTTCAACTGTATTCGGCTATTGTCTTCTATTGGCTTTCGTGAAGGCCCATATGTCCTGGAAAACAAACGTTGGCTCGCATTTCCTTTATCAAATTGTGTTTCGGCACGCCGACTTCCCAACGCCACGTGGTCGCGAGGCATCGGATTGCGGCGCGGCCCGCACGTCGAGATCCATCTGGCGTATGTGCCTTTACAGTTGGCGCGAAGAGCCACGTGGTGCAGCGGGCATCAATTCATTCTATTCCCTTGCTCCTCTTAGATACCTGTCACCTTTCTAGCCTGTACCTAAACGCCTGCTGTTTACGGGGTTTCGGGCGAGTGTAAGATTTGTATCTCCACTGCCAAACTGGGGATGCGAAAGCAGCTTTTTTGAAGTGTTAGATAATGCAATGCATAAGCTCCGTTTCAGTTATGGTAAATCAAGGAAAATGACGTGACTTTTTTTTTTTTGAACCAGACTAGGAAATCCGCCAAATTTTTAAACCCTTGGAGGGCCAGAGGGCCCCATAAGACCGGTGGGCCCGGTGCATTTGAACCCTTTGAACTCTGGATAATCCGCCCCTGTTAGTGTAGAGAAGGGAAGTTGTCAGCGGGGCCCCGTAATCAAAAAGAGAAGGCACATCGCATCGTCTGGCTTTGTATTAAAAGTGTCACTCAGAGTGAAATCTCCTGGTGCACCGGGAGTAGCAGAACATCGGTGAACGATGGAAAAATTGCTGACACTCAGCGAAGTGGGTGAGGAAGGCTTAAACGTTGGAAGAGGAGGAGGAGAGAACTTTTGTCCCTTCCCCCCCTTCGGCACTTGGCCGTGGAGGCAGGAGGCACCGTTGATGCTGGCCGGGAGATATTGTGTCCCGGTGGCATCCTCAGCCAGTCGGACGAGGCGCGCTGGAGCTCAGGGACCGAACTACGAAGCAGGGTGTCCAGGATTCTTTATTGGTGTCCAGGATTCTTTATTGAGCATTCCCAAATTATATGTTCAGGGGACCCTTCCAGCCCGCAGTGTGTACACTCATCTGATCTTACATCAAGAACTTATCGTTCGCCAGGATCGAGTGTGGGCACGTATACGTTTGGAGTCGTCTCCGCACGACTAACTCCGTATTTTAACGATAGGTCTGGTGGAGGTACCAGCCTACGTTCCTATCTGCATATGATGAATGATATCATATTTTACCATGCTATCACCGCTCCCTTGCTCGATACTAGCCCTGCTAGATCGTGAGCCGCCTCGTTGCCGAGGGCGGCTGCATGCGCCGATGTCCAGATCGAATTTTTTTCCTCGTACTTTGTCGCTGGTCCAGAATTTTCGCCGCCGCGGGCGAGATTCTTCCTGCACCAAAATTTTTTGATGGTATTTTACTGTCGATTATGATGAAATTTGTTTGCACCGACGCAAGCCAATGCTTTTGCAACCTCCTCCGCCACTGCAACGGAGCGTGTCTTTAAAGGGCCACTGTCCACCCTCTGGTCAAAAATATTTTCTTCCCCCGTAACTGTGAGGCTTCGCCTCCAGAACGCAACGCCGAAAAAAAAAAATGGGTTTGAAAAGAGTAACCAATAACGCAGTTACAGCCACCTCAATCACCCGATTGTGTTGTGCTTCTCTCCTCTCGTTCCCTCGCAAAGGGTTTTCACTCTCCTGTCCGGTCGTCTAGCCTCCGCAAGTCAAATTCTTCTTCGTCCTCCGCGTTTGGTGGGAGGGGGGGGTGGCACTATGCGTGCGCGAAAACGAAACGGGCGAGGGAGCGCGCGCCGCTGCATTCATTGCATTCAGTCCAGCCGTGGCGAGGCCCATCCTTCACCCGTCAGTCAGCGAGATGGGCCAATTGATGTTGTCGCTACTCCGACGTCAGCCTATCGGCTTGCAGAGAACGGGGAAGCTGGTTTCCCGAAGGAGAGGATGAGAGAGCTTTGATTTGTATTTTTGCTGCTTTGGGGTGCGCGCATCGCTGTATCATTTTGCACAGACTATCTCCGGTACCTGACCTAAACATTGCACTTCTTTGCTTAAAAAGGCATACCCTGGACAGTGGCCCTTTAAGGAGCGGGGAGGAAAAATAACTGAGGAAGCGCGCTGCAATACCCTAGCCTAGCCTAGTCATAAAAAATAAAAGGGAGCAAGTCGGTCCCCACTTGATTAGACCAAGTGATAGCGTGCGGTGATATCTACTACCGCTGCGCGCATGCGCGAATCGGCGCCGGGCGGGGTTTTCCGCGCGCAGCACCGGGGGATCGGTGCGGTCCCATGCTCGCCACTGCAGACTGCCGCGCGCCTGCGCCAGGGCAGACGCGCACACTAAAACATACCGACATTAAAACATTAGGGACTGACTCGGAGAGCAAAAAAATACCGGCACTTGGCTTGCGGAGGATTGGCCGCGTGACGTCACGCTCTCACCTTAGTTTTTTTGCTTCCATGTTAAGGAGGCAGCCGTAAAGGCATTTCCGTGGCCATGTACGTACTACTGCGGCAACCACTCATGGCCACCCGCGGCGTCCTCATACCTGCCCGTTTTCGTGGCGCACAATCTGACAATCTGAGATACAGACACCGCTTCCGCCATTTCCACACACGTGTGGTGCATCCCGAGCGATAAAAGGCACTCCGTTGATGTGCACGTGGGAAGGCCCAGCACACGCTTTACTCATCTACGTATTAGTCTATCAATTTTCATCTTTTCCATTGACTTCTTAATACGTACAGTACATGGGAATATGAATTGATAGTTGCTGCCGCTGTTGTCGACCCCTTTCTGGACGCCAGGGAAATCCTGGATGCATATTGGACCTCAGTTGCTGCTGCGACATTATCAGGAGCAGATTGCGAAAAGTGGGTTTCATGAATTACGCTGCCGCTCAGAAGCCTCACTTGACAAAACAGAGGGAAGATCGAGCGATTAAACTTCGCCCGAACTTTCGAGCAGTGGTAGGCATGAGGAGTGGTGGGAAGTGATTTTCAGGGACGAGTCCACCTCTGGGACCAACATTAGCGTGTAGCGTCCGTTAACAAGTATGAAATCTGTCGTACTGAACGTGCTGTTGGGCGAGTTGGCTCAACATGATTCTAATAATCGGAATCGAGACAGGGACAAACAAAACTGCTTGCAACACACGTAAGGGGACAATAACAACTGGCAGTGTATTTCTTTTAACACAGGCTATATTATATTGTGAGGTAGAAGGACGTACCAGCAAATTCAACTTTCTATTTCAGATAAGCCAAAGCAGCAGCTACCGACTAGCCAGAGCTCATCAACATTTCGTCGTCTTTCCACTACACGATGACCGATGTTAATTACGCTCAGATGAATGACGATGTCATCTAAGTAATAGAGACATGTTTTCCATTTGAGGCCGCGGAGAACTGTCAATCATGCGCTTGAATGTAGCAGGAGCGTTGTAGAGTCCAAATGGCATTACATAGAATCCGTATAAACAGTCCGCTGTTGCAAAGGCGGTCTTCTCTTCATCATCTTCATGCATGGGATCTGCCAGTAGCCTGATCTTAAGTCAAGGCTGGAGAAATATTGGGCACCTTGTAAACAATCGAGGGCGTCGTCGATTCAAGGGAGGGGATACACATCCTTGCGAGTGATTCTATATAGAGCACGGTAATCTACACAAAAACGAACCGAAACGTTTTTTTTTTTGCACCAGCACAACAGGCGATGACCAGGAACTGGACGATGGGCGTATGATGTTGCGTGCAAGCATGTCAGCAACATTTTCCTGAATAACCTTGCGCTCGGTTGAAGACACACGATATGTCCGGCGTCTAACTATGCCCGATTCGTCGGTGTGGATGCGATGCGTTGCTGCAGCAGTTTGACCCTATGCGCCGGAATTGACGTCGAACGGTCAGCGTGCTTGTTCAATACAGCGAGCAATGCGTCTGTCTGGCCTGCTGTCAGGTCGGTGCTGATCGTGTGGCGAAGGGCTGCACTGAGCGATGCAGGGGATAAATCAGAACCATCGGAGGTGGAAATGGGAAGAAGAGTAACAGACTGGGTGGAAGCAACTGATGCAACAGTAGAGTCGCGGCGCAGAAGAATGGGCTCTGATGTGGTGTTGAAGGCGGCGAGAAGAGAAGAACCGCTGGAGAAGCGAAGAAGGGACACGATAATGACCTCTTGATAGGAGACCAGGGCTGGGTGTAATCAGGACGTTGCCATCAGTGACGGCAAAGAATATTCTTCGTTGCCCGGATAGAGGACGTGATCGGCAACCATAATTAAGCTGGAAGAAGGTGGCTCTCTATCGGCAACATTGCATTCAGTGACCTCAAAAGTGGGGTGGGAACACGTAATGACTGCTGAGGCGTTTTGGAGGAAATCCCAGCCGAATATGAGTTGATGGACACAGGAGGATAGGGCAGCAAACTCAATGAAGTGCAAGATGCCGTCAACGGTGACTCGGGCTGTATACGTTCCACAAGGGTTAATATTCTCTCCATTTGCAGCACGTAAAGGAGGACCAATGTAAGGAGTGAGCACTTTTCGGAGTTTTAAACACAAGTAAATCTACATAATGCAAATAGCACCGCCGGTATCAATTAAAGCTTCCAGTACATTTCCTTCAACGAATACAGTCAACATGTTCGATGGAAGCTGAGGAGGAATTGGAGCGACGGCAGGCGGTGCAGTTTTACCTCCTGAAACTGCACAGGTTAGTTTTCCGTGTGGCGGGCAGAAGCTGAAGATAGAGGGCGAAGGGGCAATGACGTTCGGCGAAAGGGTGATAGGAAGCGACGACATGATGGCCGTGCTGTTATAGACCGGTCAGGGGAAGTCGACGGAGAGGGAGAGCGACGGAGGTCATTATCGGTGTAATACTGGCGAAGAGGAAGCTGGTACTCGTCGTCACGTCGAACATACCCGTAGCTCGCACGCTTATCTCGCAGTCGTCGGCAACAGATGCGTGTAGCATGGCCGCGGATGCCGCAGTAGAAACAAACTGGACGAGGTGGGAGAGGCCGCAAATTGCCATACACCGGTTGTCGCGGGGACAGGGCGGCGAGGCTTGGTGGCACAGGGGCGTGATGGGCAGGAGGACAAGAAGGAGGTGTCGCGGTGACTTCAGCATACGTAATAACGTAGGGAGGGGCCGGTGGTTCTGTAGCCATGGGACGAGTGAATGAAACAAGCTTCTCCTTGATAATGCCACGCAACTCAGGAGATTGAACAGGTGGGCGTGAGTAAGCAGACACCGACAAAATATCGTTGTGGAGCTCTTCACGTATAATAGAGCGAATCATGGTGCGCAGATCAGCTTCGGGAGTTTGGCTCGGAACCCAGGTGTTGTTGAGCCGGCGCGACTGTAGGTAGTAAATTAAAGTCGCTGGCAAGTGGCACGAATGTCTGCTACCGTGACGGGATTTTGGGCCGCTAGAGCTGCGTAGGCAAAATAGCCAATTCCTTTTAAAATATGGCCAACACGTTCATCTTCGACCATGGCATTGTTGACTCGAGTATGTCCTCAATGTAGGATGTGTATGTCTCTCCTGGAAGCTGCACACGGGTCTCTAGCATCTTTTGGAAAGAGGCCGCGGACCAGCACCAACAGTTTCAAAGATCTGGCGGATCTGTGTCGTGAACTGAAGCCAGTCAGGAATGGCGTCCTCATGGTTGAGGAACAGTCTTAGCCACGTCACTCAGGTAAAACGAGACGTTGGGTAGCCTCATAGAAGCTTCCCAGCCATTAAAAGCGCTGACCCGATTATAGTGTTGTAGCTAGTCTTCGACGTTGTCACTACGGATACCGGCGAAAACAGGAGGGTCGCGCTGACGTGAGATAAGTGACCAAGTTGGATGGGTTAAATGGTGAGGAGAAAGTGCATCATGGGACGTCAGCTGTGAAGAGGAGGCATTGGCAGCCGTCGGATGCACATCGGTAGCTACAGGCGCCGGAACGGTACGTAGTCAGAGCACGCGGATGTGACTGCGCCATGGTTGATGTGTCGCCAAGAACACGACCGGAACCGAGCTCCAGGGGTGCCGCGTTGAGGACGCTGGGATCAGGACTCCCCTCCATCACTTGCGAGGCAGAAGGACGCACCAGCAAATTCAACTTTCTATTTCAGATAAGCCGAAGCAGCAGCTATCGGCTAGCCAGAGCTCAGCAACACTTCGTCATCTTTCCACGACACGATGATGATTACGCTCAGCTGAAGATTAAGTTCACTCACAGTGCTTATATATATATATATATATATATATATATATATATATATATATATATATATATATATATATATATATATTGTAAAGAAGACAAAGAACAGAAAAACGCTGCGGAATCGCCATCACCATCGCTTGTCTCCGGCGCCCATCTCGCTCGCGCTGAAGCTGTGCCCTGCGGCTGGTAATTCGATCCTGCTGTGCCCGAAGTACTGCCAGCGCTAGACGTTCCAGCCAACCATTAAATCCACATTTCAATATATATATATATATATATATATATATATATATATATATATATATATATATATATATATATATATATATATATATATTGAAATGTGTGTGTGTGTGTGTGTGTGTGTGAAGGAAAGAAGCCAACAGTCGGCGAGGCCGAAGAAAGCATTGGGGATTGTACTTTGTCTTTTTTTTAAATTTTTACTGTGGTAATCACATAAATTAGTAATATAATCTGTTTAGGGGAAATATAATTAAACACAAATTAAAAGGAAAAACAACGTGCCGATGGTGGGAACCGAACTCACGACCTCCGAATATCGCGTCCGGTGCTCTTCCAACTGAGCTACATCGGCCGCTATCCCACCTGCTGCTTTCTTGGGTATTAATGTTGCCTGTATACGAACTTTGAGAGTGTTTACCAGCGCCACCCTCAACCATATATATATATATATATATATATATATATATATATATATATATATATATATGGTTGAGGGTAGCGCTGGTAAACACTCAAAGTTCGTATATATATATATATGCGTAGCTCCGTTGGAAGAGCACTGGACGCGACATTCGGAGGTCGTGGGTTCGACTTCCACCATCGAAGTGTTGTTTTTCCTTCCCCTTGTCGTTTAATATTCTTTATCCCGATAATCACCATAATACTAATTCTTGTCAGATACCAACAATCAAATAAAAAAAATAAAAAATCGCCAACGTTTACCTTAGACTCGTTGACTGTCAGCTCATTTAACTCTAATAATGAACCCCTCATACCCCTTTCAATTATCTGAATATATATATATATATATATATATATATATATATATATATATATATATATATATATATATATATATATATATATATATATATATATATATATATATATATATATATATATATATATGTGTGTGCGTGTGTATTAGAAGCGACCAATGTGAAGAAACGTCGTGCACATCTCGTCACGCACCGCTCATGCACGGACCTCAGAAACGCTGACTTCTTGCCGTTATCGGGGCTACATGATCATGGATTCGCCATGCTTCCTGATTTCCATGGCTACAAGAGAGAGAGAGAGAACTCTTTAATGAAAAGAAGATAATGATACACTGGGTAGGAAAGGGATCTGAGGTCAGAAAGACGGGATGAGATAGGTATGAAAAATAAAAGAAATAAAAGTAGGGGGAGTGTAAAGACTATTGGGCGCGAGCACCACCACTGGAGCGAACGGCGCTAGTGTCGACCTAGGGGAGCAAATGGGATCACGTGACTCCTCTTGCTGCTGCTGCTGCTGAAGCAGACGCTCGATTGAATTTGTGTGTTTTAAAAGCTAATAGTCGCGTTTATTTCTGTAGTTTGGGTTGGTATAGAGTGCCAGCCTTGCACCTATTGATCTTGCATTGTTACTGAGGCTGCTGAAGTTTATTTAAGCTGTTGCTACGGTCCGTTACTGCTTTGTACCCGGTGCAAGCTCCCTTCGCTACCCGAACGATAAGCTCATATAAACCTTCCTTAATCAAAATTTGGAAGTGCAAATAAGCGAGTGATATGATTCTTAGGATGTGTGCAGCAGACGGAGCGAGAGTTCGTCCACAGAGTTGGCGCTAAAAGTTCTGTGAGCGACCGAAGAAACGGCGCGCGTTTTAATTTTCGCTTATCACTTGTGAAGCAAACAATCCTATAGCTTGAAGGATGGAAAAGAGGCTGGCTTTCTCATGGAGCAGTATACTTCCTCAGTGAAAGGAGGGATCGTGCGAATGCCAGAAGTTCTCAAATTATTCTAAATGATCCCGTTGACATGGAAGTTTCACTGAAATGAACTAGAATTAGATTCTGCCGCCTCGTGCAGCGGTATGCATGGTGAGTTGTCTCGGACAGCGTCTCCAGTACTCTAGCAATTTCAAATGACAGAGTCCTTGAATAAACGAAAGATAGAGCAGTGCATGCATGTTGTGAAGTGCTGATCGAGATATGCGTTTATATATAAAAAAAAAGAAACCTACTGTGCTCGGGGAAAATAAGTATCCGCTCTAACCAAGAGTGCCAATGACGGTAGTCAGTGCGCAATAATTCGCCGCGTGGAACGCACGTCACCACACTTGCTAAAAAATTAATCCATGTCATCCCTATAGTCAACTTGTTTGCTACGTTCAAGGGAGCAGGCGAACGGTGCCGCTTCCGCCGGCGCTATGCGAAGGCGCTCAGCATCTGTCAGCTAGCCCCCGACAGTCCTCTGCTCTTGCAGAGGAATCCCATTACCTGTGCACTGACTGCTTATCTGGCTGGTTGTGTGGTAGCTTGAGTTGTTGTTTTTTTCGTAACAGCAGAAATGCTGCAGCCGGCGCGCGTCGTTGTAGCAGTAAAGCTCGCCAACTTCGATAACTCTGATTCGGTGAAGTGATTTCTTTCCGAATGAGTGGGTCTCATACCTCAAAATAAGCTTATACAGGCCCAGACCGAGGGATATATTAAATAAATAAATGAACATAATGCTAACGCGCAACTGAACTGCCTAGGATCGAAAACATCCTACAGCAGCAGTTCAACGTGCGTTATCCCACTTCGTCATGCGAGCGCTTCCGAGAGGTGGCGCCACGGTATGTCCTCGCGCCCAATAGCTTCAGCCGACCGTTCGTAAGAACATTGTTGGGGGTTGGTCGTCCCAAGTCTCTGAATGGGAAAGAGGTGCGCGTTTTCAGCATACCTAAATTGGCGGCTCTTTTCGGGTCGCGTTCGAAGAAAGGCACGAGCAGTGTAGCACGCGAGAAGGCACTGCAGGATGAAGATTGAACTCATTAAGCCCTAACGTGCCGGAACCGCGTATCGGGCGCCCCATTGAGGAGGTCCAGCAAAGGAGAAACTTCGGCGAGGAGTAACGGATCGGCCAGGTGCCCTTGGAGAACAGCTATGATGAGCATTCAAGGATGGTCAGACTGATCAGGGACGAAAAGGCTCTGGGGAGCGGGCATCCTGAGGGGTTACCACGCGGTCGGTGACCCCGAACCTGGAAAAGGAATCGCCATGGGTCGCTTGTTTGTGTTGTTTCTAGAGGAACATTGCTGCGGACAGCTGAAGCTGCGACCGGGTACGGCGAGGGTAAATTTTCTTGCCTCAACCCCACTGATTATGCACAGTGATTGGAGGGTTCAGGCAAAGGGGTTGAAAACCGAGGTGTAAACGAGAGATGCACCATCGGCGTTGCCGAACTGGGAGTCTCTCCCAGGAAGAAAATCCAGCCATTTCCAGTGTTTATTGTGACTCGTGCAATCTTGTGTAAATATGAAATGTAAATAAGTTTGTATATAAAAGTCATATGTTCAGAAGTGAAGACCCTTCTGTCTCGCCCATATCTGTCTTCGACGAAGGAGCACCTCTAATGCAACGGCCCACTGCCTGGGCAAACAACCAGTTCCCGCCAACCTCTGACAAAGCTGGTTGAACATTGCTTGGAGATAGAATATGTGACCAATAAATGCGTACTATGGTGCATCGTCGAGTAAAGTTAAACGGTCTTACAAACGGGTTTAAGTGTGGCTCGCATGGAGTGTTTTATGCCCGTGAAATCGCACCGCGCGCCCGACGCCCGCGCCGGCATTGACGAATTCACTCCCGAATGATCAGGTCGACTGGCATGGTTGGCGCTTAGTTGTGCTAAGCGCGCGCTCCCATCCGGGCGCGTGCGTCGAGGTCGCTGTCGCCGTGAGCTTCAAACTGTGGATTTCTCTTTCTTCTGGGTCATGTGTGTCAAGAAAACAGGCTCAAGCGTGGCCCGTATGGAGCGTATTCCCGGCGATTCGTCGACGGCAGCGGAGCTATATAGCAAAGCGTTTTTTTTTTTTCGTTGGAGAGAACGGTTTTGCCAAAACGCCAGGATCTGGCGGAACAGAAAAAAAAAACACCGACGCCGCGCCGAAGCCGGGAGAGGGCAGTGGGAGGGCCAATGAGAGTGACTTGCTGACTGACAGCCGTGTGGTGCGGATGCGTGTTCCATCGCTCCTCCGATTGCACGTGGCTACCGGAAACGGACGGACTGGCGGCAGCGGGAGCTTCCGAAGCGTCAAATAGATGAGTTCTTTCTTTTATTACCTTATTTCTTTTTCAGCTAGTTAGGTTAGGTGCAGCCTAAAGAATAGATTTTAGCTCTTGGTCCTAGCGGCCTGGTTTTTCGTGCCGGCAGCTAGGTTTTCTTGGCGTTCATTGTTTAGCTATCTTGTTTAGATAGATATTTTTCTTTCTAGGCTATTGGCATTCGCAGATTTGGTTTTTAACGCGTGTTTGCTAGCCGTTTCTTGTGTCTTCTTTTGGCAATTTGTATATTCTAAGAATTCGTAACAATTATAGTTCAGTCGATGAGCGCTTAAGATGTGCAATCAAAAGAAGGTAAAGTGTACTCAGTGTGAGGCGCAGGTTCATCTCAAAGAAACGCGTTTTGATTCTGTAGGTGAAGCGGAAGGCAGCGACTTTTTGTGTCGATGTTGCGTACTGAATGCACGTCTAGATAGATTTGATCAAGAAAGGGGCAGTTTAGTGTCTCGTGTGGAGGATTTAGAACATGAAGTACGTTTGCTAAGGACGGAAAATCAGAAACTGCTTGGACAGCTTACTCAGATTGAAAAGAAAGGGGCCGACTTTGTCCTTGGAACCAACAAGGACGAACATTCAAATACGGGCCACGTGGCTGGGGCCAGCACTGGCATGGAAGGCATAAGCAAAGTAGGTCAGGCGGATCCGAACCGTCAGAGTTATTTAGAAGCTGCTAAGACGCCGGAAAAAAAGGAAGAAGTAAGGAAGAATGAAAATCCCAGAGATAAGGACACAGATAACCGAAAGCAGGAGCCAACAGTTGGGAGAGGGAGTTAGAAGGCCCAGGTGCTTATCGCCGGAGATTATAACATGAACAGGTGCAAGCGAGATATCTTGGAACGTGTAAGGGGTGATAAGAGAGTGTTGGTGGAGCCTTCCCAGGGAGAACAATGAGGGATGTACTAAAAGAGAGTAAAAATAGGCTGTTGAAGGATTCCGCAGAGCGCAGTATGGTAATAGTAGCCGCGGGTCTAAACGATGTCCTAAATGGTGACGCTGCAGGAGTGGTGGAAAGTTTAGCTAAGGGAGTTGACGAGATCAAGGAGATAGCACAGGAGACGCAGATAGTTGTATGCACAGTACCAGAGGTGCTAGGATTGAACGGAAAGATGGAAAAGGACGTGGTGACAGTTAATCAGGACATAAGAAAGTTAAGCCTGGAGAAGCGTTTCGAAGTGGTTGAGGTAAACAGGGAGGTACATAAAGCAGGTTTTGGTAGGGCTTTTCAGCGAGATGGCATTCATTTTAACAGAAGGGTCGGAGCAGAGATCTTGGCAGGCAGGGCTGTAGCTTTTTTAGGGGGTCCGCGAGGACTCCGTGCACAGAGGTAGTTAGAAGTGAAGCAGAAGAAAGCGTAATAATGGAGGCTGAGCCCCCAAAAATGGCAAAGAGTAGGTCGAGAAAGAAAAGTACAAAAAAGAAATTTAACACTAGGATAAGCTACATAAACATGCAAGGAGGTAGAAAAAGAGCGAAATGGCTAGATATAGAACAGCAGTTGAAGGATGACAAAATAGGTGTGTACGCTCTTTGCGAGACTCATCTCAGGGATCTAGAAGATCCGCCGTTTATAGAAGGCTACGTCTGGGAAGGGTGCAACAGAACGAGAACGGAAAGAAAGGGTGGAGGTGTAGGTATGTTGATACACCAGGGAACAAATTGGCAAAGAATTAAATCATCTTGTAAAGAACATATCTGGGTTTCAGGAACCATTGCCGGCATAAGGACATGGCTAGGGGTAGTTTATTTAGGAACAGGACATCAATGCAGGCAAGAAAACAGGGATCTTGTTGAATGTCTCAGTGACGATATAAGCCAGTTTGGAAACGGGGCCAATATTATTCTGCTGGGGGACATGAACGGCCACATCGACGATCTGGATGGATACACGGATTGTAACGGGAAGCTAATGCTAGATTTCTGCGAGCGACACGATCTAGTTATAGTAAATAGAGAAACAAAATGTGAAGGCCAAATCACGTGGGAATTCCGCAACAGGCAGACGACCATTGACTGTTGTCTAATGTCGCAGGAAATTTATAGCAAGGTCACAAAAATGGAAATAGACGAAGAAGGGGAGTGTAGTCTGGGAAGTGATCATAAACGTATTAGTCTGCAGATGGGGCCCTTGATGAAAAGAGAAATGGAACTTAGACAAAACGTAAACGCAAAATTAAACGACGATCAAATAGCGCAGATAGCAGCAGACATAGAGGAAGCAATAGAGAAAAGCCCCATGGAAGACTGGGATTAGGAACAGGTAGAACTACTCATAAGGAGTAAAATTCAGGAGGTTAAAGTAGCAAACCGCTGGAATGGAAAGAGGAAGCCACAGAGCTGGTGGAATAAGGAAATCAGGGAAGCTATTGAACAACGACGGGCTGCTTCAAGGGAACACCGAATGGCAAAGAAGGCACAGGTTTCTCAGGAAGAAATCGACCAAAAATGGGAATCATATCGAGAAAAGAAACTTCAAGTGCAGGCCCTCGTCCAAAGTAAAATAAGACAGTCCACCGATCGCTGGATGGCTGATATACACGATGCCTCTAGAGGCGGAGCAAGAAAATTCTGGAACCATGTAAGCTGGCTAGGGAAGAAGAATCAAAGAAAGCAAGATCGGATTCAAGATAACGAGGGAAATTGCTTAAAGGGGGACAACGCAGTGAACTACATTACATCAGTTATAGCCGAGTCATTTAAGAACGACGATAGGGTAATCTCCGCAAATCAGGAAGCAACACAAGGTAGCAGAATACAAAGCACCTTAGAACTGACCAATCTAAACTGGAAAAAGGCAGAAAAAAATATTCCTAAAAACACATCTACAGGAATAGATGGAATTCCGATCAAGCTGATTAATGAACTCGGTCCAAAAAGTAAAGAAACGTTGTTAAAAGCTCTGGAAACAGTCATAGTGAATAAGCAAATTCCAGACAGCTGGCGGCAGAGTAAAATGAATTTGATTTATAAAGGGAAAGGAGAAAGGATGCACATAAAATCCTACAGGCCGATTACCATAACATCTGTAATGTACAGGTTAGCCATGCAGGCCGTGAAATTAAAGGTGCAAGCATGGGTTGAAAGTAACAAGATACTCGGAGAACTTCAGAACGGCTTTAGAAATGGTAGGCGCTTAAATGATTGCCTGTTCGTGCTTACCCAATGCATCGAAATATCTAGAGTGGAAAATAGACCTTTGTATTTGGCCTTCCTGGACATAAACGGGGCGTACGACAACGTAAGCAGGGAACTCCTGTGGAACATATTAAAAGAAGAAGGTAGCGGTTATGAGATAATAGAGTTCCTACAGGAAATATACCGGGATAACAAAGTAGAAATTACGTGGGAAGGGATAAGAAGTACGGAGGATGTCAAAGTATGCAAAGGATTAAGACAAGGCTGTCCTCTATCACCGGTGCTGTTCATGCCTTATATGACAAACCTGGAACGGAGGATACAAGACAGTAACCTAGGTTTTAACCTGTCATACAGATTAGGTGGGAAGGCGGTAGAGCAGCGCCTCCCCGGTTTGATGTATGCAGACGATATTGTGCTGCTAGCTGAGAGTCTGGAAGAATTGCAAACTCTAGTGAAGTATTGCGGAGACGAATGGGACGCTCTAGGCTTCAGTTTCAGCGCAGTTAAGTCGGGTCTGATGATTTTCAACGGCTCAACTGATCAGGGTCTTAAAATTCAAGGCCTTGAGATACCTAGAGTAGCAGAATATAAATATTTGGGGGTATGGGTAAACGAAGGATTGGCATACATTGGAAAGCATGAGCAATCACTTAAGGCCAAAGGGCGAAGGAATGCCGGGATAATGAAGCATAAGGCATTGTGGGGATACAATAGGTATGAGGTATTGAGGGGTATTTGGAAAGGAATTATGGTGCCCGGACTTACTTTCGGAAATGCGGTTTTGTGCCAAAAATCAGAGGTACAGTCGACATTAGAAACAAATCAGAGATCCGTTGGACGATTAGCACTAGGTGCCCACGGCAAAACTACAAATGAGGCGGTACAGGGAGATATGGGCTGGGCATCTTTCGAAGTACGGGAAGCTCAGAGTAAAATATTATACGAGGAACGCCTGAGGAAATTGGACAGTAACAGATGGGCAGCTAAGGTATTTAAATACCTGTACCTAAAAAGCGTTCACTCACAATGGAGGAAAAGAACTAGGAAACTAACTAGTAAGTATGTTAGTAACAAGGACGGAGAAATAAAGAGCATTAAGCAACAGGTGAAAAACACAGAAGGTAAAAATTGGATAAATTCGACGGAAAAAAAACAGAGTGTGGAATTATACCGAAAGTGGAAAATGCAGATCAGGAAGGAAAATTTCTTTGATAACTCAAGAGGCAGTGCCCTACTTTTTGAAGCTAGATCAGGGTGCCTTAGAACACGCAGCTACAAAAAGAAGTTTAACAATGGAGATGACGCATGTGCTGTATGTGGAAACTCCAGTGAAACAATTGACCATATTATACTCGAATGCAATGGTATCCATCCGGAAGTTGATGCAGGCGCAATCACTGTTCCTGAAGCTCTGGGGTTTAGAGATAACAGTGGCCGGGTGAATAAACCGGCGGTGGAAACTAGCAAAAAACGGCTGGAAGATTGGTGGCTTAAAAGCAGAGAAGTGACATAATGTTAGTAATGTAGGAGCAAAATTTAATAAATAGAATGATGGTTTAGTTAACAATTCTAAATCAATAATTAAGATATATGGAGAAAAATGAGCATGGTATAGCTACTGCTACCACCCCGTTTCAAAGGGGACGCTCCTATATTCCATCCATCCATCCAGAGTCGGGGCGGACTTCACGTGATTCTGGACGGAGCCACGCCTGCCGAGAGAGACTCGCTGACGCGCTCGCGAGAGCCAGCGGCTTCAGTTCGCTTGCTGCGCGTCCGTCTGATTTCAGTATGGACAGTTGGGCGTTTAATGAAAGGTTGATAGCCGATGTGGAGAGGCGACGCAACCTCTGGGGCCTCCGCAGCAATGATTATAAAACACCTCAAAGAAGGAACAAACATGGAAGGCCTTAGCCGTTGCATTCGGAGAAAGTGGCCTGTATTCCCCTGCGGTCATTTGCTCTTGTGCACCTCGTATATTTTTGTGTATTCGACAGCTTATTGAATGTACATTCGTTGACTTCGCCATTACTGTGTCGCGCTCTTCCGGGTATATGTGCAGCATTTTTCCCCTACGACCACAACGATTCTTTCGTTTGAGATGCATCTTGTGATTAGCTGATCCTGTCCGGTAGCGGGAGCGCTCGTATGCACGATAGTGCGCTGGCCAGTGTGCTCCGAAGCATGAATTATGGCAATACCGCAAATAGCATGCTCGCCAGGCAGCAACCGTAAGGACCAATATAAGACAATATGTTCGCATTACTCTCAGTTCGACATGATGGCCGTTCGTGAAAAACCGCTTTTTTTACCGGCAGTTGAAAATACTGTAGTGTATTGCGCACAGGCTTTTCCTGCTCCTGTTTATTGATGACTCCGTCGACTGCCATGTATAAATAAATATTTGTTTCTCTTACAGTGCAGTATAATCACGAAAGGATGGAAGTCCCTTCGGGACACTTTTTTGAAGAAAAAAGAAAGACGCAGCCACCCCACGTAGCGGTGCTGGTGCTGATGCCGCTAGTTTTCGCCATAGGATGGCCTTTTTATAAATAGATGTCTTTCCTACAAGACACTCTCGAATACTCACAGTTGGTGATTTTGGCTTGTTTTGCACAATTTATGCAGCTCTGAAATTGCTTACTTTTCAGTAGCCCGTTCATTGAGTATTGTTCACTAATTCAGTACAAGGGGTGTTCGCGAACTAGAATGAAGCGGCAAAACCAGCTCCAAACCGTTCTGCAAACTTGCCCGTGTTGTCATTTTATTAGTGTGCTGGGGGCGGGAGGTATTTTAGATCAACGATTGTTATTATTTTTTTTTCGTGTCGTATGAAATGCCAATGGGTGTCAAATCAAGTTAATGTGCTAGCGAATGAACAGGCTTTGCACAAATGAAGGAATAGCAAAAAATGTGCACGTAAATATTATATCTTTATCGCACACATTAATCACTATATATCATCGCGGGATGACACAATACAGTTGTTTTATTTAGCAATACATAACTATATACAGCATCACCTTCGAAAAAGTACATGGTTCTTGGACATAAGACATAAGTAGCAGCACGGATATAAAACGTTTTATTGGAGCACAAAGGTACAAATAAGTAACACAAGCAGGAAACACGTCAAATACATTGCAAATCCGCGTAGTAAAGCATGGTGTATTCTGGATCGCCGCTCGAGCACGTTGCATTATAAAAGCAGTTGAATTAATGCAAGAAAGGCAGATTTGGTGTTACTCTAGGGAACTTAATGCTGCAGTCATCATACCCTCGATATTCTTCCATTTATGCAGGACAAGTGGGAACGTTTCACCATTGGAATCGGTCCTCGAAACGACAGCGGACTGTTCTCTAGCAGAAACGCTACTTGAAGACATATAGGATGACGGAATGACAATAGGATCCGCAGTAGATGACGAAGAAGACGAACATGCAGACATTTTACTGGGCACTCCGAGACATGCGGAGGAGCGCTCGAACTGTGTAGCTGCAACAACACCGAGCGGCGGCACAGGTGGGGTAGTTCCCGGTGTATCGCGAAAACACACACACACACACACACACACACAAAAAAAAAAAACGGACCGAAAATGCATTTGACAAAGAAATTAATCTACTAGGTGAAATGGCCGAAGGAATCCTACTCCGCAGAACACTTTGGTTTTGACATAGCCGAAAAATTGCGGCAGTGCCCAAAACAACTTCGTACGTAAATGGAAATTGTGATGCTGCAGGTGGCAGCGAGTTCATCTATTTAGGAGTTCATCTATTTTACGCAGAATTCTCTTTTTTTTTTGTCTAAAGTGCATATGAGGCAGGTACCTCCTGCGCCGATCTCTGGCTGTTCCTGGCACACGTAGCCTTCAGGGCAAACGTGGCTGTGCCCGCTTCAATGTCGGCTCTCCATGCGCCATCGATGGTATTTCCAAATATGTCTTCATGGTCACCATGTATCCGGCAGGGCAGTAAAGGGCGCGCCCGCAGCCTTCAATGCATAAACATTGTGCAGGGCACATGCAGCCTTGACTACTCCTTCGGCATTCTTCAGCTTCAGCGGCCCTCGAAAGATGCGAAATCCCTTCATAATCCCAAAGGCGTTCTCCACACATCTCCTATAAAATAATTTCATGAAATGGTTATATATAGTACGAAACATGTATTTTCGGTGTTCAAATCTTTTTAAGCCAGGTAATTAAGTCATCTGAAAAGTATATCATGCATAGGTGTTTTTTTATGTGGCAGCTCACTCTGTTGTTTAAAAGAAAAAAAAAAAGAACTAAGTTTGGCTACGCCAAAAATTTGGTCAATAATTGAACTAGGTACAGCATATGCTCACTAAAAATTAATGTTCAGCAAAACAGACTTCTGCAGAGTGTATAACTGCCATTTTGTGCAAAACATATCCCAATTATTAGTAGAAAACGTTATTGTTGTCAACAGCTAGACCAAATATAGTTTTCTGTAATATAACTTGCCTTAAGAAAGCGGTTCTGTTCTGCGAAATCAACTTTCTCTATTTCATGTAAAGAAAATAAATGTATAAATATAATTTATTTTAAGCCTGAAATGCTCGAGCCGCATTTGCGTCGTGCGATAGTAAATTTAGATGGCATGCTATCGTACACAACATAAAGATATACCAGATGAACAGTGCTGCGCTGACCTACGGTGCACGACTGAGCCGATAGTTGAACACCCGCCCAGAAGCTGTTTCTCTGAAATCCGGGTATGACCTTGTGGGATGTCGTTTCCGATTAAGGACTAATTCCAACATAAAAACGTAAAAACTGTTTATTCGATTAACAGCGGTAGCGTACGAGCAATTTTGAGGAGCCTTTCGTTCGCTCTCCGGAGAGCTTTACAAGGTTCCGGAAAGCGGCGGTGGCTGTCCTTATAAATGCGGTAATTTCTCTGAATGTAATAAGACACTGCATGGGCTCGGAGTAGACTTCCCGAGCAAGTTTGAGTGCCCGGGAGAGAGCGCGCGGGCCGCCTGATTGGCTAACTCATTGCCCAGGAGTCCCTAATGGCCGAGAGCCCAGATGAGATTACAGTTCTGAGGGTCGCTGGACCGACAGCAATTTTGTAGGATGCGCTTGGCTAAAGGAGGTATCCAACCCAGCTAATAATTCCGACAGGCCCCCTCGGAGGTGGTAATGATGTATTTTACTTGTGGGAGGGAGAGGGCGAGCGCAATCGCGATTTCCT